>NC_087342.1:215043520-215668520 GCF_030014295.1 Loxodonta africana | reverse complement strand
AATATACTTCCCATAGCTATTGAACAAAGGCATGTGACCCTTCACAGCCTTGCACAGAGAATATATATGTTCCCAAGGCTTCCAGGCGAGAACAGGAGAATCCCCTGGATTCCCTTTAAAATAATTATTCAGAATGGCTCCATTAAATATCTTCCATACTGCATAGATTTCACTGATAATCCATCTCATCAGCTAGAGACAAAAAACATTAGTGGTAATTGGTTATTTTTCAGTTGTATGTTCTATAACTCAAGGAAGAAATAAAAAATCTACTTATTTTTTTATCAGATTTGCATTTTTTTAAATCGTGCTTTAAGTGAAAGTTTGCAGAGCAAATTAGCTTCTCATTACACAGTTAATCCACAAATTGTTTTGTGACATTGGTCACAACCAACCCTAGCATGTGTCAAGACTTCCTTTCTCCACTCTGGGTTCCTTGTTTCCATTCATCCAGTTTTCCTGTCCCTTCCTGCCTTCTCCTCTTTGTTTTTGGACTAGTGTGCCCATTTAATCTCATATGCATGACTGAACTACAGAGCATGTTCCTCGCATGCATAATTGTTTGCCATGTTGTTGTTATTTAGGTGCCACCAAGTTGGTTCCAATAATCTTTGCCTGAAGAGTGAGGCTCTGGAGTGACTTCAGTACTGAGTTAAAAGGGTGTCCAGGGGCTGTGCTTTCTGAGTTCCTCCAGTCTCTGTCAGACCAAGTCTGGTTCTTTTTTTTTTTTTTTTGTCAATTTGAATTTTGTTCTACATTTTTCTCCCGCTCTGCCCTGGACCCTCTATTGTGATTCCTGCCAAAGCAGTTGGTATAAAAAATCTACTTCTAATAGTAATATTAGATTCTATATGTCATATATTTCATGTTTTGATTTCTGACATATAGAATGAAATCATAAGTCTTGTTTTTGTTTTTAGTAAATACAGTTTTTTGAAAATGTGAGTCATATTACAAGTTAAACTGTCTAGTATTAAACACTGTCAAATTGCCTACAGTTTGTTCTTGAAGACAGCTTCTTAGCCTGGTACAAGGTTCTCCTCCATTTCATTTGTGTCCGTGTGTGCCTGAGAGCCACAGATACTTTAAGCCCCAAATTTCATGTATTGACATGCTGATATAGAAACATCCTAATAAAACTCTCATTTTCAGTGTTTTTTTTAAGATGCAGCAAGGCACAGTGGGATGCTGGGCTTCAGAGTGAAAACTGAAACCAGGATTTGAATTCTCCTTCTGGTACTTCACAGCTTTCTGTTCTTGGACAAGTTACTTCAATCTCTCTGAGTTGTAGTCTTTCATCTGTAAGATGTAGATAACGCTATTTGTCAACAATATTGTGGAGAAGAGATGCAATGCATAAAAAATCTCTGGGTCACAGTGAGTGCTCAATAAAGGCATTATTTCCTCAGTAGTATTGCATTTTTCTGAAATATCCCTGTTTAAACTACCTGACTTGTAAGGAAATTTAATACTTGAGACTGACCTCATTAAACTTATGTTTTGCTTAAATAGAGTTACAGAGTTACCTAGGAAATTTCTTAAAGTTTAGGTGAGTTGAAAAATGTAAACAGATATCTTCCTAAGTATCTAACTATGTTACAATAAAATTAAAAAAATAATTTCCTTACCTTGAAATTTTAAAAGCTAAGTTCTATATATGTTTAGGATTCGTCATATTTTGGACTAAAATCTAAAACAATTCAGAGATAATTTCATACTAATCAGTGCAACCTGGTTAAAGAAATAAATGTTTTGATTGTAATATTTGTCAAGATTTTAAAGACAAGAAAGACAAAGTATTTGAATCAATAATGACCATGTCCCCACTTCTCCGACTGAGTCTTAGGAGCAAATAATCAAAAAGCCCCTGCTCTAATATAACTACCTTAGGGAAGTGGAATAAAACTGCTTGTGATAGATAAAAAGCTAGAGTAGGGAGGTGGGGAAATGGCCCCCAACAGGAAGGGTGCAGGGGTGGAGAGTGAAGACCTCCCTACCCGTCACACCCCACCACCACACACATAGGAAGTTGGACTGCTGTGTGGAAATGCTTCCTTGTTTAGAGGGAATGTTGCAATCTAATTACATACCACCGATTTTCACTACAGGAGCCCTGGTGGTAAAGCGGTTAAGTGATCAGCTGCTAACCCAAAGGTTGGCAGATTGAACATACCTAGTGGCTCTGAAGGAGAAAGACCTGGCAATCTGCTTCCATAATGATTACAGCCTAGAAAACTCTACGGGGCAGTTCTACTCTGTCATGTGGGTTGCTATGAGCGGAAAATTGGCTCAATGGCACCCAACAACAACAACAAGTCAAACACCACCACTACTCCTGATTCTTGGACACAGTGCAGTCCAACAGGGCAGCGACACTGAACTAGGCACATGGGTTCTGATGGGAAATGCCCAGACTGTGAGAAGCCATAGACCTTGGGACCATGGGCAAGAGATAGGGGATAAGCAGTGGTATACTAATATCCTCCCAATGTTTGCTCTTTTTACTCAAGTAAAGAGGGTTTCTTTTTTCCCCTTTAAGTGTCTGCTGCTAGAATACTCAATTCCACAAAAGTCTGAAGGTGGGTGAGAAAGAACTGAAGTAGGCATCTGCGAATCATTTAAGTGAGCCTGAAAGGCATTCTGTGATGAGGGCTAGTTCGATTCTGTACGTACCTCACTGCCGATTAAATGCTCATTTGCTGAAAACAAATCAAACGTGATTTCATTTTTCACAACTACCGGAGTCTAAAATACAAAATTAAAAAATTATAGTTATTACTCCATAAGAAATTTAAAGAGAACCTAACTAACTTAATGAAATAAAGTTTCACGTGCTATAAGCAGGCCAGATCTGATTTCATTTCTCATAACCAGAGGAATTAGAAAAAGTCAAAAATAAACATACTATTCCATAAAGTAATCATTAGTTAGAACTGCAGGTGAACTAAATTTAATAACAGGATACCTATAAAATATAGTGTTTAGTATGCAGATAAAATATTATCAGATACAATATATGCAGATAAACTTACAATGCAATTTGACAGTTTAAAAAATGATTTGAAATTTAAATTAGCCACTCAAGTTAAACCTGCTAGCTGGGAAAACATCTTTATCTTGGATGAAAAATATTAGCTGTGACAGCTTTTTAAAATCTCGTCCAAATTTAAACCCTTTTACATGTTAAAATTACTATGTTGACCATGATTTAATTGACTTGATGCACATCTAAAACTGCCTTTATATATTTAGACCAATAGTGAATACAAATAATAATGAAAATATGACTTGTAAGAGTAAAAAAGAAAAAAAGAGCCACTATTAGTATCAAGATTATATATTTAACATATCAAACTAACATGAAAATGATTTCAGTTTGTGAATTGGAAGAGCTCGGCTGCTAACGAAAAGGTCAGGAGTTCAAATCCACCAGCCACTCCTTGGAAACTCTGTGGGGCAGTTCTACTCTGTCCTATAGGGTCGTTATGAGTCAGAATCTACTCCACAGTAATGGGTAATTAATGCCATCAATCGCTCTCTATCATCTGCACAACTGCTGTCGTTGGGTGTTTTGGAGTCAATTTGGGACTCATGGTGACCCCATTTGACAGAGCAGAACTGCTCCATAGGGTTTTCTCGGCTGCAATCTTTATGGATGCCAACTGCCAGGTATTTCTCCCGCAGAGCCACTGGGTAGGTTCAAACCACCAACCCTTTGGTTAGCAGTTGAGCGCTTAACCATTGTGTTACCAGGGCTTCTAGCTGTATGATGAGCATCTTGAAAACTCAATAAAATATGCATTTTTTATGTCTGAGGAAAAAAGAAATTACTTGAATTCAGGTCTTAAAGGCCTGAACTGATTCTTTTGATCATGATATATAAACAGAGTAAGTTAATTTAGTGTTTTAATGCAAACACACACATACACCGCTGACTTCACTGAATGCGATATAAAATGCCGTATCTTTCGGGAGGCACTAATGTTTGAGAAAACTGCTCAGTCACACATTAACGGATACTGAACACGTAAAGATCACAGCATTAGGCATGGTAGCCACCTGCTGAATATGAAAAGTCGGATGGACTGTTTATAAAAGGTGTCATGAAAGTAAGGCCTCTATTTATCTTGAGCTGAGGTGAAAATTAATAATACATTAATATTAAGCACATTATATTAACATTCCTGTCAATGTTACTTAAAATTACAAGTAATTTAAAGGTATGGTTCATGCATACTTGATTTCTTTTATTTAGTCTTACAAGAAGGCACTGAATAAATACTCTGATGAGCAGAGATACACCTTCTTATTTTCTCATTTTCAAGTCAATCTTTTTGAATTTAGACTTATCCAACTTTCTCAACTAGTAACAGTAATTGGAAAATATGTCATATAAATTGCATTTGCTTGCATGAGTAGAGTGCTTATGAAAGTTAAAACTTTTAGGAATAACATTACTTTGGGTAGAAACAGTGATGCAATGAATTCCATCACGTACAAAAGAATCAGCTCCATTACAACCATTTGATTAGCACTAAGGACCTAATTTAACCTACCAGTGTTCCATGCAGTAAATGAAAATAATGGGAGATTCAACAAGGAAAAAAGGCATTGGTGATAATTAAACCCTCTGAAACACCAAATACATTCAAACTAACATAGCTGTTAGGAAGACAGACCAATGGGGTCTGAAGTTTTAATGTACATAGGTGCTACTTAAAATGAAGGTTTCTCTGATTGTCCCAGTCAATATAATTCAGGTGGTTTGCCACAGGGTACAGAAATGAAGGTGGTTCTTGGAATATGCTTCAAGAATTCTTGGTATAGAAAAATTCAAGTGCAAACCTCTTGGGCTGGAAAATTAATGCTAATTGCATGTTAAAAAATTAGGGTTATTTTTTCCTTTTGGTATTCAGTAGGAATAAATAATTGCTTCATGGCCATAAATACCAAAAGAAATAAATAACTCTAACTTTTTAATGCAAATTTCATAACTAAGATATTGTATCCCAATAGTTAATATTTTTTTGTATAATATTAAAAATATTTCTTACTCGATGAAATATAATATCCTGTGGACGTTTCCAGGTATAAATTTTCAAGGAGGGTGGTAATTCAATCTTGCCTTCAGGGTCTTCAAAAAAATGCTATATAAAAAACAGAGAAATTGAGCTCTTTCTCCATATAGTTTTATTAAAATAAAAATAACTCAATCTTAACAACAGTTAAATGCATAGAATTAATCAATCGATAAGCATTTGTAGAGCAATTTCTGTATTTGTCCTCAAAGCTAGATCATGCGGTGCTTGAAGAATACTGTACTTCAGAATATTCCATTTAATCAACAAAATCTTAATTGTTGAGTAGCATTTCTATTGTCGAGGAGGCAGTTTAAACAAGCATGAGCTGTTTTTGAGTGTGCATTAGGTGTCACGGGAAAATAATTTTGGATGAAGCAGATATGAACATAATGTTAACTGAAAACACACATTTTTACTTTAGCAGAGAAAATTTTAAAAACACTTAATTTTTAACTATTAGAATTATAAATAGGTTAAATGTAAATGAAATTTGTACCTTTGACCTTCCATTACTTTTTAATTAAGTTTCTTATTTTGAGATAATTATAGATTTGTGTATGGAATTGTTAAGAAATAACACAGAGTCCCTGTGTACCCTCCGGAAACCCTAGCGGCATTGTGGTTAAGTGCTACAGCTGCTAACCAAAAGATCAGCAGTTCAAATCTACCAGGCACTCTTCGGAAACTCTATGGGGCAGTTCTACTCTGTCCTATCGGGTCACTATGAGTTGGAATCAACTCGATGGCAACGGGTTTTTTATGTACCCTCTACCTAGTTTGGGTCATAGCGACCCTATAGGACAGAGTAGAACTGCCCCATAGAGTTTCCAAGGAGCACCTGGTGGATTCAAACTGGTGACCCTTTGGTTAGCAGCCGTAGCACTTAACCACTACACCACCAGGGTTTCCATAATGGAATTTCACATTATATAATCTTTTCAATTGGCTTCTCTCTCTCTCCACAATTCCCTGGAAATTAATTTAAGTTGTTGCATGCATGAATAGTTCGTTCCTGTTTATTACTGCATAATATTCCATGGTACGGAAGCACCACAGGCTGTTTGTTTGCTTTTAACCATTCACCTGTTGAAGGACATCTGGGATGTTTCCAGTTTTGAACTCTTACAAATAAATCTGCCACGGACTTTTGTGTACAGATTACAGGTTTTGTGTAAACATAAGTTTCCATTTGTCTGAGATAAATGCCCAAGAGTGCAATTCATTCATTAATTTTTTGATCCCCTATTATGGTTTAGACACTGAGAACTGGAATGATACCCAAATGTCTATGCTCAAATGCTAGTAATCTAGTTGGTTAGAGAGACTTCAGGAGCTTATTACGTAAAAGTGCTCACATCTCATAAGGTAGTGGGAAAAAGATCCTTACAAGATATAATATGAGAAGTGCTGGAATAGGAGTACAAAGAAAATGCTCAAAAAAATACAAACTATCTATATGGAATATAAGGACAACTAAATTTCACCTGAGTTAATGGGACAGGGACAAATAAATACCATATTTTTAACCTAAGGCTACTGTGGCCTCAGAAGTGGGTTATATTTGAGGGCATTGTCTCAAATTTAAACATTCTAACGGTCTATATGTATCTAGAGCGCGCAGTCTATGGTCACATTTAAGACACAGGAATTTGACAACGACAAGGGAAACTTCAACATCCAGCCAAAATGCTCCAAGAATGAATCTTTGAAAATGGGCTGAGGTTTCCAGGGCATGTACTATACTTCTGGGAAGTACACTGCTTGCCTCACATTGTTTTTGCCTTTTTTCTTGCAAATATTTATTTATTTATTTTAAAGTCCCCTGTCTGGAAACTGTAAAATCTGAGTCGCCTGTGGATCTGTTTCTATTATCTGATTCCTCCTCTTGGCTTTCCGTCACGTGGTTCTGTTTTTCTTCATGTCTGATCCTTTTTGATTATACAATGTACAGTAGGTATAAAATTTTATACGGACTCTACATAATAACATCTTCCTCCAGAGAAAAGAATTTCATTTCCTTCAGACAGGCAGGCAGGCAGGCAGAGTGCAAGATCAATCTGACCCAAATACAGCTCAGGAAGTGGTAGGGATGGTTAACCTTTGGTTCGTTGTCACTCAGAACAGAATACTCAGGGTACTAACTGAAAAGCTGGGGAGTTTATCAGGGTCCCTTCGCTTTGGTGTATTCCTAAATTACAATCTCTCTCCATGGCACCATAAAATCCTCTCTCAGCTGCTTTAGCCTCCCAGCAGCTGTTTCTCACTCATTTTCTCAGCAGTTTGCCCTTCACACATACCTTAAGAGTTGGAAAATGTCTCCAAAGAAAACTATATGAAACATTTCCAGATTGCTTCTCTGCAATTATCTTTTTCCTGGGCATCAAGTTCTGCTTTGACAGCCCTAGACATTATTCTCTGTCTCTCTGGCCAACAGAGACTGCCATGAGGCCCAGGCCACTACTTTCTACTTGTCTCTAATCTCCACGCCTTGAACCAATAAATGTCCTTAAGAAAAACCATGAATGTGGGGCCCACTCCAGTGTTCTTCCCTTTTCTCCCAGTTTTGTGCCCTTCACATTAAAAAGAGAATGGTACCTTTTCCACGTCATTTGGCTTTAGGTGTATTTCTTCTATCCAGTTCAAAATACTTCCTGATATACCTCTCAGTTTGGTTCACTCTTCAGTTCATCCTTTAGTTGCCATTACTTTTAGTTGAAGAAGTCCCATGTGTCTGTCAGTTTGTTGTACCGTGGGGGCTTCTGTGTTGTTGTGATGCTGGAAGCTAAGCCACTGGTATTCAGATACCAGCAGAGTCACCCATGGAGGACAGGTTTCAGCTGAGCTTTCAGACTAAGACACACTAGGAAGAAGGAACCAGCAGTCTACTTCTGAAAAGAATTAGCCAGTGAAAACCTTATGAATAGCAGTGGAACATTGTCTGATACAATGCCGGAAGATGAGCTCCCCAGGTTGGAAGGCACTCAAAAGATGACTGGGGAAAAGCTGCCTCCTCAAAGTAGAGTCCACCTTAATGATGTGGATGGAGTAAAGCTTTCGGGACCTTCATCTGCTGATGTGGCACGACTCAAAATGAGAATAAATAGCTGCAAACATCCATTAATAATGGGAACCTGGAATGTACAAAGTATGAATCTAGGAAAATTGGAAATCATCAAAAATGAAATGGAACACATAAACATCGATATCTTAGGCATTAGTGAGCTGAAATGGACTGGCATTGGCCATTTTGAATCGGACAATCATATAGTCTACTGTGCTGGGAATGACAACTCTAAGAGGAATGGTGTTGCATTCATCGTGAAAAAGAACGTTTCAAGATCTATCCTGAAGTACAACGCTGTCAGTGATAGGATAATATCCATACGCCTACACGGAAGACCACTTAATACGACTATTATTCAAATTTATACACCAACCACTAGGGCCAAAGATGAAGAAATAGAAGATTTTTATCAGCTGCTATGGTCTGAAATTGATAAAACATGCAATCAAGATGCATTCATAATTACTGGTGATTGGAATGCGAAAGATGGAAACAAAGAAGAAGAATCAGTAGTTGGAAAATACCGCCTTGGTGACAGAAACAATGCCAGAGATCGAATGATAGAATTTTGCAAGACCGACTTCTTCATTGCAAATACCTTCTTTCACCAAAATAAACGGCGACTATACACATGGACCTCGCCAGATGGAACACACAGAAATCAAATTGACAACATCTGTGGAAACAGACGATGGAAAAGCTCAATATCATCAGTCAGAACAAGGCCAAGGGCCAACTGTGCAACAGACCATCAATTGCTCCTATGCAACTTCAAGATGAAACTGAAGAAAATCAGAGCAAATCCACAAGAGCCAAAATATGATTTTGAGTATATCCCACCTGAATTTATAGACCATCTCAAGAACAGTTTTGATGCATTGAACACTAGTGACCGAAGACCAGACGAGTTGTGGAATGACATCAAGGACATCATCCATGAAGAAAGCAAGAGGTCACTGAAAAGACAGGAAAGAGAGAAAAGACCAAGATGGATGTCAGAGGAGACTCTGAAACTTGCTCTTGAGCGTCGAGCAGCTAAAGCAAAAGGAAGGATTGATGAAGTAAGAGAACTGAACAGAAGATTTCAAAGGACCTCTCAAGAAGACAAAGTAAAGTATTATAATGACATGTGCAAAGAGCTGGAAATGGAAAACCAAAAGGGAAGAACATGCTCGGCGTTTCTCAAGCTGAAAGAACTGAAGAAAAAATTCAAGCCTTAAGTTGCAATAGTGAAGGATTCTATGGGGAAAACATTAAAGGATGCAGGAAGCATCAAAAGGAGATGGAAGGAATACACACAGTCATTATACCAAAAAGAATTAGTCGGTATTCAACCATTTCAAGAGGTGGCATATGGTCAGGAACCGATGGTACTGAAGGAAGAAGTCCAAGCCGCTCTGAAGGCATTGGCAAAAAACAAGGCTCCAGGAATTGATGGAATATCAATTGAGATGTTTCAACAAACAGGTGCAACGCTGGAGGTGCTCACTCGTCTATGCCAAGAAATATGAAAGACTGCTTCTTGGCCATCTGACTGGAAAAGATCCATATTTATGCCTATTCCCAAGAAAGGTGATCCAACCAAATGTGAAAGTTATAGAACAATATCATTAATATCACACACAAGCAATATTTTTCTGAAGATCATTCAAAAGTGGCTGTAGCAGTATATCGACAGGAACCTGCCAGAAATTCAGGCTGGTTTCAGAAGAGGACATGGAACCAGGGATATCACTGCTGATGTCAGATGGATCCTGGCTGGAAGCAGAGAATACCAGAAGGATGTTTACCCGTGTTTTATTGACTACGCAAATGCATTCGACTGTGTGGATCATAACAAACTACGGATGATGCTGCAAAGAATGGGAATTCTAGAACACTTAATTGTGCTCATGAGGAACCTTTACATAGATCAAGAGGCAGTTGTTTGGACAGAACAAGAGGATACTGATTGGCTTAAAGTCAGGAAAGGTGTGCGTCACGGTTGTATTCCTTCACCATACCTATTTAATCTGTATGCTGAAGAAATAATATGAGAAGCTGGACTATATGAAGAATGACAGGGCATCAGGATTGGAGGAAGGCTCATTAACAACCTGCGTTATGCAGATGACACAATCTTACTTGCTGAAGGTGAAGAGGACTTGAAGCACTTACTAATGAAGATCAAAGACCACAGCCTTCAGTATGGATTGCACCTCAACAAAAAGAAAACAAAAATCCTCACAACTGGACCAGTGAGCAACATCATGATAAATGGAGAAAAGATTGAAGTTGTCAAGGATTTCATTTTACTTGGATCCACAATCAACAGCCATGGAAGCAGCAGTCAAGAAATCAAAAGACGCATTGCATTAGGCAAATCTGCTGCAAAGGACCTCTTCAAAGTGTTGAAGAGCAAAGGTGTCACCCTGAAGACTAAGGTGCGCCTGACCCAAGCCATGGTATTTTCAATTACATCATATGCATGTGAAAGCTGGACAATAAATAAGGAAGACCGAAGAAGAGTTGATGCCTTTGAATTGTGGTGTTGGTGAAGAATATTGAATATACCATGGACTGCCAGAAGAATGAACAAATCTGTCTTGGAAGAAATGCGGCCAGAATGCTCCTTAGAGGCAAGGATAGCGAGACTGTGGCTTACATGCTTTGGACATGTTGTCAGGAGGGATGAGTCCCTGGAGAAGGACATCATGCTTGGCAGACTACAGGGTCAGCGGAAAAGAGGAAGACCCTCAACGAGGTGGACTGACACAGTGGCTGCAACAATGAGCTCAAGCATAACGACGATTGTAAGGATGGCGCAGGACCGGGCAGTGTTTCGTTCGGTTGTGCATAGGGTCACTATGAGTCGGAACCGACTCAACGGCACCTAACAACAAAGTTGAAGAAGTGACTGAACTTACAGAGAAGAGCCAATTGTTCTGAAGCTGATTTCTTGATGGCCTTCTTCAAAGCTCCAAGGATATCATCTTTGACTCGACGGCACTGGGTTTGGGTTTTTTTGGTTTTACTGTTACCACTTGTGCTGTTAGAATAACCAGGGTCAGGCTAGTGCTCTCCTAACTTGTGAAAGCTGCAGTGGCAGAACAGGTTGCTGGCTAAGGTCCTGCAGAGTCACACTCCATTGGATCACATAGCCCCTATTCACAGCAGAGGAGGGGTGGGTGCTTCACTAATCAGGAAGTTTTAAAAGGCTCCTTAGTCTAAGGGCCAGAATACCTCCCTTGGCAACTATTCAGTCTAATTCCTATGTGCTGTCCCAGAGTGAAATGGGCAACAAGCCATCAGCATACACACCATGCTCCAGTCCTTATGGTTTTCCTCCAATAAACACTCTTCCAACCGGCTTGCCCTCCCACTAAAACCCACTGCTGTCGAGTTGATTCCGACTCAAAGAGACCCTATAGGACAGAGTAGGACTGCCCTATAGAGTTGCCAAGGAGCGCCTGGTAGATTTGAACTGCCGACCTTTTAGTTAGCAGCCATAGCACTTAACCACTATGCCACCAGGGTTTCCAGGCTTGCCTTAGTTTTCCTAATACTGATAAAGCCCAGAATTAGACACCCAACCTTCCAGAGATCTGCAAGATTTATATCTACCTGATAAAAGCACACTTGCAACCCAAGGCCCTTAAAAAGTTTCATTTTTATATCCTAGTTCCGAATTTTCAGGCACTTCTGTTTTCCCCCTCCTTGTAGTTTCTCTACAGGTTGGAAAGACTCACCTTTAGGTCTTTTCCAGAGCTCAGTTTAGGATTTGCATAGTCTATCCTCCTGATGGAAGTTCTGAAAGCTACACACACACACACACACATACACACAATCCCCATAAGACTGGTCTTCTGGTAAAAAATAATTAGGACATGGCCATTTTCATTTGAAGCCACACACTTCAAAAGTTCTCTACATATAAAGGAAACCCTGGTGGTGTAGTGGTTAAGTGCTATGGCTGCTAACCAACAGGTCGGCAGTTCAAATCTGCCAGGCACTCCTTGGAAACTCTATGGGGCAGTTCTACTCTGTCCTATAGGGTCACTATGAGTCGGAATGGACTTGACAGCAGTGGGTTCTGCATAAGAAGGTTCTCTAATCACCCTAGGTATGGCACAAAGAATGCATTTCTTCACACATTGCTAACTTGGAAATTGTTCAAGTGCTAATAGAGTCAACAATTAGTCACATTTATGAAATACCTTTTGTGAACAAATCAGGAATATAAATCCTACAGTTTGTGTTTCTCTATTTTTGTGGAAAGCGTTTAAAGGCTAATATATACCATTTCAGAATGCTCTATGCAGATAAAGACACCAGGGTTCAAGCTAGCCATCCTCACAATTTTGTCTGTGTTTTTAATGCTTTATTGTGTTCTATAAATATTTTTGTTAAATGAATTGTTGCACCAAATAAGTGGGTCACATTTTAAATGCAACCTAGTCTTATATCCTCAGTAAATAAATTTTAGAAAATGGAATAAAAAATTAAGTAGGCCAGAGAACCTAAAATAATATAACCCGAAAATGTAGGAATCCCATATAGCTCCAAACTCAGGGGCATGTATAAAATGATCAAAGGTAAACAATGAGTAACTCAGATCTTTACCCTGGTATCCTGAAGAATATTAAGAGTGATACAATTTTTATCTCACAGTAACATACATCTCTAAATCATCTTTCCTATACACTCCAATTAAAAATCTATGGCTTAGTTCCTCATTCTTTAAACCAACCTCTCTAAATGCCTGATTCCCATCTCTGTCCAAAATTCACTGGCTAACCTCTTCTTTCTCTTAAATTCTTTCATTTCATTCTGCCTCTTTGGTCATCTCTCTCTCCTCCATCTCCCCAGTGAGAGTCACAAAAAATCAGGACTAAGGCTTGGAAATACAAGGCCAAGGGGTCAGGGGTGGGATGATGAAGGCCAGGTGGACAAAGACAAAACTTCCTTTTTGAATGGAGATTGTGGGGAAGAATGAGTATACTCACATGTTAATAAACCCTATTCCATCATAAAATTGAAGATCAAACAAAAACTTTGTTACACTCAAGACTACTTACAAATATAGGGCTTTTGCCTGTTTTGTCCTTTTCTTTTGCAGCTTTTCCTGCGTCCCACTTTTCTGCATTTATGTCAGCTTCACTCCACTCTGGCCAGATCGGGAATTTCCCCTTCTTTTGTTCAACAGAACTAGATTGTACATTACCGCCAGAAAAGTACTGACTAGAGAGACAGAGAGAGAAGTGGATGTTGTTTTAATTGAAATCTCTAAGGAGGTAAAATATTGGATTACTTGCCTGGCATGAATTTAATTATCTTGTCAGCAAAGTCATATTACGTGCATTTTCAGTACAGTCGTACCTGTGGCCAGATAGCTGTTACATGTTAAGGTTCTAAGGAGTGAAATGACCCACGGAGATTATTCTATAAGAAATTTTGAGCATTAGTGCCTACTTACTAATGCAGGACACTGAAAAACAGATATAAACAGAGTATCATCATAAGCACATAAGATGCTATGAAGGGGAATATTTACATACCGTTCACGCTTTAAGAAAACCCTTTACATGTATAATAGTAGCAATTTTTTGAAGATCAGTACAAATATAATTCTGATTTATGCTAGTACAAAAGTACTATATGATTATTACTTCCAAAGAAAACTATAAAATACAAATTACACAAATAATCAAAACCTAAGAACTACATTAACAACTATATATTCTCTCACACCAACATACATGTATACACATTTTTTTCCTTCAAAAATGACATCATTCAGCATACTCTATTTCCCAAACTGCTTTTCTTCCACTTACAAATCTATGGTTAATATTTACCATCTCCATAAATGTTTATTAAAATGCTAATTTAATGACTGCACAATAATCCATTGAATGAAGGTACCACATTTCATTTAACTAAGCTTCTATATTCGGAAATCTGTGAGCGTTGATTCTTTTATTTTTTGCGATTATAAACAAGATTTGTTGCCAAATCTTTGTATATATCTTTAATTATTTTCTTAGGATAAGTTTTAATAAGGAGGCTTACTATAAAAAAAAAGCAGCCTGTAAAAAACCAAACCCATTGCCATCAAGTCGATTCTGACTCATAGCGACCCTATAGGACAGAGTAGAACAGCCCCATAGGGTTTCCAAGGAGTGGCTGATGGATTTGAATTAAAAAAAAAACCCAGTGCCATCGAGTCCCCTCCTACAATACCAAAGGATACACATATTTAAAGTTTCTGCTATATTTTGACCAATTTTCTACATAAAAGTTGAACCTGTTTTATACCCTAATAGTGTATTATAGTTCTCCTATCTCTAAACGCTGACTATAACTTTTTAATGATTTTTTGGATTTAAAAGTCTAAATAGTCATCTTAATTTCAGGCTTTTTTTTCTTTTGCTTATTAGACATCTATATTTCTTGTGATTTGAATTACCATTTTATGTTCGTTATGCATGAGGGAGGGGTTTGCCTAAGCTAGTAATATTTGTATATACTAAGGATGTTTAATTTACTAATTTATTGACCCAATAATTACTGAGTACCTACCTACCTACAATCTTGTTCTGGACCCTGGGACATAGCAGTAAACAAACCAGATTAAAATATTCTCACAGAGGTCATATTCTAGTGGCTGGAGGTACACAATAAACAACATACAAAAACCAAACCCAGTGCCGTCGAGTCGATTCCAACTCATAACGACCCCATAGGACACAGTAGAAGTGCCCCAAAGAGCTTCCAAGGATCGCCTGGCAGATTCAAACCGCTGACCATTTGGTTAGCAGCCATAGCACTTAACCACTACACCACCAGGGTTTCCATAAACAACATAAGTAAAATCCATAGTGTGTTAGAAAGTGAAAAACGCTAAGGGAAAATATAAAAGAGGATAGGGGAAGTGAAGAGTTGAGGTATAATTTCTAATAAGGTGATTAAGGAAGGTGTCCGTAATAAGGTAATATTTTAGTAAATATTGAGAGAGTGAGGGAGCAAGTGATGTAGACAACTGTAGAAAGAGAATTCCAGATGCAGGAAACAGCAAATACAAGCAGCAAGGAAGAGTGTTCTTTACACAGGGAGTATCCTGTCTTATTTGAAGAATAATAGGGTGGTCAGTGTGACTGAAGCTGAGTGAGTGAAAACCAAAACATTTTGCTGTAGATTCCAATTCATAGCAACCACATAGGACAGAGTAGGACTGCCCCACAGGGTTTTCAAGGAGCGGCTGGTGGATTCAAACTGCTGCCCTTTTGGTTAGCAGCCTAGCTCTTAACCACTATGCCACCAGGGCTCTGTAAAGCCCTGCATTTATGTCAGCTTCACTCCACTCTGGCCAGATCAGGAATTTCCCCTTCTTTTGTTCAACAGAACTAGATTGTACATTACCACCAGAAAAGTACTGACTAGAGAGACAGAGAGAGAAGTGGATGTTGTAAGCCATGTAAAGGACATGGGTTTATAGCCTGGTAGAAGGGTTTTGAGCAGAGGCATAACAGATCTGCCTAAAACATGACAATCATTCTTGCTGCTATATTGAACAAAGACTAAAGGAGACAACGAAGACAATTTAGAAGGCTCCTGAAATAACAGGCGGGAGCTGATGTTGGCTTGGACTGGGTTGGTTACAGTACAGGAGGCTAGAAATGGTCACATTCTGTATATATTTTTTAGGGAGGCCAAGAAGATAAAATTGACACTCCTCACACTTGATAGTGATGGCTGAGAAGCAAAGGAGTGGACATTTCCTGATAGACAGAAGGCTGTGGGCTGGGATAAAATTCAGCAAGAGGATAAAGCAGCAGTTCACCTTGGAATGGGTTGTGTTTTGGGTGCCTACCAGACATCCATGGAAATATTTAATAGTTAATTAGATATAGGATTCTGAATTTGGGGAGAAAGAATTGGATTGAACATGAACATTTGAGACACATCAGCATTTAGATGGTATTTGAAGCCTTAAGACTGTATGAGATCACCAAGAAAGTAATGTAGATAAGGAAGAAGCACCCTTGGGGATACTATTCAAAACCTCTAACAACTGGTAGGGAATGAACACTGACCAGTCTAAATGGACAGTGGCTGTGATGCTGGATCAGTATGTATAATGCCTCCAGCTATGTCAGGCATGTATTCTTTACTTTAAGCAGTGGGGGTGAGGGGTAAGGCCCTCAGTGCGGGTCAGAGTCTCAGGGTAGGAGGGAGAAACATCTGGGTCTCAGGGACCTGACGACTTACCAATCAACAGTAAAATATTTCAATACGCTAACAATCAGTACAGCTATTTATTTGCTTCTCTGTTAAGGGCCAGCGAGATAAGAAGTAAACAGATAAAAAACCTGAGAAAAAGCTGTCAGTGTGGTAGACAAAAAATGTCCCCCACCACAAATGCACCCTCATTTTAATACTTGGATTTTGTGAGCGTGTTACTTTACGTGACAAAAGGGACTTTGTAAATTCAGTTAAATTAAGAGCCTTGAGATGAGATTATCCAGGTGAGCCCAAGGTAATCCCAAAACCAAAATTAAACCCTTTGCTGTTGAATCAATTCTGACTCATGGCGACCACATGTGTTATAGTTAGAACTGCTCCATAGGGTTTTCTTGGGTGTAATCTTTACCGAAGCAAATCGTCAGGCTCTTCTTCTGTGGTGCTACTGAGTGGGTTTGAACCACCAACCTTTAGGTTAACAGCCAATCACAAACCATTTCCACCACCCACGGTCCTTAACCAAAGAGCAAACCCACCGCCATCGAGTCAATTCCAACTGAGAGCAACCCTATAGAACAAAAGTAGAACTGTCCCATAGGATTTCCAAAGTGCTGTCGGTGGACCCAAACTGCTGAGCTTTTGGTTAGCAGCCAAGCTCTTAAACCACTGCACAGCGAGGGCCTTTAGCCTTAAAAAAAAATTAGCCTTAGGTACTGTAAAATCAGATCACAGACCTCTGAAAGTCTCAGTTTAAGGGTTTCCATTTCCTAACAGAAATTTTGCTGTGGGTTTGTTTGTTTGTTTGATCCTAAGACCAAGAAGAGAGAAACTAGTTTCTTATAATCTCCCTGTGCTTGGGTGGATTTTCTTATTCACTTTTTTTTTTTCATTGTACTGTAGATAAAGGATACCAAACAAACTAGCTTCTCATTAAATAATTAGTACACACATTGTTTTGTGATGTTGGTTACCAACTACACGACAAGTCAACACTCTCCCCTTCTCACCTTGGGTTCCCTATTACCAGTTTTCCTGTCCCCTCCTGCCTTCTAGTCCTTGCCTCTGGGCTGGTATGCCCCTTTTGTCTGGTTTTGTTTTATGGGCCCGTCTAACCTTTGGCTGAAGGGTGAACCTCAGGAGTGACTTCATTACGGAGCTAAAAGGGTATCTGGGGACCAAACTCTTGGGTTTTCTCCAGTCTCTGTCAGATCAGTAACTCTGTTTATTTGTGTTTATGTGTGTATGTGAGTTAGAATTTTGTTCTACATTTTTCTCCAGCTCTGTCCAAGATGACCCTCTGTTGTGTTCCCTGTCAGAGCAGTCGGTGGTGGTTGCTGGGCACCACCTAGTTGTGCTGGACTCAGTCTGGTGGAGGCTGTGGCACTCTGTGGTCCATTAGTCCTTTGGACTAATTTTTCCCTTGTGTCTTTGGTTTTTTTTCATTCTCCCTTGCTCCAGATGGAGTGAGACCAGTGGAGTCTCATTTTTAATGAGAATTAAACTCATAGAGAATCAAAGTTTGACCCTCCCTTTCCACATTTGGACTCAAGACCTTGTCCTATATATGTTAAAGCAAAAGATTCCAGTTTAATAACACTCATAAGCCTTCCCTAGAGAAGGAGCAGCTTCAGTTCAGGGTGGCGGCACCCTGAAATCAGTCCCCTCCTCATTTCTGGACCCTGAGGATTTTTATTTCTTTTATATAGGCATTTCTAGGTATCTATTTAAAAAAAAATAATAACAACAACCGTAGTCTACTATTTTGCTGGGAAAGAAAGTATGAGAATACTGCATATACATTGCGAAGAAGTATGCCCAGGCATTTGTAAGAATACATAAGAGGGAAGCATGACTAGAATAGTTTTCAGGAAAAATGAAACTTTTTCGTAATATTAATGGAAAAATAAGGTATAAAATAGTATAATATAGTACCTCTGCTTTATTAAGTATTAGTGAAAGCTTACAGATTAAAAAAACTAATGATTTATATAACCATCAAATTATATATTCAGTAAGCTCAAAAATCTCAAGAGCTATTTTCTTTTAAAAGGATGGTCTGATTTTTTCTTTTTTTTTTTAAATAAGGGCTCTACTAAAATTATGTTTTGCTTTCCTCTTCATTCTGTCAAGTATAAGTAAATGTTCTAGCTCCTTCCTTAAGCTGTTAAGCTTTATCACTAATTGGCCTACTTTCCTTCTAACATGTCAGATTTTTTGCCATCTATATTGAAGCCCTGGTGGCACAGTGGCTAATGGCTCAGTTTCTAACCAAAAGGTCAGTGGTTCAAATCTACCAGCCGCTCCACAGGAGAGAGTTGTTCAGTCTGCTTCTTTAAAGATTACAGCCTTGGCAATGCTATGGGGCAGCTCTACTCTGTACTGCAGGGTCGCTCTGGTCGGAACTGACTGGACGGCAGTGGGCTTTTGATTTATAAGGATCACTTAAAAAGACTCTCATTAGAGGCATCTTACACCAGGCCAGTAGCTCACCTACAATGCTGCACACACAATGTAAACATCCTCAAATTCAGCTCAGTGTCAAACATACTAAAGACTTCAAATGATCAGGTATAAATGCTGCTTTTTGAAACTCTCAGCACAGTGTGTCTTTGAAGTTGATTGGCAATTATGCTACTCTAGCATAACTGAGATAAAAAAAAAAATTTGTTTTTGTTTTTTTTTAGCATAACTGAGATTCTTTAAATATTCAAAGCACATCTCTGGTCTCATCGATTTATTCGTAGAAACTTAATGATTTTTTAAAACTTAAAAAATTAAATGTGGGATGTTTATATAATCTGTATATTGTAAATGCCCAAGAGGGAATATTCCCAAAACAAACAAAAAACAGCAGCAACAACGTTTGGGAGGGGGCAGCGGTTGGATGTAAAATAGCCAAGCAAGAGGCTGATTTCCAGAGCAGAAATACAAAGAGCGAAGGTGCTCTTGGAGAAAAGGGAAGAAGCATAAAGGAAATAAATTTATAGTAGCAGGGAAAGTCCAACAGAATAGCCTGAAAGAGTAGGAACAGGAGAATGTTGTATTAGGCCTGCAAAATGTACAAAGGTGTTAGGATAGTGAGATAGTTATATAGGCACAGACTGATATATATCATATGTATTTATATGCATATATTTAAAACATATATTATGCTTTATATGTACATATACATATTCATATACATATACATATCTTGATTAAAAGCCAGTGCAAACTATCAGTGGACTAATTACAGAAAGAACATATAGTGGTGAGTTAGAGGCTGAAATAGTGTAATTTATTGGTAGGTTAGGAATTAGATTTGGGCAGTAGCAAAAGAGCTTAAAAGTCTATTTTGGAACAAGAGATGAATTTACTAAGTGTCAGAAAATCATAATTAGGTCCCATGTAAGAACAAATGGCTAGAGTTACTCATAAGCTCCTGGTGTTGAACTAAGACTGGTATTGTTGTTGTTGGGGTCCTGGTGGTACAGTGGTTAAAACTCTAGGCTGCTAACCTGAAGGTAGTTGGTTCAAATCCACCAGCTACTCCGTGGGAGAAAGATGTAGAAGTCTATTTCCGTAAGCAATTACAGCCTTGGAAACCCTTTGGGGCAGTTCTACCCTGTCCTAGAAGGTCTCTGTAAGTTGTCATGGACTCATCCGCAGTGAGTATTGTTGTTCTTTTTAGGTGCCGTCAATTCAGTTCCAACTCAGCGGCCCTATGTATGAGGACCAAAACACTGCCAGGTCCTGTGCCATCCCCTCATTCTTTGTTATGTTTGAGCCCATTGTGGCAGCCACTGTGTCAATCCATCTCATTGAGGATCTTCCTCTTTTTCACTGACCCTCTACTTTACCAACCATGATGTTCTTCTCCAGGGACTGGCCCCTCCTGATAACACATCCAAAGTACACTAGATATAGTCTCACCATTCTCACTTCCAAGGAGCATTCACGCTGTACTTTTACCAAGACGGATTTGTTTGTTCTTCTGGCAGTTCAGGGTATATTCAATATTCTTTGCCAACACCATAATTCAAAGGCATCAATTCTTCTTTGGTTTTCCTTATTTATTGTTCAACTTTTGCATGCATATGAGGCAATTGGAGATACCATGCCTTTGGTTAGTGTCTTTGGCTGCGTTCTCTAGAGAAGCAAAACTAGTAATGCGTATAAATATATAGAGAGAGATTTATATTAACGAGACAGCTCACACGATTGTAGGAGTTGGAACGTTCCAAGTCCCTGGATCAGGATGGAGTCCTTTCCCAATTCACACAGCCACAGAAGCTGGTGAGCCCAAGAGGAACAAGTTGGAGAGCAGGGATCCCACTGACAGGTTGTGACGGCTGAGAAAACCCCAAGGTCCACAGGCAAGACCACAAGTTTTCTCCTGAGTCAGCTGCAGGGGCTGGCGAACCCAAGATAGGCAGGCTGGGGAGCAGCACTCTTGCTCACAGGCAGTTAAAATCCGTGAATCCCAAGATGGATAGGTAAGCTGCTAGCTGAAGTCCCAAGAACCAAAGGTCGGAAAAGAAGGAGGCTGGATCCAGAACATGCCAACAGCCTTTGCAAGGCAAGCAGGAAAAGGAAGTAGACAGCAGCAGGTGGAGAGATGAAGTCTGAGGGGGGCGGTGAGCTGCCACAGGCTCCACCCCCACCAGTACCACTCAGCAGATTCCATCATGGGGGTGATCACATATCAAATTTCAACAGAAAAGTGATCATAACATTATACAACTGCCAAAACACTGAGAATCTTGGCCCAGCCAAATTAACACACAATCTTAACCATCACAATTAGGCACACCTTAGTCCTCAAAGTAATATCTTTGCTTTTTAATACCTTAAAGAGGTCTTTTGCAGTGGATCTGCCCAATGCAATACATCACTTGATTTCTTGACTGCTGCTTCCATAGGTGTTGATTGTGAATCCAAGTAAAATGAAATCCTTGACAACTCCAATCTTTTCTCCATTTATCATAATGTTGCTTAGTGGTCCAGTTGTGAGGATTTTTGTTTGCTTCATGTAGGTATGGTATTGCCTGTTATATACATTCCTCTTTTATACTATATGGTATAACAGGTAATATGCCACTTCTCTGTGACTGCATGACGAAATATACAGGCTGACCAAAAGAGAAAAAATGAGGGTGGGAAATGAGCCTCTACCATCATGGGTGTGGCATTGGGGCTAGCACTTTCCATATGGGAGAAAAGCTCCAGCCTCCTAATGTAAGACAGGTAACAGCAGGAATAGTATACAAATATTTAAAAACTGTTATGGAATATGCACCTACCAATCAGAAATGATTGGAGCAGAGTGCTCTTCAATCAGAGTGCTGGAGGCCTATTGCTAGTCTAAGCATTAGCCATTTAGTAGCTGAATCACAAATAGGTCCTGAGGTTCCCGAAGAGGGCCCAGAGTTCAAGGAGAGGAAGACATTTTCAGGGATCTTAAAAAAGCAGCTATCTGCCAACTGATAAGGAACTGTATTTCAAGACTGTAACAACTATTTCACCCTTTTTAGTAGTGTATAGCAAATGAACTTCAGCAATGGGCGAGGAACTAATCAGCCTGGATGGCCATCCAAACCACGTGACAAAAAACAGTATGCATGAGTTAAAAATATCTACAAAAGATGAACTAAAAAACTAACAGTGTGAAGCAAAAGAAGAAACTTAAAACTAGGAAAAACAGTCGGTAAAAACATCAAAAGAAAGAATTCACACCGAAGGAAAGGGAAGTAATATAGGAAACTTCAAACATCTTTAAAATGAGCATGTTTAGAATTCTCAAAAAGATAAAAGAGGACAAAGTACTACCTTGGAATGAGAAGAAAATACCTAACAAAAATAGACAAATATGAATAAAGAGCCAACAGGAAATTTTAGTAATGAAAACTTCAGATGTTAGAATAAAAACTCAATAAAATAACATAAAGAGTATACCTAATACAGCCGAAGAGAAAAGAGAATTAGTGATTGGAAGGCAGAATTTTTTTTTTTCTTTTGGTGTTAGCGTAGTGAGATAAGGAGAAAATACGAAATAGACAAGTGGATATATTGAAAAACTCCAATGTATGACCAAAAGGAATCCTAGTAGGACAAAATATTTTAGAATGAAAAAGAAGAAAAGAAATATTTGAAAATATGTCTGCTGAAAATGTTCAGAATTAAAGAATGATTTAAGTCTTCAGACTGGAAAAAAAAAAAAAAAGTTCACCAAGCAATAAACAGATAAACGGAAGTCTGAGGGTGAAAATCTGCACCTAAATATATCAAATGAAATGTCAGAACACCAAGGGTAAAGGAAAAAAATCTGTCTTCATGAGAAAAGGCAAATTATCTAAAAATAAAAACAATCAACTTGCCAGCCACAGTAGATGCCAGAAAGTAATGAAGCCATATCTGTAAAGCTGAGGTAAAATAACCATCAATTTTGAAATCAGTACCCAAGTAAACTCTTAATCAACAGTGAGATAAAAAACATTTACTCTAAATTAAAAAAAAAAAAAGATATTTTAAAACAGAGAGTTTACCATACAGACTCTCATCAAAAGAATTACTACAGGATTTACCTCAGGCAGACAAAAAATTAATCCACAGTGAAATTGTGGGGTATAAATAGCAATGGTAAACAAATTAGTCACTATAACATTTTGATAATTTTTTAAAAAATTTCCTACAAACATATAATGATGACTTTGTAACTCCATGCCTTAAGAAGCTGATTAACATTCTAGAAAACAAAAATAAAAGAGATGAGGGAGGGAATTCTGAGGGAAACTAACGTGCTTAGTGTTCTTTAGGAATAATACTGAGTAACTGTAGACTTTGTAGCAAAGCATTTAATGTAAAAATAAACAAATAAAGACATGCTAATAAAATGTAAAACTTCCAGAGCAATAGAGAGCAGAGACAGTGGATCTGACATTTGGGAACAACTCACTGTAAACTATTCCACAGGTTGAAGGGCAACAGAATTCTTATAGTTAGGGTCAAGCCAATCAATATGTCTGGAGAGTAGAATATTTTATCAAAACATAATTCCAGAATGAGAACGGAATGTCACTCAGCCAACAGTTCTCTTATTTTTAACTAATGGTTATTGAACACCTGCTCTGTGACAAGTATTGTGCTAGATGATAAAAAAAAAGAAGATGGAGTGTACAAACACATAAATATATACCTGTGCTCTTGGGTCTATTTTGGAATGTAGGCTGGTAATCAGATCATTTCAATAAATAATAATGCTGTACGTGCAGGGATGGAGGTAGTCACAGGTGATAAAGAGGGGTCACTGTGCTCAGTGTGAGGCAATTAGGACAAACCTCCTACAGGAGTTGGCTTCTGAGGTGTCATGAAGGATAGATAGAACATTTCCAGGTTAAAAAAGGAAAAACTGCATCACTAGGAAAAGAGAACAGCATGACAGACAGTGCAGAAGCAAGAAACGGCAAAGTGGGTATAGAGAGCAGTGAGTTCCTCAGTACTACATGAGCATACAGTATAAGGCAGGGAGAAGGAAATGAGGAGGAGAGAAACACAAGTTAGGCAGGTGGCTACCCACTGTGGACCTCGCTGAGGAGCTGGAAGCTTATTTTCTAGTCAGTGTTGACACTGCCCATTATAAAGAGGCAAGCGTTTTATTCTTAATCCATTGCTGTTGAGTCAATTCCGACTCATAGCAACCCTACAGGACAGAGTAGAACTGTCTCATAGGGTTTCCAAGGCTGCAGTCTTTATGGAAGCAGGCTGTCACCTCTTTCTCTCATGGAGCAGTTGATGGGTTTGAACCACTGACCAGTTAGCAGCCAAGCACTCAAACACTGTGCTACCAGGGCTCCTACTTTATGCTTAATTATGCACTATTTAACATTTACCCAGAATGGGCCACTGGTTAAGACAGGAAGACTGAAGCATAAAAAACCCAAGCATACCAAGGTTCAAATATAAAGATTATGAGCTCCAAGGTTCCTAGGTACTGCAAACGGTTTGCTCTCAGCTACTAACCAGAAGGTTGGTGGTTCTAAGCCATCCAGCAGAACCACAGAAGAAAGGCCTGGCAATCTATTTCAGTAAAGATTACAACCAAGAAAACCCTGGAGCTCAGTTCTACTCCATAACACAGGAGTCACCATGCATTGGAATCAACTCCATGGCAATGGGTTTCGGTTTTTTTCGCTTTATCAGATCTAGAACTTCAAAAATTTTTGTATCAAAGTGTCTCTAACAAAAACCAAATTTTAAAAAGATATATATATATACTGGCAACTATATACAACATGGCTTCTCATTTTTAAGGAAAGAATGCTACCAATACCTGCAGTATATTATATGTGAATAAACCAAAACCAAACCAAACTCGATGTCATCAAGTTGATTCTGACACATAGCAACCCTATAGGACAGAGTAGAACTTCCCATAGAGTTTCCAAGGAGTGCCTGGTGGATATGAACTGTCGACCTAATGGTTAGCAGCTATAGCTCTTAACCACTGTGCCACCAGGGTTTCCTATTTGTGAATAAGTGTTTTTAAATGCTGCTTTAAAACCTCTCATCTTAATATGTAGAAAAAAGACATAAAGTTTAAATAATAAGCCTGATGGACATAGCTTCCATCTAAGTTGAAGTAACTTTAACTGGATTAGACCTCCCACCTGAAATAACGAAAAACCTGGAGAAAATATATGAAACTGGTTTTCAATATATTGGACATCAAGTGATAAAAGAGAGTGATCTCTGAGAGATCAGAAACAACTGCTTCAGCTTATGGTGTTGAGAAAGTTTTCAGGTCATGGTGCAGGGAGAGGAAATCCAGGTGGAACCCACCAGACTCCCTGAGTAGAGGAGAAGAGGGTCTAGAGGGAGACCAAGGCAGCTAGAAATTTCAGGACACAATATTGGAGAGGAGATGACTGCACAGAGAGAGAACCCGGTAGGTCTTCAGAAGGTCAGTCATGAATATTGAGCTGAGAACTTATTAGCACATGTACATGAGGAAACCACCCAAGGTCAAAGACGAAAGGATTAGAAGACTCAAAGAAGGCCAAGATTCTTACTAGTCACATAGGAAACTGGAAAAACTACTCAGAAGGATCTTGCTTCGGAGTGTGTGTGGAGGGGTAACTGGTTCTAAGTTAAACATGATTTTGGTCCCACTTAAATCTTAAAAGCAAGGTCCGAAAGGTTCAACAAATCTCCAAAGCAAGGTCTGAAAAGTTCAACAAATCTTAAAAGCAATGTCTGAAAGGTTCAGACTGTTTTCAAGGGAGAAAACTACATTCTAAAACAAAGTTGAGTAATATTTATAGAAATACAAAAATATCCAACACCCAACAAGCTAAAATACACAATGTTGGACATACGATAAAAACTACTAGGCATGCAAAGACACAAGAAAATAAGGTCCGTGAGAAGAAAAAAAAGAAAAAATGGCCAAATCAAACTCAGAGCTGACATGGACATCAGAATTAGCTAACACATTCATTATAGCTGTATTCCATATGTTCAAAATGCTAACAAGAGACAAGAAATACTTAAAAATACATACGAATTAAACTACTAGAAATGAAAACTAAAACGTATAAGGAAAAAAATACTTGAGAAAGCTATTAATGGCAGAACAGACATTAAAAGAGGTTAACGAACTAGAAGAGAGAACAATAAAAATAATCCAACATGAAACACAGAGAAAAAAAAAGAACTAAAAATTAACAGAGCATCAGTGAACTCTGGGAAAACTTCGAGCAGCCTAATATATGTGTTAATGGTGCTACTAAAGAAGGGGTGGGTGACAGAAAAAGTTATTTAAGAATAAATGATGAATTTTTTCTTTTTTAAATTTTGATTAAAACTACAAGCTCACAGATTCAAGAAGGTCAATGATCCCCAAGCTCAATAAACATAAAGAAAGCCACATGAAGGTACAACATAAGCAAATAAAACAAGTGATAAAGAGAAAATCTTAAAAGTACTCAGAAAAAAAAAGACATATGAAAATAGTAAAGAAGAACAAAGAAAAGAAAAATAGCAGATTTCTCATTAAAAACAACCTAAAAAAAATTTTTTTTTTTTTTAAGTGAAAAGGCAATAGGGTAATATCTTTAGAGCACTAAGAGGAAAATCTGTCAAGCTAGAATTCTGTACCCCATGAAAAATGTTTTGAAATGAAAGCAATATACCATTTTTTATTTTTCTGAAAGCATTTATCAGCAAAAAATCTCATCACAATAAAAAGTAAAGGAAGTTCTTTAGGCAAGAGAAAAATTACACAAAATGGTACTAAGATCTACACAAAGAATTAAAGAAAAATTAGAAATAGTAGCTATATCACTAAATATACAAGTTATTTTATTATTTAAATCTCTTCGAAACGTAACTATTGCTTAAACAAATAAGCAAAAAATGTACTGTGAGGTTTATAATGTACATAAAATTCAAACACGTCAACAATAGAACAAAGGTTTGAAGGTGGATAGAAGTACACTATTGTAATGTTTTTATATTATATGCGAAGTGGTAGAATAATCACCAGAAAGTAGAGTGTGATAAATTAAAGATAAGGACAATAAACCCTAAAGCAACTACCAAAATAACAAAACAAAGATATATACCTAATAAGCCACCAAAACGGATAAATACAAATTTTTAAAAAATATTTCTTTTATCCAAAAGATGGCAGAGAAACTAAAAAAGATGAAGAAAAAGCAAAGATTGGGCAAAAAGAAAACAAATAGCAATATGATAGATTTAAACCTGGTAATATTAATAGACACATTAAGTGTAAATGGTCTAAACATCTCAATGAAAAGAGACAACTTTTCAGGTTAAATTAAAAAAAAAAAATCTAAGCATATGCTACCTAAAAGAAATTCACTTTAAACATAGAGACACAACAAAAGGATGGGAAAATATATAACATGCTGACACTAATCAAGATGAATACTATAAAAAGCAGATTTGAGCATAAAGATTAGCAGGCATAACAAGATAATTTCACAATAATAAAAAGAAAATTCGTTTGGAAAATACAACCATCCTAATCTTTTATGAACTTAAAAAAAAAAAAAGATCTTCATAACACAGCAAAAACAGAACTATGAGAACTGGTAGATGAATTCATGAAAATATAGGACAGCAATACTATTTTCTCAATAATTGATGGAACAAACCAACAAGAAGTCAGTAAGTCTACAAAAGTCTATAGGACACTATCCATCAAATTGACCTAATTGACATTTATAGAACACTCCATTATCAAAACACAATATGCCTTTTTAAAGTGTACACAGTATATTTATCAAGATAGGCCATGACTTGAGTCATAAAATAATTCTAAATAAATTTAAATGAATTCAAGTCACACAAACTGTTATGGATTGAATTGTGTCCCCCAAAAATATGTGTCAACTTGGCTAAGCCATGATTCCCAGTATTGTGTGATTGTCCACCATTTTGTCCTCTGATGTGATTTTCCTATGTGTTATAAATTCTACCTCTACAATATTAATGAGGCAGGATTAGAGGCACTTATGTTAATGAGGCAGGACTCAATCTACAAGATCAGGTTGTTTTAAACCAATCTCCTGTGAGATATAAAAGAGAGAAACAAGCAGGGAAACAAGGGGGACCTCATACCACCAAGAAAGCAGCACCAGGAGCAGAGAGTGTCCTTTGGACCCAGGGTTCCTACACTGAGCAGCTCCTTGATAAGCCAAGACTGATGACAAGGACCTTCCTCCAGGGCCAACAGAGACAGAAAGCCTTCTCAGGGAGCTGGTGCCCTGAATTCAGACTTCTAACCCCCTAGACCATGAGAGAATAAATTTCTCTTTGTTAAAGTGATCCGCTTGGGATGTTTCTGTCATAACAGCACTAGATAACTAAGAAAGTATGCTCTCTAACCAATAAAATTAAAATAAAAATCAATGACAAAAAAAAAAAATCGGAAAATGCTAAGATATTCAGAATCTAAATAAAACACTCATCTGGTTTTCGGTCATTAGTGTTAGTGTGTCAAATCTATTCAACCAACATTTTGCCCATAGTATCCTTCAATATCCTTCAGTATTGAATTTCCAAGCTTGATTTTTGTCTTCAAGTCTTTCAGTTTTAGAAATGGTGACCGTGCTCTTTCCTATCGGTTTTTGCACATTTCATTTTAATACTTTGTCTTTTTGAGCCACCCTTGGAAATCTTCTGTTCAGCTCTTTTACTTCATCATTTCTTCCTTTCACTTTAGCTACTCTACATTCATGAGCAAGTTTCAGAGTCTCTTCTGACATCCATTTTGGTCTTTTCTTCCCTCCCTGTCTTTTTAATAACCTTTTACTTTCTTCATGTATGATGTCCTTGATGTCATCACACAACTAACTCGTCTAGTCCTCGGTCATGAGTGTTCAAGGTATCAAATCTATTCTTGAGATGGTTTCTAAATTCAGGTCATACTCAAGGTCATACTTTGGCTCTCATGGACTTGTTTTAACTTTCATCAACTTCAATTTGAGCTTGCATGTGAGCAATTGATGGTCTCTTTTCTAGTTGGTCCCCAGATTTGTTCTGATGATACTGAGCTTCTTCATCATCTCTTTGCACAAATGTAGTCTATTTGATTCCTGTTTATTTCATGAAGTGAGGTCCAGTTAATCGTCACTGTTTTTGTTGTTCAAAAACGGTATTTCCAATGGTCTTGCAAAATTCTATCATGCAATCTGTGCCACTGTTTCTATCACCAAGGCCATATTTTCCAACTACTGTTCCTTTCTCTTTGTTTCCAAGTTTAATATTCCTATCACCAGCAATTATCAATCAATAATTTATAATTGCTGATGTAGTAAACATAATTTCTAAAATGGCCTGTCAAAAATGACCTACTCTAATCCCAGGAACCTGTGACTATAAGATCACTCCCATGATTGTATTAGGTGTATGTGATAGTTGACCTTATGATACAAAGATTATCTCGGTGGGCTGATAATCCTAAAAAACAGGGAGCTTTCTCTAGCTGGCAGCAGAAGTAATCACATGGGCACTTTAAAACAGGGAGTTTTTTCTAGCTGGAAGCAGAAGAGGCCACCAGGAAGGGAAGTCAGAGAGATCTGAGACATGAGAACTCAAGATCCCATTGCTGGAGGTATGTATCTTCTGTTCCTCAGGACTCAATTCTGAGAATGAATGCAGTCCACTTCCAGAAAGTGAGAATTTCCTATCGACCGCAAGCCAGGAAATAGGGACCTCAGACCAACGGCTGCAAGAAACCGGATTCTGCGAAAAACCTGAATGAACTTCAAAATAAGAGCCTAGTCCAGCTGAAAATTGATTTTGGTTTTGTGAGACCCTGAGGAGACAACCTAGCTGAGCCCATCAGGACTAGAGAACTATAAAATAATAAATGTTGTTTTAAGCTGCGACATTTCTGGTAATTTATTTTGTAGCAATAGAAAAATAATATAAATGGCAAATAAACAAACACACGAAAACATGCTCAACATCATTAGTGATTAGAAAAATGCAGAATAAAATAAACGTATGTTGATAAGGATGCAGAACAATGAATTTTGATGCACTGCTGGTGGGAATGTAGAGGATACCAGTGCTTCGGAAGATGGTTCAGGAGTTTCTTAAAAAGGTAAGCCTCCACCTACAATATGATTCAGTCATTCCACTCCTAGATATTTTACCTACGAGGACGGAAAGCACACGTTCATACAAAAAGTTGTACACAAATGTGCATAACAGCTTTGTGTTGTAGTAACCAAAAACTGGAACTGACCCAAATGCCCATCAACAGCTGAGTGGATAAACATATTGTGGCATATCAGACTATGAAATATAACTCAGTAATAAAGAATGAACTATTGATACTGGTAATATGGATGGACATCAAAATAATTATAAGTGAAAGAAGCCAGACAAAAAGTGTATATACTGTATGATTCCATTTTTATAAAACTCTAGAAAATGCAAACTAATCTATACCAAAAAAAAAAAAAAAAAAACCTGTTCCCCTCGAGTCAATTCCAACTCATAGTGACCCTATAGGACAGAGTAGAACTGTCCCATAGAGTTTCTATGGAGTACCTGGTGGATTTGAACTGCTGCTCTTTTGGTCTTTGGTTGGCAGCCAAGCTCTTAACTACTGTACCAGCAGGGCTCCTACTAATCTGGAGTGACAGAACTAATCGATAGTGACAGAAGATAGAACAGTGGCTGTCCAGGGGCTGGAGTATGGGACAGTAGGAGGGGGGAATGACTAAGGGCACAGGGAAATTTTTTGGAATGGTGGATCTATTCATTCTCTTGATTGTGGGTGATGGTTTCGCATCTGTAGATGTATGTCAAAACTGAACAAAATACACCCTTTAAGTATGTGCCATTTACTGTATGTTAATTTTACATTATTTTAAAACTGTTAAAAAATAAAAAGAAATGGAAAACCAGCCTGGTGATTTGAAAAGCCAAATTAAGAAAATTCCAAACATTGCTTCATGGTAGTAATATCGCCTGTTCCAGAGTTAAATTTAAACCTGCATTCCATTATATATTTGATGAGCAAAAACATACTTTGTCTATACATTTGCTTTCATATATGCCTATTTTCAATAAATTAAACAGCCTGCATAATTTGGAACTGAGAAAATGTCAAAATTGTTTTTAAATATCATGAAAGTCATCCGTGATTATATTAAAATATATTTTATACCCCAATTATTAATAAAATAACTCTTCAAACTTAAAAATGCTTACTAATCACGTACTTACTGCTGACAAAATGATTTCTTAAAAAATCCTTGTCAAAAACAAGATTACATAATACAATAAAAATATACAAGCGTTGGAAATGCTCAAAGAACACGTACAAAGCCATTACAGACTTTTAAACCAAAAAAAAAAAAAAGCAGAATTTGAATTACACACACACACACACACACACACACACACACACGTATGCTTTAATTAGATTATTTTGTGGGAGCATGTCCACTGTAAGGAAGTTAAAACTTCCGTGAAAGAATGGTCTGGAATTTTACCATTGTTTTCTTCACACATGCTGTTCAGTGTAAGGACATGATTTTACTCCTATGGGGAGGCAGTTTATTTACCCAATGTGCAACCAGCATGCCTTCTTAAGCAGTGTCAGCTAATACCTTGGAGGGATCAGGGTATGAATCAACTTAATTTTGTTTAGGGTATTCTGAGTCACCCTCTTCAGAAATATCAAATATGTAAGGAAAAAAATTATATATCTTTAACAACAAAGTAAAAAGTTCAAGCCAGGTTGTTATGTTTGGCTTTTTATTCACTTGGTTTTATTAAAATTATTTAAACAGGGCATTTAAAAGTTCACCATTTATATATTATTGGCAATACACTGTATTTGGGCGAACGCAAAGATCCACAAGCTCTCAAATAACTTATAATAAGAAGAATAAATACACACAACTAAAACGGAAAGGCGAAAGTGGAAGTGGTTATAACAACGCTAAAATCGAAGTGCTCTATGAACACAGAGGAGGTGGAAAAATTGTTGGCAACTTGGAAAGCCAGTTAGGGCTTCATGGAAAGGAAGGCCTTTAGGGTGGAAAGAATTAGAGGTAGGGTGAAAGCCAGTAGAAGACAGAGACAAAAGGATGGGAAAAGGTACACACATAGAAGTAGGAGAAAGGGAAACAATTGTGAGGATGGCAGAGGACTGAACAGTGTTTTGTTCTGTTGTACACAGAGTACTATAACCTAACAAAAACAACATGTTATGATTTGGTTGATGCAGAGAGTAGGAGAAACATTAAGCTAAAGCTGGCTATGCATTGAAAACTAGTTACCTCTCTCTCTTCCTTTACTTTTTCTCCTTTATTTTTTTAAAGCAGAAACATCTTACCAGTGAAACAATGTGTTAGGAAAATTATTAACAGCATTGTTGTTGTTGGATGCTGTTGAGTTAATTAGGACACAGAGTGACCCCATATGACAGAGTAAAAGTGCCCCATAGGGTTTTCTTGACTGTAATCTTTACAGGAGCCTACCATATCTTTCTCCCTCAGAGTGGCTAGTGGGTTCAAAACACTGACATCTCCGTTAGCAGCCAAGCACTTAACCACTGCGCCATCAGGGCTCTTTAGAAATGTTAATAGGCAGTCTTCAATAAGGGATGATTATTTTAGTTGATCAAAAGAGACAATCTACAAAGAAGAAAGGAAGCAAAGTAAGAACATTGGAGAATGGCTTAATTTTGGAGATAGAAGGAAGAAAACAAGGCAGGTGGCAAGTCAGAGAGATGAGGACACCAGGAAATAACATCATGGAAGCCAAGAGAGAGGCGAGATTAAGCTGGCATGCCATGTGCTTCCCTGTAGGCAGCTCAGCTCTCTTGAGAGATAGGACGGGACCTCAGGATTGTTTAGGAGGCAGGCTGCTTCTGCTGCTCTGGTTCCAAGTCAGTGCCACAGGTCACCAGGATTTTAAGCTTCTGTGATTTTCCAAGAGATGATATATTCTGGTATCAAAACTGATATTTATAAAAAGCAGGCACAAAACATGGTATGCAAGTACACGAGATCATATCCACAAAGACTTTAACCAAAGTCCACGAAAGAAACAACAGGTCTTCAGGACCCAGAGGTTAAAGCAATCATAGGCTCAAACTGATCCTTTTATTTACACAACTCAAATGATTTTCCTCATAACCTCATTCTTGGTGTATGGTACAAAACAAAACAAAAAAACTCCTTGTCACCAAGTAGATTCCGACTCACAGTGACCCTACAGAACAAAGTAGAACTGCCCCACAGTGTTTCCAAGGACCAGGTGGTGGATTCAAACTGCCGACTTTGTGGTTAGCAGCCTAGGTCTTAACCACTGTGACACCAGGGCTCCCCATGGTACAAACCTATCCCAAATTCCTCCCAGACCTTGACCCAGAGTGGAGCAAACATGTGGCTCTGTCTCTAATTTCTAACCAATTCATCCGCATTTTTCATTATTACAGTATGCAGACAGGGCTCCATTGCCAGTTTGTGTAGTACGGCCTTAACCCTTTGACCTTAACCTTACCTAGTTAAACTCTCACTGTCTTCCTGGCTCACCTGGAAGTAAAACAGTTCATAGTTCTTCTTGCTTTCTCTTCTTTTGCCTGTATATCCTCAAGGTTTCAAAGACCTGCAGCTTTTCCGTTAGTTTAATAAGTAACCTAGATACCACCCCCCTTGGATTCAATAGATGTCTCCTCTGAACACCCTCCTAAGCAGCACCACGCCACAGCAGATCTGCAGAAAGATGAACAGGACCGAGAATCTTTGGTTTTACTCTGGTCTCAGTGGAAGGGCTAGATGAAAGCCTAAAATGAGAGGTGAGAAAATACAGGCAGAAAGGACATACTGATCTTTTGAGAATTTTAACTGAAGCAATATAGGTAATTCTGATATTCATCAGGTCAGAAAAATGGAATAAAAATCATTACAAAATATTTGTACCATGACATTTATTTTGACACCAGCAAAAAAAAAAAAAAAAATACAACATAATAAGTACTGGTTAACTTAAAAAATGTACCTATGTTATTTCTGCCACACAAATTAACATAGCTATAGCTTCAGAACCTGAAATTAATCAGCTTGGGCCTACTCTGAGAAGAAAGTTTAACAATAAAATTTCAAAGCACCTAGTGGGGAATGTCTTTATGATGTTATAAAAATATATGCGTATCTTCTTGGTCAAGGGTGAGAGTGAGAAAGATTAGTGATATTTCTACCCAATATTCTATGTTATACAAATTTATCAAAGCATATTTTTAGTCTGTCTTGGATATACTTTGGGAACCCTGGTGGCGTAGTGGTTAAGTGCTACGGCTGCTAACCAAGAGGTCACCAGTTCAAATCTGCCAGGCGCTCCTTGGAAACTCTATGGGGGCAGTTCTACTCTGTCCTATAGGGTCGCTATGAGTCAGAATTGACTCGAAAGCAGTGGGTTTTTTGGTTTTGAGTATACTTTTTATAGTCATTTTATCTTACATTAAGTGACACAGCCATTTTACAGAATATTTAAATTAATCCTTTGTGTTAAATAATCTGTGACCTGGAAATGTCGAAGCAATGTTAAAGTCAATGAAAATATTTTTTTCAGTAATCATTTTTTATTGAGCTGATATTGGTTTTCTACTCTTAAAGCATTTGCAACCATGCTATTAGTTTAAAAACATAAATTTAATTATGTTTTCAGCTGACAGCGAAGTGCTAATTCCATGAGTTTACAAATACCTTTCGATTTAATTCATTTACACCTCAAATAATTCTACACAGTAAACTTAAAAGGAACTATTTCTCCCCAATAAGTAACAAACTAGAATTGGGTGAATTTAAAATAATAAAATAAAAGATTTCACTGCCAGAGGTGATTCTTAAACTATGCCACATATTAATGAGTTATTAAACAAAACCTTAGATTAAAATTATTTCAAAAGAGAAATTTATGGCAGACCTTACTAAAGTTAAAGGGACACTCCTATCCTCATTGAGCAGGGCCTTTTGGCTGAGATTTGTATCTTCAAAAACATGGAACAGACATTCATACCCTGGTCTAATCTGTGCCCAAAATTGCCCCGTGTCCTTTGATGACCACAACAGGGTCTCTGCCCTCAGGGCTTTCTCAATCTCTCTGGGACATCCTCCCTGATCCTGAGTCAGAGGATTTTATGGCAGAACTGCCACGCCAGGCTTCCAGTTTAACTCAATTAAATCATAAACAGATGTATTAAGTACACATTGTGCCAGGTCCTGAAGCGAATGCAAAAATAAATACAGGAAGGCATTCGGAACTCTGTAATGGAATCTCGCATATGCATGTTTTCCTTCTTTTTCGGATGTGGCTGCACCACGGCCTGGACATCATCATCACATATTGCCACTGCAACTGAAGATGAGAAACTTGGCTTCTGTAGTCTTTGACCACAGACACCTTACAGATCTGCTCTGCTCCCACTTCCTTCGCTATTTTCCTCACTCTCATCAGGAGTGCTCAGCACCAAGGCCTTCCCCATTATCTCAGGCCACAACCCTATTCTCCCTACCCTGGTCCTTAATCCACCATGAATTCCACACAGACAGTTGGAAATTCAGAGCTGCGAGGGAAAAAAAAAAAAAATGAAATTGTGTTGGGGGTTGGGAGCAATTTTAATTAGATGGGCCCTTCATTTAAAGAAGAGAAAACTAAGCATCAGAATAGATAAATGACTTGGCCAATGTCTCTAAAGAATTGGTGCCAGACTGTACATGAGAAGGGAAATTTCACATGGGCTGAGGCAGAAAAACTACAGAATGGATGAAACAGAAAAAGTTTAATGTAATACCTGGCACAATTTTTCCTGGTGACTCAAAGACATATTTACTTATGACTTTGGTCACAGCTGGATGTCAATGATTCTGCTGCCTTATCAGTTATAACACCTCAGGTTGTGAACTTTGCAACAGCAGATCAGACCAGAAGGGGAACAAGGGTTGGGCTTCAATCAAATTCAGAAGAAATGAAAGCACAACCAGGTAAATAAACTGTAAACTCATTCCATAAACAAATGATGTGTGCTTACCATGTAACAGCCACTGGGCTAGGCAAAAGCTAGACATGGTCCATGTCCCCATTGTAGCATATAATTTCAGGATTCAGAAGAGATATACTACAGATAATAGTTCTAGGAGAGTAATATTCTATGGGCTGGCCATTTTCGAGGTTCTAAAGACATCTCTTATTTCCATATCGATGACCATGTTAGAGTTGATTGCATTTATTGAATGTGTAACCATAAGGTGTGGCAAAATGACATTAAAAAAAAAAAAAAAACTTACTCTAAATCTCACAAGTGTATCTCAAATGACAATTACACTAGACTTTGATCTCTGGGCCCCATACTGGGAAATTCTTTATTTGTCTTGTATCTCTGACTTATCCTGGTGTCTATGAACCTTTAGTTCTTCAATAACACATAGAGGATAAGCTTGATTGATAACAAACTTCATTTACTTGAATCCACAATCAACAGCCATGGAAGCAGCAGTCAAGAAATCAAAAGATGCATTGCATTGGGCAAATCTGCTGCAAAGGACCTCTTCAAAGTGTTGAAGAGAAAAGATGTCACCCTGAAGACTAAGGTGCGCCTGACTCAAGCCATGGTATTTTCAATCACATCATATGTATGTGAAAGCTGGACAATGAATAAGGAAGACCGAAGAAGAGTTGACACCTTTGAATTGTGGTGTTGGCGAGGAATATTGAATATACCACGGACTGCCAAAAGAACGAACAAATCTGTCTTGGAAGAAGTGTGGCCAGAATGCTCCTTAGAGGCAAGGATGGCGAGACTGTGTCTTACATGCTTTGGACGTGTTGTCAGGAGGGATCGGTCCCTTGGAGAAGGACATCATGCTTGGCAGAGTACAGGGTCAGTGGAAAAGAGGAAGACCCTCAACGAGGTGGATTGACACAGTGGCTGCAAAAATGAGCTCAAGCATAACAACGATTGTAAGGATGGCGCAGGACCGGGCAGTGTTTCGTTCTGTTGTGCATAGGGTCACTATGAGTGGGAACCGACTCGATGGCACCTAACAACAACAACAACAAGCTACAGCAAAATCTAATGACTTGCTTTTTAATGCTCAATAGGTAGTTTCTAGCCAAGCCTAGATTCTGTGTAACTATTTGCCCTTCCTCTTCTACTTTCACAAACATATACATACATTTTGATGTACAAATATCAACTGTAATTCAACTCAGATCTTTTCTGGAAACAAGAAATATGTTAGAAATAGCACCATTATCTCAAAAACGAATGAGAAGTCCCCATGAAGGGAGAATTAGCTTCTGACCAGCAAGGACCTTGTCTCTTTCCCAACCATCACAACACCAGGCCAGAGCAACATGTTGTATGGCATCTGGTTTGATCAGTTTCTTTATGGGAATAAGAATTTATCTGTTTCAGGATATAAATTCCTTAAAGGCAAAGATTTTCCCCAAGCTCTTAGGGTTGTAAGCCTGCAAAATTCATTAAACTATCATTGACAAAATAATTTTTGTATGTATTCACAGATTTCTTTGGAATCCTATTATAACCTTGTTATGGGTTAAGTTGCTTCCCCCAAAAATATGTGTCAACTTGGCTAGGCCATGATTCTCAATATTTTGTGGTTGTCCTCCATTTTGTGAACTGATGGAATTATCCTATATGTTGTAAATCCTAATCTCTGCCTGTGGTTAATGAGGCAAGATTAGGTTATGTTCAAGAGGGTTAGGGTGGAGTGCAACACCCTTACTCAGGACACAGTCCTGATCAGATGTAAGGGGAGTTTCCCTGGAGTATGGCCTGCATCATCATTTATCTTACAAGAGATAAAAGAAGAGAGAAGCAAGCAGAGAGTTAGGGACCTCACACCACCAAGCAAGAAGGGCCAGGGGTGGAACGCATCCTTTGGACCCAGCGTCCCTGTGCAGAGAAGCTCCTAGACCGGGGAAGACTGATGACAAGGACCTTGCCTCAGAGCCAACAGAGAGAAAAAGGCTTCCCCTGGAGCTGGCGCCTTGAATTCGGACTTCGAGTCTCTTAAACTGTGAGAGGATAAACTTCTATTTGTTAAAGCCATCCACTTGGGGTATTTCTGTCACAACAGCAATGGCACTAGATAACTAAGACAAATCTCTTAGCTAATCACTGTCATTTATTCATTCAGTAATTATTTTTTTTAATGTTTACTCTAAGCCAGGAACCAGCATAGGGGCTAAGAATACAACAATGAATAAAATAGGAAAAAAAAAAATCCATGCCTCTGCCTTCATAAAACTTATATTCTGTTGAAGAGAACAGGTGAATAAACAAGATCTTTTTAAAAAAGTAAAATATAAAGTATGTTAAAACCCATTGCCGTCAACTGGATTCTGACTCATAGCGACCCTATAGGACAGAGTAGAACTGTCCATAGAGTTTCCAAGGAGCTCCTGATGGATTTGAACTGCCTACCTTTGGGTTAGCAGCCATAGTACTTAACCACTACACCACCAGGGTTTCCATAAAGTATGTTAGGTGAACAAAATTCAATGAAGAAAAATAAAACGGTGAAGGAAGACAGAGATTTTTTTGTTTGTGGTTTTGTTTTTATGGGGGGAGGAGAGGTATAGCTTTGTAAAGGTGACCAAAAAAGCTGACGCAAGGAAATGACATTTAAGTAAACACCTGAAGGAAGTAGGGGGCAAACCATATGGCTATCTGGGGAAGAACTTTCTGGCAGAGGAAACAGCAAGTGCAAAGGCCCCGAGGTGGGAAAAAGCCTGGGGGTGTTTCAGATTGTGGAGAGGAGGCTAGAGTGTCCAGAGCAAAGTGAACAAGGGGAGGTAAGGTCAGAGAAGTAACAAGGACTTGATCACGTAGTCTTGTAGGGTTTAGGCCCCACAAGAAGGGAAGCCATCAGACACTGTTGAAATCACCTGACTTACATTGGTACACAGCAGCAGAGTTATCATGTGAAAATCACTTACATATGTAATATAATGGCTGAAATTTAAGCTAATTAAAGTCAAATGAATGAATTATATACCAGGTAGCTGAAAACCTGCATCTGAAAGAAGACAGAACTAGGAAACCAGACAATCGCAAGCATGGGAATAAATGGGAGAGAAGAGTTCACAGTGGGAAAGAGTTTATTTGTTGTTGATTTTGTTATTGTTGCTAATCTGTGACTTAGGAGACCTCATGTGTTACACAGCAGAACTGCTCTTTAGGTTTTTCTTGTCTGTAATCTTTATGGAAACACATTGCCAGGCCTTCCTTACTTCCACAGCACAGCTGGCAGGTTTGAATAGCAAACCTTTTGGTTACCGGCCAAGCTCAAATCATTTCTGTTACCCAGGGACCCTGAGGAAAAGTGAATGCTAGGGATCTATGAATAGAAATCCAATGTTGGAGGAAGTGGTAGATGGAGAAGCAGGCTTCAGAGATGTAAAGGTCCAACGGAAAAGAATTCTTGCTCACACGCCCCGAACTCCAAGCAGGGCAAGAACATTACTGGTCCCACCGAAGTTGCGCTTGGCAGCCCTCTCACAGCTGCAATAAATTTTACAACTTCTATAAACTCCAATAATAACCCAAATCCTGTGCTACATTCAGCTGCTATCGAAAAGGTCGACAGTTCAATCCACCAGCCGCTCCTTGGAAATCCTATGGGACAGTTCTACTCTGTCCTATAGTAGGGTCGCTATGAGTCGGAATCGACAACGGGTTTGTTTGTGGTTTTAGAAGTCCTCTGAGATGGCCTCTTCAGCGCGGAGGCTACAGCCTTTCCAAGTGCCTTGTGGGCTGGGAAGGGGAGGAGTGGTGGGAAGCTCCTGGACGGGAGCCAGAGAAGTGCAGTCACACAACCAAGGCAGGGAAACCAGGAGCTCTTGGGAGATGGATCGAGGTTTGAACAGAAGAGGGTTGGGCTCAAGAATCTCAGGGGTCAGGGCTCTGGTAGGAAATAAAGAAACCGAGTAGAGTCCACTACAGAGAAGCCGCCCAGGGACGAGTAGCAAAAAAGGGCCAGTCAAGGCCCAGGGGCTCGGCCAGGGAGGTGAGAGGGGCGGTGAGGGGAAAGGACAGGTAGAGACCCCTTACTCTTTAGATTTCTCCGATCCGTGCGCTGAGTTGATACGATGCACTTCTTTCTTTTTGGCTTGTTTGGTGGTCATGGCAGAGGCCGATCCGACAGCGCTGAACTCCGAGCTGGTCCGGCGACCCCAGGCTCCGCGTCCGCGGTTGCCAGGAGACGGGGGCCAGCGTTCCTCTGCGCTGGGCGCTGGGGCGGCTTTGGGTTGGCTCCTCCGCGGTGTGGGCGGGTCCTCCTCCGCGGTGTGGGCGGGCCCTCCGCGGTGTGGGCGGGTCCTCCGTGGGGTGGGCGGGCCCTCCGTGGGGTGGGCGGGCCCTCCGTGGGGTGGGCGGGCCCCGGCGGGGAAGGGGCTGGATGAGAGGGGCGGGCTCCTCGGGGGGGCGGGCTCTGAGGTCGCGGGTGTGAGGGGGCAGAGCTGGGGTCACTGCGTCCAGGGGAAACCGAGGTGAGAGGTCGGGCCGCTCCAGTTCTTTTGAGTGCTCCGGTCTGGATGACGCTGTCTGGCCGTTCCCTTCGGAACCATAAACGTATATTGACTGATTCGTTTTTAGTTTTCAGCTATTGGAAGACGCATATCATGCGAGTCTTACCCCAGGTCTTCCTTGGGCTGAACGTGTTCCTTCAGTAATTACTAAAGAGACAATTCGGACACTCTAAGTTTGCCAGTGCGTATCACGGCATCCTGTAGTCACTTAAGGTTAGACTGTGACGCTGGGTGACTTGTTTGTTCATATGAAAGAATCTTTCCAAATCGTGGAACCCAGCGGCCCTGGATTCACTCTCTAGAAAACGAACTGGAGCCAGATGACAGGATTATCTCATCAAATGAAGACCTTTTAAGGCTCTTCCCTTTAAGCCTCGGTTTACTGATGTATAAATAGGAAATGCTAATACCTAACCATAGTTTTAAGGACAAATAAGATGTATGTAAAATGTTTAGCACCCGATAAAAACACAGCAAATAGTGGTCACTATTGTAGAGATGGAGTCTTGGTGGTGCAGTGGTTAAGTGTTATAGCTGCTAACCAAAAGGTCGGTAGTTCCAATCCACCAGCTGCTCCTTGGAAAGCCTGTAGGGCAGTACTACTCCGTCCTATAGGGTCACTATGAGTTGGAATCCATGGCAAATCCAGTTGCTGTCAAATCTTTCCCACTCATGACGAACCCATGTGTGTCAGAGTAGAACTGCGCTCCATGAAGTTTTCAATTGCTGTGATATCTCAGAAGTAGATCGCTAGGATTTTTTATTTGAACCACCAGCCTTCCTGTTAGCAGTAAGTGCTTAAGCGTTTGTACCACCCAGGGACCAGAAAAGGTTTTAAATTAATTAAAACAAAACAAAATATTGTGCTGGTCCAATCAAACCTCACTTCAAAGAGATTTGACACACAGGTCTGAAGTTTAAGAGCCCCTTTACTAGTTATCTTTTCTGATGAATCTAGAAATAATTAACTATATTTAAATAAGGAATTCCCTTCTGCTCTGGGCACATGCTCCGTGTCCTACCTACACAGACGAGAAGAAGCTTCCCATAAAGCAATTCTTTCCATTGCTCTGACAAATGAATGCCCAGCCCTACCCACTCAGACTATGCTTTGTCAGATTATCCCAATCCTACTATTACTGGGGTTACACAGCAGTCAATCAGGCAGCAGTTTTGTTGTATTTCTGTAAGTTAAATAAAGAACTTCAAAGCCAGCAGTGTTAACTCTGCAAATATCTCCATATATGTGCAGACAATGAAGACATCTCGAGAGCTCTGCCAGGTTCATCTGGAGAATGAAATTTTCAGAGAGCACAGATGCTCTCCTGAATGAAAGAAGAGGACTAAATTGTGAGAAAATATTATTTAACTTCCAGATCTTTTTAGAGTAATCAAGTGCATAGTCATAAGCATATGCAAAACTATTGGGTAAAGAAATCTCAACTTTAAGTAGCCAACAGTGTACAGGTGAGTTTTATCTTGAGCAAGTGCCTTCGCTAAAGCATGGTTAATGGTGGCAAGATGCCAAGCCCACCCCTATTTTATAGATGAGGAACCCAGGACTAAGAGAAGTGAAGTGTTTTGCTAAAGGTTGCATGGCTACTTGGTGGTTGAGTTTGGACTAGAAGCATTAAAGGAAGAGCACCAGTTTAAATCAAGCATATCACTACATGCAGAGCCTGTTTTCTAGCTATTAAATTAGGGTAAAATAAGGGAGTAGTCATCAGAGTGGAATGGGGTAACCGTAAATAAAAGTGTAAAGTGCCATGAATTCCTAGTCTAGTCCTAATCCCATTGTATTAAGCATGCAGCCTGCAAGATGAAGATCAAAAATTATAGCCTTCAGTATAGATTTTACCTCAACATAGAGAAAACGAAAATCTTCACAACTGGACCAATAAGCAATGTCGTGATAAATGGAGAAAAGACTGAAGTTGTCAATAACATTTTACTTGGATTCACAATCAACACCCATGGAAGCAGCAGTCAAGAAATCAAAAGACGCATTGCATTGGGAAAATCTGCTGCAAAGGACCTCTTTAAAGTGTTGAAAAGCAAAGATGTCACTGTGAGGGCTAAGGTGCGCCTGATCCAAGCCATGGTGTTTTCAATTGCCTTATATGTATGCGAAAACTAGACAATGAATAAAGAAAACCAAAGAAGAATTGACACCTTTGAATGATGGTGTTGGCAAAGAATATTGAATATGCCATGGACTGCCGGAAGGATGAACAAATCTGTCTTGGAAGAAGTACAGCCAGAATGCTCCTTGCCAAAAAAACCAAACCCATTGCTGTTGAATTGATTCCAACTCATAGCGACCCTATAGGACAGAGTAGAACTGCCCCACAAAGTTTTCAAGGAACACCTGGTGGATTTGAACTGTGACCTATTGGTTAGCAGCTGTAGCACTTAACCACTAAGTTACCAGGGTTTCCAGAATGCTTCTTAGAAGGGAGGATAGTGAGACTTCATCTCAGGTACTTTGGACATGTTATCAGGAGGAACCAGTCCCTGGAGAACGATATCATGCTTGGTAAAGTAGAGGGTCATTGAAAGAGAGGAAGACCCTCAATGAGATAGATTGACACAGTGGATGCAACAGTGAGCTCAAGCATGGCAGTGATTGTGAGGATGGCACAGGACCAGGCAGTGTTTCATTCTGTTATGCACAGGGCTGCTATGAGTCAGAACCAACTAGGCAGCACTTAAAAACAACATGCATAAATGGAATTTGTCTTCTTTCTGGAGCTAAAGCTCTAATTGTGTCATGATTATAAGAGGCAAATATGTTCTTCTATAAAGTAATTCAGGACCCTGAGTGGCACTAATGGTTTGCACTTGACTATTAATCTAAAGGTTGGTGGTTTGAGCCCACCACTGGTGCTGTGGAAGAAAGGCCTGAAGATGTGCTTCCATAAAGATTGCAGCCAGGAAAACCCAATGGAGAAGTTCTACTCTGTAACACATGGAGTCACCATGAGTCAGAATTGACTTGAAGGCAACAGGTTTTTTATAAAGTAGTTCTAGCTATCAAACTTAAGATGATATATATATATGCCAGTGCAAAAAGGACAATTGGCCCTATGTCTGTCTCTTTTTAAAAATCCATATTTTTTTATGCAGATGGTAACCATGGTCAATATCACTTTGAAATAATAACAAATGCTGTGATTTAAGTGCCTACTACATGCCAGGCTTAGGGAGGGGTGCTAGCTCCCTAAAACATATGCTTTAAAGGCAGACCTACATTTAATCCCTATTCTTATTTGTTGAGTAATCTTGGGTAAATTTATTTAAACTCTTTGAATTGCAGTTTATTTGTGAAAAGGAAAGACTAAAAACTTACTTGAAATGTTGTGCTTGGAACATCATAAGCGCACAAAAGAGTGATAGCTAACATTGTCATTGTTTTACAAGTAATGAAAATGAGATGCAGACAGGTAAAGGGCTTTACCTAACAGGGAGCAGGTGGTGGATGACAGAGCTAGGAATTCGACCAAGGTCAGCCTGACTCCACAGCCTTTGGTCTTTCCAATACTCCAGGTTAACTGTCCATGACTCAATTTGTCAGAATCACTCCTGAGCACAGCAGATCCTGGGACTGATGATGATCCTGGCACTCAGTTTAGGGGTTTCTAAGCTTTCTTGATGTTCAGCAACTTTCAAAGGCTGAGAAACAAGGTTCTACATTTTGTTATAGCCACCAGGAGAGACAGCTCTCTCAAATCTACAAGTACTTTTTGGGGAGGAGATATTTGGCTTCAGGCTGCAGTGGCCTCTCCTCCATACAAAAGCCAAACCCGTTGCCATTGAGCCTGTTCTGACTCATAGTGACCCTATCACAGGGTTTTCAGTGACCCTTTATAGGACAGTAAAACTTTCCATAGGGTTTCCAAGGGTGTCATCTTTACAGAAGCAGATTGCCACCCCTTTCTCCCTTGGAGCAGCTGGTGGGTTCAAACCACTAACCTTTGGGTTAGCAGCTGAGTGTTTTAACCACTGCACCACTAGGGCGCCTCTCCATAGGGAAGTGGTTAGAAATACTTCCTTGTATCAGCAGAAATGGGGAACAGGCAGGGTCTCTGTCTTTGAGATACCTGGGGATTTGCAGAAATGGGGAAGTGAGCTTTTGTCACCACTTGGCCACCTACTATTGAGAGACCCAAATGACTGGAGCTTGGAGGGCGGTGCATTTCTGTTTCTTAAAGCCTTATCCCAGGCAGCTTCAAACTGGGCCCCACTGCCATACGAAATTATATAGATGGTGCTGCTCAGCCACCTCTTGGAAATTAGGTCAGTTACAGAGGTACCTGGAACTTAACCAACCAAATGAGAAAGCCTAAATTCTACATACTCTGTTTAAGCTTCAGGTTGACCTTTCAAATTCTGTCATTGGATTGTTACTTTCATTAGAAATTAATATCTTTCTCCTTTTGTTTTCCCCAGAGCTTCATTTGTTGGTCTTTTTAAGTTCTTATAATAGTCTGCCTTATTTTATCATTATTTATGTCCCGGCCCTTCTCCTTTACTAGACTGTAAGATCACTCGTAGCAGGAACTATTTTAGTCTTCTTTCACCAAATTCAATTCAAGCTTTTGAATCTGCTGAACATGTAATAATCAGAGCTCATATTTACTGAGCACTCACTTGTTATATGCTGAAGGTCCCTGGTGATGCAAACTGTTTTCTCTCACCTACTAACCGAAAGGTTGGCAGTTTGAATCCATTCTGTGTGATCAGCTTCCATAAGATTATGGCCAAGAAAACCCTTTGGAGTATAGTTCTACTGTAAAGAACATGGGGTCACCATGAGTTGGAATTGACAGCATCGGGTTTGGTTTTTGGCTTGATATATGAGTCCTGGTGGCACACTGGTTAAAAACTATGGCTGCTAACTGAAAGGTCAGCAGTTCGAACCCACCAGCCACTCTTTGGAAACCCTATAGGACAGTTCTACTCTGACCTGCAGGGTTGCTGAGTTAGAATTGACTCCACAGCAGTGGGTTTGGTTTTTGGTTTTATATGTTTAGCACTGTACTAAGGTTTTTTTCTGTATTAAAACACTTAACCCTTACAAATAACCTAGGGATTTGTTACTATTACTATTTTCTCTAGTTTGTAAATAAGGAAATAGGCAGTGAGGTTACATTAAGTAAGGAGGTGGTCAGCCAGTATTGAAGCTTGTATAGTCTGGCTCCTCACCCATTCTCCTTATAACTACACTATCTGCTTTTGACCCCCTCAATGGTCATAATCCTATGAGATGTCACAATCAGTCTGTTTTATAGAGAGGGAAAGTGAGCTTTAGAAAAGTAAAGCCACTTGCCCAAAGTTCCACACACAGAAGCAGTGGTTAGGGTTGTCCGTGTGAGCAGTCTGGCTTCAGAGTGCCTACTTTTAAAGCTCTCTGCTATCCTGCCTCCTTCAAACCAGGGAGCACAATAAAGTTTCCTACATATAACGGAAAATCTTCTCATAAATGGCAACTTAAATTCCCTTTTGCTCCCTCATGCTCAGCCTCTGCACAGCCCGCTGGTTTAGAGGATTTGGATCCTGTAGATGTGAAACCAGTTGTCCCTGCCAAAGAAAGCATCATCACTATGGATGAACCTTAACTGTTCATTATCTTGGAAAGGAAATTACAAATAGAGTATTTAAAAATGGGAGAATAAAGAATTGAGATGTTTTTATACTACTGCTTGAAAGGCTTTCACCAGCTAATGCTTTTCAGACTGCCGGGTCCTTCTTCCTAGTTTGTCTTAGTCTGGAAGCTCAGCTGAAACCTGTCCTCCATGGGTGACCCTGATGGTATCTGAATACCGGTGGCTTAGCTTCCAGCATTACAGCAACACGCAAGCCCCACAGTATGACAAACTGACAGCAAGGATGGCAAGACTGCTTCTTACATACTTTGGACATGTTGTCAGAAGGGACCAGTCCCTGGAGAAGGGCATCATGCTTGGCAGAGTACAGGGTCAGCGGAAAAGAAGAATACCCTCATCGAGGTGGATTGACACCGTGGCTGCATCAATGCACTTGAGCATAACAATGATTGTGAGGATGGCACAGGACTGGGCAGTGTTTTGCTCTGTTGTGCACAGGGTCGCTATGAGTTGGAACCAACTCAATGGCACCTAGCAACAATTAACAACAAGAACTTGAAAAGGAAAATAATTTCCATTTTGATAAGCTCTGAAATAAGAATTGAAAGTTTTCCTGACTGTAACAAAACATTTTGTCAGGATGCAAACCAGCCTGCATTTGGATGATGTTGAAATCACCCATGTCATCCATGCTGTGGGACTATTCCAGATCCCTCTTCAGGGCAGAGGCACTCACTTCCCTGCCAAAGGAAGCGGACCCGCCCCACCCAAGACACGCTACCTGCATCTGACTAATTTGAGTAATGGAAGGGATATAATTGGGGCAACTCTGAAAGACCCTTCTATCTCCAGCACTTCCCTTATGACCAACTGGGACCTCTGTTACAAGTGCATTGCAATTTAACTTCTCCTTCTACTCAATCCTGCTTCCCTTACACCCTTAGAGATTGTTACTGAGAACACTGCCTTAATACACATCATGAAGGCAAATCTCAGTGTCAGAGTCAATTTCCTGGGGCTACAGACTAGAACAGTTGATGTTAGGTATGATCCTAGGAACTGACTCTAAAATGGGATTTGGGAAGACTTCTGCTTTCAAACAAGTATCAGGGACTGAATTTACCTTCTCACCTGAAATAGCTAATAAAAAAATAAACTAGATGAAATATATGGCTATTTTTTTTAGGCAATGAGGAACAGTGATTCCTGAAAGGTAGACAATAAAGCAGGTGAGCCTTCTGACTTCCCCAGCCAGGCCCTGGCCCAGGGAGGGGATCCCAGGCAGAATCTGATGGTCACCTTGAATTAAGGAGACAAAGCTGGAGTGCAGGGAGTCTAGGTGCTAGAGTTCACGGAGCAGGTACGGAAGAGGGGAGAGCTGCACAGAAAGGAAATATTCAGAGGGCATTCCTCAGTGTTTGTCTCGCCACTTATAAAGGCCTGGGGAAAAATCACCTGAAAGGATACGAGAGAGCAGTGTTTTCTGGGCTCACACACCACTGGGTATAATGCCAGTTCCCACTAGCCTAAGTGAAAAACCTCCTAAGTCATGGGATAAGCAGTAGAATATGCCTCACTAGTGAGAAAGAGTTCACCCTGGAATAAAAACTTCCCTGGCCCTAGCTGAAAAAGCAGGACCTGAAACGATCAAACTATTTCCAAGAAAATTAAGAACACTCCAGGACAAACCTTAAGAATATTTGTGTTGTTGTGTGCCATCTAGTCAATTCCAACTCATAGTGACCCTATAGGACAGAGTAGAACCGCCTCATAGGGCTTCCTAGGCTGTAATCAGTATGGGTGTAGATCATCAGGTCTTTTCCCCCACAGAGCCGCTAGTGGGTCTGAACTGCTGACCTTTCAGTTAGCAGCCGAGAGCTTAACCACTGCACCACTAAGACTCCTTGAAAATATTTATAGAAATACAAAAATATTCAGCACCCAACGAGGTAAAATTATTGGTAACCGGTATCCAATAAAATATTGTCAGGCATGAAAAGAAGCAGGAAAATATGACCCATTAGAAGGAGAAAAACAGGCAACTGATTTAAACTGACACAGAAATGACATATATGATAGAATTAGTAGACAAGCACATTAAAACAGTCATTATAACTGTATTGACTAAGGTGCACCTGACTTAAGTCATGGTATTTTCTGTTGCCTCAAATGAATGTGAAAGCTGGACAATAAAAAAAGAAGACCAAAGAAGAATTGTCACATTAGAATTATGGTGTTGAAGAAGAATATAGAATATATCATGGACTGCCAGAAGAATGAACAAATCCATCTTGGAGGAAGTACAGTCAGAATGCTGCTTAGAAACAAGGATAGCAAGACTTTGTCTGCTTACTTTAGGCATGTTATCAGGAGGAACCAGTCCTTGGAGAAGGACATCATGCTTGGTAAAGTGGAGAGTCAGTGAAAAATAGGAAAACCCTCGACGAGATGGATTGACACAGTAGCCGCAACAATGGGCTCAAACAGCAACGATTGTGAGGATGGCACGGGACTGGGCAGCATTTTGTTTGTTATATATGGGGTCACAACGAACTGGAGCTGACTCAATGGCACCTAACAACAAGAACCTAGGAGAAAGATTGACCTGCTAAGTAGAGACACAGAAGATATAAAAAAGGCCCAAATAATTTGGTCGCTATGAGTCGGAATCGACTCGATGGCACTGGGCTTTTTGGATAAAGTTCAATGTCTATGTTGGAAAATACATTGGATGAGATTAATGGCAGATTAGACATTGCGGAAGAACAGATTAGTGAGTCTGAAGACATAGCAAGAACTATTCAGAAACAATTCAAAATGAAACATGAGGAAAAAAGAAAAAGAGCACCAGGAAGTTGGGGAATAACTTCAAATATGTGTAGTTGGAGCCCCTAGATGGTGTAAGGAGGATACAGAAAAAATTATTTGGAAAAGTAATGGTTGAATTATATACAAATGCTATAAAAACTATAAATCCATATCTTTCTAAACAGATGAATAATATTTGGTTCCCACTCCTAAAGAACTCATTATTTTGTGGGGCAAAAAGAAGTAAAACCGATGTTTATAAAACAGTACAATGAATTCTATAGACTAGCTTTCCATCATGCACTGTGGCAGCTGCGCGTAATGAATCCAAGGGGAGGTATGCATATTATAACTGGAAATGCAGTTCTAGCTGAGATCAAGGACAAGTAGTCACAGGCACAGGAGAGACTCACGGTGAGTGGGTGGGAGTGACAATTTAGATCTGGACAATGGAGCAGCCCTGGGTGAGCTGTTGCAGCAAGAAGTTCTGGATGGGGGAAGTGGTACTGAGGAACCTAGTAGAGGTGAAAGAGGAGATGAAAGAGCATTAGGATAAACTTCCCCATTTTCTCACTTGTGCGCAGAAGTAGCATTAAATTAATTTAAAAGATTCTACAAAAGATTCTAATGCCATGTTGTTGCTACCAGCTGTCCAGAGTTGGCCCCCAACCCATGACAACCTCATGCATAACAGAATGAAATGCTGCCCACTCCTGTGGCATCCACATGATTGGTTGCAGATAGGACCGTTGCGATCCATAGGGTTTCCACTGGCTGATTTTTTGATATGTCACCAGACCACCCTTCTAGTCAATCTTAGTCTGGAAGCTCCGAGGAAGCCTGTTCACATTAGCTATCTTATAAAATTCGGATTACTCCATTTGATTTTTCACTTAGCTCTGATGCAAATGTTTGCCCATGTCACTAAATGGTTTTCTACATTATGATTTTAAATAGCTGTGTGGTAAGCCACCCTATGAATATACTTAACCATTGCCCCATTGTTGGGCTTTCAGGTTATTTTCTATATTTAGCTAATGTGAATACTGGGAGATGAAATGTAGTGCAGTAGAGATTAACGAGAATGGGAAACTGGAGGCGTGGACTCTAATCTCATCTCTCAGTTGTTTTGGATGTCATTTACCTTTCCAACTTCCATTTTCCTTACTTAGAAAATTATCAGATTGAACCAGTGAAAGTTTCAGATCCTGTTTAGTGCTAGCACATAAAACCAGTTATCATCGAGCTGACTCTGATTCAAGGAGACCTCATGTATATCAGAGTAGAACTACACTCTGTAACATTTTCAATGACTGATTTTTTAGAATTAGATCACCAGGCCTTTCTTCCAAGGCATCTATGGGTAGACTCAAACCTCCAACCTTTCGGTTAGCAGCTGAGCATGTTGTTTGCACCACCTAGGAATTCCAACATATAAATGCCAGCAATTCTAAGATTAAGGAGATCTTTTTTGGTGGGGAAGGTCTTGTGTGGGGTGTTGCAGTGGGGAACTCTGAGCAGCTAGAAGGTCATGGAAGGGCCTGTACTCTGGGGGTTGTTTGCAGAGCTAAAACAGCAAGAAGTGGGCAGTGGCAGAGACCCAGGAGAAGAAGTGGAAATGCATCAAATACCTTCGATTTTGCTATGCCTCTCCTCTCCTCTGATGGCTAAGAAGAATTGGCATCCAACCTTGCCATCCCTCTGGGCTCCAAGCTTTACCTCCTGGCATGGACTGGTGATCTGGAGGATGGTGCTTGCAAGTGTGACTGGGCATCTTACACAGTTTGCATTTGTGCATATTTTTAGCTTCATAACTGAGCTTTTTGAAAAGTATGCAGTTCAAAAGTACACATTAATTTAGGAGCAACAATTAACGCCTTTGAATTGTGGCACTGGCAAAGAATATTAAATATAACATGGACTGCCAAAAGATTGAACAAATCTGTCTTGGAAGAAGTACAACCAGAATGCTCCTTAGAAGCAAGGATGGCAAGACTGCGTCTTACATACCTTGAACATGTTGTCAGGAGGGATCAGTTTGTTTGGTAAAGTGCAGGGTCAGCGAAAAAGAAGAAGACCCTCCAATTGGCATAATAAAATCTATTAAGAAACATTCTGCATCTCACTTTGGAGGGTGGCATCTGGGGTCTTAAATGCTAGCAAGTGGCCATCTAAGATGCATCAATTGGTCTCAACCCACCTGGAGCAAAGGACAATGAAGAACACCAAAGACACAAGGAAAATATTAGCCCAAAAGACAAAAAGGGCCACTTAAACCAGAGACTCCATCAGCCTGAGACCAGAAGAACTAGATGGTGCTGGGCTACCACCAATGACCACCCTGACAGGGAACACAACAGAGAGTCCCTGATGGAACAGGAGAAAAGTGGGATGCAGAACTCAAATTCTTGTAAAAAGACCAGACTTAATGGCCTGACTGAGACTAGAAGGACCCCAGACGTCATGGTCCCCAGACCTTCTGTTAGCCCAAGACTGGATCCATTCCCAAGGCCAATTCTTCTGACAGGGATTGGACTGGACTATAGGATAGAAAATGATACTGGTGAGGAGTGAGCTTCTTGGATCAGGTAGACACGTGAGACTATGTGGGCAGCTCCTGTCTGGAAGGGAGATGAGAAGACAGAGGGGGACAGAAGCTGGCTGAATGGACACGGAAATAGAGGGTGGAGAGAAGGAGTGTGCTGTCTCATTAGGGGGAGAGCAACTAGGAGTATATAGCAAGGTGTATGTAAATTTTTGTTTGAGAGACGCTTGATTTATAAACTTTCACTGAAAGCATAATAAAAATTTTTTTAAAAAAGGAAGACCTCAATGAGATGTATTGATGTAGTGGCTGCAACAACGGGCTCAAGCATAACAACGATTGTAAGGATGGCGCAGGAGAGGGCAATGTTTCGTTCTGTGGTACATGGGGTCATGGGGTCGCTATGAGTCAGAACCGACTCAATGGCACCTAACAGCAACAACATTTAATATAAGTTTGAATTATCAAGGAGTCAATTTTAAAAAATGAAGCCATAGTTGAGGACTGGAAGAGAAAGAAGAATATTGGATAATAGAAGTTCCATCTAATAAATAGATTCAGCCATTCTTTCATTTCACAAATATTCATGGAATACCTACTATGCTCCAGGCCCAGTGCCAGGGGATGGAGAGCTGTAGGCAAGGTACAAAACAGAGAATGCCCCAGCCCTAATAATGTGGTTAAGAGCTAACTGGAAAGGTTAGAGATTCAAACCCACCAGCTGCTCTGTGGGAGAAAGATGTGGCAGTCTGCTTCTGTAAAGACTACAGCCTTGGAAACCCTATGGGGCAGTTCTACCCTGTCCTATAGGGGCACTGTGAGTTAGAACAGACACAACAGCACAAAACAACAGAGGGAGACAGACAATAAAAATATAAAAAATACACTGTATTGCTGCAGTATGTAGGAACGTGATAGTTACTAAGCAGGGAAAAGGAGTAAGGAAAATGAGAAATGTAGAACCTGGGGCAGAAGTTGCAATTTTACATAAAGAAGACAGAGCAGGCCAGTCTGATAATGTGACATTTGAAAAGAGACCTGAGCTGTGCAAGATACCAAGCCATGTAGACTCTGGGGAAAGAGCATTCTGAGCATGGTCAATATCAACTGAAGTCTTTGTGGTAAGAGAATATTTGGTGCATTCTCTGCCTCTATGAATAGAACAAATAAAGCAAGGAGAAAGTAGTAAAAGATGAAGTCAGAGAGGCAACAGGGAGGCAGATCCTATAGGCCCCATCAGGTACATGGCATGTATTTTGAGTTAAATGGATGAAATTAGAGGATTTGGGGCAGAGAAGTGACATGATCTGATTTAGGCTTCAAAATCTTTCTGGCGACATTAATAGATATGGGTGGGGTTGAGGGGTGAGGAGGACAAAAGCCAGGGAAACAAGTTGAAGTGCTATGGCAATAATCCAGAGATATGCAATATGGGCTTAGGTTAGGGTAAGCACATACGAGGGTGAGAACTGGTCTGATTCTGGTGTACTTTGAAGGTACAGCCAACAGGATTTGAGAATAGATTGGACATAAGTTATGACAACAAGGATTCTGGCTTGAGCAACTGAAAGAGTAGAATCACCATCCACTGCAGTGAGAGAGGAGCCCTGGTGACACAGTGGTTAAGAGCTCGGCTGCTAACCAAGAGGTTGGCAGTTCAAATCCACCAGCCACTGCTTGGAAACCCTATGGGGCAGTTCTACTCTGCCCTATAGGGGTGCTATGAGTAGGAATCAACTGGACAGCAACAGGTTTGGTTTTTGGTTTTGGTAGTGAGAAAAGCTATGGGAGCAGAAGATTTGGGGGGGGCGCGAAATTAGGAGTTAAGGTTTGAACATGTAAGCTTTGGGGTGCCCATCAGAAACCCAAGCAGGGATCTTATGGAGACAGCTGGACATGAGCGTGGAGTTCAGGGGATAGGTCTGGGTTAGAAACAGAAACATAGGAGTCATCATCATAAGATAAATTCCCTAAATGATCTTACATAGCCTCTAAAAAATATTTTTTAATATTATAAGAATATATGAAAAAACTCACTTAGGTCAGAAAATGATTACTGATGATTTATGCTTGAGTTGTTCCCACAAGTCAAGTCATCCTGGTTCTTATTTTTAAACTAATCCATGCTGCTTAGATGAAATTCTACTTTAGAACAATGTCTTTTATTGCTTTAGATTATTACTCTAGCTTATGAAAAACATTGCTCTAGTGTTCTCCCACTACACAGAGTCACTATTGACTTAAAGGAAACAAACGCTAGAAAGAAGTGAGATTTCACAATCATTGGATTTTAGAGCTGGAATGGAAATGAGCTCAATTAATCCAGGAGCTCATTTTACAGAGGGAAGAAAATCACAGACGTTCAAAAGGCAAAGTGACTTTTCCAAAGTCATACAGCTAGTTTACTTTTAATTACTTAATGCAGCAAATATTTACCGAGTATTATGTGTTGGGTAATAGTCTAGGAGTTGGAGATAAAGCAGTGAATATTAAAAATAAAGACCCTGCCACATGGTTTTCATAATCCATTTAGGGGCAAAAGAAAACAGACATGAAAATGTACATTAGGATGGATAAATGATAAGTGCCATGAAGAAAATTAAATCAGGCTAAGGGCAGGGTGTAAATCATAACAAATTATGGATAACATTGTGAAGAATGGGAATTCCAGAACACTTCATTGTGCTCATGAGGAACCTGTACCTGGACCAAGGCACTGTTCCTACAGAACAAGGGGATACTGCATGGTTTAAAGTCAAGAAAGGTGTGCATCAGGGTTGTATCCTTTCACCATACCTATTCAATCTGTATGCTGATCGTACAATCTGAAAAGCTGGACTATATGAAAAAGAATTCGGTATCAGGATTGGAAGAAGACTCATTAACAACCTGCCTTATGCAGATGACACAACCTTGCTTGCTGAAAGTGAGGAAGACTTAAGTGCTTACTAATGAAGATCAAAGACCACAGCTTTCAGTATGGATTATACCTCAACACAGAGAAAACAAAAATCCTCACAACTGGATCAATAAGCAACATCATGATAAATGGAGAAAAGATTGAAGTTGTCATTTTGACGAGATAGATTGATACAGTGGCTGCAACAATGGGCTCAAATATAACGATCGTGAGGATGGTGCAGGACCAGGCAGCGTTTCATTCTGTTGTACACACAGTCAATATGTCAGAATTGACTCAAGTGCACCTAACAACAACAAGGGTAGGGTGATAGGTAATTTGTTGTTCAAACTGAGAGACTTTTTGTAATAAAAGGAGTTGAAAACCAGATGGGATGCCAGGTCAGCAGGCATTAGCTGTGACATCCTGGACAAACTAGAATGTAAGTCCACTCAGATAAATTGGGTAAGGGGTGCTAAAGGATGTATCACATTTATTTTATATAGTCAGGAGGACAGTGATATGGTGACAGCTGAGGAGAAACCTGAAGAAAGGAAAAGAAGGACACGGATGTACACTTGGCGTAGACCATCGTAGGCAGAGAAAACAATGAAAACTTTCTGAGGATGGAGGCACTTGGAGGAACAGCAAGGCGGTCAGTGTAGTCATTGTACAGGGAACAATGGGAAGAAATGGTGGGAGATGAGACAGGATTACATAGGATTTTACGGGATAAAAGTGCTTGGCTGCTAACTGGAAGGTCGGCAGTTCGAACCCACCAGCCACTCCACAGGAGAAAGGTGTGCAGTCCGCTTCTTAAAGATAACAGCCTTGGAAACCATATGGGGCAGTTAGTTCTACTCTGTGCTATAGGTCCCTAAGAATTTGTGGCCATCTTTAATCCACCACATTTCTTGTCAGTAAATAAAGCTATAGATTACTCAGAAAGTTGTTTCGAGGAAAAACATCTTCTGTGTCCTTTATTTCTTCAATGTTTACTTCAATAAGATACAATTATATAAGGCAAATGATGACACGTTCATAATAAAATTGTAAGAAATCCAATTCCACACTATTCTTTATTGGGACTTGTTTACTTCTTTCTGTAAAGTACAATTTTTAAAGACACAACTTTAAACCATCTTTGTTCTTGTGTGAGAGAGGCTTCTTTTTCTTTCCATTTACTTATGTGAAACTAAAGTCAGAGCTGCCAGAATTTCTTTTGGATCATAAAGCAAGCTCTCTCCGTCACTAGATCATGTTTTCCCTCTCCAGTCATCTGCTACGTCCCACACAGAGCATTAAATGTGAACCTGGATGGCCTCTCTCATTATTTATTCCCAATTTCTAGCCTCTGCATGGTAAAATTATAACTGAGTGGGAAGCAATTTCTGTTCAGTTCAAGAATCTGTTCAAGTCATTCAAGCAACTTGCCCATGGCAACAGAAAGAAGCCACAATTTAATACTTGCACTTTAATACTGAACTCTGACAACTGCACAAGGATAACTTCTTTTTCTTTCTCATAAAAGAGAGGTTCAAGTGTCATAGCAGGTATGTTCATTTGTAAGTAAATCCAATATACAAAGCCATCAACCACAAGCCAAAATTTGGCATTTACTGCCTTCCCTTTCATTGGAACTTATTTCTTATTGAGAAATTCATTTTTTAAAGGTCCACCAAATATGTTACTATGTTTAGTGTAGAAGAGCCTGCTTATTACATTATAGAACACCTCCTCTGTGTGGGTGGATTTACAGAAGAAATTACTCTGTAGACTCAATAGTGGGAATAAATGTGCTTTCACTACATAACTGTTTGCTTCTAACTTTTTTACATTGTAAACCATATAACCAACTACTGGGTCTGATTTGATTTGGGTGATAGACCAGTTACTGTTTCTAGAAAGTCTGTTGAACTACACTCTTACTTCCAGATTTTATTTTCTTAATATCATTTTTACTTTACCTATTTTTTAACCTATTTTTAATTTATTTGATTTTGTTATGTTCAGAGTATTATGAATTATATGATATAATTTTTGGAATAAGCCTCGTTATAATGAAATACAAAATAATTTAAGCATAACAATAACAGTAATTTAAATATCGATCTTCCTCTAGTGACTTAATCTTTTTTTTTTTGAGGTGCAACGTATGTACAGTAAAGTGCACAAACTGTAAGTGTACAATCTGATGTATTTTTAAATGTATATACGCACCCGGTAGCTACTACCCAGGACAAAATACAGATCACTTCTAATAATGCAGTCCCCTTCAAAGACAAAGCCCTCTCCTCCCGCAAAGTAACCTCTTCCTTTGCCTGTTCTTGAACTTCGCATAAATAAGTCGTGCTCTGCGTCTTGGCTTTTTCATTCCTATACATAAATGTGTAAAAATAAATAAACGTGTGTATTATATGCAGTTGATAATATATAATACTGTATATACACATAGCATGCCATCATGTGAATATACCATGATGTTTATCTTTCTCCTATTGATGAACATTGGATGGTTTCCAACTTGGAGTTATTATGAATAGCACTACTATAAATATTCTTGTAATATGTCCTTTATGGACATACACACTTGGTTCTCCTAGGAACTTATTTCATCTAGGTGTGAAATTGTTCGTTCACATAGTAGGCTGATGCTTAGCCTTAATAGGTATTGCCAGAGAGTTTCCCAAGTGGTTGTACCAATTTATACTCCCACAAGAAACACAAGAATACTTTAGTTGTTCCATGTCCTCGTCAAACTTGGTATTGTCAGTCTTTCTAATTTTTGAAATTTGTGTGGGTGCGTAAAAGTATCTCATTGGGATTTTAATTTCAATTTTCCTAAAAGTAATGATGTCGAACACATTTTCATATGCTTCTTGACATTTGGATAGATTATTTTCTGAAGTGCCTATTCAAGTTGCTTATCCATTTTTTAATTGGGTCATTTGTCTTTTCCTTATTCATTTTTACGTATTCTTGAAAAGGTTTCTTCGAATCACATTTACCTCTATAAATCAAGACTATTTGAAAGGAATTACCCAGAGAAGCCCAGGGTTTTACTACACTACGTAGCCATAACAATTTATATTAGGGTTTCCAGTTCCTGGCCAATGTACCTCATGTGTAGCCACCACCCGTCTATCAGTGGTGGAGTGCATGTTGCTATGATGCTGAACAGATTCCAGTGGAGCTTCCAGGCTATGATACGCTAAGAAGAAAGTGTGTGTTTTTATGTGCGTGTAGGGCAGGGAGAGGACACTGGGATGAGATAATAAAGCAAAATACAAAAGCAGATTTAATGGTTGCATTAGACAACAGAGTAAAATTGGCACTGTAAAGAACTGAGCCAAGCCCATGATTTAAAGACTAACTTGACTGTTGTCCTAGAATAAGGAACAGGATAAAAACAAATTGATGCCACAGAAGATGCTAGGTATATAAAAACTTCAAGTTCTTTCATTAAGTAAGCCGTATGCTGACTGGAGGAGCCCTAGTGGTGCAGCGATTAAGTGCTACTGTTGCTAACCAAAAGGTCGGCAGTTCAAATCCACACAGCTCCTCCTTGGAAACCCTATGGGGCAGTTCTACTCTGTCCTGTACAGTCGCTATGAGTCTGAATCAACTTGATGGCAACAGGTTTGGTTTGGTTTTTTGCATTTATGCTGACTGGAAAGGCACTCTGGTGGTGCAGTGGTTAAGAGCTCAGCTGCTAAGCAAAAGGTTGGCGGTTGGAACCCACCAGCTGCTCTGCAGGAGAAAGATGTGACAGTCTGCTTCTGTAAAGGATCTAGCCTTGGAAACCCTCTAAGCAGTTCCGCTCTGTGTGGAAAAGTAAGAGGGTAGAAACATAAGGAATTGACTTTTATTTGAATAGCTTTTATGCGGCAAGACTATTATAAACAGTTCAAACATTACCTCCTATAAGCTTCACAATTGACTACAAAACAGCTATCGTCCACATTTTAAAGATTAAGAAACAAAAATCAGAGCAATTACATGACATAATCAACTTCACACAGCTATTTCATACTGAGCAGGAAGTTTAAACTAATTCTAAGTTCTAGTCTTTCATGTTTAGAAGCTGGGTTTGGAATCGATTTAGGACAAAACCCGTGTCAGTAACCTAGAATCATCGTAGGTTTCTTCTTGCTCATCTCCACTGTTAATAATATTATCAATAATTTTAGTGACATATAATTCACATAATATAAAATTCACCATTTAAAAGTATACAATTTAGTAAGTTTTGGTATATTCACTATATTGTGCAAACATCATCATTTTCTAATCCCAGAACATTTCTATCATCTCAAAAAGAACCCCAGCACCTATTAACAGTAAGTTCTATTTCCCTTCTTCTTCCCTAGCCACTGGCAATCACTAGTCTACTTTCTGTCTCTGTGGATTGGCCTACTCTGGAAGCAGATAATACGTAGTCTTTTTTGGCTGGCATCTTTTAATTAGTGTAACACTTCCAGGGTTCAACCAATTTATAGCATATATTAGTCAACAAGGTGGATTGACACAGTGGCTCCAACAATGAGGTCAAGCATAACAACGATTGTAAGGATGGTGCAGGACCGGGCAATGTTTTGTTCTGTTGTGCATAGGGTCACTATGAGTCGGAACCAACGCGACGGCACCTAACAACAACAATAACAACAACAGCGTTAATACTTCATTATTTTTAATGGGGTCACTGAGTTATGGCTGGATACTATTCCATTGTATGGATATATCACATTTTGTTTTTATCTATTCGTCAGTTGATGAATTGGGCTTTTGTTTCTACTTTCTTGTTCTTAGAAATAATGTTGCTATGAAAATTTGTGTACAAGTAAATGTATGAACATAGGTTTTCAATTCTTGAGTATATACCTAGGAGTGTAACTGCTGGGTGTCATGGATTGAATTGTGTCCCCCAAAAATATGTGTCAACTTGGCTAAGCCATGATTCCCACTACTGTGTGATCGCCCACCATTTTGTCATCTGATGTGATTTTCCTGAGTGTTGTAAATCCTACCTCTGTGATGTTAATGAGGCAAGATTATACACAGTTACGTCAATGAGGTAAGAATCTACAAGGTTAAGTTGTGTTTTAAGTCAAACTCTTTTGAGCTATAAAAGAGAGAAGTGAGCAGAGAGACAGGGAGACCTCATACCGCCAAGAAAGCAGCACCGGGAGCAAAGCTCATCCTTTGGACTTGGGGTTCCTGCTCTGAGAAGCTCCTAGACCAGATGAAAATTGATGACAAAGACCTTCCTCCAGAGCGTACAGAGGGAGAAAGCCTTCCCCTGGAGCTGGTGCCCTGAATTTGGACTTCTGGCCTACTAGACTATGACAGAATAAATATCTGTTTGTCAAAGCCAACTCTTGTGGTATTTCTGTTTATAGCAGCACTAGATAACTAAGGCATTGGGTAATTATATGTTAACTTTTTGGGGAAATGCCAAACTGTTTTCCACAGAGGCTGTGCCATTTTACATTCCCACCAACAATGTTAAGAGGTTCCAATTTCTCTACATCCTCTCCAACATTTGTTATTTTCTATTTATTTTTATTATAGTCACCCTGGTAGGTGTGAAGAGGCATGATATTGTAGAGCTCCCTGATGACTAACGATGTTGAGCACCTTTTCATGTGCTTTGGGCCATTTATATATTTTCTTTGGAGACCTATCTGTTCAAATTCTTTCCCCACTCTTTAAAATTGGGTACTTGTCTTTTTATTTTTTAGTTGCAAGAGCTCTTTATATATTCTTGATATTAAGCCTTTTTCAGATATATGAATTGTAAATATTTTCTCCCATTCATGAGTTGTCTTTTCATTTTCTTGATAGTGTCCTTTGATGCATATTTTTTTTAATGAAGTCTAATTTATCTATTTTTTCTTTGGTTCCTTGTGCTTTTGGTGTTACATCTAAGTAACCAATACCTAATTCAAGGTCATGAAGATTTTCCCCCATGTTTCTTTCTGCAAGTTTTATAGTTTTAGCTCTCTGACCCATTTTGAGTTTATTTTTGTAAGAGAGAGGTCATTCTTGTGTATTTGGAGAACCTGTTGTTCCAGCACCATTTCTCAAAGAGTCCATTCTTTCCCCCACTGAATGGACTTGGTACCTTTGTCAAAAATCAATTGACCATAAATTTAGGGTTCATTTCTGGACTTTTAGTTCTATTCCACTGATCTCTATGTATACACTGTTTTGTTTGCTATAGCTGTATAGTAAGTTTTGAAATCTGGAGGTAAACCTTCTTACTTTGTACTTCTTTTTTAAGACTGTTTTGGCTATTTGAGATGTTTTGCATTTCCATATGAATTTTAAGATCAGCTTCTCTGGCTAATTCTTTTCAGAAGTAGACTGCTGGGTCTTTCTTCATAATCTTAGTCTGGAAGCTCAGCTGAAACTTGTCCACCATGGGTGACCCTGTTGGTATTTGACTACCGGTGGCATAGCTTCCACCATCACAGCAACACGCAAGCCTGCACAGTATGACAAAATGACAGACACAGGGGGGATTGTCCCACTGGTCTGTCAGCAATTCTCAAACCAAGTTCATTATCTTTCAATGTTCTTTCGCCCACTAAACTTTTTCTAGACATTTCAGTATTTTTATATCAAAATTTAAGGAGCACTGGTAGTGCAGTGGTTAAGAGCTCAGGTGCCAACTGAAAGGTCAGTGGTTCGAACCCAGAAGTTGCTGCACAGGAGAAAGATGTGGCAGTCTGCTTCCATAAAGATTACAACGTTGGAAACCCTATGGGGCAGTTCTCCTCTCTCCTAAATGGTCAATGTGAGTCTGAATTGACTCGAAAGCAATGGGATATTATAATTTAAATAACAGTTCTACTCATAGTGAGTTACCATACTGTAATTGCTGTTTTTTAGTAGTATGATTATTTTGCTGATTTTTTTGAACCACATTAATTTTATAAATAGCATTTCTCTCCCTTTATAAAAACTTTGCTCTTGTGTCTTTAGTATGCCTTTAGTCTTGCTATTAATTTGTGTTTTGAGAGTCTACTGAACTTTAAAAGAATACAGCAATTGCTTTAAAGGCAGTATTGTAAGAATTAACATTGGTTGTATCTGGCTTCAATTTAAATTCAACTCAACACACTCCTTCAGTGTCTGTGGTTTAAATTATTAATTTCTATGGATTTTTTTTATTGATTATAAACTTTCTGATAGTCTCCAAGAACTTTCTCTGATGGAAATTGAGTACTATAAAGTACTGTAGTATATGCTTGCTTGATTCAGAATGGTTTTTATAGCTGGGAATAGAATCTATCTTATTTTTCATTGTATAATACCTTAAACAATGGAATATACACTCTTGACTGTTTTTGTAGTATTAATTGAACATATTCCTATCAAATCCTACTTAATATGATGATTTAATGATAAATTCAATGTATGCTATTAACATACATTGATTAAGAATTATAGTTAGATAGAAACTTGATCCCTATGTACACGTTGCTATAAGTGCATCACATTTTGAAGTAACGCTCACAGTTAAGACAGAAATCAGTTTATGTGCATGCAGTTAAAGGCATATCTCAGTATAAGATGAACGCTGACTGCTGAAACTATACTAAATTTAACATACTATGTTCTGATGTTTTTCATGTGCTTATATATTAATACACTTTCACTGTTTTCTCCCCAAACATCTTCCTTTAACTATAAAGAGAACATGGAATAAAAGCTTATACTACAGCAGACTTTTAAGGCATTTCACAACTCAGTGAAGGTTCCTAAAGAAGAATGGTTATGTACACCATGTAAATCGTCATGGACTGAATTATGTCCTCCAAAAATGTGTGTATCAATTTGGCTGGGCCATGATTCCCAGTATTGTGTGATTTTCCTATATGTTCTAAATCCTGCCTCTATGATGTTAATGAGGGAGGATGGGTGGCAGTTGTGTTAGTGAGGCAGGACTCAATCTACAAGATTGGATTGTGTCTTCAGGCAATCTCTTGAGATATAAAAGAAAGAAGTGAGCAGAGAGACACGGGACCTCATACCACCTAGAAAGCAGTGCCGGGGCAGAGCACATCCTTTGGACCCAGGGTCCCTGTGCAGAGAAGCTTCTAGTCCTCTGGAAGATTGATGAGTAGGCCGACAGAGACAGAAAGGCTACCCTGGAGCTGACACCCCAAATTTGGACTTTTAGCCTACTTTACTGTGAATAAATTTCTCTTTGTTAAAGCCATCCACTTGTGATATTTCTGTTATAGCAGCACTAAATGACTAAGAAATAAATTTTAAGATAGCTCTAAAAAAAAAAAAATTTTTTTTTTTCTTTTTCTAGAATGAATCAAACTAAGCTGAATCCAGAGTATACGGAATCTACCTTGTATCCAGCTCCTTTAACTCATTGCTATTTAAGGCCATTCTGGGTTGTAGGTGCCAGCAGAGGTTGATGTGGCAACTAACCCTTTACTCAAAGGGGTGGGCATGCACAGGAATGAGCTACCATCCATTGAACTATCAGCACCAAAATCCTATGCTTACTATTCAAGGGAAATGATTGTTTCCTCCTCTCCTTTAATTCCCCCTGCAATACTTTAAATCAACAGATAAATAAGGGGAAAAAAATCTTTTTTCTCTTTAATGAGTTGGACAAGCTTCCAACTGACTACTTTTAGTAGTAGTCAGGTATTTTTGGAACTGCCTAGTATGAAAGAGTTCAGTCTGTCTTTTAACCTTAACTAAATGGCTTATTTGTATGTAATTTTTTAAACCCTTCCTGTTCTTTTCAAACCAAGGTTAATGGTGAATTTGAAGAGGAAAAAGAAACAGGTCTGTCAAATGGAATTACTTAGGAGGTTTTCCACCCACTCAGTCTGCTTATATTAGAAATTTAACCAACTCCCACTATTCTCTTAAATGTAATTTTTTGTTCTGTTCCTAGCCCCTGTGTTTTAAATAAAATAGCCAAGATGCCATGGCTGGTTAATTCTGTTCTAACATTTGTTTTAGAAATTATTTGAAAATGTTGAAGTTCATTATTTCTAAAGCAGTATTGGTATACACCTTGAAGACTGGACTATTAATGTGAAATCTTTAAAAAATAAATTTGAATTAAAGGGAAGGGGTGTTACATACCAAAGTAAAAATTGTGCTATTTAATAAGATCACTTGCTTTTTAAAAGGTGTTTTGGGGTATATCATAATCACTTAATTTTTAAGAGAGATCACATCATTAGCTGTGTCTAAACTATATAATCAGATCACAATATAAATGTACCATTAAAAAAAAAAAGACAAGAACAGGGACCAAAGTCATAAACTTAACTAAAAATTTTTATCAAGGAGCAGCTATGTAGCCAACCATAATGCCAAGGTGTTTTTTTTTTTTTTTTTTTTTAATTGAGCAATTGTTCAAAAACAAGACATGAGTCAGAATCAAAAATTTGGGGCAGATATACTTCAACACAGCTCTTCTTGTAGAGGTCAGGAAAAGAAGTAGAAAAGAAAAAAATCACAATAAAGGTCAAATTAGAGGCAGTACAAAGCAGAATAGACTGCTGAAAACACAGGAAAGGATATAGGATGGAAGATTGTAAAAAGAGATGGAAATGAACACAATTTTAAAACCAGAGATAACCAAAGAGAGAATGAGTAAAGGAGATTCTAAAATTGGTGCTCAGAATACATGCATTGGACTGGACAATGGGTTGGAGAGGGATGCTGGTGAGGAGCGAGCTTCTTGGATCAGGTGGACACGAGACTATGTTGGCATCTCCTGCCTGGAGGGGAGATGAGAGGGTGGAGGGGTTAGAAGCTGGCGAAATGGACACAAAAAGGGAGAGTGGAGGGAGAGAACAGGCTGTCTGTCTCATTAGGGGGGAGAATAACTGGGAGTGTGTATATGGGTTTTTGTGTGAGAGACTGATTGATTTGTAAAAAAAAATTCGTGCTCAGAATATGCCCAAATAAAGTGATTGAAGTTTAAAAATAATTTGCATGGGCAATGCAAACAAACAAACAAAAAAGACACAAATATCAAACAAGATGAATACAGTACGAAAAGCACTAAATGATATATAGGGGAACACTTTATTACAAAGACAGCAATCCTTACTGAGGATCTATCTGTTATAAATGTCATTACACAAATCATCCACATTTATAAGCAGATACTAGGCAGTATCCCATCACACATTAGTTTGTTGTACTGTGGTGGCTTCCATGTTGCTATGATCCTGGAAGCTATGCCACCGGTATTTCAAATACCAGCAGGGTCATGGTGGACACGTTTCAGCAGAGCTTCCCGACTAAGACAGACTAGGAAGAAAGACCTGTGGATCTGTTACAGGAAGGAATCTGTCAGGTTCTTGACTCTTTTCTGAATAAGAATAGTCAGAGAGACTGACCAGTTTTTCCATTCTGGCAAAGATTTATTGTAGTAGGCTTGCAAGCCGAGATGAGGAGGGCCTAGGTAACGCTTATCCCTGTCTCCCTGAGCACAGGCTAGGTTAGGGTTTATAAAGGTTTTTAGGTGGGAAAAAGCCATTATCATTATTCATGAAATGGATGGAGATTTCCAAGATAAGGGGAGGGATTATGAAAATCAAATGCACATGCAGCTGGAATTCAAGATAGATTCCCCCGCAAAGGCTGTTGGAACAAAGGTGGGGTCTGTCGTGAGGGCTGCTGGGGTGTCAAACAGGACTTATTCTGGGATGTTGCTTATGTGTGATGTCTCTGGATCCCAGTTCGAATCCTGGTGAGGGGTCCCTGCTCATGATTATCTCATGTGGAAGGTCATTCATAGGTTACATTGATTTTTACTGTGCATGCTCTGCACCTGGTGGGGGACTTGAAAAACAACTCAGAAGGGTTATCAGTAATTTATAGCTGGTCAAGCATGGAGGGATAGGAAATATGGCCCCTTATCTTGCCTAAGCACCTGGTTTGTTAATTACAAGCAGTTCTCTGGCACAAGCAGCAAGAGTTATCTGGTGGTCTGCACGTAGGTTTAGATTTAAAGAATACTGAGTCAGAGGCTATTTAATTCAGCCAGCCCCATCTCCTGACTGTCTCAGATCTACCTCTCAAAACTAGGCAATGAAAACTCTATGGATCACGACAGAATATTGTCCCACTGGACTCAAACATGCCTACAATCATGAAGTGGTGCAGGAACTGGGCAACATTTTGTTCCGCTATACCACCATGAGTTGGTGCTACCTTGACATCAGCTAACAACAGGCAGTTTTGGGGGTAAAAAATTTTTTAGTAAGAGACTTCAGTTGAACTTTTCTCAGTCAAATGTGACATAACATAAAGTGGATTCTCTGAAAACAAGTACACATACACACACTCACAAAAACCAAGGGAAAAGATATACATACTTACTTTTCCAATGATCATAGTACAGTCAATCACAAAATTGACTGTGGACCAGACCATAAAGACACCTCAAATTTCTAAATGTACAAATAGACCACAATCATCACAAAGCAATAAGGCCAGAAAATAGCAGAAGGCACACAAGCAAACCAACTAAGAAAAAACTAACTTGTTGGATGCACATCACAACTCAGGCCAAGGAAAAAAATCAAACCCCAAATTACAGAATATCTGGAAAATAACTATAATGAAAATACCATATACAGAAACTTCTGAGCTGCAGCTAAGCCATGCCAGGAGGAAAATACTTATTTCTAAATAATTAAAGAATGAGAGTGAATGAATGAAACCTTCAATTCAAGAACTTAGAATTTAGAAAACCAGTGAAAATAAGAATGCTAAAAGCAGAAGCGCCTTAGAAAACATAATGATAATTCTGAAAGTTTCCTTTGGAGGAAGAGGATAAAATAGATAAACTTGAAAATTGCAGTAATGAGAAAATAACCACATTTACATCAGAAAGTGAAAGAATCATAATTGAAAATTTTGTTCTACACTATATAAATAAATGCATAGGAAAATACAAATTTCTTCAATTGTTCCAGGGTGGGGGGTACAAATTCTATATTTGAGAAGTAAGCAGTCAAAAAATTAACCTTTGCTCCACTTTCCCTGTAATCACAATCACCAAAAAGAGCAGCATGTCCAGATATGTGTATCATGGGAAACTCTAATAAACTTCTAAGGAATCAATCTTTCCAAAGCCATTTAAACTGTTCCAAAGTATAGAAAACAGTAGAGCCTGATACTTTCACAGAAACCTGAAAAAGCTAAACAAACATAGAAGAAAAAAAAGACCAAAGTTTTAGGGAAAAACAAGGTATTCAGGGCATATTTTTTCCATTAATCAAACCTCAAAAGAGACTTTACTGGAATATTCTAACCCACCACGTGTCTGTCAGTTTGTCATCCTATGGTGGCTTGCATGTTGTTGTGATACTAGAAGCTTTGTCACCCATATTTAAAATACCAGAAGGGTCACCCATGGTGGACAGGTTTCAGTGGAGCTTACAGACTAAGACAGACTAGGAAGAAGGACCTGGCAGTCTACTTCTGAAAAAAAAAAAATTGCCAGTGAAAACCTTATGAATAGCAGTGGAACAATGTCTGATATAGTGCCGGAAGATGAACCCTCCAGGTTGGAAGGCACTCAAAAGGCAACTGGGGAAGAGCTGCCTCCTCAAAGTAGAATCAACCGTAACGACATGGATGCAGTCAAGCTTTCAGGACCTTCATTTGCTGATGTGGCCTGACTCAAAATAAGAAAAAACAGCTGAAAACATTCATTAATAATTGGAATATGGAATGTACAGCGTATGAATCTAGGAAAATTGGAAATTGTATAAAATAAAATGGAGCACATAAACATCAATATCCTAGGCATTAGTGAGCTGAAATGGACTGGTATTGGCCATTTTGAATCAGACAATCATATGGCCTACTATGCCAGGAACAACAACTTGCAGAGGAATGGCGTTGAATTCATCATCAAAAAGAACAATTCAAGATACACAGGAATCAAATTGGCTACATCTGTAGAAAGAGATGATGTAAAAGCTCAGTATCATCAGTCAGAACAAGGCCAGGAGTTGACTTTGGAAAAGGCCATCAATTTTTCATATGCAAGTTCAAGTCAAAGCTGGAGAAAATTAGAACAAGTCCATGAGAGCCAAAGTAAGACCTTGAGTATAATCCACCTGAATTTAGAGACCAGCTCAAGAATAGATTTGACACATTGAACACTAACTACTGAAGACCAGAGGAGTTGTGGAATGACATCAAGGACATCATACATGAGGAAAGAAAGAAGTCATTAAAAAGACAGGAAAGAATGAAAAGACCAAAATGGATGTCAGAAGAGACTCTGAAACTTGCTCTTGCACATCGAGTAGCTAAAGAAAAAGGAAGAAATGATGAAGTAAAAGAGCTGAACAGAAGATTTTAAAGGGTGGCTTGAGAAGACAAAGTATTATACTGACACATGCAAAGAGCTGTAGATAGAAAACCAAAAGGGAAGAACATGCTCTGCATTTCTCAAACTAAAAGAACTAAGGCAAAAATTCAAGCCTCAAGTTGCAATAGTGAAGGATTCTATGGGGAAAATATTAAATGACACAGGAAGCATCAAAAGAAGATGGAAGGAATACACAGAGTCACTATACCAAAAAGAATTGGTTGACATTCAGCCATTTCGGAAGTAGCATATGATCAGGAACTTACGGTACTGAAGGAAGAATTTCAAGCTGCACTGAAGGCACTGGTGAGAAACCAAGCTCCAGGAACTGACAGAATATCAATTGAGATGTTTCAACAAAGAGATGGAGCACTGGAAGTGCTCACTCGTCTATGCCAAGAAATTTGGAAGACAGCTACCTGGCCAATGACTGGAAGAAATCTGCATTTGTGCCTATGCCCAAGAAAGATGATTGTCTTAGGCTGGGTTCTCTAGAGAAGCAAAACCAGTAAAAAGCATATAAATATATATATAGAGAGATTTATATCAAGGAAACAGCTCACATGACTGGAGAGGCTAGAACATCCCAAATCCATGGATCAGGTTACAGGCCTCTCCCAATTCATGCAGCTGCAGAAGCTGGCGAACCCAAGATTGGCAGGTCGGAGAGCAGGGCTCCCACTCTCAGGCTGTGAAGATCGACGAATCCCAATATGGGCAGGCAAGACCACAAGGTTTCTCCAGATTCACGTAGCCGCAGGGGCTGGTGAAGCCAAGATCAGCAGGTCAGGGAGCAGAACTCTTGCTCACAGGCCGTGAAGATCGATGAATCCCAAGATTGACACATAAGCTGCTAGCTCAAGTCCCCAGAACTGGAGGTCAAAAGACAAGAGGCAGCAGCTGGATCCAGAACAAGTCAAAAACCTTGGCAAGGCGAGCAGGAAGTAAGTAGGTGGCAGAGGGCAGAGAAATGAAGGCTGAGGGGGTAGTGAGCTACTACAGGTCCCAAACCTGCTGGTACCACTCAGCAGATTCCACCATGGGGGTGATCGCATATCAAATTTCAACAGGGAAGTGATCATAATATTATACAACTGCCAAAACACTGAGAACCATGGCCCATCCAAGTTGACACACAATCTTAACCATCACACTGATAAAACCAAATGTGGAAATTATTGAACAATACCATTAATATCACACTCAAGTAAAATTTTGCTGAAGATCATTTAAAAGCAGCTGCAGCAGTGGTACATTGACAGGGAACTGCCAGAAATTCAAGCTGGATTCAGAAAAGGATGTGTAGCCAGGGATATCACTGCTGATGTCAGATCCTGGCTAAAGCAGAGAATAACAGGAAGATATTTACCTGTGTTTCATTTGCTATGCAAAGGCATTCAACTGTGTGGATCATAACAAATTATGGATAACATTGTAAAGAATGGGAATTCCAGGACACTTAATTGTGCTCATGAAGAAACTGTACATAGATCAAGAAGCAGTCATTCGAACAGAACAAGGGGATGCTGTGTGGTTGAAAGTCAGGAAAGCTGTATGTCAGGGTTGTATCCTTTCACCATACCTATTTGACCTGTATGCTGAACAAATAATCCAAGAAACTGGACTCTTTGAAGAAGAATGGAGCACCAAGTTTGGAGGAAGACTCATTAACAATCTGCCTTATGCAGATGACACAACCTTGCTTGCTGAAAGTGGAGAGCACTTGAGGCACTGACTGATGAAGATCAAAGACCACAGCCTTCAGTATGGTTTACACTTCAATATAAGGAAAACAAAAATCTTCACAACTGGACCAATAAGCAACATCATGATAAATGGAGAAAGACTGGAGTTGTCAAGGATTTCATTTTACTTGGATCCACAATCAACATCCATGGAAGCAGCAGTCAAGAAATCAAAAGGCACATTGCATTGGGCAAATCTACTACAAGAGATTTCTTTCATGTGTTGAAAAGTAAAGATGTCACCTTGAAGACTAGGGTGCACTGAACCAAGCCATAGTGTTTTCAATTATCTCATATGCATGTGAAGGCTGGACAATGAATAAGGAAGACCAAAGAACTGATGCCTTTGAATTGTGGTGCTGGCAAAGAATATTGAATATACCATGGACTGCTAAAAGAATAAACAAATCTGTCTTGGAAGAAGTACAACCAGAATGCTCCTTAGAAGCAAGGACAGTGAGACTACGCCTCACATACTTTGGACATGTTATCAGGAGGGATCAGTCCCTAGAGAAGGACACCCTCCTAGATAAAGAAAAGGGTCAGTGAAAAAGAGGAAGACCCTCAATGAGATGGATTGACACAGTGGATGCAACAATGGGCTCAAGCATAACAATGATTGTGAGGATGGTGAAGGGCCGGACAGTGTTTTGTTCTGTTTTACATTGTGTTGCTATTAGTCGGAACTGACTTAACGGTCCCTAACAACAACAAAGTGGGACAATATCAAGTGATGTTCAGGTGATTTTTAGGAAGCAGTAGATTGAATTACTAAAATGTAAACAGTACTAGCAATACTTTATATTTAACTCTAACCTCTAGACACCACACTCCTCGCTCTCCCTCCTTCCACAACACAAGTGGATAAATCAGGAGTAAGAAGAATCGTGGCTTTGCATTTTGATCTTTAAAAAAAGAATCCTATATAAACGAAGGAGTTCCTGGGTGGTACAGTTAACTCACTGAAAAGGCTGCAAGTTCGAAACCACCCAGAGGCTCCTTTGCAGAAGGGCCACTGATAACTCTATGGAGAACAGTCCTACTCTGACACACATGGGGTTGCCATGAGTAGGAGTCAACTCAACAGCCTGGTGGCACAGTGGTTAAGCATTTGGCTGCTAACCAAAAGGTCAGCAGTTTGAATCCACTAGCTGATCCTTAGAAACCCTATGGTAGAGTTCCATTCTGTTCTGTAGTGTTACTATGAGTCAGAACTGACTCAACAGCAAATATATTTTTTATTTTATTTATGTAAGTCAGATTTGACAGTGGGAACTTCCCTAACTGAATTAAGACTTCTAATAATAATGAGGCTGATTAGACCCTGTGGTGGTAGGGACCAGTGGCAGCACTCAAATGACAAAGACAAGGTAGATGTGGTTACTGTAATGGACAGTGGAGTCAAAGCATTAATCAGAATACCCTGACTCATATAAACTTATGGCATTGGCTATTTAGTCATAGCATCCCTAGGACTGAAACAGATGGGAAACCTACTAAATATTTACTTGATCTGTACAAGCGGAAGAACGCTAGGTCAAGTGAATGGCAACTTAACTCAAATTGCCAGAATAGAGTCATAGCCCCTCAATCAACTCCCAGATTTGACCCAGTTTACAGGCTCACGATCCTTTGAATGAAGGGGAGGCTGGATACCCTTAAAGAAGGACCCCACTACAATGCCAAAAATTTATACTGTAATCCTTCTCCCAGCCTTCCCTAAAGGGATCTTTTATGAGAGTGACTGTTCACTGGGGAAAAGGAAATAATCTGACCTTTTGGGGATTACTAGATACTGGCTCTGAACTGTCATTAATTCCAGGAGGCTCAAAACATCACTGTGGCCTACCAGTCAGAGTGGTGGCATGTGGAGGTCAGGTTATTAATGCAGCCTTAGCTCAGGTTCATCTCACAGTGGGTCTCTGAAGACATCCAGTACTGATTACCCCTGTTCCAGAACACATAATTGTAATAGATATACTCAGCAACTGGCAGAACACCCACACTGGATCTCTGACAAGTGGAGTAAGGGCTACTATGGTAGGAAAAGCCAAGTGGAAACCATTAGAACTGCCCGTATCTAGGAAAATAGTAAACCAAAAGCAATACTGCATTCCTAGAGGGAATGCAGAAATTAGCTCCTTCCTCAAGGATGTAGCGGTAGCGATTCCCAACACATCCCCATTCAACTCAGTATTTGCCCTGTGCAAAAAACAGAAGGACCTTGAAGAATGACAGCGGATTATCAAAAACTTAACCAGGTGGTAACTCCAATTGCAGATGTTGTTCTAGTTGTGGTTTCATTGCTTGAGCAAATTAATGTATCCCCTGGTAATTGCTAACTGGTATGTAGCAACTGATCTGGCCGATGCCTTTTTCCTTATTCTGGCTTTAATGAACACCAGAACCACTGTGCCTTTAGCTGGCAAGGCCAGCAATACACCTCCAATGTCCTTCATCAGGGGTATATCAACTTTCTAGCCCTATGTCATAATTTAGTCCACAGGAACCCTGAATGCCTTTCCCCTCCACAAGACTTTACACTGGTCGATGACATTATGCTGATTGGACCTAGTGAGGTAGAAATGTCAATAACTCTGAGCTTATTGGTAAAATATTTGCATGCTAGAGGGTGGGAAATTAATCCACAAAATTTCAGATGCCTTCCACCTCAGTGAAATTTCTAGGAGCCCAGTAGTGTAGGGCAGGTAAAGAAATTCTAGAGCAAAGGGTAAGATGTTACATTTGGCCCCTCCTACAACTAAAAAGGAGGCACAATGACTGGTGGGCCTCCTTGGGTTTTAGAAGCAACATATCCCTCATTTTGGTGTGCTACTCTGGCCTATGTAGCAAGTGACTTGAAAAGCTGCTAGTTTTGAGTGGCACCCAAATCAAGAAAAGTCTCTGCAACGGCTTCAGGCTCCCATGCAAGCCACTTTGCCACTTGATCCATATGATCCAGCTGACACAACGATGCCTGAAGTGTTATTTGCAGATAGAGATGTTGTTTGCAGTCTTTGGCAAGGCCCCTACTGGTGAAGCATAGCACAGATGGTTAGGATTTTGGAGCAAAGCCCTGCCATCCTCTGCAGATGACTACTCTTTCGATACACAGATTTTGGCTTGTTACTCGGCCTTAGTAGAGACTGAATGCTTAACCATGGGCCACCAGGTCACCATGAGGCCTGAGCTGCCCATCATGAACTGGGTGCTATCTGACCCACAGAGCCATAAATTCAGACATGCCCGGCAGTACTTCATCATTAAATGAAGTGGTATATACCAGATGGGGCCCAAGCAGGACTTGAAGGCACAAGTAAGTTGCATGAGGAAGTGGCCCAAGTATCCATGGTCTCCACTCCCAACACATTACCTGCCCTCTCCCAGTCTGTACATATGGCCTCATGAGGAGTTCCTTATGATCAGCTGAGGGAGAGAAAACTCGTGCCTTGATTCAGTGGCAGTGAGTTTGGATTTTGGTTTCGGGTTTACAGATGGTTCTGTGCAATGTGCAGGCACCACTCAAAAGTGGACAGCAGCAGCACTACAGCCCCTTTCTGGGGCCTCTCTGAAGGACAGTTGTGACGGGAAATCCTCCCAATGGGCAGAACTCAAGCAGTGCACCTGGCTGTTCACTTTGCTTGGAAAGAGAAATGACCAGATATGCGATTGTATACTGATTCATGGGCTGTGGCCAAGGGTTTGGCTGGATGGTCAGGGACCTGGAAGGAACCTGAGTGGAAAACTGGTGATGTATGGGGAAGAAGTATGTGGATAGATCTTTTGAATAGGCCAAAGAAGTGAAGATGTTAGTGTCTCATGTGAATGCTCACCAAAGGGTAACCTCAGCAGAGGAAGATTTTAACAATCAAGTAGATCGGATGATGCATTTCTGGAAATCAGTCCTCTTGCATGAGCCCCTACTGTCATTGCTCAATGGCCTCATGAACAAAGTGGCCATGGTGGCAGCAATGGAGGTTTTGTATGGCTCAGTAACATGGACTTCCACTTACCAAAGCCAACTTGGTTACAGCCACTGCTGAGTGCCCAATCTGCCAGTAGTAGAGACCAACACTGAGTCTCCAACATGACAGCATTCCTCGAGGCAATCACCCAGCAACTTGGTGGCAGGTTGAATACATTGGACCACTTCCATCAGGGAAAGGACAGGATTCCATTCTTACTGGATTAGACACTCCCAAGGATAGGATTTGCCTTCCCTGCACACAATGCTTCTGCCAAAACTACCATCCATGGACTCAGAGAATACCTTACCCACTGTCATGGTATTCCACACAGCATTTCCTTGAATCAAGGGACTCACTTCACAGCAAATGAAGTGTGGCATTGGCCCCATCCTCATGGAATTCACTGGTCTTATCATGTTCCCCATCACCCTGAAGCAGCTGGCTTGACAGAATGATGGAATAGCCTCCTAAAGACACAATTATGGCACCCAGCTAGGTGGTAATACTTTACGAAGTTGGGACAGTGTTCTCCAGGAGGCTGTATACACTCTAAACCAGCATCAAATACATGGTGCTGTTTCTCCCATAGCCAAGATTTATGGGTCCAGAAATCAGTGGGTGGAAATGGGAGTGGCACTACTATTACTTCTAGTGACTCACTTGCAAAATTTTTTCTTCTTGTCCCTATGACCTTATGCTCTGTGGGTCTAGAGGTCTTAGTTCCAAAGGGAGTAATGCTCCCACCTGGAGACACAACACAGATTCCACTGAACTGGAAGCTAAGAATGCCACCCAGTCCTCATGCCTCTGGATCAACAGGCAAAGAAGGGAGTTACCATACTGGCTGGTGTGACTGACTGATCCTGACTACCAAAGGGAAATATGATCGGTGTTGCATAATGGAGGTAAAAAAGAATATTTTGGTACTACGCAACAATAAAGAACAAAGATAAATCCAGGAAATGCCTCACAACATGGATGAATCTGGAGGGCATTATGCTGAGTGAAATGGTCAATAACAAAAAGACAAAGATTGTATGAGACCACTATTATAAAAACTGAAGAAAACTTTACACTCAGAAAATATAATCTTTGGTGGTTAGGAGGGAAGGGCAGGGTGGGGAGGGGAAATCCCTAACTAGATAGTAGACAAGTGTTAACTTTGGTAAAGGGAAAGAAAATACAGACTATAGGGTAAGTCAGCACAACTTGATTAAGGCAAAGGAAGACACTTAGAGGAAGAAAAGAGGAAAAAAATGGCAACCACAGTAAATACTATAGCATATACAACCCTACAACATCAGCAAAAACAAATAATAACTTAAAAGCAGACACAAAGGCAGATATGTATGCTGAATAGGGGAAGGAGGCATATAGGAGTAATACCTACGTACTTATGTATTAAAAAAAAACTGTGGGTATTTTTACATACATATTTGTACGTACAGCATGTATATTCACATATATAATAAGAGTACACAAGAGGCACAGTCATAGAAGCTTCCTAGGCACATCCAAACACCTTGAAGGACAGAGTTACTGGGGCTGAGGACTGGGGACCATGGTCTCTGAGAACATTTAGGTCAATTGGCATAACAGTTCATAAAGAAAATGTTCTACATCCTAATCTGGTGAGTAGCATCTGGGGTTTTAAAAGCTTGCTATCGGTCCCATTCCATCTGGAACAAAGGAGAATGAAGAAAACCAAAGACACAAGGAAAATATTAGTCCAAAGAGACTAATGGACCAGATGAACCACAGCCTCCACCAGCCTGAGCCCAGAAGAACTAGATGGTGCCCACAACAGAGGGTCTTGGACAGAACATGAGAAAAAATGTAGAACAAAATTCAAATTCATAAAAAAGACCAGACTTACTGATCTGACAGATACTGGAGGAGCCCCTGCAACTCTGGCTCCCAGACACCCTTCTAACTCAGAACTGAAGGCACTCCTGAAGTTCACCTCTCAGCCAAAGATTAGACAGGCCTATAAAACAAACAATAACACACGTGAAGAATGTGTTTCTTAGATCAATCAAGTATATGAGACCAAATGGGCAACATTTCCCATAAAGCAAAGACAAGAAGGCAAAAAGGGACAGGAAAACTAGATGAATGGAAACGGGGAACCTGGGATAGAAAGGCGGAGAGTGTTGACATATTGTGGGGATTACAACCAATGTCATGAAAAAAATTGTGTATATATTTTGAATGAGAAACTAATTTGCTCTGTAATCTTTCACCTAAAGCACAATCTAAAAAAAAAAAAAGAAGAGGAGTATGTCTGGAATACAGGAGATCCCTTAAGGCATCTCTTAGTACTACCATGCCCTGTGATTAAAGTCAACGGAAGACTACAACAACTCGATTCTGACATGACTACTAATGGCCCAGCCTTTTCAGGAATGGAGGTTTGAGTCACCCCATTAAGGCAAAGAACTGCAACTAGCTGAAGTGCTTGCTGAGGGCAAAGGGAATAAGGAATAAGTAGTGGAAGAAGGTAGTTCTAAATACGAGTTACGCCATTTGCAGAAATAAGGGTTGCTATGAGTCAGAATCGACTCTACGGCAGTGGGTAATTTTTATGAGTTTCCTTCTATGTGTACGTCAAATATTTTTGTTTTCTTCATTTATAAAATGTAAGATGTAAATAGTGCTAGCACATTTTGGGTTGTATGTGTGTTGGTTTTATCACGTTAGGCACAAGTATGACTTTGTAATTGTCTTTATTTAGAGATTATGTATGGTTTAAGAAGATGTGTATGGGTGCCAAGCCACAAGGGGTGGGCTGTGGTGGTTAAGGTTGTGTGTTAACCTAGCTGGACCATGATTCTCAGCGGTTTGGCAGTTATGTAATGATGCAGTTTGGCAGTTATTTAATATAATTTGGCAGTTATGTAATGATGACTACATGATGTGATCTGATGTGATCACATCAGATCTGTAAGGGGAGTTTCCTCAGGGGTGTGGCGTCTATCCAATATACATATGAGCATTCCGACAAAGCTCACTGACTTGCTCTGGATACTGCATCCGGCTCATCATCATCTGACCTTCGGTTCTTGGAACTTGAGCCAGCAGCCTGCTGTATTGCCTGCTGATCTTGGGATTCGTCAGACTTCACAGCCTGTGAGCTAGTAGCCTGCCGTCTTAAGTGCCAATCTTGGATCGTCAGCCTCCAGAGCTATATAAGTCAGGAGAAGCCTCCAGCCTGACGCCTGACCCATGGACTTGGGACTTGCCAGCCTCCATCCACAACTATGTATTTTCCTTGAGATAAATCTCTCTCCCTCCCTCTCTCTCTACATATATAGATACACTTCACTGATTTTGCTTCTCTAGAGAACCCAGCCTAAGTCAAATGGTTATACAAATATCATGAATCTGCTTTAAGTTCCTCAGTTATTGTATGTTAAATGTCTAAAACCTTACAAAAAACCATATATGAGCTAGCTTCTTTTAGATTTCATACTACAGAATCTCAAATTTAATAGTATATGCTTTGAAATAAATTCTCTCCTTGAGCGCTATTACAGATTAAAAAAAAAAAAAACCAGCTCTAGTAACAGATAATTGTGACAGTAGTATCCATCATGGCATAAACACATAGGAAGGAGAGAGATGGGACTAGTGAGAGAGAAGAAAAATGTTAATCTGTATTGTTCCCGAGTTATAACATAGATATCCATAACTAGTTAGGACTAGTTAAATTATACTACTTAAGGATAACAATTTTACATGAAGCATCAAAGTTTTGAATGGAAAAAAAAGAAACTGCTAAACAGGAACATCAAGCCTTCAGTGGCTAACAGAGTCTTAAGAAAGCTCGGGTCACTCCACTGAGAGTAAGGGTGGAATGTGGAGATAGTAATACAAACTCACAAAATTGTCAGAAGACAGCAAGGAAAGTTTTATTACCACCGCCAGTGCTTACACTAAAGGCTACAACTTGGAAGTCTAACTAAATCCAGAGGAACTGTCATTTAAAAAGATGTTAAAAATAATGTAAACATTATCCTCAATGCAATGGCAACAACAACCAAAGCCCAAGTGTTCATCTGTTCAGTTGTGGAGCCACTAGGAGGAATACTTCACTGAAGGTCCCATGTTCAAATGAGCACAGGCTTCCAGGGTGCTGTCATTTTAAAGCCTTATCTGTATGAAGATTCACAATGCAGCATGTCATCCGTAATCCATCCTCAGGAATTCGTTCAGAATCCAGTCAGGCTGCATTTGGCATGACAGGAGCAGGAGCCATGTTAGCAACACTGGGATTTCCTCTCTGCTGTCAAGGTGTCCTGATCCAGTTTAATTTTGTCCGCATCATTTTCTTCATTAGGAAAGTTTTGGTGGTTCGCAAGAATATTCTCTACCAGGAATCGGGCTGCTTCATCTATGTTTATGTTATCCTGTAATGCAGGAATGAGTAACAGGATCAGAATTAATTCCTAGAAGAAAGCATTAATAGCATAAGTGGGAACTAGGAGAATTTATCAGAGAGGGCAATGACATACACTAAGTATTCCAGGTACCATCTTCTTCTCCACTATTAAACTGTCCGGTTCCTAAGAGTCCAATGGAACACTCTTCTCTTTACAAAGATCACTCTTTTTGATGTTCTTATTTAAACTTTTGCCACCCAGATTTAATGAGCTGTCTAGATGGTTGAAAACGAACCTCCACCCTGCTCTGGATACTGCTCCCATAAATGAAAGCAACCAGACTGAAAAATTCCTGCCCTTGAATACCTAACTGAAGCATTCAGGATACATGGTGAAGAAGTAAAAAGTAGCTAAAGGGCTAAACCACACTAAAATACAATAAATGCATCATGTTATTCTTCCATCTCTGAACACAAGTTATTATAAATTAACCAGGAACAGCACAATGGGTATTACGTCCATTAAGAATAACCTTAGAAATCATGCTATAACAACATTTGTGTGATTGATTTATAAGTTGACTCTAAATACACAATAAGTAACACAGCAAAAGCTGTGGTTATTTAAAATAAACTTAAAGTCTTCATTTTTAAATCATTTCAGGTTTACGAAATTGTTCTGGAAATAGTAAAAAAAAAAAAAAAAAGAAAATACAATCCTGTGTAACTTTTACGCATTTTTCCCTAACATTAACATCTTAGATAGCCAAATTTCAGTTATCAGAATCAAGAAATTTAATAATAATATTGTACCAATACATGCATGCATCTGTCAGTTTGTCATACCGCGGGGGCTTGAGTGTTGCTGTGATGACGGAAGCTATGCCACAGGTACTCAAATACCAGCAGGGTCATCCAGGGTGGACAGGTTTCAGCTGAGCTTCCAGAGTAGGACAGACTAGGCAGAAGAACCTGGTGGTCTACTTCTGAAAGAACTTAGCCAGTGAAAACTTTATGAACAGCAGAAGAACACTGTCTGATATAGTGCTGGAAGATGAGCCCTTCAGGTTGAAAGGCACTCAAAATACCACTGAGGAAGAGCTACCTGTCAAAGTAGAGTTGACCTTAATGACATGGACGGAGTCAAGCTTTTGGGACCTTCATCTGATGATGTGGCATAACTCAAAATGAGAAGAAACAGCTGTAGACATCCAATAATAACTGGAATGTGGAATGTATGAATTATGAACCTAGGAAAATTAGAAATTGTCAAAAATGAAATGGAACAAATAAACATCAATATCCTAGGCATTAGTGAGCTGAGATGGACTGGTATTGGCCATTTTGAATTGGACATCATATGGCCTACTATGGCGGGAATGACAAATTGAAGAGGAATAGTGTTCCAGTCATTGTCAAAAAGAACATTTCAAGGTCTACCCTGAAGTACAATGCTGTCAGTGATAGGATAATATCCATCCGCCTACAAGGAAGTCCAGTTAATACGATTATTATTCAAATTTACCAACCAACCACTAAAGCCAAAGATGAAGAAACTGAAGATTTTTTATCAACTTCTGTAGTCTGAAACTGAACGAGCATGCAATCAGGATGCACCAATAATTACTGGTGATTGGAATGTGAAAGTTGGAAACGAAGAAGGAGTTGGAAAATGTGGCCTTGGAGATAGAAACAATGGAGGAGATCACATGATAGAATTTTGTACGACCAACCACGTCTTCATTGCAAATACCTTTTTCAACAACAAAAATGGTGACTATACACATGGACATCGCCGGATGGAATACACAGGAATGAAATCGACTATATCTGTGGAAAGAGACAATGGAAAAGCTCAATATCATCAGTCAGAACAAGACCAGGGGCCAACTGCAGAACAGACCATCAATTGCTGATGTGCAAGCTCAACCTGAAGCTTAAAAAAATTAGAACAAGTCCAGGAGAGCCTAAGTATGACCTTGAGTATATCCTACCTGAATTAGAGACCATCTCAAGAATAGATTTGACACACTGAACGCTAATGACTGAAGACCAGAAGAGTTGTGGAATGACATCAAGGACATCACACATGAAGAAAGTAAGAGGCCATTAAAAAAGACAGACAAGGAAGAAAAGACCAAAATGAATGTCAGAAGAGACTCTGAAAGCTGCTCTAGAATGTCAAGTTGCTAAAGTGAAAGGAAGAAATGATGACGTAAAAGAGCTGCAAAGAAGATTTCAAAGGGCAGCTTAAGAGGACAAAGTATTATAATGATATGTGCAAAGACCCGGAGTTAGAAAACCAAAAAGGAAGAATATGCTTGGCATTTCTCAAGGTGAGAGAACTGAAACAAAAATTCAAGCCTCGAGTTGCAATAGTGACGGATTCTATAGGCATAATACTGAATGACACAGAAAATATCAAAACAAAATGTAAGGAATAAACAGAGCCACTGTACCAAAAAGAATTGATTGATATTGAATCATTTCAGGAGATGGTATATGATCAAGAACCAACGGTATCGAAGTAAGACATCCAAACTGCACTGAAGGCATCATGGAAAAACAAGATTCCAGGAACTGATGGAATACCAACTGAGACGTTTCAACAAACAGATGCACTGCAGAAGTACTCACTCATCTATGCCAAGAAATTTGGAAGACATCTACCTGGCTAACCGACTAGAAGAGATCCATATTTATGCCTATTCCAAAGAAAGGTAATCCAACCAAATACGGAAATTATCGAACACTATCATTAATATCACAGGCAAGTAAAATTTTGCTGAACATCACTGAAAAGCAGTTGCAGTACATTGAGAAGAAACTACCAGAAACTCAAGCCAGGTTCAGAAGAGGATGTTGAACAAGGGATATCATTGCTGATGTCAGATGAATCCTGGCTAAAAGCAGAGAATACCAGAAAGATGTTTACCTGTGCCTTATTGACTATGCAAAGGCATTCGACTGCATGGATCATACCAAATTGTAGATAGCATTGTGAAGAATGGGAATTTCAGAACATGTAATTGTGCTCATGAGGAACCTGTACCTAGATCAAGAGGCAGCTGTTCAAATAGAACAATGGGACACTGTGTGGTTTAAAGTCAGGAAAGATGTGTGCTGGGGTTGTATCTTTTCGCCGTACTTATTCAATCTGTATGCTCAGCAAATAAACTGAGAAGCTGAACTATATGAAGAAGAATGGGACATCAGGATTGGAGGAAGAGTCACTAACATCCTGTGTTATGCAGATGACACAGCCTTGCTTGCTGAAAGTGAAGAGGACTTGAAACACTTACTGATGAAGATCAAAGACTACAGCCTTCATTACGGATTACACCTCAACATAAAGAAAACAAAAATCCTCACAACTGGACGGATTAGCAACATGATGATAAATGGAGAAAAGACTGAAGTTGTCAAGGATTTCATTTTACTTGGATCCACAATCAATGCCCATGGAACTGGTAGGCAAGAACTCAAATTCCAGGTCTTTCCATATTTCATTATAATATTTTAGTTTGTCTTCTCCAGCTGCCCTTTGAAATCTTCAGTTCTTTCACTTCATCATTTCTTCCTTTCGCTTTAGCTACTCTATGTTGAAGAGCAAGTTTCAGAGTCTCTTCTGACATCTATTCTGGTCTTTTCTTTCTTTCCTGTGTTTTTAATGATCTTTTGATTTCTTCATGTATAACGTCCTTAATGTCATCACACAACTCGCCTGGTCTTCAGTCATTACTGTTCAATGCATCAAATCTACTCTTGAGATGGTCTCTAAATTCAGATAGGATAATATACTGAAGGTCATACTTTGTCCTGGACTTCTTGTGATTTTCTTAAGCTTCAACTTGAACTCACACTTGAGCAACTGACTGTTCCCCAGTTGGTCCCTGGCCTTGTTCTGACTGAGTGTCTCCATGGTTTCTTTCCATTGATGTAGTCAATTTGATTCCTTTATATTTCATCCAGCAAGGTCCACTTATATAGTCACCATTTATGTTGCTGAAAAAGGTATTTGCAGTGAAGAAGTGGTTGGTCTTGCAAAATTCTCTCACGCAATTTCTGGCATCGTTTCTATCACCAAGGCCACATTTTCCATCTACTGGTTCTTCTTTGTTTCCAACTTTCACATTTCAATTATCAGTAATTATCAACGCATCTTGTTTGCATGTTTGTTCAATTTCAGACTGCAGAGTTGGTAAAAATTTTCAGTTTCTTCATCTTTGGCATTAGTGGTCATTGCCTAATTTGATTAACATATTAATTGTCTTCCTTGTACACATATGGGATGTTGTTTTCTATGACTGACAGCGTTGTACTTCAGGGTAGATCTTGAAATGTTATTTTCGACAATGAGTAAGTTGCCATTTTTCTTCATTTTGTTACTGCCAGCATAGTAGAACATATGATTGTCTGATTCAAAGTGATCAGGATCAGTCCAATTTAGCTCACTAATGCTTAGGATATTGATCTTCATGTGGTCCATTTAATTTTTCACAACTTTCAATTTTTTCCTAGATTCATACTTCATACATGCCATGTTCTGATTATTAATGGATGTTTTCAGCTGTTTCTTCTCATTTTGAGTCATGCCACATCAGCAAATGAAGGTCCTGAAAGCTTGACTCCATCCATGTCATTGAGGTTGACTCTACTTTGAAGAAGGAAGCTCTTCCTCTGCCATATTTTGAGTGCCTTCCAACCTAAGGGGCTCATCTTCCAGCACTATATCAGACAATGTTCCACTACTATTCACAAGATTTTCATTATAGCCACTTTTATTAAAGTAGATAGCCAGGTCCTTCTTCCTAGTCTGTCTTAGTCTGGAAGCTCCATTGAAACCTGTCCACCATGGGTAACCCTGCTGGTACTTGAAATACTGGTGGCATTGCTTCCAGCATCACAACAACAAGTAAGCCACCACAGTATTATGACAAACTGACAGACATGGTGGCCATAAAGATTATAGTCTTTGAAACCCTACAGGGCAGTTCTACCTCTGTCCTATACAGTAGGTATGTGCTGGAATTGACTCAATGGCTATGGTTTTTTTGGTTTATTGTGCCAATATTAACCTGTCAACAAAGTCAGTAAGAAAAGCAAATCACCTGAGAGATACACAGAGCAGACAGAGGTCATGGCTGTCCAGAACAAGTCCTTGTATAATAAGCCTGTTCATCCATGATTTCTTCACTCTGAAACTATTTTTTATTCTGAAACTATTTTTATTATGGTAAAATACAGCTTTTTTTTTTTACCGTCTTAATCACAAAACTCCGCAACATTAATTACATTTACCACGTGGCTTTGCCATCACCACTATCCATTTCAAGAGTCTTTCATCATCCCAAACAGAAACACAGTACCTCCCAAACGATAACTCCCCATTCCCTTTACCCTTACCCCCGGCAATCACTAATAAACTTCTGTCTCTATGCATTTGCGTATTCTAGGTATTTCATGTAAATGGGATCACATGGAATTTATCCTTTTGTGCATGACTTATTTTACTTAACATAACGATTTCAAGGTTCATTCATGTTGCAGCATGCATCAGAACTTCATTCCTTTTTATGGCTAATATTCCATTGTATGTATATAGCACCTTTTGTTTATCTGTTCATCTGTTGATGAATACTTGCGTTGTTTTCACCTTTTGGCTACTGCGAAAAATGCTGCAGTGAACGTTGGTATACACGTATCTTTTTGAGTCCCTTCTTTCAAGCCTTTATGTAATACTAATTTTTAAAATGCTAGAATGTATTTATTTAAATGAATGGCCTTTAGCTTATGAGCAGACACCTCTGTCTCCAGCAGATACTCTTATTCCAACGACATCATCACTGTTCTCATTATTTTTGGAGCTGTTTTTGTATACTCCCTCATACCTTTGCTTTCACTATTCTGATCCTCAATGGCACTGAGTTTTTTCACTTTAAGGGTTTTTCTGGTAAAAGTTAAAAGTAACCTGGTAGTAAGTCTGCAGAATGAGGTAGGTATTTTGTGGGAAGTGAAAGGTTGGCTGTTCAAACCCACCCTGAGGTGCCTCAGAAGAAAGTCCTGGTGATCCGCTTTAGAAAGGTCCCATCCATGAAAACCGGATGGAGTGCAGCTCTACCCGGCACACACGGCATCCCATGACTTAGGATCAACTCGGCAGCAACTGGGTTTGTATGTATGTACACATATGCATACGTGTATGTGTATGTGTATGTGAGGGAGCCCTGGTGGTCTAGTGGTTAAGCACTTGGCTGCTAACTGAAAGATCTGAGGTTCAAACCCACTGGCCGCTCTGAGGGAGAGAGATCTGGCAGTCTGCTTCCGTGAAGATTGACAGCCTTGGAAATCCTGTGGGGCAGTTCTGCTCTGTCCTGTTGGGTCACTCTGAGTTGGAATTTGACTCAATGGCAACTAACAACAACATATGAATATGTTTATAAATAAATGCACAGAGAGCATATTAAAAGCTGGAACTGAATTAAGATTACACCAAATTTATGGCTTAATGTTGTTTGCCATCATGGAATTTGTCAAACATTTAATCATACTTATATACGTCTGAATGTTATTTGATCCTGTTAGTGAAACTTCTGAAGCACAAAAACAAATGTCTCCCTCAATATTTTGTACTTGTAATTGTCACCACCGTTTTTTATACAGCTAGACTGTTAAGATTTTTGATAACCAACCTAAGTGTCCTGTTTCCAGGCCACGCTGGAAAAATCATTTTTTTCCTTCCAAAGTCATTTTATCCAGCTTCCATAAAGGACGGAGAAAGAAAACAAACTCAGCAAAGTCTCACTCTCACTCATGAAGAGGCACATCACAATACTAACGCTCTCCCCTTGTTCGGATTCCTTCAGGCTACGTTAATCCAAAGCTCTTCACACATCATTTGAATAAATCTTCTCTCTGACTTTTTCATTGCCTTCATTAGTCCTACAGGGGACCTACATCTTCACCAGAGACACCCCTCCTGCCTCTTTTAGACTCTGGAAAAATAAAAAATATTCGTGCTTCACAACACGTCTCACCCTTGTCAACTCCAGTAGCATACGGTTCACATTAAAAGGTTCAAACTCACAAAAAATGTCCTTTTTTTTTCTGCTGTAAAAAAGTAGCCCATTTATATTTTAATAAAAGATCTGCCCTTCTATTGACCTCCCCATTGGCCAATTTTGAAAGCAAAGCTTTGAACCGGTTCATTCCAGTTTGAACCCCTGATGTAGAATTTGCATTTCCACCCCAGATATACTGAATCAGAATCCACATTTTAACAAGATATAAGAATCACTTGGGGATGTGGATCTTGTTAAAATTTGAAAGCACTACTGCTGCAGACTCAAAGAAGCACTAACATATCCATGCTAGGTTTCGCTTTTTCTAGGCTTCCACAAACCACTCGAATAAATCCATCAAAACACTTTATAATTAGAGATCAAATTTACAATCTAAACAGCACAGTAGATTCATAAAGCAAAGTAGATCTTACCTTTGCAGAGGTTTCAAACCATCCACTGAAGCCATGTTCTTTGCAGAACTGGTCCATCTGGGGAGGACTCTGGCCACTCTCCTTTTTCTGGTCACATTTGTTAGCTAGGAGGACAGCAGGAATAGGGCTGCCATTTGGGAGATGGACCTTACTGTCTAGATCATTTTTCCATTTTAAGACTGCCTCAAATGTGGAACTTCTTGATATATCAAAGACTATGAAAGCACCAAGAGCTTCTTTATAATATACTCGAGTCATGTTGCCAAACCGCTCCTGTCCTAGAAATAATAAGAGATGAAAGAAATCATAATTCAGACAGAGTTTATACTTAAATACAACCTCTTTGACCTTAGGAATAATGCTATAAACAAATCTCTTCCATTCTACAGCAATATAAATGGGTGGGATTAAGAACATTCACACACATCCATGACCCAAAAAGCAGAAGTGGCTGGTCATACTGAGTACACAATTGTCTAGTTTTATGTTCTGTGCATGTACAGCCCATTCTCCAGAAATATCAATACAACAAAGTCAGTCATTTTATCCTCCTCTTACCTTGTTCTAAGAGAAGAGAAGTAGTAAAGGAAATAAGGAAGCTGGGAGTGGAGGGAAAAGGACAAGAATAGAAGAAAATGAAGCTTACAGGAAGAAGATAAATGTAGTGGGTAAAACGCTAGTCAGAAAGATTAGAGCTGCTCATGAGATAAAGTAGCTCGTGTTCTCAACGCATCTTTCCTTCACATCTTTAGCCTATGTCCACTTTGACTCAATACGCAAGCCCGCTCTCCTTTGAGAAGGCAGATGCACGCAAACCTACTATTTTAGAACAAAAGCAGTACAGTTGGTTATATTATTATAAGAAAGGTCAATTGCAGAGTTCTTCAAATAGCATTGTACTTTTTAAATAATTTAACTTATGTTGAATGCGTTGGTTAAAAAAAAAGTCTGATTAATAGATTATATCAGACTTTGCAATGCATTCTCCTACTATCTTGTATCATACTAATCTTTGATGTATAAAGCATGCTTATCTTCACCTGGCAGATAAAAACAGGCAAAGAGATGCCTGGCCAGGAATTCAGTTATACTGACTAAAGAAGATAGGACTAGAATCCAGGTCTTCTGACTCTCACAAGGTCTATGAAGTATGGTACCAGGCATTCTGAACTATCTTGTAGTAGCCTTAACTTCTGAAGCTCATACCTTCAGGTTGTCAAATTACTAACTAGAATGCTAAGGAAAAATGACTAGTGATTAATGCAAACCTAAGATTTACAGCTATGTGACCTATAATAAAGATGCTATGCTACAACACTTTTCTATTAAAATACATGATGAGAAACAAGTTTTATCTATATTTTGTTGATAGTAACAAATCCAAAGCTACCCAAAAATATAAAATGCTTTCTCCTCCAAACTTCTACTATGCCATTATACAATTTTAAATATTGTTTGATGGGATGATGGAAGTAAAATATAATAGTCAGCTTAAATGGATGACTTTAAAATTGAACTGCTTTGTGATACCTCCTCATATGGGTTTATCTAAAGTTCTACAGTGATAGTCCAAAAGTCTGAATTTTATTATAACAGATGGTCATACACGAAACTCCAAAATTTCATATATGAAATTACAAAAAAAAAAAAAAAAATGAACATGACAGTGGGGGAAACTCCATTGTCATGTTCACTTTTTTTTTGTAATATAAATCTGCTTAATTAACTGTTTAGTTCATTTGGTCACAATGCTTACATTTACAAAAAGTTAGCATTATGCCATTTTTCCATAAATAGACATTTAATCACACAGGGCATGCTCAATACCCTATTCTGCAAAAAGATCATGTAGATGCATTAAAGTGGTTCCCGTTCAGTTTCACTAGAGAGCACGTACTACCAACCGCTTAATTTTGATGAATTTTAACCATTAAATAGGAAATGACAATGGCACCAAGATAAACTAGCCTCATTAAGGTAGCCTAGGTTATAAGGTTGTTATATAGCTATGAAAAAGTATGCCTTTGGACCATCCCTCTCATTTAGAAAAGGTGGGACACCAAACGAGTAAAAAAGTAGCATATAAATCTGAAAGTTATAAAGAGCTATTAAGCTTTAGTGAATATTCCTTTATGAATAATCTGTTGTTGTCATCGTTAGGTGCTGTTGAGTCAGTTCCGACTCATAGCAACCCTATGTACAACAGTACTAAACAATGCCTGGTCCTGCGCCATCCTCACAATTGTTATGTTTGAGCCCATTGTTGCAGCCACTGTGTCAATCCATTTCCTTCAGGATCTTGCTCTTTTTTGCTGACTCACCACTTTACCAAGCATGATGTCCTTCTCCAGGGACTGGCCTCACCTGATAACATGTTCAAAATATGAGACGAAGTCTCACCATCCTTGCTTCTAAGGAGCATTCTGGCTATACTTCTTCCAAGGCAGAATCATCTGTAAATCCCTAAAAATATTTCTTTTTATCAATAATACTAAATCACATTCAAATTTTTAATCATGAAAATTTTCTGGTAAAGCATAAAAGAACCAGAAATGTATATGACAAAGAGTTTTAGCGGAGGACCCTGGGGCTTAGAAATATCAATTGGTTTTCTGTAGGTCTCACAGCTAAGATTCAAAACTCCCTCACTGTCTTGACAGCAGAAGTGTGCTTTTTAACAACCACACTATATGTATACGGCAAGTCAAAATAATGTCAATTATACTGTTGAGCAAATGAAAAGGCACAGACTAGAAGAAAATACTGCAATCATACATATGATAAAGGATTTGTATGCAGACTATACAATGAATTCTCATAACTCTATAATAAGAAAATAAACCAATAAGAAAGTAGACAAAAGCCTGGAACAGACACTTCACCAAAGAACATATATGACAAATTCACACGGAAAAAGATGCTCAGCATTATTTATTATTGGGGAAATGCAGTTTTAACCCACAGTGAGATGCTACTTCACACCCACTAAAATGGCTAAAATTTAAAAGTCTGAGTATACAAAGTGTTGGCAAGGATGTGGAGCAACTGGAACTCTCATGCACTGATGATGAGAATGTAAAATGGTAAACCACTATGGAAAACAATTTGCTAGTTTCTTAAAAAATTAAAGATACATCTACCATACAACTCATCTGTCCCAATCCTAGGTACTTACACAAACAAAATCAAAGCATACGTCCACACAAAAGCATACACAGGAATGTTCAGAGTGGCTGTATTTTTAATTGTCAAATACTGGAAGCAAGCCAAACGCTGATCAACAGATTAATGGATAAACTATGCTATATCTGTACGGTGAGATACTATTCAACAACTAAAGAAAAATTATAGATACAAGCAACAGCATGGATCAATCAGAAAACCATTATGCTGAGTGAAAAAAGCCAGATGAGAAGGCGGGAAGGGAAGAAATAGAAGGAAGTAAAGAGAGAGATGGAAGGTGGGGTAAGGAAGAGGGAGAGGAAGGTAAGGAGGTAAGGGAAAGGCAGGGAGAGAGGAAGAAGAAAGAGAAAAAAATAATATTTAAATTTAAAACCATTTATATCAAATTCTAGAAAATGGAAACTATAGTGATACAGTAAGTAGGAAAGGAAGGGCAATGGATTACAAAAAGGCAAGAGGAAAAACTTTTAAGAGTGAGAGAAATGTTTATAATCTTGATTACAGTGATGTTTCACAAGTATATACATACGTCAAAACATCAAATTATATAGTTTATTGTATGCCAACTATACCTCAATAAAGTCACGGGGAGAGTTAATATAAAATGCCTGCCCAGAAACATTCTAGGGCAGAATTTAGCAACCTATGGCCCATGACCAAATCCAGCTACATAAAGTTTTATTGGAACAGAGTCACCTTCACTCGTTTACATATTGTCTATATGTTTTTGTTTTACAAAGGCAGAGTTGAATAGTTGAGACAGAGACAGTATAGCCTACAAAGCCTAACATACTTATTATCAGGTGCTTCATAAAAAAAAAAAAAAAAAAATGATTTCTATTCTGGGGGCTAGAAATATTGCATATCTTAAACTGGAAGTGGTATATAAAAATTCATGAAGGTACACATGTAAACTCTGTGCATGCAAGTTACACTTCACTTTTTAAAAAGTACAAAATTCCAGGCCCATAAAAAAAGCCAAAATCAAATCTGTTGTCAAATTAATTCATAGCGACCCTATAGAACAGAGTAGAACAGTCCCATATGGTTTCCAAGGAGCACCAGGTGGATTAGAACTGCCGACCTTTTGGTAAGCAGCTGTAGCTCTTAACCACTATGTCACCAGGCCCAAGCAACCACTAAATTAATGTTAACCCAGAAACCCAGTGCCGTCAAGTCGATTCCGACTCATAGCGACCCTACAGGACAGAGTAGAACTGCCCCACAGAGTTTCCGAGGAGCGGCTGGTGGATTTGAAGTGCCGACCCTTGGGTTAGCAGCTATAGCACTTCCCACTACGCCACCAGGGTTTCCTTAAATTAATGTTAGCTTTAGTATTATTATTACTGCTGGTGTTAGTTGCCATTGAGTCAATTCAGATTCATGGCAACTGCATGTAAGCAGAGTAGAACCATGTTCCTTTCAGTTTTCAAGGCTGTAACTTTCAGAAGCAGATCACCAGGCCTGTCTCCAAGGTGCCTGTGGGTGGGTTCAAACTGCCTTGTCTGCTTAAGCCAATTGGCCTTAGAGATCATCTAAGTCCCTCCCAGCTCTCACATTTTGAGATTTTTAGGATCCTGTGTTTTAACTTTAACATCATACTGAGTTTCTAAAAAATTCTTTACAATCACAGCAAGGAGGATCAGATGTAAGTGATCCAGCATCAAAGGGCTAAGACTAAGTATTTAGGTAAATAGCTTACATTCTAAAAGAATAGTAAAATACACTTCCTATTTTGCCAAGTTCATAATCTATTTTCAAGAACTCTGAAGTAATCCATTAGTGCTTCAGCGATATACCAAACTACCTCTTTTCGTTTTAAGTAAAAAAACAAATTTCTAAAACACAGTTAAGTTTAATTAGGGAGTGGGGAAAGATAAATGAATCATTTAGAATAATTTTAACATAAAAGGAGTGCTCTCTGAAAACCTAACGGACTATGCCTAGATTTAACTCTTCAAAGGTTAACTTCAAGGTCCTTTCTCCATATACCTAGATATTCTAAGTGTTGAGACTCCTATCTTTGTTGTGATTCCTCCCTGGGTGATTTTAGTCTTCTCTTATTACTACCTAAAGCAATTCACTCCAGTGGAAAACATTACTAATGTTCATGAATGTTCGGTTCTCTTCCACTTCTCAGTATATAGAGGATCACACTTCTCAGTACATAGAGGATCTGCCCTCTTGAAGTAAGGAGTAGCCATAAGATGAATCTTGGCCAAAGAAATGTGAATGCAAGTGTCACTACCAAGCAGAATCACTCAGCTTTCAGTGCTCCTGGCCTGCTGCAGCAACTTTGAACTCTAATTTTGAGACGACAGCATCATGAGATGAGAGTCTCTGTTGGCCTGGGTCCTCAGGTGACTCCAATGAGAAAACTCTAAAAAGTCAGTGGCACTTAGATAATTACCTAAACAATAAGAATTTATTTTTAGTTTGCTATTTTTTTTTTTTTTTAAGGCAATAATAGGAGCCTTGTTGGCGCCGTGGTGAAAGCGTTCAGCTGAAGGTGCTTGGCTGGTAACCAAACGATTGGTGGTTCAAACTCACCAGCCACCCTGCACGAGAAAGATGTGGCAGTTTGCTTCCATAAAGATTTACAGCCTTGGAAACTCTGTCCTACAGGGTTGCTATGGGTCGGCATTGACTCGATGGCAACAGGTTTTTTTGTTTCTAAGTTCATGAGTCATTATACTATACTGTATTAAGCCATTATAAACTTACCCCAGCATTATACTTTAGTCTTTAACATGCTAAAATTACAGGCACTGTCAGAAGTAAAATAATTTCCAACACTAAAGAACTTTCACGATGCTAACCAATAAAGGGATGTGATTAACACCAAGACTGTACTACTATGCTCACTGACCATTTTACTCCATTGGCTTGCACAACTTTCCACCAAAAAAGAAGAGCTGTATTATCCCCCAACGAACAAGTTTAAAAGATATGGCATCAAACTGGCACCATCTGAGTTTGGAATTCATAGCACTGATTTTCATAGCTGAATACTGCACTACTCGGAGAGGGTAAAAGGAGTCATGTGATTATGTAATTTCATTCGTTTGCCCATATTTTGTTTTTTATCATAACTACAATGAGAGGAAGAGAGTATAATATAACAGCTATGTCTTTGGAGTCAGAAAGATCTGGGTCCCTGCCCTAACTTTGCAAGTTAGAGGTGTATAGACCTTGGGCACATCTCTTAAGCTTTCTGAGACTCAGATTACTTATGTGTCATGTGGAAATAATTCGTTTCTCCAGATTATTGGAAGTATAAATGAGAATGAAAGCCAAGTGAATTACAGTAACTAGAAAACATCTTTCAATAAATGTTAAGTATTTGTAAGAGAGGGTTAATGGCCAAAAGTTCTCAATTCTAGGATTCTATGCTTATATTTATGTGATCAAGATGAATTGATAATTACTGGTGATTGGAGAACGGATGGTACCAAAAGAAGAAATTCAAGCTGCATTGAAGGCATTGGCAAAAATGAGGGCTCCTGGAATTGACAGAATACCAGTGGAGATGTTTTAATAAATGGATGCAACATTGAGAGCGCTCACTCATCCATATGGAAATCTGGAAGACAGCTACCTGGCCAACCAAATGGAAGAGATCCACATACGTGTCCATTCCAAAGAAAGGTGATCCAATGCAATGCTGAAATCATTTAACAATATCATTAACATCACATGCAAGTAAAATTTTGCTGAAGATAACTCAAAAATGGTTGCAACAGGGAACTGCCAGAAATTCAAGCTGGATTCAGGAGAGGACACGGAATAAGCGATATCATTGCTGATGTCAGACAGATCTTCGCTGAAAGCAGAGAATACCAGAAAGATGTTTACCTGTGTTTTATTGACTATGCAAAGGCATTCAAATGTGTGGATCATAACGAATTATGGATAACATTGTGAAGAATGGGAATTCCGGAACACATAATTGTGCTGATGTACAACTTGTACATAGACCAAGAGGCAGTCCCTAGAACAGAACAAGGGGATACTGAGTGGTTTAGAATCAGAAAAGGTGTGTGTCAGGGTTGTATCCTTTCACCATGCTTATTCAATCTGTATGCTGAGCAAATAATCCAAGAAGCTGAACTACATGAAGAAGAATGGGGCATCAGTATAGGAGGAAGACTCATTAACAACCTGCGTTATGCAGATGACACAACCTTGCTTGCTTAAAGTGAAGAGGACTTGAAGCACTTAGTGTTGAGGATCAGAGACTACAGCCTTCAGTATGGATTATGCTTCAACATAAAGAAAAAAAAAATCCTCACAATTGGACCAATGATAAATGGATAAAAGATTGAAGTTGTCAAGGATTTCATTTTACTTGGATCCATAATCAACACCCATGGAAGCAGTAGTCAGGAAATCAAACAATGCACTGCATTAGGCAAATCGGCTGCAAAAGACTTCTTTAAAGTGTTAAAAAAGGTGTCACTTTGAGATCTAAGGTGCTTCTGACCTAAGCCATGGGATTTTCAATCACCTCATATGCATGTGAAAGCTGGAGAGGAATAAGGAAGGCCAAGAGAATTGATGCCTTTAAATTATGGTAATGGAGCATAATACGAATATGCCATGGACTGCCAGAAGAATGAACTAGTCCGTCTTGGAAAAGTACAGCCAGAATGCTCCTTGAAGTGAGGATGGCGAGACTTTGTCTCGTATACTTTGGACTTGGTATCAGGAGGGACCAGTCCCTGGAGAAGGACATCAGGCTTGGTAAAGTGAAAAAGAGGACCTTCAATGAGATGGATTAACACAATGGCTCCAACAATGGGCCCCAACATGGCAAAGATTGTGAGGATGGTGCAGGACCGGGCAGCATTTTGTTCTATTGTGCATAGGGTTGCTATGAGTCAGAGCTGATGGTACCCAACAACAATTACATGCTTATATTTGGAAATGTACTTCAACCTGGAAAAATAAGTATTATAAAAAAATAAAAAATATTTTTTTTTTATATAGGGGAAGAAATATTCAAAGTTTCTGTTTAAATCATATATAAAGTTTCCTTTTTGCTCATACCACTGCCTCTTGAGACAGAGATTATATACACCTACTTACCAAGCAAAAGAGTAACAAAACTGAGAGGAAAAAAATAGGAAAGTAACTAAAGTAAAAGAAAAATAAACTGCTTTTGAGAACAGCAGTATCACTAAGTAGTTCTCAAAATTAAATACTCCCAGATACTTGGCAATTCAGACTCTGGATTTTTTTTTTTAATTTGAGACAACCAGGCTTCTGAGGATTTAGGTCACTGCTGAAAACCTGTCTTATTCAACTATTTATATCTTCTGTGGTGACTGTAAGGAGCCCTAGTGGAGCAGCAGTTAAGCGCTTAGCTGCTAACCGCAAGGTCAGTGGTTCGAATCCACCAGTCACTCCACAGGAGAAAGACGTGGCAATCTACTTCCGTAAAGATTAGAAACCCTTATGGGGCAGTTCCACTTTGTCCTGTGTGGTTGCTATGACAGGGAACTGACTGCACAGCAATGGGTTTGGGCGGTGACTGTAAAAAGAACAGAAGGCTTTAATCAGCTTCAAGTGGGAAGTTAAATCAGATGATCTTACTGATTTGGGTCCAATGTCCCAACAGTTTTAAAAGTTGAAAATATTGAGCTTTTCCCTTTCTTAATCAATTTATTCAACAAGAACAAGAAATATACTGCCTCTGACTTGATTCTATGGAGCCCTGGTGGTACGGTGGTTAAGAGCTTGGCTGCTAACCAAAAGGTGAGCAGTGTGAATCCAGATCCTTACGGGGCAGCTCTACTCTGCCTATAGCATCACTCTGAGTCAGAATCAACTCAACGGCAATGGGTTTGGTTTTTCCGGTCTTGTTTCCAAACACTACCTCAAAAGGAAGCTCTCGAGAGAGTCACGTGGATAATGAGGTGATGCCACTTCTGTAAATGATGTGAAACTGGGAAAGACGAACTTAAGGGTCAAGGAAGGCAGGGTAAGAGGCGTTTGTCCAGTTTAGGTGGAGACCTTCTAGAGTGCAGTGAGAAAGTGAGTCTGTTGGCAGGGTGCAGCAAAGCCAACAGAACAATGGTTCTCAACTTTAATATGAATCGTAATCACCCACGGTGCTCATTATGTTGAAGATTTCCAAGCTCTACCTCTTGGAATTCTGATTTGTTAAGTATGACAGATTGCTATCTGCTACCACAAATCCCTTCACAAGACTTTAATTGTGGAAGCAATGCCCCGGGCTTAAATGAAAAACAAAAACAAAACGACTAACTTGTTAGCTTTCCTTGAAGCTAACCCACTGCCATCGAGTCGATTCTGACTCACCTCGCAGTTAGGCATGTCCATCTGATTGGATGGCAAGGACAAAGAATAAGGCCTGGGAATAGCTGAGTAGAGAACTGTCATCCTTAGTCCCTATAGACTTACTGGTGCTGCCCACCAGCCCTGGACTGCCCATCTACAGACTTCCATGTGAAAGAATCAGCTTTCGTTTTGTTAAACCATGATTTGTAGGGTCATGTGTCAGACGAAGCCGAATCTATTACAGAGTTGATGTTAGGGTATCTGCATTTTAAGCTCCCCGAGTGATTCCATAAAGCGCACTCAGAAACTCAACGGAGATATATTTTAATTTCAAGAAGCAACAGAAAACCACCGCAGAGAATGCATAAGGAAAATATCTGGAGAGGAGTGAGTGGAAATGATGGGGAAGATGAGAATGTAAAGGTCATCTGACAGAAAGACCAACACAGATCCTTAAACTAAACCCCTGCTATCAATTTATTTTTACGTGTTCTGCCTCTCTCAAAAGAAGACTGAAGAAATAACATGTATGAGAAGTATAAAAAGTTTCTCTCCAAATAAAATTGAATAAAATTCCAAAGACCTTTTCCTTGATCTTTTGTCTTACCCTCCAAAAGTCTCCCACATTTATATTTTTATACTTTTTTAACCATTCAAGAGAAGATTTCTATAGCAGTAGTACAATTTCACTTAAAACTTGTTGACTTAGCCTATTGTCTCTTCCTTAAGGGTTGATTAAGTATGAAATTCTTGCTATATTTAAGGATAAGCTATTCCAGGCTGGAAACCCTGGTGGCGTAGTGGTTAAGCGCTATGGCTGCTAACCTAAAGGTCGGCAGTTCAAATCCGCCAGGCGCTCCTTGGAAACTCTATGGGGCAGTTCTGCTCTGTCCTATAGGGTCGCTATGAGTCGGAATCAACTCGATGGCAACAAGTTTGGTTTTTTGGTTTTATTCCAGGCTATAAATCTAAGGCCTTCATTCTTTTCTTCTTTGGAAGAGCAGTGCTCACCATTACCTCAGGCCACAAGTTTCTCTAGCCTCTCAATCTATTTTGGTAAGTGCCTTGGAATATGAATCATTGAAAATTCCATATCCTAGGCTTAAGAAAACCAGGTCAGGATAACAGGCATGTGCTGAATACAATTTCTCCTAAAATTATATTTGAAAATAACACTTCGTATCTAGAATAAGGCATGGCTTACAGGCTTTTTTTTTTTTTTTTTAAAGGCTTAGTCGGTGAGGTAACATGGTAGACAAAGCAAATGTCTATAGTTATTGCCCTGCTTTTCCAGGGTGTGCTCTCCAACATACTCTAATAAAATACCATTGTTACCTGAAGAAAAGTCAACACTTAAGAAACAGGCTTTGAAAATACAGGTAGTCCCCAACACACAACATATCTGAGTTACAACGATCCACACTTACCACCGTCCTTTTTCTGTGTGTTCACCTTATTGTTAGTAATAGGTGCTACGTACATTGTTGTAACACGTAATTTGCTGATGTTATCATTCTCAGATGCTCACTCACAGATGTTCAATGTTATGATTTACTGATCAAAACACTGCCATATAGCATGCTATGGGCTGGCTGACAATGAAGTCTGTGTAGGTGTTGGTGTAGGAAGTTGTAACAGATCGAAAGTACGGCAATGTTCACCTCTGACGACATATGACAATTGAACTACTTATGGGCTGGATAGCCATTATGGCTCAGACTTCTTTGTTACATGCAACACGGGTGCCGACAAATAATGATCAGATTTATAAAGACACTGATAATAAAAGGTGATAATAATGAAAACTAAAAAAGAAAGAGGTATTCAACTTATGTCAAAACCGACTTACAACAGTCATCAGAATGGAACCCCCTTGTAATTCGGGGACCATCTATACATAAAAAATAAGAAAGTGTTTATCTTGGAGACACTGTGTTTCATAAGTATGAGGGTATGATGGCTGGAAATTCTGTACTGATGACATAAAGATATGTGATTATTAAAATGGGTGTAAAGTATGAGCTATATGTGCTAACTCAGGAAGAAGCAGAGCATTTCAGAATTTAGAAAAGGATTAGTGTTGCTGGTCTGGCACTAGTGCACTTCTTGGAACCGACACGTCTCCAGGTATTGACACCAATTAGCTATGTCTGCTTATTACTTACACCTCTGCGTATTTATAGACAATGGGAATCTCTAAGTCTATACTGCAAAATGAAGAATGGTTAGAAGAGAATTATTTGAGCAACTGGCTGGGAACAAACCCAAGTTTGTCCTTCCCCCAACCCGAGCACTTTTCAGCTTATGTGTGCTGATGAAGGCTTTAGTAAGAATGGTAACAGATCCAAGAGGGAAAGCTAAGAGGCATATCTATTAGGGAATTTCCATGTGTGGTAATACAAATATCCTATTATGCTGACCACCCTGCTTGGGCAATTGTGAATACACAGAACAGACTAGGGTAGCCAAAGGTGTTTCAAGACTTGGGAATTAAGAAAGATTTAAAGATGCAAAATGGGATAGTAAGCTGTGCTTATAAGTCAGCACAGTAATTGAGCTTGAATAAAGCTGAGGGATGGCAAGACTGTATCAGAGTCAGCTTACCCATATTTAATATAGAGACAAAATCTTCTAAATGAGTTATAATAAAATAAGCACTAGGAAATACAGTATTCAGAGACAAAGACTACCACTAATTATACACAAACTAATTCCTCAGAGTCCTTCTTCTTCATAATTAGAAGAAACTTGAATATGAATAATCCCAGACCGATACACAATTCTAAGGTCATGAAAGTGTCAGAGGTGACATTTCAGATTCTTGCTCATGAAGAACAGTTGGAAAAGAAGACAAGAGGAGGCTAACAGGTATGATAATTGGCAATGTGCAAGACGTAGTAAAGAAATCAAGATCACACTCTAATTTAGGATGAATATCAAGAAATGAAAAATGAATTTAAGTGTGTTTATATAATTTGTAATGTCTTCCAAACATGCATTTTATGCTTGGCAAAGTCCCAGGTACATGAACTTCAGAGAAGATTGTTCTCTATTTGTCTTTCAACAGCCCAAAGGCAATAATAGTGTTTTGCACTGTCTCAGTCATCTACTGCTGCTGTAATAGAAATACCACAAGCGGATGGCCTTAACAAAGAGAAGTTTATTCTCTCACAGTCCAGTAGGCTAGAAGTCTGAATTCAGGGCTCTGGCTCCAGGGGAAGGCTTTCCCTCTCTGTCGGCTCTAGAGGAAGGTCCTTGTCATCAGTCTCCCCTTGGTCTGGGAGCATCTCAGTGCAGGAAGCGCAGCTCCAAAGGACATGCTCTGCTCCCAGCACTGCTTTCTTGGTGGTATGAGGTCCCCCTGCCTTTCCCCTTGCTTCTTTTATATCTCAAAAGAGACTGGCTTAAGACACTATCTAATCTTGTAGATCTCATCAATACAACTGCAGATAATCCATCCTATTAACATACTAGTGATAGGATTTACAACACATAGGAAAATCTCATCAAATGACAAAATGGTGGACAATCACACAATACTGGGAATCACGGCCTAACCAAGTTGATACATATTTTTGGGGGACACAATTCAATCCATGACACTCACTCATATGTTCTATAAAGAAATTTCAATGCTACAAAGGAAATAAAGTCAATAAATACATGAAGATTCAAGTGTACTAGATCTAAATGGACTTTTTTTTTTTTTTAAAGATTTAGCCTAGACCAGCCACTCAATCTACGTGGATTATTCTACACATGGTAATAGGCTTACAATAAGTAGTAAGCAAAATATTACTTCTCCATCTACAAAAGCACTGAAAGGAAGATCAGAGACATTACAGCCCCATAAACAAGTAGCTCGTACTATATCTAAATTCAGTAGGCATTTATTAAGTTCTCTTTAAAATTATACTGAAGACTTTGATATTTTAATATATTTTATTTTTGTTTTGAGCAGTGGTCTTATAGGTACGGACAGAAAAAAAAAAAAATCCAAACCCGCTGCCAATCAATCTATTATGACTCACAGTGACCAAATAGGACAAAGTTGGACTGCCCCATAGGGTTTCCAAGGTTACAATCTTTACAGAAGCAGATTGCTGACCTTTCAGTTTCAGCGAGCACTTAACCACTACACCACCAGGGCTCCTTATTTATAATTACACCCGTTGCTGTCAAGTTGATTCCAACTCATAGTGACCTTATGGGGCAGAGTAGAAATGCCCCATAGGGTTTCCAAAGCTGTAATCTTTACATATGGGAGTAGACTGCCACATCTTTCTCCTATGGAGTGGCTGGTGGGTTACAACCACAGACCTTTGGGTTAGCAGTCGAGCGCTTAACCCCTGCACCACCAGGGTTCCATAGGTATGAACTATTGTTGTTAGATAATACCCAGTCGGTTCCAGGTCACAGCGGCCTATGTACAACAACAAGATATCGTCTAGTCCTGTGCCATCCTCACAATTGTTATGCTTGAGCCCATTGTTACAAAAAAAAAAAAAAAAATACAGCCACTGTTAATCCATCTTGCCTAGGATCTTCCTCTTTTTCACTGACCCTCTACTTTACTAAGCATGATGTCCTTCTCCAGGGACTGGTCCCTCCTGATAACATGTCTAAAGTACATGAGACAAAGTCTCACCATCCTCTAGTTTCTAAGGAGCATTCTGGCCGTATTCCTTCAGAGACAGATTTGTTCCTTCTTCTGGCTGTCCATGGTATATTCAATATTCTGCACCAACACCATAATTTAAATGCATTAATTCTTTGGTCTTCCTTATTCATTGTCCAGCTTTCACATGCATATGAGGCGACTGAAAATATAACGGCTTGGGTTGGGCATACTTTAGTCCTCAAGGTGACATCTTTGCTTAACGCTTTAAAGAGGTCTTTTGCAGCAGATTTGCCCAATACAATCTGTTATTTGATTTCTTGACTGCTGCTTCCGTGGGTGTTGACTGTGGATCCAAGTAAAAGGAAATCATTGGCAACTTCAATCTTTTCCCGTTTATCATGATGGGTTTGGATTAAGAGACAGCAACTGCCTAACACTAAACTGCATCTGTATTTTAAAGCTACAGTCCACTGATGCAATAGAAAGCATTTGTAAGGTCTGTACATGAGTCACTATGGTTCTTAATTCGAACAGTTGAGCTTAACTTCCAATATTAAATAACTCTTGCCTGTCACACTTGTCAAAGTGTTCAAGAATAGAGACTCTACACAATTTCTTTATCGTTTTACCCACCTCTAAAACAAAACCTAATTAATACTAACAAACACCTTAAATCAGTCATATTAAGTAGCTGACTCCACCAACTGTTTTGCAGTCAAGGAATACTTCTATTCTCTGAAAATTAAATAAAGCCCAATTTTCTTACTACATAAGGCAAGTACGTTTAGTCATGGGGGAAATTTTTGGAGTTGCCTTCAGATTTCCTTCACTACATCAAAAAAAAAAAAAAAAAAACCCATTGCTGTAGAGTCGATTCCAACTCATAGGACCTATCATTACTACTTAATTCAAATGGCATGAACTAGGTTTCAGCAGCAGCTAAACTATTCAAACTGAACATAGTTAATGACTTAGGTACCCTAACTTTGGTTAAAATTAAGTTATTTCTGCCTCTTGATTAATTTATATATTAAGACTTCATTTTTTTTTTTTTTTTTTAGCTGAAAACCTTGTAAGGTGAACCTAATAAATTCTAAATGCCTCATAATCTTACCTCTAATCTAGTTAATTGCTATGTATACTTGCTTAATGGTACCCAGAACCAAACAACAGTATCTAACATCCAGGAATCCTTTTTGGAGATATTCAAATTTTGCCTTCCTTCCTGGCAAAACTCAAGATTTGGCTTTAGGCAAAAGAGCAAGGCTATGTCACCTAGGCAACTGTGTACCAGGGTCTGAGAAAGACTGGATATGCCCCCTTCCTGGCTACATAAGTATGTTCAAGAAGAATGAAAAAAGGAGATTAGATACCTACAAAGAAAACTCTTAGTCATCTTTTTGTTTTCCCAAATCTTCAAACAAAAGCATTTGACTATGAAGCCTAAAAACGGAACTATGGCATAAAAATCTAGGTGTTCGTACTCATTTATTGCAGTGGGACCCAGTGCTAATTTAGTAGCTATATATCATACTCTTTCACATACAGAATAAAGCAGTGTCAACCACCATCCTAGTCAAAGGTTTAAAGTCATTTTCATGGAAATCCATAGCTACTCTGAGGATTTCTGGAGAATGACTGTCACATGTTTACGCAACCTTTAGAATCAAGAAGCAAGGCAGTTATTTAATACTGTTCATTAAATGTTCTGTGCAATCGCAGGAAGTGTTTTGAAAGAAGCCTCTGGCTTCAAACGAACTTTTGGTTTTCTGTAACCAAAAAAACAAAAAAAAGATGCTGAGCCCAAAGCTGATTAAGTACCTTTCTCTGAGGGATTGATATGCTTTTTTTTTTTTTTAATTTGAGCAGTGAAGTTTGTTCTTAAATAAATGAATATATGGGTTTTAATTCTACAATCCTTTCTTCAAAGTAATAGGCTTTAAAAGGAAAGAACACTAAACTAGCAGACAGTAGACCTGTGTACCCCCACTCTGGTGCCAGCTAGGTAATCACGCCCTCCACGGGCCTCAGTTTATGATGTGTGAAAGGCCAGTTCAAAGGTGTCCTCCAACCTTAAGCATGCTCCCATTCACACGCTCTATTGCAGGCTGAGCTTAATTCTTAACATCAATCATGACCCAACAGCGTAGTTTTGGCTACCATTTCCTTAATTCTTAACTGAGCTTAATTCTTAACACCAATCATGACCGAACAGCGTAGTTTTGGCTACCATTTCCTTATTTAAAATTTCCCCAAAGTTCCATAATTAATATCTTTTTAAATGGCCACAAGTATAATACCACGTTTTCTCCATTCAGGGTCACGCATCGGCAGTCGTCTCACTCACCACACCAGCCAGAGCTCAGTTTTTCATGAATTAGAGGGAGGGGAATGTGTACTCCCTCAAAAAGAAAGACTCTCTTGCTCCAAAATGACAACTGAAAGCAAATGCTAACGAAACAACGTCTCTGAAGGGGTAAGGGGCATTGGTTTAGGAACCGTGATAGTAGTATCGGCTTTTTCCCCAAATCTTCATCTAGGTGACCTAACGGTTGAATAAGGACAGGATGTTTGAGGAACGGAGAGTTTCACTCCCAGAAAAGTGTCCTACGCACGATGGAAATGTTCTGAAAGAAACCTGGTTTCTCCTGTAGCGCTTGTCACTAACTAGGAGTGTAACTTTGGGTAAGTTATTCACTCACTCTGAACTTCAGTTCTCATCTGTGAAATGTTAAAGCTGAACTTGAGGAGGTGGCCTCTCCCAAAGCAGCCATTCCTTTCCTGGTGTATTACAGGCTTGTCAATACTCAGAGTTAAAACTTCTGAAAAAGCCTCTACGGCTTCCCCACCTTCTGTCACCTGAGACAATCCTGGAGTAGAGGACGTCTTTACATCTTTTAAAATTGAGGGCTTCCCGCTGACTTAGCAGAGGCATCTAATCAGGGTTATTTATTTATTCATTTATTTATTTTATCCTGCTTTTAAATTTCTCAACTACTACTGCTCGTTCCATTGTCCTGATCCCACCAGAGTCCACCTAACCATTGTCGCATTTTTTTATTTGGCTTAGCCTCTTTCTTCTCCTAAACGCACACTGGCAAGATCAGGCAGAGGAGAAAGAAAAAAAGAGAGGAAATGAGCAAGTTTCCCTGCTCCCGACGGACGGAATCTTCGCGAAGGCCCTTCCTGGCGCGGCCGCTCCCTTACCCGCGATGTCCCACAGCTGCAGCCGCACCAGCGTCTTGCTGTCCCAGTTGAGGACCTTGAGGGCGAAGTCCACCCCGATGGTGGCCCGGTAGTGCTGGGAGAAGAGCTGGTGGACGTAGCGCTTGATGATGCTGGTCTTGCCCACGCCGAGCTCGCCGATGACCAGCACCTTGAAGAGGTGCTCGCGGGTCTCGGGCACCACGTCGGCAGCCGCCCCCCGGCCCAGGTCCCGGCCTCCCCCGCCCGCCATTGGCAAGGCCGGGCCGCGGCTGTCGGCGAGCCCCTTCCCCGAGCCGGCCCCTAGCTCCGGCTGGCCACAGAAACTCCCCCGAGGCCCGCCCGCCCGCCCGGCCGGCCGACCGACACCGCCTGACCGGTCACAGGACCCGGAACCTCCAGTCACAGGAGCCCGCGCGGGGCGGGGAAAGGGCCGGGGCCGGCCGGGGGAGGGCCCGGGGCCGACCGGGGGAGGGCCCGGGGTCGGGGGAGGGCCCGGGGGCCGCTCCCCACTCCCTGCATTCCCCCAGGCTCGGCCCCGACTTCAGCCACTTCCTCTCGTCTCGGCCCTTCCTCGCCCTGTGGCGGCGCCGAGCCCCGGCCGCCCCCTGCTGGGCCCCAGAGGAACAGAGGAGCCCGGAACCCCGCGCTGCCCGGGGCCGGCGGAGGGGAACGGCGCCCAAGCGTTCCCCGTTTGCGGGCAGCGGTGCTGAGGCGGCCAAGCCGCCGGGGAACCGCCGGCGTGAGCGCAGAGCACGCTGAGGCTGGCCAGATGCAGCCCAGCCTTGCTGAAGGCGCTGGCCTAGGAAGAAACTTCCTTCCCCGACTGTACAAAAAACTGCTGGCCAACTCATAGCGTTCGGAGACATAGCGACCATGCCAGACGGAATAGAACTGCCCCATAGGGTTTCCAAGGAGCGGCTGGTGGATTCCAACTGCCGACCTTTTGGTTAGCGGCCGAACTCTTAACCATTATTAACCAGAGCTCCTGTCCAGAGGGAATTCAGCACGTGGAGGTCATGGCCTTTGGCCTCTAGCAGTCTGCTTTGGAAAACATGGAAGGAAGTGGCAGAAAGATCCCGAAGTCAACAAAAGACTGATAAAGATTTACTATCTAAATGAAGGAAGAATGAGTCCCAATAGGGAGACAAGGGTCTTTAGAGCTATCTGTTGACTTGAGTTTTTATTTTCCTTTCCCAGAAAGTCTTTTTTAAGTCTTCCGATGAGTTTAAAATAGATGTAAAAACTCTGAGTTATATCCTGGGAAAGGATGAAAAATGCTAGTATTGTGGACTTTTATTTTGAAGAAAGATAGGAAGCCTTACCTTGCTTGCTGTGTTTATAAAATTGAGGGACACCCCCCACACCCGCTCTTATATTTAGAAACACCTAGAGCTGATATCCTCTGGTAGCTTCTTTAAATAAAGTGGTGGCTTATCCTGCTGTCCTCACTATAATTGACAGCCATTGAAAGATGTTTTTTCAGAGGTGGAGGCGTTTTAAAATTTAGAAGTCAAAGTGGGAGTAAAACCTTTTCTAGAATAACTATTGAAAAATAACGGAGCTGCTCTTAGCAAGTTTTATGGCCAACCAGCCACGTGGCCTCTGTGTTCACCCACTTAGAGAGCCCTTCCAATATCATCTCCAACTTTGAAAAAGAGGAAATCTCCAGTTCTTACCTTTTGTGCAGCGTATTGTTCCGTATATACATATTACTGTAGATTTTTGTCAGTTCCTGCTTTCCCTAACTCTTCTAGATTTTCACTGACATTAGAAATAGAATTATGGTGCTAAAAATCATACGAGGTGATTTAAAATTGGAAATGGTCATAGCTAAACGCAGGATAGTAATTTGGATCAGTGGTTCTTAAACTTGAGGGTACACCAAGGGTTTGCTCTAACAGCTTACAAACTGACCCCAGAGGGATTCCGATTCAGAAGACCTGGGACACAGGCAGAGAATTTGCATTTCTGACAAGTTCTTAAGTGATGCTGGTGCTTAGGTCTGGGGCCACACTACCCTGGATCAATGCTTGCTATTCAAGCTTAACAGCACATATGAATCACCTAAAATCTTGTTAAAGTGCAGATTCTGATTCAGTATATCTAGGATAGGGGCCTGAAATTCAGAATTCCTAACAAATTCCTAGGTGGTGCCAGTACAGTTGGTGGATCGTATGTTGAGTAGCAGGAGTTTAGATTAGATTTCAGCAGCTCCCATGTCTGCTGTGTACCTGACTAACCTGGAAAACTAGCTACCTAATTAACAAGACCTTCTGTTTCAGATCTTTTAGAGGGAGAGTCCAGGAATCTGCATTACACACACACGCACACACACACACACACCACTCCTAGGTAAGTATGATGTACACACGTTGTTGTTGTTGTTATTAGGTGCCATCGAGTTGGTTCGGACTCATAGCAACCCTACGCACAACAGAACGAAACACTGCCCGGTCCTGAGCCATCCTTACAATCGTTATGCTTGAGCTCATTGCTGCAGCCACCGTGTCAATCCACCTCGTCGAGGGTCTTCCTCTTTTCTGCTGACCCTGTACTCTGCCAAGCATGACGTCCTTCTCCAGGGACTTATCCCTCCTGACAACATGTCCAAAGTATATAAGACACAGTTTCGCCATCCTTGCCTCTAAGGAGCATTCTGGATGTACTTCTTCCCAGACAGATTTATTAGTTCTTTTGGCAGTCCATGGATATTCAATATGCTTCGCCAACACCACAATTCAAAGGCATCAACTCTTCTTTGGTCTTCCTTATTCCTTGTCCAGCTTTCACATGCATATGATGTGAGTGAAAATACCATGGCTTGGGTCAGGCGCACCTTAGTCTTCAGGGTGACGTCTTTGCTCTTCAACACTTTGAAGAGGTCCTTTGCAGCAGATTTGCCCAATGCAATGTGTCTTTTGATTTCTTGACTGCTGCTTCCATGGCTGTTGATTGTGGATCCAAGTAAAATGAAATCCTTGACAACTTCAATCTTTTCTCCATTTATCATGATGTTGCCCATTGGTCCAGTTGTGAGGATTTTTGTTTTCTTTATGTTGAGGTGTAATCCATACTGAAGGCTGTGGTCTTTGAGCTTCGTCAATAAGTGCTTCAGGTCCTCTTCACTTTGAGCAAGCAAGGTTGTGTCATCTGCATAAGGCAGGTTGTTAATGAGTCTTCCTCCAATCCTGATGCCCTGTTCTTCTTCATATAGTCCAGCTTCTCGTATTATTTGCTCAGCATACAGATTAAATAGGTATGGTGAAAGAATACAACCCTGACACACACATTTCCTGACTTTAAACCAATCAGTATGTCCTTGTTCTGTCCAAACAACTGCCTCCTGATCTATGTAAAGGTTCCTCATGAGCACAATTAAGTGTTCTGGAATTCCCATTCTTTGCAATGTTATCCATAATTTGTTATGATCCACACAGTCGAATGCCTTTGCATAGTCAATAAAACACAAGTAAACACCCTTCTGTTATTCTCTGCTTTCAGCCAGGATCCATCTGACATCAGCAATGATATCCCTGGCTCCATGTCCTCTTCTGAAACCAGCCTGAATTTCTGGCAGTTCCCTGTCGATATACTGCTGCAGCCACTTTTGAATGATCTTCAGCAAGATTTTGCTTGCGTGTGATATTAATGATTAAAAAAAAATATTGTTCTATAATTTCCACATTTGGTTGGATCACCTTTCTTGGGGATAGGCATAAATATGGATCTCTTCCAGTCAGTTGGCCAGGAAGCCGTCTTCCATATTTCTTGGCATAGACGAGTGAGCACCTCCAGCACTGCATCTGTTTGTTGAAACATCTCAATTGATATTCCATCAATCCCCGGAGCCTTGTTTTTCACCAATGCCTTCAGAGCAGCTTGGACTTCTTCCTTCAGTACCATTGGTTGCTGATCATATGTCACCTCTTGAAATAGTTGAATATCGACTAATTCTTTTTGGTATAATGACTCTGTGTATTCCTTCCATCTTCTTTTGATGCTTCCTGAGTTATTTAATATTTTCCCCATGGACTCCTTCACTATTGCAACTTAAGGCTTGAATTTTTTCTTCAGTTCTTTCAGCTTGAGAAACGCCGAGTGTTCCTCCCTTTTGGTTTTCCATCTCCAGCTCTTTGCATATGTCATTGTAATACTTTACTTTGTCTTCTCGAGCTACCCTTTGAAATTTTCTGTTCAGTTCTTTTACTTCATCAATTCTTCCTTTTGCTTTAGCTGCTCGATGCTCAAGAGCAAGTTTCAGAGTCTTCTCTGACATCCATCTTGGTCTTTTCTTTCTTTCCTATCTTTTCAGTGACCTCTTGCTTTCTTCATGGATGATGTCCTTGATGTCATTCCACAGCTTGTCTGGTCTTCAGTCACTAGTGTTCAATGCATCAAAACTATTCTTGAGATGGTCTCTAAATTCAGGTGGGATATACTCAAGGTCATATTTTGGCTCTCGTGGACTTGCTCTGATTTTCTTCAGTTTCAGCTTGAACTTGCATATGAGCAATTGATGGTCTGTTCCACAGTCTGCCCCTGGCCTTGTTCTGACAGATGATATTGAGCTTTTCCACCATCTCTTTCCACAGATGTAGTCATTTTGATTTCTGTGTGTTCCGTCTGGTGAAATCCATGTATATAGTCGCCGTTTATGTTGGTGAAAGAAGGTATTTACAATGAAGTTCTTGGTCTTGCAAAATTCTATTATTCCATCTCCAGCATTGTTTCTATCACCAAGGCCATATTTTCCAACTGCTGATCCTTCTTCTTTGTTCCCAACTTTCACATTCTAATCACCAGTAATTATGAATGCATCTTGATTGCATGTTTGATCAATTTCATACTATAGCAGCTGATAAAAATCTTCTATTTCTTCATCTTTGGCCCTAGTGGTTGGTGCGTAAATTTGAATAATAGTTGTATTAACTGGTCTTCCTTGTAGACATATGGATATTATCCTATCACTGACAGCGTTGTACTTTAGGATAGATCTTGAAGCGTTCTTTTTCACGATGAATGCAACACCATTCCTCTTCGAGCTGTCATTCCCAGCACAGTAGACTATATGATTGTCCGATTCAAAATGGCCAGTACCAGTCCATTTCAGCTCACTAATGCCTAGGATATCAATGTTCATGCATTCCATTTCATTTTTGGTGATTTCCAATTTTCCTAGATTCATACTTCATACATTCCAGGTTCTGATTATTAATGGATGTTTGCAGCTGTTTCTTCTCATTTCGAGTCGTGCCACACCAGCAAATGAAGGTCCCGAAAGCTTTACTCAATCCATGTCTTTAAGGTCAACTCCACTTTGAAGAGGCAGCTCTTCCCCAGTCATCTTTTGAGAGCCTTCCAACCTGGGGGGCTCATCTTCCAGCACTATATCAGACAATGTTCCACTGCCATTCATAAGGTTTTCACTGGCTAATGCTTTTCAGAAGTAGACTGCCGGCTCCTTCTTCCTAGTCTATCTTAGCCTGTAAGCTCAGCTGAAACCTGTCCTCCATGGGTGACCTTGCTGGTATCTGAATACCAGTGGCATAGCTTCCAGCATCACAGCAACACACAAGCCCCCACAGTACGACAAACTGACAGACATGTGGGTGTGATGTACACATATGCTTTAAGGAACCACTGATTTAAATATCAAGTAACATAGGTAAGTTCTAAACAGTGTCTGCTGGTGCAGCCCTACATTGGAGCAGGATGGGAGTTGGGTGGGGAGAATGGAGAAACCTAAGAATCCCTGGATAGGAGGGCTGATATTTTAGTGGGAAAACAATTTTTTATGCATAAAATAAAGAGGAAATAATATAAGTAACCTGAGACTTGTGGCTGAATAAATAAGACTGCCTTTAAGTAAAAATTTCTGTTTAATACATACAGGAATGGCCTGCTTAGAAAACAAACCTGCTCCAACCAGAACAGAGCATGCTCTCTCTACACTTGCTATATCCTCTATCTGGAATATGTTCCAACACCATCACCCCAATCTGGACTTTCCGAAGTAAACTCCTCCTTGTATTTCACATGCTAGATCCAACGATTAACTGTTCTTTTCATTCTTAATTCTCCTAGCAGATCTATTCATTCATTCGTTTATTCAGAAATTTATGATCATGCCAGGAAATGTTCTAGACATTCCAGATATAATGATGAGCAGAATGGACGAGGTTCTCATTCCTAAGGACTCTATATTAAAATGAGAGCAAGACAGATAATTAAAAAGCAACCAAATAAATGAGATAATTTCAGATAGTTATAACTTTTATGATGAAAATAGAATATGATAATATTATTTAGTGTGTAATCACTAGATAAGGAATAAAAACTACACTAACCAGCAGACCTGCCTGAAAGAAAATATTGAAAGTACGTATCAAGTTTCACTTGTTTCTCACATGGACAGCCAGTTGCCCCAGGACTATTCATTGAAAAGACCATCCTTTTCCATTCTTCTGCAGTGTGACCCTAGTCTTAATCAAAGTGCTGGTAAGAACAGGTCTGTTTCTGCAATCCCTCTTCTTTTCTATTAGTCTATTAAAAAAACAACAACAATCTGTTGCAGTCTGCAGTTGGCTAGGGCTCTGCAGGGCTTGGCTAGGATAGGCTGGACTTGGCTGATCAGGGTCAGCTGCTTCACGTGTTTCTCATGCGCCCTGGACCAGGAGCTTTTCCAACAGCAGATGTTCTAGAAAGCAAACAGAAACTCATGTGCTTCTTAAGACCTTGGTTTAGAACCAGCACACCGTTCTGTCTGCAGTCAATTGTCCTGGTGGCCCTAAAACAACATCAATGGAGAGGGAAAATGTCCTCCACCACATGAGGAACAGGAGAAAATATTTGCTGAAAAGTTATCCAGTTTATCACACTTTTACATTTGGAAACCCTAGGAGTATAGTGGAAACCCTGGTGGTGTAGTGGTTAAGTGCTATGGCTGCTAACCAAAAGGTTGGCAGTTCGAATCCTCCAGGCGCTCCTTGGAAACTCTACGGGGCAGTTCTACTCTGTCCTATAGGGTCCCTATGAGTTGGAATTGACTTGACAGCAGTGGGTCTTTTTAGGGATGTTGTGGTTAAGTGCAAGGGCTGCTAACCAAAACATCTGCAGTTCGAATCCACCCAGGCGCTCCTTGAAAACCCTATGGGGGAGTTCTACCCGTCCTTTAGTGTTGCTATGAGTCGGCAATGGGTTTGGTTTTGGATGATTTACTGTTATTTTTTTCACAGTGATATTTATAATTTCCAAGAATGCTTCTTTGTTCTTTGATTATTCTTTTTTCCTAATAGTACCGTTGTCTTTTTAAACAAAAACCATATTTTCTCATATCTTTTTGAAGAACCGATTGTTTCTCTTTTTTAAAAAAAAAATTGTTTCTGTTCTCTAAATGTATTTTTTATCCTTGTGGTTTTTGTTTGTGCACTTTGTCTCTATCCTGGGAATTGGAGGCTATCCTTAAATGTCTAGTGATCCTTCATTGATTTAAGAGTGTGGCACTATTGTTAACTGGAAGTTCTGGGAGCACGGGTAGGGATTATTGACTGGTGGGTTTCGCTGTAAGATAATTGGGTGGGTGACTCAGCTATTTTGTTACACTGCTCCTGTGTCAATATCAGTAAAGTACTCAAGTTATCCACAGAAGAATGTCATGTCTCCTGACAAATATAAGCCTAGCTGCCAGCTAGAAGGGATGGAAGTCTCAGTGTACAGTATGTAGACTTTTACCTACCCCTCGCTTCTTTTTTCATTATGGCACCTCAGCGTTCATCGTACCGTGCTTGGTGTCCTCTCTGGTGTAATTCCTCCTGATAATACACCTTATGTATTGTGCAGGAGGATGGATGGGTCTGTATCTATTCCAGGACTTTGAACCAGCCTGGAATGGTTCAGGAACAGTTCGGTAATTGCCAGCGTAAATCAGGGCAGTATATGCATTGCACAGCAATCAAATCTGTTGCCCATTGGATTTTGACCAAGCAGGAAACAAACAGGGTGCCCCACTCAAAGATGGCAACCCACGACGCTGCTTTGAATGTGTGTTGCTGTCCACAGTCCTGCCCATAATCCAGTCTCTTGCTATTTGTTTCCTACTTGGGTCAAACTCCCAGGGGCAACAGATTTGGTTGCTAGGCAACACATATGCTGCCCTCCTTTATTTACATTGGCAATTACTGAATCATTCCTGAACTGTTGGGAACCAGTTGGAAGCCCTAGTCTATTCTCCCTTTTTATAAAACACCACATAGATGGGATTAGGGTTAGGACCTGCCTATTCAGCATGATCTTGTTTAATTTAACTGATAACAAAAGAAAAACCCTATTTCCAATCAAGATCACATTCATACGTACCAGGGGTTAGGATTTCAACATATCTTTTTGGGGGACACATTCAGCCCATAACAGAGACAGTAGTCTAAGGTCAATGTCCGGCTCTGCTACTTCCTGTGTGATCTTAAGTGGTCACAACCTCTCCAGCCTCAGTTTTCTCAGCTTTAAATGGAGTTAAAATGCATGCCCTGCTTACTTCACAAAGTGGTACATAAATATTGTTCATAAATGTGCAGTTCATTTTACAAATATATGATATGCTAAACATCAATCTTTAAGGAACTACTGGATATCTAGTACTGAGCTCCCTGTTAAGTTCATTGTTGTGCATGTGTGAGTCTGTTTTCTGCATGTCCTTCTGTTTAAACTGTCAGCCTCTCATTTTTCTTAAATATCTGTAATAGTAGAATATGATTAGAATAAAAACATAAAAGTGCTTCTATTATTAATATGATGTCAAATAATCATAAATCTTTTAAATATTTTAAATGTATTATGCAATGAAATTTTACAATATTTTTCCATAGGTCATGTACTCTTGTATATCACACACAAGTAAAATTTTTCTTAAGACCGTTTAAATACAGTTGCAACAGTACATTGCAAGGAAACTGCCAGAAATTCAGTCAGATTCAGAAGAGGATGGGGAACAAGGAATATCATTGCTAATGTCAGATAGATCTTGGTTGAAAGCAGAGAATACCAGAAAGATGTTTACTTGTGTTTTAATGACTATGCAAAGACATTCAACTGTGTGGGTCATAACGAGTTATGGATAGCATTGCAAAGAATGGGAATTCCAGAACACATAATTGTGCTTATGCAAAACTTGTTCACAGACTTAGAGACAGTTGTTCAAACAGAACAAGGGGATACTAAATGGTTTAAAATTAGGAAAGGTGTGCATCAGGATTCCATCCTTTCACCGTACTTATCCAATTTGTATGCTGAGCGAATAATCCAAGAAGCTGGACTATATAAACAAGAACACGGCACTAGGATTGGCGAAAGACACATTAACAACCTGCAATACGCAGAAGATAGAACCTTGCTTGCTGAAAGCTAAGAGGACTTGAAACACTTACTGATGAAGATCAAAGACTGAAGCCTCCAGCATGGATTATACCTCAACATAAAGAAAACAAAAATTCACACAACTGGACCAGTAAGCAACCTCATAATAAACAAAGAAAATATTGAAGTGTCAAGGATTTTATTTGACTGGAATCAACAATCAACACCCATGGAAGCAGCAGTCATGAAATGAAAGGACGAATTTTATTGGGCAAATCTGCTGTAAAAAAAACTCTTTAAACTGTTGAAAAGTGCTTTGAGGACTAAAGTGTGCCTGACCCAAGCCATTATACTTTCAATGGTCTCATATGCATGCAAAAGCTGGACAATGAATAAGGAAGACCAAAGAAGAACTGATGCCTTTGAACTATGGTGTTGGCGAGGAATATCGAATATACCACAGACTGCCAGAAGAATGAACAAGTCTGTCTTGAAAGAAATACATCTAGAATGCTTTTTGGAAGCGAGGATGGCAAGACTTTGTCTCACTAACTTTTGACATGTTATCAGGAGGGTCCAGTCCCTGGAAAAGGACACCGTGCTTGGTAAGGTAGAGGGTCAGTGAAAAATAAAAACACACTTAATGAAATGGGTTGACACAGTGGTTGCAAAAATGGGCTCAAACATAGCAATGACTGTGAGGATGACATAGGACCAGGCAGTGTTTTGTTCTGTCGTACATAGGTCGCTGTGAGTTGGAAGTGACTGAATGGCACCTAACAATGACAACAACAACAACATTTATTCTTTTCTTTTTTATATATATAATTTTTATTGTGCTTTAAGTGAAAGTTTACAAATCAAGTCAGTTTCTCACACAAAAACCCATATACACCGTGCTACACACTCCCAATTACTCTCCCCATAATGAGACAGCCTGCTCTCTCCCTCCACTCTCTCTTTTCATGTCCATTTTGCCAGCTTCTATCTCCCTCCACCCTCTCATCTCCTCTCCAGGCAGGAGATGCCAACATAGTCTCAGTGTCCACCTGATCCAAGAAGCTCACTCCTCACCAGCATCCCTGTCCAACCCATTGCCCAGTCCAATCCATATCTGAAGAGTTGGCTTCAGGAATGGTTCCTGTCCTGGGCCAACAGAAGGTCTGGGGGCCATGACCACTGGGGTCCTTCTAGTCTCAGTCAGACCATTAAGTCTGGTCTTATGAGAATTTGGGGTCTGCATCCCACTGCTCTCCTGCTCCCTCAGGGGTTCTCTTTTGTGTTCCCTGTCAAGGCAGTCATCGGTTTTAGCCGGGCACCATCTAGTTCTTCTGGTCTCAGGATGATGTAGTCTCTGGTTCATGTGGCCCTTTCTGTCTCTTGGGCTCGTAATCACCTTGTGTCCTTGGTGTTCTTCATTCTCCTTTCATCCAGGTGGCTTGAGACCAACTGCTGCATCTTAGATGGCTGCTTGCTAGCGTTTAAGACCCCGGACGCCACTCTTGAAAGTGGGATGCAGAATGTTTTCTTAATAGATTTTATTATGCCAATTGACTTAGATGTCCCCTGAAACCATGGTCCCCAGACCCCTGCCCCTGCTACGCTGGCCTTGGAAGCATTCAGTTTATTCAGGAAACTTCTTTGCTTTTGGTTTAGTCCAATTGTGCTGACCTCCCCTGTACTGTGTGCTGTCTTTGCTTCACCTAAAGTAGTTCTTATCTACTATCTAATTATCGAATGTCCCTCTCCCATCTTCCCTCCCTCCCCCGTCTCGTAACCACAAAAGAATGTTTTCTTCTCAGTTTAAACTATTTCTCAAGTTCTTATAATAGTGGTCTTATACAATATTTGCCCTTTTGCAACTGACTAATTTCACTCAGCATAATGCCTTCCAGGTTTCTCCATGTTATGAAATGTTTCACACATTCCTCACTGTCCTTTATCGATGCGTAATATTCCATTGTGTGAATATACCATAATTTATTTATCCATTTATGGGTACCTTGGTTGCTTCCATCTTTTGGCTATTGTAAACAGTGCTGCAATAAACATGGGTGTGCATATATCTGTTCGTGTAAAGGACCTTATTTCTCTAGGATATATTCCAAGGAGTGGGATTGCTGGATCTTATGGTAGTTCCATTTCTAGCTTTTTAAGGAAGTGCCAAATCGATTTCCAAAGTGGTTGTACCATTTGATATTCCCACCAGCAGTGTATAAGTGTTCCAGTCTCTCCACAGCCTCTCCAACATATGTTATTTTGTGTTTTTTGGATTAATGCCAGCCTTGTTGAAGTGAGATGAACTATTATTGTAGTTTTGATCTGCATTTCTCTAATGGCTAATGATCATGAACATTTCCTCATGTATCTGTTAGCTACCTGAATGCCTTCTTTAGTGAAGTATCTATTCATATCTTTTGCCCATTTCTTAATTGGGTTGTTTGTCTTTTTTGCAGCTGAGTTTTTGTAGTATCATGTAGATTTTAGAGATCAGGCACTGATTAGAAATGTCATAGCTAGAAACTTTTTCCCAGTCTGTAGGTAGTCTTTTTACTCTTTTGGTGAAGTCTTTGGGTGAGCATAGGTGTTTGATTTTTAGGAGCTCCCAGTTATCTAGTTTTTCTTCTGCATTCTTTATAATGTTTTGTATACCATTTATGCCATGTATTGGGGCTCCTAACATTGTCCCTTTTTTTTCTTCAATGATCTTTATCGTTTTAGATTTTATATTTACGTCTTTGATCCATTTTGAGTTAGTTTTTGTGCATGGAGTGAGGTATGGGTCTTGTTTCATTTTTTTGCAGATGAGTACCCAGTTATGCCAGCACCGTTTGTTAAAAAGACTGTCTTTTCCCCATTTAACTGTTTTAGGGCCTTTGTCAAATATCAACTGCTCATATGTGGATGGCTTTATGTCTGGATTCTCAATTCTGTTCCATTGGTCCATGTATCTGTTGTTGTACCAGTACCAGGTTGTTTTGACTCCTGTGGCGGTGTAATAGGTTCTAAAATCAGGTAAAGTAAGGCCTCCCACTTTGTTCTTCTTTTTCAGTAATGCCTTATTTATCCGGGGCCAACAACATTTATTCTTATTTAACCATTTTAGTTTTAATTCCATGTTCATCTCATATAATTTGCAACAGTTAATGTAGAACAGCTTGGCAAAATATAAATGAAATTCTAGCCAGTTTGGACAATTCTGTTTATTGCCTTCTGTTTCTATATTGCACAGGATAATCTAATATTCATGAGATTATAGAGTGGAATACAATTATAATCTCTTCTCAGCTCACAGGAGATTGCATTTTATATTGCAGGCTCTGTCTGTGTGAAGGACTCCCAGTTGTCGGGGTAGAATGCAACTTTTTCCTATTTTTTTGCAGAGTAAGTTGACACAGTCTTCCAGAGAAGGCACAGTAATCAATTTTACAGTTTATATTGATTGTATGCTGAATTGGATGTCCTCTTTTGATCTCCAGAAGACAACTTTTAAATCAATTTATCTCCTTTTTTATCTGCAATATGATTTTCGTGTCAAAACTAGTAATTGTAATGTTTATTTCAATTGCCTGAAAATTTAAAAGGAAATTGAAAAGATAGGAGAAAGAGTATTTAACAAATGCTCTGTTTTCTCTCTGAACTGCTCAAGAACATATTTTTGTGAAGATATGAAAGTTATATGTCATAGATTCCCATATCTTCATGGGAATGTCTTCATCATTTGATGGAGGTTTTGATGTAGAGCCATATGGCTTAGAACCCACTTTTCACCATAGACGATAACCGTGTTTTTAAACTGTTAAATTTATCTGTTTTAAATATATTTTAAATTGTTCAGTTGGTAAAGCATGTAGCACTTTTAAGAATAGCAACTGCCTGTCTAGTTGATGTGATACAGCATCGTAAGGAAATTATGTGCAGTTACTAGTTTAGAGCCAATGCAGATAATATTACCACCTACCTTCCAGTTGCTATTGAGTTGATTCTGACTCCTGGTGACCCTGTGTACAACAGAACAAATAATGGCCCAGTACTGTGTCATCTTCGCAATCATTGGTGTGCTTGAGTCCATTGTTATAGCCACTGTATAAATTTTGAGTGCCTTCCATTCTAGAGGGCTCGTCTTCCAGCACTATTTCATACAATATTCTGTTGTAATCCACAGGGTTTTCGCTGGCTAATTTTTAAAAGTAGATCATCAGACTTTCTTCCTAGTCTGTTTTAGTCCAGGAGCTCTGCTGAAACCTGTTCACCATGGTGAACCTACTAGTATTTGAAATATCAGTAGCATAATTTCCAGCATCGTAGCAACATGCAAGCCACCACAATACGACATAGGGACAGACAGGAGGTGGTAGGTGCTATTCCAAATTCACTGCCATTGAGTTGATTCCAACTCATGGTGACCCTGTGCAGAGTAGAACTGCCTCATAGGGTTTCCAAGGCTGTAAATCTTTATGGAAGCGGACTGCCACATCTTTCTCCCATGGAGTGGTTGGCCATTTCAAACCACTGACCTTTTGGTTATCAGCCAAGCACTTTAACCATTGCACCACTCTTCTTGTTTGAACACTTGCTGTGTGGCATGTTACTTTAAGCCCTATGTATGTTGTTTCAACACATTTAAATGAACAGCCCTATGATACACACATTTTACAGAATGAGACCATGAATGACCAGGATGACACAGTTAGGGAGAGGAGGTGGTGGGGCTCAGACACAAACTCAAGTTCTTCATCATTCTGCAGAGCTGTAGATTCCAGCCCTCTCTCATTAGTCAGGAGAGGTAGTAGACTAAGCAGAAGCAAATAGCCTAATCTGTCTTTATTATCCAGGCATAGCTATTTGTGCATTGGAACTGTTTGGCTTCAAGAAGGTAAGCTTTGCAAATCAACTCTGCTGAGCAGTGACATCAAATGTACTGGAATTCATAACTAATTTACCCAGGAATTTTCTTGCAGCAAAAGACTGTGAAGCCTAAGTAATGGGTTGTGCAGGGTATGTGGTTATGACATCTGGACTCAGTGAGAAGATCAAAGAGGTTGCAAGGTTTACAAGACATTATTTAAATGTGTGTTAATTGTTGAAAGATTATATACCACAAAATGTCAGAGTCAAAATGTCCAGACCCTGACCCTTTGAAAACAAAGCAATGAGGTTAGAGCCAGCATACTTGTCCTAAAAGTGGACACAGATACTCTTTAAAAGTGAGGTACTAGGCCTATGATTTTATTTTGTTGTATTCTAGCACTTATGCATTTAAATATTTATCAAGGCTTTGTTCTATCCCAGGAATTGTTCAAGTTGGGTATAAAGTGCTAAATACAACCAATATTGTTCTTGTTCTTATGTAGTATAATAGGTGATTTTAAGTTAAACGTCATTGACAAACAACCCCTGAATCACAGTGGCTTAACCTGGATAGGTTTATTTTTTTTGCTCAAGCAAAATATGTGTAGATCTGGACAATTTCCAGTGCAACTCTGGAATCTAGGATGCTTCCATCTCAACTGCTGCTTCCATAATTACTGGACCAGGGCAAGCAAGAACTGGAGAGGCATCAGCAATTAAGTGACCAATTGTTTTCTCCTTTGAATTTTTTGTTGATACCATGTGTTTTCACCAATTCAGAATTTTAGTTATGGATTTTGATACTAATTATCTGGGATCCCATATGTCCCAGCAGACCCTGGACATAGTAAATCTGACGAATATGAGTCAGTGATAAAATAGTTTATTCTTTAATTTGTTAAAAATTTGCAAAACATGAAGTGAAATATGAAGGCACCTATGGTAATGACTGCGCATAGATTTTATCCTAGTCTCTAGCCTTTTTATTATTTTTCACAAAGCTTTTCAAAACACAGTACAATGCATTCTTCCTTACTGCAAAAGCAGTACTTACAGCTCAAACAAATAAAGCCAAAGGATTTTATTATCTCAGGAAAATTATCACTACAATGTTTCTTCATTATTGCAAAAGTGGTGCTGACAGGCCAAATAAATAAAACCAAAGGAATTTGGATCTCAGGAAAATTACCACTACTATGTATTCTTCATTATAACAAAAGCAGTACTAACAGCTCAGAAGCAGAAACAGCTGTCCTGGAATACTGCAAAATTGCTCACAGCAGTACATTCCACCCACTACATGTGGAAGCAATGATTTGGCCCTAAGATTTTATGCAGGGTAAGACTAACTTATAGGGGTTTGAGTGTCTTGAAAAGTACCACTGCAATGCATTATTCCTTATTGCTAAGGCATTATTTACTGTTCAGAAGCTAGAAAGGCAGGGAGCCGGTAACACCTGGAAACAGTGAACGACATCAAAGAGAAAATGGCCGCTATGACTGAATGAAGACTGGGAATAGGTTATTCTTGGATAGCTTATTCACAAGAACATAGTGACTGGGAAACATAGTGAAGAGGCTTATCTCACAAAATAAAGGCAAACTTGTCAGTAATTTAGGATATTCACTCATACAGGAGGCATCACCTAAGACAATCCTCAGAACCAAAATGTTGTTGTCATTAGGTGCCGTCAAGTCGGCTCCGGCCCATGGCGACCCTATGCACAACAGAACAAAACACTACCCAGTCTGTGCCATCCTTACAATCATTGTTATGTTTGAGTTTATTGTTGCAATAGTGAAGAATCCCATGGGGAAAATATTAAACGTTGCAGGAAGCATCAAAAGAAGATGGAAGGAATACACAGAACCACCACACAAAAAAGAATCAGTCAACGTTCAGCCATTTCAAGAGGTAGCATATGATGAGGAACAGATCATACTGGAGGACGAAGTCCAAGCTACACTGAAGGCATTGTTTAAAAACAAAGCTCCAGGAATTGACAGAATATCAATTGAGATGTTTCAACGAACAGATGGAGCGCTGGAAGTGCTCACTTGTCTATGCCAAGAAATTTGGAAGACAGCTGCCTGGCCAACCGACTGGAAGAGATCTGTATTTATGCCTATTCCCAAGAAAGGTGATCCAACGGAAAGCAGAAATTATCAAATGCTATCATTAATATCACATGCAAGTAAAATTTTGCTGAAGATCATTCAAAAGCGGCTGTAGCAGTATATTGATAGGGAACTGCCAGAAATTCAGGCAGGATTCAGAAGACGATGTGGGACCAAAGATATCATTGATGATGTCAGATGGATCCTGGCTCAAAGCAGAGAACAACAGAAACATGTCTACTTGTGTTTTACTGACTATGCAAAGGCATTTGACAGTGTAGATCATAACAAATTATGAATAATATTTCAAAGAATGGGAATTTCAGAACACTTAATGTGCTCATGAGTAACCTGTACATAGACCAAGAGGCAGTTGTTTGAACAGAACAAGGGGTTACTGCACGATTTAAAGTCAGGAAAGGTGTGTGTCAGGGTTGTATCCTTTCACCAGGTCTATTCAATTGGTATGTTGAGCAAATAATCTGAGAAGCTGAACTATATGAAGAAGAAAGGGGCATCAGGATTGGAGGGATACTTGTTAACAACCTGCCATATACACATGACACAACCTTGCTTGCTGGAAGTGAAGAAGACGTGAAGCATTTACATATGAACATAAAAGAGTACAGCCTTCAGTATGGATTACACCTCATCATAAAGAAAACAAAAATCCATACACCTGGACAGATAAGGAATATCATGATAAATGGAGAAAAGGTTGAAGTTGTTAAGGATCTCATTTTGCTTGGATCCACAGTCAATTCCATGGAAGCAGCAGTCAAGAAATCAAATGACGCATTGCACTGAGCAAATCTGCTGCAAAAGACCTCTTTAAAAATAAAGATGTCACCTTGAAGACTAAGGTGTGCCTGACCCAAGCCATGGTGTTTTCAATCACCTCATATGAATGTGAAAGCTGGACAATGAATAAGACCAAAGAAGAATTTTTTGAATTGCGGTGTTGGCGAAGAATATCGAATATACCATGGACTGCCAAAAGAATGAACAAATCTGTCTTAGAAGTACAACCAGAATGCTCCTTAGAAGCAAGGATGGCGAGAGTACACCTCAGATACTTTGGACATGTAACCAGGAGGGACTAGTCCCTGGAGAAGGACATCATGCTTGGTAAAGTAGAGGGTCAGCGAAAAAGAGGAAGGCCCTCCATAAGATGGACTGAAACAGTGGCTGCAACAATGGGCTTAAGCATAACAATAATTGTGAGGATGGCGTAGGACTGGGCCCTGCTTCATTCTGTTGTACATAGGGTTGCTATGAGTTGGAACCCACTCAAGGGCACCTAACAACAACAAAAGCAACATCATATGTATATTACTGTTTCTAGAAGACTAAACGGGGTAATCAAGTACATTTACATTATAAAAGAGAGTGAGTTATTCCAAACATTTTAAGCACATTAATAGGATGTTCCCTATTTACATGTGAAAAAACTAAAAATTAGACAGTTGTCTTGTTGTAAATACATTAAGGAAAGAGCTTTTCCTATCATGTATTTGTAGTTTGAACCAACTGAGTGTTTCTCATGCTCAGCACTTCTGACAATGTGGACAATAATAGCAGAAGGATTTCCTGTGCATTGCATGCATGATATTTGGCAGCGTCCCTGGCCTCTACTTCCTGGATGCCAGTAGCCACCCTCCTCTCCAGGATGTGGCAACCAAAAATGCCTCAAATATCCCCTGGGGAGCAAAACTGTCCTAGACTGAGAACCACTCCTTTAAACTACACCCTGTATCATTTACAACCCCAAACCTTAGAGTTAACACAGTAGTATCTACATTTATATTTTGTGCTGCATCTTAATAAAATAATTTGAAGAGAAAGGTATTATATTTGGCATATGAGGAAACAAGTTGTAAGAGGTTACATGTTTGGTCCATATCACAATGTGAGTAAATGGCAAAGAGAGAAGTCAATCTAAGTCCTCTCATGTCAGGTTTATTCATTCTCTATGCAAGGGCTTATTGAGAACCTCCTCTGTGCCAGGATGGAAACCCTGGTGGTGTAGTGCTTAAGATCTATAGCTACTAACCAAAAGACAGTTTGAATCCACCAGGTGCTCCTTGGAAACTATACCGGGCAGTTCTACTCTGTCCTATAGGGTCACTGTGGGTCAGAACTGAGTCAACAGCAAAGGTCTTGGTATTTTTGGTATTCTTGGCCAGGCACTGTTCTGGGTATAGAGAATACAAAGATAAAAGATTTGGTTCCTGCAGTCAAGGCACTCACAATCTAATGAGATAAAAGACAAATGAAGAAAAAACTTACATTTGAGATAATTAAACTAAATTCTCTGATAGAGGGACTTATATTGCTTCACAGGGAGAAACTTCACCCACAGAACTTTCAGAAAAGCAATAGAAACACTGCAGTAGAAAGGAAGCAATGCTAGGAGGCAATGGATCAAAGAAAGTGTTAACTTTTATTTCTGAGTCACCACAGAAAAATTGGAGAACAAATGGAGAACTGCAGGGCCTATCAAGAGGGAACAGGAGAATGAGATCCTGTGCTGTGAGAGGGAATGATTGTGAAAAATGCCTCTAAGCCCTAAACATGCAGGCAGGTGCTATTTGAAGAGCTAGAAGAGAGAGCGACACTCTCACTTAGAGTTCTCTAGTGCTGATTCATATGGATCTCATCAAATTGAAAGGAAAAATTCCACTCCAGAAAATCATTAAAAAATAAAAAATAACATCAAACTGTATCTCTCTGATTCAAAAAAAAAAAAAAAGGGAGAATGGCTATGAATAGGTTTTAAGAATGGTGTCTTTAATATAAATGATAGCAGAAAAACCAAACCTGTTGCCTTCAAGTAGGTTCCAACTCATAGCGACCCTATGGGACGGAGCAGAACTGCCCCCACAGCGTTTCCAAGGAGCAGCTGGTGGATTCGAAGTGCCAGTGTCTTAACCACTGTGCTACCAGGGCTCCACACATAAATGATGAGCAGTATAATTTCTCAATATGTTCTTTCTTAGAAGCTTAACGTGCAGCTTATTTGTCCCAGTTTTTTACTGTGGTCCCCTTGGAACTAACTCATTTTGCTTTTTTTTTTTAATGCTATCCTACTATTTAAATAACTCAATTATGATTTTTTTTTTAGTTTAAGAAAGGTGAATAAATATTGAGATTGATCAGCATGAGTATGATTCCCTGTGAATGTATGATTTGATAATTGGCCAGTTAAATGACTACAAACTACATAAAGTCTGCTCACCAGTCTTTGTTCCTTGAAGCCCCATTCATGATACTACAGATTGTTATAAAATAAAACATGGCTTAAGGTTTTTGTTTGGAAATCAGAGAGGATGCAAAGATAAGTTTCCTCAAATATGTGCAGCTGGACCTCAGTGCTGCTTTACTCTTCAGTGTGAGATCAGTTCACCCTCTTCAGATTTTACTCACATCGTGCGGCACTTTCTGTCATCAAATAGTGACTCATCCCTTTTCCTGTCCCTGTATTATCTCACTACCTCAGGTTCACTCTAACCTCTAGGCACCCCCCGCCTGTCACCCAGTCTGAAATCTTACTCTCTTTTTGTTGTCACCAAACTCTTCTATCCAGGTTTTCCTAATTTCAGGGTTCAAAATCAGTCCCTCCTTTCTCCTTTCTGCTCTTTACCCCTGGATCACTTTTAGCAGTTACCGCCTTCCTTGTGTTGGCTGGGCGCAGTCATTCCTCAGGCGACTCACTCTTCCCCCTCGGCTTCCCTGCTTGGGCTGTGCAAAGCATAACACAAGGAAAGGAGGGGTGGCATCTGCAAACCCCATTTGGCCAGTCTTGCAAGAGCACAATTTGAAAGACCAACACAAAAGAAATCGAAGGGCAGGAGGGGCGGTTTAATCAGATGGCAAGAATTTGGGGAAACAGATACCGGCAGAGACATCACTAGGAGGGTGTGGGGGTGCAGACAGCACCCTCTGACACTGTCAGAGGGTAAATGACAACAAAATGACCCCAGGGTCTGCAGTGATGGCCCCAGGTGAGCCAGTGACACAAGGGGAGGGGCCACCAAAACAGTGGCGTCACTAGGGTTGGTGTCAGCCGTCATTCAGTGCAGTAACTCGTCACCACCGCCCCCCTTCACCCAGTGGGGCAACTCATCACCTCCCCCCTGCCCCTGCCCTCCCTCCCCTCCCCCACCTCTGCCCTCCCTCCCCTGGCCTTGCCCTCTTCACTCCTGCGCCCCCGCCCCCCTCCCCGGCTCCCCCACCCTAGTCACCTGCCAGTCAGAGTGTGGGCCGGTGGGCTGTGGCTCCGGCCATTGGGCGAAGATGCGGGTCTCCGCCTTGGTCAGTGGGAAAGGGGAGGAGCTTTGGGGAGCTGCAGGGGGTACGGGGGAGAGAGGGCAGGGCCGAAAGGGGCAAAGTCACTTGGCTTTCGGACTGGGTTGGGGTATGGTGGGTGACGGGGTGGTTGGCAGCGCCACCACCAGGGGGTGGGCTCCTCCCCAAGCCCCTCCCACCATTTGGGAGGGGTGACACGTGAGTTACCACCGGGTGACACCAATTTTAATGCCACCGCTAGATACGCCACTAAATACGGGAGAGTGTTTTAGTATCTCTGTGACTTGGAGTGGATTTCTCATTCTGGAGGTGAAGACAGGTGGTTCAAGAGGGACAACCTGTACATTGAATTCCCCCAGAAACTTCCACATGCTGGAGAAGTCCTTAGGAGACAGGCCTCCCCTGCATCCAAAGAAGAGGAACCTTGGGCTATGAGAAGAGACGTGGGAGACAGCTTACTGATGTAAGGATGGGAAAACTGCACTTCTCCAAGAAGAAGAAAAGAATGAAGGAAGAGAGGACAGGAGGGGAGCTGGCAACAGGAGCAGTAGAAAATAACTTGGTAAGATCAGGGGTTCAGTGAGCAAAGAGGTCTCTGGCTCAACCAGCTCATAGTATGTAAAGGGCTTAGTTTAGTGTCCTGGTTAGAAGTACAGCCTGGGGCGGAATTTTCAGCTCTGCCACTTAGAAGCTATGCAATTTTGGGCAACATACTTACATTTTTAAAGCATTTTTAAGTCTTCCCCAAAGAACTTTTGTGAGCATGGAATAAAATAAAATATGCTGAGCATTTGCACAATGTCTGGGCCAGGGTAAGTGCTCAAGAAGTAAGGAGCTCTTCTGTTTCTTGCAATGGCAGGGAGCAGATGGCTGTGGGGTGGTGCTAGGGCAACTTTCATAGTGGCTAAAAGCACATACTTTGAGTCAGATGCCAGGCCAGCGCCTCCCAAATATGGGATCTTGATCATGCTAGGTAACCTTTTGAGCCTTAGTTTTCTCATCTTTAGACGATTCCTCATAAAACGTATCTCAAAGAGGTTTCATAAGTATTAAGAGACATATGGTACTTGTAGCTTTTTGCATAACTCCTGACACAGATTGAGTCCAATAAATTCTACTTAATGTTATTAGGAGAAGGACATCATGCCTGCTAAAGTGGAGGATCAGCAAAACAGAGGAAGACCCTCAACGAGATGGATTGACACAGTGGCTGCAACAATGGGCTCAAGCATAACAACAATTGTGAGGATGGTGCAGGACCAGGTAGTGTTTCACTCTGTTGTACATGGAGTTGCTATGAGTAGAAACTGACTCCATGGCACCTAACAACTACAACAACAGTGTTATTAGGACTCCAGCAATTATATGTTTTTTGTCCTTTGAAAGAATTTAATTCCACAGAAATCTATTACATTCCTATAATGAGTCAGGCACTGGGCTAGACACTGAGAGAATTCAAAGATGAATAAGATTTAATGCCTGTCTTCAAAGTGTTCACATTCTGATAAAGTGGGCAGACATGTATATATTAGCATAAAATGGTACAGTTGTAAAATAGGGGAAGGAGTGATAAGTTCTGATTAGAGAGACCCACAAGTTCCCAGGAAGCTAAATCTTGAAGGACAAGTATGATTTCAAAGGCAAAGAATTGGAGGAAAGTGCCTTAGGGAACTGGAAGGGCTGTGCCGAAAATCTAGACTTAAAAATGGTTGATGTGTTTGTAGAACAACTGATGTGATGTGATGTGATGTGATGTGATGTGATGTGATGTGATGTGATGTGATGTGATGTGATGTGATGTGATGTGATGTGATGTGATGTGATGTGATGTGATGTGATGTGTGTGTAGTGTGTTGGGAATTGGTGGTTGCTTTATAAATAATTATATACTTGGTTCTTTTGGTTCTAATTTTTTGTTTTTCCGTCTTTAAAGGTAGGACCTATTTCTCATTCAGTTATATATTTCACCAGTGCCTCTCACAAGGTAAGCTTCAGTGAAATAAATTCAACTGAAGATATTTTCTCATTAAATTTAAATTTCCCAAATATCTAAGGTTTATTGCCTTCTTTGCATGATAAGTTTATTTGATAGAGCCATCACAATTAATAGCCTTAGGCCTCTCTGCTGCCAGAGTTTGAGAAATAATAATAGCATGCATTTTTAAATTTTCATAACAGTTTACTTGGCTTTAAATAATTCATCCTTCATAGTTGGTTTTTTTTAAATTACATAACAATTCAGCAACCACCCAAGCTTTTGATTGCGACTAATCATTGTGAGATTCCTTTCTGTTAAGGAGTAGTAAGTAACAAAAGTAGTAAGTTAAGTTAAAAGACCTGGAGAGAAGCTTGGAGAAGAGGCCATTTCTCTAGTAAAGGAGACAGCTGATCCAGAGATTTCCTTCCTCTGAAAGAGGGAAAGACTGACAACCAGTGCCCTCACCAAACAAACTCAGCTGGGTTATTCAGTTCTGACCTACGTATTAAAAGGAGAAGAAGAATGGGAGGGGAGAAAGAAGAAAACAGAAAAGGAGGGGAAGGAGGACAAAAAGAACAAAAAGAGATGAGGAAATGCGTCAAGATGATGCCATTTGCTTTGGTGTTGCACGGTCAAGGACACACCTCAGAATGGGGGATGTTGATAGAGGGAACCAATATATTTGATGTCTATTTTGTTTCAGTGAGAAGATAAATCAATAACACAGAATTATGAGATTTAAAGAATTGTCATTTCAGTGTTTATTATTACCTATTGTACTGTTGGAAACCCTGGTGGCATAGTGGTTAAATGCCATGGCTGCTAACCAAAGGGTTGGCAGTTTGAGTCTGCCAGGGGCTCCTTGGAAACTCTATGGGGCAGTTCTATTCTGTCCTATAGGGTCGCTAGGAGTTGGAATCGACTCGACGGCACTGGGTTTGGTTCGGTTTGGTGTTGTATTGTCAGCTGACTTTGTCTTATTATCTAGGTCTCTCTTAGATCATCGGGCTTTTTGTCTCTACTGAACCATTCCCTTAACCCCACATTTCACTCCAGTTATCACCTTATTTCTCCTCCCACCCCCACATACACACTTACTGGAAAAAAAAAAAAAAGCTTTTCAAACTTGTTTATACTCAGTTCTTCCACTTGTTCTTCTGCCATTCTCTATTTGTAATGATTGATTGAAGTTTGCCAGTCAACTCTGAGTCCTTGCCTCACTAGACCTGTCACTGCGTTTGTACAGCCAAGGAGCCTTCTTATTGATGCATTTTCTTCTCTTCCTACTGGGCTGTCCCTCTTCTCTTCCTCACTGGTTGCTCCTTCTTACTTTTTTTGTGGTTTCCCATCATCCTCACTGCCACAATATGGTGGTGTTCCTCTGGGCTCAAGGATCTCATCTTTACCTATGTTACTCCCTACTTGAAATCATCTAGTCTTATGGTTTTAAATACTGTCTGTATTTTGTTGACTCTTAAATGCTTACCTTTAATTTTGACCTCTCCCCTGAACTCCAGACTTATGCCCACCCACCTACTTACCAAGGCCAAAAGCAAACTCTCTTTTCCCACCCCCAAATTTTTCTTCGGCCATCTTCACCATCTCAGCAAATGCCATCTCCAGTTTTCTTGTTGCTGAGGCCAAAAATCTTGGAGCCATCATTCTCTGTCTCACTCTCCTATTTATTTCAACAGCCATTATCTTTGTTCAGTATTTTGAAAATATTTAGTGAGTGCCTGCTATGTGCCTTGTACTATTCTAAAAGTTGCAGATAAAGAAGAAAACAAAGCAGGCAGAAGTCCTGCCCTCAGGTTCTGGTGACTGTAAAATAGATCCATAATCCAACCATCTCTTATCTCTTATATATTATCACTGCTACCACCCTACACTAAGCCACCTTAATTTCACTTGAAATATTGTAATAGCCTCCTGCTTCCACCCTTATCCTCCACAGTGTCTTCTCTACATAGTAGCCAGAGTCATCATTTAAAAACATAAATCAGGACATGCCTTTCTTCTGCTCATAACCCTCCAAAGGTTCCCCTTCTCAATCATAATAAAACCTAAAGTCCTCACCAAAGCCCACAAGGTGCTGTATGACCCGGCCCCCTATCACTCTGACCTCCATTCTAGGTCCTTCCCGTTCCCTGACTCTGCCCCAGTCACACTGCCTCCTTGTCGTTCCTCCAACATTTCAAACAGCTGGGACACACACCCTTTGCTCTTGCCGCCTAGCTTATTCCCATGCTTCCTTCAGGTATTGCCTAAACTGTCACCTGATGGAGGAAGCCCTTACCTTATTATAAAATAGCACCCCCACCCCATCACTCTCTATTTCCCTCACATATACACATCTTGGCAATCTCTTCTGACTAGAATGTACAGCCTTAAGAGCTAGATCTTTGTTTGGCTTACTAGTGTATCTCCACCTCCTAGTGCCAACTCCATTGCCACCGAGTCAGTTCTGACTCAGCGACCCCACAGGGTTTCCAAAGCTGTAAATTTCCATGGAAGCAGACTGCCACACCTTTCTCCGGTGGAACTACTGGTGCTTTCGAACTGCTGACCTTTTGGTTAGCAGTCGAACACTTTAACCATGGTGCCACCAGGGCTCCTTATCTCCTAGAACACTGCCTGGCAAATATTATGCACTCAGTGAATATTTGTTGAATTATCTTTAATCCTGGAATTCTACAATTTGGTGATTCGCAAGCGTGTTGATTTGCAGTCCCTTCTGACCAAGAGTCTGCATTTGTGACCCAGTTGACTCTAGGTAAGTGTGCCATCTGTGGTTCAGAAGCAGAGAATTTGCTTCTCTGTGACCTCATTACCATTCTACTCTATCCAAATTAGGTGTGAACAACTTTCAAGTCAGGAATTAAGTGTCCTGATTCTTTGGTGTGACTTGTTTGCCACATCTATTAATTATTAAACAGAGAGCCTACTATCAATATGCAGTTACAAACTTCCTCAGAGAATGTGCAGGTAATTCACATTCAGTGGTTTGTGGCTCTCTACGTCAAATTCTCCACCTTGTGATGAGGCATGTGGATAAACTATGATGTCAGTGTGATCTATGTATAAGGGAACTAGATACACTTTGGTCCTTATATAGTGAACTATGCAGAAAGCCATTTCAAACTATTACAAATGCCTAGAGCATTTGAGAAATCATGTCTAAAAGAGTTCATATGCAGGCATTTTCAGAAAATATTAAGGTGGGGCCATAAAAGGAGATATAAAAAACCAGATGGATAATCTATGCAATAAGAGCACTGGTCTGTTGTATACCTTCCTCTGTCCCACTCGCCTGCATCCTAACTAAGCTCCATCCCTGCAGAACTTCTGTCCTTCTGTAATGACTGTGCTATCTCAGCTTTTATATGCACTTTCATCTGCCTCATCTGTCCTTGCCCCATAACCTGTATGTGACAATTTCTAGATCCAGTTCAAATATCACCTTTTTGGTAAACACTTTTCGAATGCTTTAATGGATTTGGTTGTTTTTCCTCATCTATTGCCATATCCATTTGTACGTGTATATACTTAACTGCATTAGTTGGTTGTGACTTTCTATCTCATCCTTATTGGCTCCTTGAGGATAAGGGATATTTTAATTGTTTTTGTATCTCCATAACTAACCCAGTGTCTTCTTACAGTAGACATTCTTTAAGTGCTTTTTGAATAGGTCACGGAGTCACCATGAGTCAAAATTGACTAGACAACAACTGGTTATTTGCTAATCATTTCAGAAGAAAGGCCTGGCAGTCTAGTTCTGGATAATCAGTCACTGAAAACCCTATGGAGAATAGTTCTACTCTGCCGCATATGGGGTCATAATGAGTTGGAATCAACTTAATGACTACTGGTTTCAGCTTTTATGATTACAATGTACAGCATAGTTTTTTTTAATTATTATTACAATAAACAACATAGCTCACAATTTTACAACTTTGTCCATATTGCAAATTTATTACCTATGGAAATTAAGAAAATAACCTTAAGTTTTACGTATTTTAGATTTCCAAGATCCTAGAATCTTACATAATGCAAGCTTGTTTCTACAAAACAGGATACACCAGTCACCTCTTCTACTATCTTAGACACACAAACTAGTATAGCATTTTTTATAACAGGTATAACATTGTCTTCTTAACAAAAGGATCAGTAACATGTGTTTTCATATCTTTTTCTGTTGAAGAGCTTGAAACACCTTATTGGCATCAATTCAGTCATTCTTATAAGTTTCTCCATTAAATAGGGAGGAAACAACTGTTGTTATGTGGATTTATAGATAAGAGAATAAAAGCACAGACTGGTTGGATGGCTTACACAGTTATTCACTAAAGTATAGCTAGAAAATGACCCAGCTATCTTATTTTGCTTTTATGCATTTCTAGTTTTTGTATCCCTCCTGGTAATGTTGAAACATTATAGAAAATCTGAATTCCAAAACTCAATAATTGCTCATTATCACTGTTCCTCTAATGTCTTAGAAGTAACCTCTCCCTTCTCTTTTTTCAAATAGCTCATTGTGTTTCTTTTTTTAACGATGGCCAAATTCTGCTTTATGTTATTATTATTTTTACTAGATTGTCAACTCTTAAGTATCTGCCTGCCTTGCCTTATTGTTAGGTGCTTATTGACTATATCCCTGGAGGAGAACTCTTTAAAGACAAGGATTGTCATTCACTTTTGTAAACCCCTGAGGTCTATAGTACTTTATACCTTGGTGGCTACAGGTTTGGTTTTTGGGTTATACCTTTGTAGGAGCCCTGGTTGCATAGTGGTTAAGTGTTTGGCTGCTAACCAAAAGGCTGGCAGTTTGAATCCACCAGCTGCTCCTTAGAAACTCTATGGGGCATTTCTACGGTGTCCTATAGGGTCGCTGTGATTCGGAATCAACTCGATGGCTATGGGTTTAGTTTTTTAGTTTGGTTTATATATTTGTAAGTGCTACCTGCGGGAGGGTGCACTCTTACATTTTTTTTGTATCTTGTTGAGACAGAAATTGGAAGACATTAAAAAAGAGAAACCAAAATCTTATACTCTCCTTTATTACCCATTAGCCACAATGCTGCATACTCCACAGCCAGCCCTTGCAATGATTCCAGCCCTCTTCTACAGGTGAGATTCTTCTATGACCATATGGTTCTGTACCTCTGGGTAGAGGGAGCTGCCTTGGTAAAAGCAGAGTTGTTTTGGCCTGGGCTTGTAGCCAAGCCCCTTCAGGGAGGCCCAATAGTAGTTCCAGCAGGGGGAGGTTGTCCTCATCGCTTAATTACATTTCCCTGGATAGAATCTGGGTGTCCATGGTAGCAACCAATTATAATTTCCTATTACCTTATTTGGTATATAACAGGACAAACATTTCCCTAATATTTATAGAAACATAAAACACCAGCAAGCATTTCTCAACCAAAGGTCTTTTGAGCAGCTTTGCAGATATTCCTTTTTCTTCCATAACTGCAAACAGGCAGTCCAGCTCTGGGAAGGGGGTACATGAACCGGACCTGTTAACCTCCTGTGTTCCTACCAGAAAGGAAGCCATTACACAGTCTATCAGGGCTCTCAGTCCCACATCATCTCTCTTATATGACACTTGATAAATGTTGATTGAATTGAATGATTAATCTTCGTATGCCATTGCTCCCTCAGCTTCTCAGCTTACTACAGTTTGTAGCTCAGACTAGTGTTTAAAGATATTTGTTCATCAGTGGTTGAAGTCTCACCTTCCATGCAGGAGACCCAGGTTTGATTCTCAGTCAATGCAATTTCATAGCAGCCACCACTCGTCTGTCAATGGAGGGTTACGTGTTGCTCTAATGCGGAACAGTTTCCAGCAGAGCTTTCAGACAAAGGCAGATTAGGAAGAAAGACCTGGCAATCTACTTCCCAAAATCAGCCAGTGAAAATCCTGTGGACCGATTCCATTGCATATGGGGTTATGAGTCAGGGCTGACTCGATAGCAGCTAACAACAACAATAGTCTCCTCTAAAGTGATGATGAAATTAGTTATTGAAATTTGTGTTTTCTCCACCTGATTTTTTTTTTTACATGTATAATGGGTCATAGGCAAAAAAAAAAAAAAAAAAAACCCAGTGCTGTCGAGTTGATTCAGACTCATAGTGACCCTATTGGACAGAGTAGAACTGCCCCATAGAGTTTCTGAGGAGTGCCCAAGGGATTCGAACTGCCAGCCCTTTGGTTAGCAGCTGTAGCACTTAACCACTATACCACCAGGGTTTCCTGGTCATTGGATTCTAACTTTATTGTGATACGCTTTACAGCCCAGGCAAAAATAATCCATTCCTTCCCTTTCAGATCCAGTTTCCCAAGAAGCCAATGACATGTGTTTCAGGGCTTCTATCCCTACCCCAGAAACCCACATTCTCTTCCCAGAATATCTGTATACATCTGATAAACTTGCGATCTTTTAATTTTATCCTTGTGTTTGCAGCCCAACTCCAAACCTTAGTGCAGCTTGGAGATTAGCTGAAATAAAACAACTCTCATTTCATGAGCCATACTTCTAGGGAGATCTGAGTTATGTTGAAGTGGAAAAAATTCTCATGTATTCACCACTAAGCAAAATCAAGTCTCCATGCTTCATACAAGTGCTCTAGATTGGGTCAGAGTTAGCCCTTCTTGGGAGAATCCATAAGCAGTTCATCTTGGGCTCTGTAGAAAATGGTCATTTCCCCCAAAACTTAACCCCAAACATAATGCTCACTGCACCTGTTTGTGCCATAATTGTACTGTTGACATAAGACTGCTGAGGTGACTAGACTTGAATGTGGCCGTCACATCCTGTCAATGATTTATTGCTCTATGATAACCTTTGAAACTCTGACTTGATGCTTTGAAAGGTGAGCAGACTCACTCATCCTTTATCAGCCAATTATCGGTTTAAATGTTTGGAAACATACAAGTCTCCTCTCCCTGTAAAAAATAAAGTAGTAATAATAATGTTGGCCAGGTGATTCATGGCCTATCATTTAAAGTGAAGACAGAGATGAGTTCTTATAACATAGGAAATTTTAAATCTCAATACAATGTAAAAAATGAATAAAATCCTTTCAGGATGTTCTGAGACAGCTACCACAATAATTAGAGTAGAATATTGATGAGAAAAAATTAAAGCAAAATTGATTTGGGGGAGCTGGGGAGGGGGCTCATTTTTCTCAGTTTTAAAATCCTAAATCATCTGCCCTCAAAGTCAATATTCATATTATTTACTTGGATAAAAAAGGCTGCTTTATATATATATATACTTTTCTAAACTATGATAATTCAATTAACATTAGGAAGATTAATTTTCAAAATCATCTAAATGACATTAATTCTAAAAATCATCTGAATCAGTTCCCCTGAAAGAATGCAAGAATTGACACCTAGGCACCCTCCACGTTGAGGATCTAATATCACATGCTGATTCCTAAAATAGTTCCATCAATTTTAATTGATACGGGTTACACCTGATTAATGATGGTTGGCACTCTTATTTTAGAACTTAATTTAGAATTACAAACAAGGGACATAAAAGAGGTACTTCAGTTTCTCCGCTTTCCCATGTGATGAAAATAAAGCACTTTGTTTCATGGCTCTGTGTTAAGAAGAACCCAGGCCTGGCTCTTCTAAGGCTGAGACCATTTCTGCTTCTTAGAAAGTGTGCAGCCAAGTCCCAGGGCAAACATTTTATTTTTAAATGGCACTGACATCATCAAACTGTTCAAATTGGAACTGCACCTTCAGCAATTTTGTTTTTCCTGTTTATAAAGAATGTGGTTACATCTACTATGGCCTTGTACAATCTATGGCCTTGTACAATTCACCTTGATACTGTTTTTTATTTTAAGAATCATTTCACAGTGCTCTTTCTTCATTTTAAACTGTCCCAGGGCAACTCTCTGAGAATTTTTTTGTTATTTATGAATGCTCCTGACACTCATTTAGTTTGTCTTGGAAGCAGACAAAATGGGAGTCAATCGAATGGGAAAAGAGTATTTCTTGTATCAACTCTTGAGGTTGTTTTTGATCTCCCTCCCTCACTATTTCTTCCCTTTCAAATCTCAGCTGTAAACATTCTCCTCCCTCTCCTGTAGCTCCGTTCAGAGTATTACTCATTTGTCTCAGGTGTCATATTATTTTTAGTAGCTCAGAGTGTTCGGGATACAGTTTGCACAAATCAAGAAAATTCTGCGTATTTCATGGCTCCCTGGCCTCTGGAACTGCAGCGGAGAGACAGGTGGAAATGAAGGTAATTCAGATCTCATCACCGCTTATGGTGTATGGTCCAGGAGGGCTTCTGCATCTTCCATTTTGCTGGATCCCAAATGTCTCACCTCCTAAAAGTGTGTTCTGGTTTAGGCTCCTCATCTCATTTTCCTTACAGGGAGTTGGCCGCACCCTATGCAATCTATCTCTGTGAGAGGATATCTGCAGCGCACAGGATTTTCTTCCACAGTGGTTTTCCACATGTATGTGGAGGCAGCAGGAGCAAAGGATTTGCCTCCTAAACAGCAGCTTATCAGAAGGAGTATCATGGAGGCAACAGAATCTTCTTTTCCTTTGATTTTTCTTTTAAAATAGAAGTATTTCTTCTGGCAACCTATTTAATAACCTACTCATGGATTCCCCTCAAATCTTCTATTTAAGAAAATGGATAGCAAGAGGAGGAGAGGCGAAGTGAGGGTGATGGAGAGGGAAGGGACAAGGGAATAACTGTTCAATTCTTTAGGGAAAATAAACACGTCTGCAGCTAGAACACAGAGACTCCCAACCTTCTGACATCCAGTGGCCCTTGTGTTTGTTGGGAAGAAGAAAATGTCTGTACTGTAGAATCTCAGTATTACTCCCAGAGATGCCAATGTGTGCCTTAATACTAATATGGTGGCTTAATACCAACATGGTAGTGTGAAAAACTCTCTGTCTCTTATTTATATTTATACTGTTTATGTTATATATACTCTCAAAGCATGACTTTCTATTCAGAAACTTCTGTCTTTAATAGTGAAGACCTTGATCAGGGGCAAGATACAACCAGCTTTCTTCAGCCCTGTTCTTGTCCCTGTTGTGTCTAAGACACGTCCTCTAGGGAGCCTTGCCAAGAGGGATTCCCTTTATTTCTCACCCATTTAATTATGCCTGATCTTTCTGCAGCAACCAATCAAGTCATGATTTTGCAGTGTGGCCGGCCACATGCACATTAAAATATAGAAGAAGAGTGCTGCTCCTCTTGCCCCATTCTTACTGCTTGGACCACAGATATAACAGGCTGTTGATCTAACTCCAAGGCAGATTTGAATATAGAATGCTGAGTTGTTATGCTATCTTAGCAACTAACATGGATTATAAATAAAAGGCTATAAAATTGCTCATTCCTCTTCAAATGTTTCTGGTTTTAAAAAAATAGTTTAATCAAAATCTTTAATTTCTCTTGCTATAAGTGATGAAATGGCAGCTTAGTAAGCGCACTAAAGCATGAGATTTTGAAGATAAGTTGAAAATTTTTCCCCTTTTTAGTGATTTGATTCAGGTGCATTTAGCACCTGGCTGTGCCCCTTACCATTTTTAGCATGATTTTACTTCTAATTAGTAGATTGAATCATTAGTTTCCACTCCTTTATTTCTTTTTCTATAGCTCTGTTTTGCACAGAAACCATGTGATGGTACAATCATTCCTCTTGCTAATTCTTTCAATAGAAAATGGAAAAATGTGGTGTACAAAAAAAAAAAAAAAAAAAGGATGATGGATTACTCTTTCCTAACAATATATTAAATGTTGAGGCCAACAATATCTACACAATTCACATGGATATGGACATTGGCAAGTAATAAGGTTGAGAATTGTTGAAGTTTTTTCAAAATATAATACAAAATTTAAAGAATTTGTATTTCAAAATTAAAATATCTCAAATTGTGGGCATGTTTGGGTATGTGTGCACACTCACGGTAAACGTGTATTTTCAAAAGATCTAGGCAGTACAGATATCATTAAATCTCCTTTTCACTGAAATTTTAGAATGGTGGACATTTTTGTTTTTATTGGTTGTTGTCAAGTAAGCTCCAACTCATGGTGACCTTATGTACGTGGAATGAAATTTTGCCCAATCCTGTGCCATCTTCATGATGATTGGTATGTTTGGCCCCATTGCTGTGGCTATTGTGTCAATCCATCTCATTAAGGGCTTCCTTCATTTTCACAGGCCCTCTATTTTACCAAACAAAAAAATAGGATGTCCTTTTTAAGAGATTGAGCTTTCCTGGTGATGTGTCCAAAGTAGCTAGCCGAAGTCTTCTCATCCTCCCTTCAAAGGAGCATTCTGGTTGTTTCCTTCTAAGATCAATTTGTATGTTATTTTATTAGTCCACAGTTTATTTGATATTCTTTTTTCAACACACAGTTTGAATGCATCAATTTTTGCCTATACCCACTTTTAAAGCTATATCTAGCATTAAGTTTTCGTAACAATATTTATTAGTTTTAATTGAGTATGAAAAACTTCTCGGTAGACAAACATTTATCAAAAGTCTTTTCTGTGTTAGGTACTCTGGTTCTCGAAGAAAAATGAATTAAAGAACTTGGAATATCTAGTCTATAAAAGACAAGATTGATACAGGCCTCTATAACATTGCTAATGTACTTGAAAGACTGTGGATAAGATATTCAGTTTACACAGTGTAGATCTAGAAGCAACAATGTTCATCTCTATTTAACAGATATTTATTGAGAACCTTCCCTGTACCAGTCACTGGAGATACTGAAATGAACAAGACATTTCTCTACTCTCAAGAAGCAAACTGTCTATTGAAACTCAAATAGGTTGTAGTCTCAGGGAAGACAATGAAATCGCAACACAAAGAAGGATAATTAGAAATGGCCTGGAGCTTAGGAGGTAGTTGTGGCCTAGAGTTTAGGTTTTCCTGGTAACTACTAACATGTTGATTACCACACATCTGTCTGTTGGTCATACTGTGGTGGGTTGCCTGTTGCTTTGATGCTGGAAGCTATGCCACTGATATTTCAAATTCCAGCAGGGTCACTCACGGTGGACAGGTTTCTCTGGAGCTTCCAGACTAAGACAAACTAGGAAGAAGGACCTGGAGGTCTACTTCTGAAAAAATTAGCCACTGAAAACCTTGTAAATACCAGTGAAATATTATCTGACGTAGTGCCAGAAGATGAGCCCCTCAGGTTGGGAGATACTCGAAAGACGACTAGGGAAGAGCTGCCTTCTCAAAGTGGAGTCAACCTTAACGACAAGAAGGGAGTCAAGCTTTTGGGACCTTTATTTGCTGATGTTGCACAACTCAAAATGAGAAGAAACAGCTGCAAACATCCATTAACAATACGAACATAGGATGTTCTTTTTGTTAGATGCTTTCGAGTTGGTTCTGACTCATAGCAGCCCTGTGTACAACAGAGGGAAACAATACCTGTCCTGCACCATGCTCATAATCGTTGTTATGCTTGAGCCCATTGTTGCAGCCACTGTGTCAATCCATCTTGTTGAGGGTCTTCTTCTTTTTCACTGACCCTGTACTTTATCAAGCATAATGCCCTTCTCCAGGGACTGATCCTCCTGATAATATGTCCAAATTATGTGAGATGATGTCTTACCATCCCTGCTTCTAAGGAGCATTCTGGCTATACTTCCTTCAAGACAGATTTGCTTATTCTTCAGGCAGTCCGTGGTATATTCAGTACTCTTCACCAACACCATAATTTAAAAGCATCAATTCTTCAGTCTTCCTTATTCATTGTCAGCTTTCTCATGCATATGAGGCAATTGAAAACATCATGTGGCTTGGGTCAGGCACATCTTAGTCTCCAAGGTGACATCTTTGCCTTTTGACACTTTAAAAAGTTCTTTTGCAGCAGATTTGCCCTTTGCAGTGTGTCCTTTGATTTCTTGACCACTGGTTCCATGGCTGTTGATTGTGGACCAAGCAAAATGAAATCCTTGACAACTTCAGTCTTTTCTCCACTGATCATGATATTGCTTATTGGTCCAGTTGTGTGGATTTTTGTTTTCTTTATGTTGAGGTATATATAATCCATACTCAAAGCCGTACTCTTTTATCTTCATCAGTAAGGGCTTCAAGTCCTCTTCATTTTCAGCAAGCAAGGTTCATCTGCATATGGCAGGTCGTTAACGAGCATTCCTCCAATCCTGAAGCCCTGTTCTTGTTCATATAGCCCAGCTTCCTGGATGACTTGCTCAGCATAGCAATTGAATAAGTATGGTGAAAAGATACAAACCTGATGTACACCTTTCCTGATTTTAAATCATGTAGCATCCCCTTGTTCTATTTGAACTACTGCCTGTTGGTCTATGTATAGTTCTGCATGAACACAGTTAAGTGTTCTGAAATTCACATTCTATGAAATTTTATCCATAATTTCTTATGATTCACACAGCTGAATGTCTTTGCGTAGTCAATAAAACACAAGTAAATATCTTTCTGATATTCTCTGCTTTCAGCCAAGATCCATCTGACATTGACAATGATATCCCTCATCCCATGTCCTCTTCTGAATCTGGCTTGGATTTCTGACAGTTCCCTGTTGATGTACTGCTGCAACCACTTTCATATGATTGTCAGTAAAATTTTAGTTGTGTGTGATAGTCATGATTTTGTTCAATAATCTCCACATTCTGTTGGATCGCCTTTCTTTGGAACAGGCATACATATGGCTCTCTGGTAGCTAGTTGGCTAGGTAGCCGATTCCAAATTTCTTGGCATAAATGAGTGAGTGCATCTGTTTGTTGACACACCTCAGTTGGTATTCTGTCAATTCCTGAACTCTTGTTTTCACCAATGCCTTCAGTGCCGCTTGGACTTCTTCCTTCAATAAGGTCAGTTTTTGACTTTATGCTACCTCCTGAAATGGTTGGATGTCAGCAAATTCTTTTTTGTACACTTACTCTATGTATTCGTTCCATCTTCTTTTGCTGCTTCCTGCATTTTTAAATATTTTCCCCTTAGAATCCTTCAGTATTGCAACTGGAGGTTTGAATTTTCTCTTCAGTTCTTTCAGCTTGAGAAATGCCGTGCATGTTTTTTCCTTTTGGTTTTCTAACTCCAGGTCTTTGCTCATTTCATCATAATACTTTGTCTTCTTGAGCCACCCTATGAAATCTTCTGTTCAGCGCTTTTATTTCATTTCTACCTTTCACTTTAGCTACTCAACTTTCAACAGCAAATTCCAGTCTCTTCTGACATCCATTTTGGTCTTTTCTTTCTCTCCTGTCTTTTTAATGATCTCTTGCTTTCTTCATGTATGATGTCCTTGATATCATTCCACAACTCATCGAACTTTCAGTCATTAGTGTGCAATGCATCAAATCTATTCTTCAGATGGTCTCTAAATTCAGGTGGGCTATGCTCAACGTAATACTTTGATTCTCAGGCCCTTCTTCTAATTTTCTTCAATTTCAAATTGAACTTGCATATGAGCAATGGATGGTCTCTTCTGCAGTTGGCCCCTGGCCTTATTCTGACTGATATTATTGAGCTGTTCCATCATCTCTTTCCACAAATGTAGTAGTCGATTTGATTCCCGTGCAGTCCATCCAGTGAAGTCCATGTGTGTAGTAGCCGTCTATGTTGTTGAAAAAAAGTACTTGTAATGAAGTCTTGCAAAATTCTGTCATGTGATCTCTGGCATTGTTTCTGTCACCAAGATCATATTTTCCAACTACCAATCCTTTTTTTCCAACTTGTACATTCCAATCACCAGTAATTATCAATGCATCTTGATTGCATGTTCGATCAATTTCAGACTGCAAAAGTTGGTAAAAATCTTCAATTTCTTCATTTTTGGCCTTAGTGGTTGGTGCATAAATTTGAATAATAGTCATATTAACTGGTCTTCCTTATAGACATATGGATATTATCCTATCACTGACAGCATTGTACTTCAAGATAGATCTTGAAATGTTCTTTTTGACCAAGAATGCAACACCATTCCTCTTCAAGTTGTTATCCCTAGCATAGTAGGCCATGACGGTCTGATTCAAAATGGCCAAAACCAGTCCACTTCAGCTTACTAGTGCCTAGGATAGCGATGTTTATGTGTTTTATTTTTGATGATTTCCAATTTTCCTAGATTTCTGCTAAGTACATTCCACATTTCAATTATCATGGATGCTTGCAACTGTATCTTCTCATTTTGAGTCTTGCCAAATCGGCAAATGTGAAGGTCCTGAATGCTTGTCTCCATCCAAGCATTAAAGTTGGCACTACTTGGAGGAGGCAGCTCTTCCCCAGTCATCTTTTGAGTGCCTCTCGACTTGGGGGGCTCATCTTCTGGTGCAATATCACACAGTTTTCCACTGCTATTCACTGACTAATGTTTTTTCAGAAGTAGACCACCAGGCCCTTCTTACTAGTCTGTCTTAGTCTGGAAGTTCAGCTGAAACCTCTCCACCACTGGTGAGCTGCTAGTATTTGAATACCGTTGGCATAGATTCTAGGGTCACAGCAACACTCAAAACCCTGTGGTACAACAAACTGACAGACATGTTTGAGACATAGAATGTACAAAGCATTAATCTAGGAAATTTGGAATCATCACGAATGAAATGCAGTTCATAAACATTGATATCCTAGGCATTAGTGAGCTGAAATGGACTGCTATTGGCCACTTTGAATCAGAAAATCATATGGCCTACTATGCCAGGAATGACAACTTGAACAGGAATGGTGTTGCATTCATGATCTATCCTGAAGTACAGTGCTGTCAGTGATAGGATAATATCCATACACCTACAAGGAAGACCAGTTAATATTATTATTCAAAATTACCCATCAACACTAATGCCAACGATGAGGAAATTGAAGATTTTTACCAACTTCTGCAGTCCAAAATTGATCAAACATGCAATCAAGATACATTGATAATTACTGGTGATTGGAATGGGAAAGTTGGAAACAAAAAAGAAGGATTGGTAGTTGAAAAACATGGCCTTGGTGTTAGAAATGACGCCAGAGATGGTATGATAGAATTTTGCAAGACCAAGGACTCCTTCATTGGAAATAACTTTTTTTACCGACATAAACAGAGACAATACATGTGAACCTTGCCAGATGGAATACAGAAGAATCAAATTGACTACATCTGTGGAAAAAGATGTTGGAAAAACTCTATATCATCAGTCAGAGCAAGGCCATGGGCCAGCTGGGGAACAGACCATTAATTGCTCCTATGAAAGTTCAAGCTGAAGCTGAAGAATATCTGAACAAATCCACAAGAGCCAATGTATGACCCTGAGTATATGCAACCTGAATTTAGAGACCATCTAAAGGATAGGTTTGACTCATTAAGCACTAATGACTAAAGACCAAACAAGCTGTGAAATGACATCAAGGACATTATACATGAGGGAAGCAGGGGATCATTAAAAAGACAGGAAAGAAAGAAAAGACTAAAATCGACATAAGAAAAGATTCTGAAACTTGCTCTTAAACATAGAGTAGCTAACTAGAAAGGAAGAAATGATGAGGTAAGAGAGCTGGACAGAAGATTTCAAAGGGCAGCTCGAGAAGACAATGTAAATTATTATAATGATAAGAGCAAAGACATGGAGTCAGAAAACCAAAAGGCAAAAAACACACTCGGCGTTTCTCAAGCTGAAAGAACTGAAGAGAAAATTCAAGCCTCAAAATATTAAACAATGCAGGAAGCATCAAAAGAAGATGGAAGGAATACACAGAGTAACTGTACAAAACAGAATTGGTTGACATTCAACCATTTCAGGAGGTAGCATATGATCAAAACATGACAGTATTGAGGGAAGAAGTCCAAGCTGCACAGAGCGCATTGGAGAAAAACAAAGCTTCAGGAATTGATGGAATATCAATTGAGATGTTTCAACAAATGAATGCAGAGCTGCATGTACTCACTCAACTGTGCCAAGAAATTTGGAAGACAGCTTCTTGGCCAACTGACTGGAAGAGATCCATATATGTACCCATTCCGAAGAAAGGTGATCCAACCTAATGCAGAAATTATGGAACAAAATCATTCATATCACACTCAAGTAGAATTTTTCTGAAGATCACTCAAAAACAGTTGCTGTAGTACATCAACAAGGAGCTGTCAGAAATCCAAGCCAGATTCGGAAGAGGACATGGTATGAGGAATATCATTGTTGATGTTAGATGGATCTTGGCTGAAAGCAGAGAAAACCAGAAAGATGTTTACTTGTGTTTTTTTGACTATGCAAGGGCATTTGACTGTGAAATGATGGATGTCCTTTACCAGGAATTGATCCATCATGCTTCATAATGTTATGAATAACATTATGAAGAGTGGGAATTCCAGAACACTTAATTGTGCTCATGGGGAACCGGTACATAGACCAAGAGGCAGTCATTCAAACAAACAAGGGGATATTACATGGTTTAAAATCAGGAAAGGTGTGTGTCAGAGTTGTATCCTTTCACCATACCTATTGCGGCATAGTGGTTAAGCGCTACGGCTGCTAACCAAAAGGCCAGCAGCTCAAATCCACCAGGTACTCCATGGAAACTCTACGGGGCAGTTTTACGCTGTCCTATAGGCACTGGGTTTTTTTTTATGGGGTCACTATGAGTCGAAATCGACTGGATGGGAATGGCTAACCGGTATTCAATCTGTATGCTGAGCAGATAATCTCAGAAGCTACAGTATATGTAGAAGAGCAGGGCATCAGGATTGGAGAAATACTCATTAACAATCTGCCATACGCAGATGTCACAACCTTGCTTGCCAAAAGTGAAGCGAACTTGAAGTAGTTTTTGATGAAAATGAAAGACTACAACCTTCAGTATGGATTACAGCTTGACATAAAGTATACTAAAATCCTCACAACTGGACTAACAAGCAGCATGATGATAAAAGGAGAAAATATTGAAATTGTCAAGGATTTCATTTTACTTGGATCCACAATTAACACCCGTGGAAGCAGCAGTCAAGGAATCAAAATATGCATTACATTGGGCAAATCTGTTGTAAAAGACTTCTTTAAAGTGTTAAAAAGTAAAGATGTCACCTTGAAGACTAAGGTGCCCCTGACCCAAGCCATGGTGTTTTCAATTGCATCATATGCATGTGAAAGCCAGACAATGAATAAGGAAGGCCGAAGAAGAGTGGATGCCTTTGAATTATGGTTTTGGTGAAGAATATTGAATATAACATGGACTGTCAGAAGAAAGAACAAATCTGTCTTGGAAGAAGTACACCCAGGTTGCTCCTTAGAAGTAAGGATGGCAAGACTTTGTCTTGCATACTTTGCACATGTTATCAGGAGGAATCAAACCCTGGAGAAAGATCTCATTCTTGGTAATGCAGAGGGTCAGGGAAAAAAAGGAAGACCCCCAATGAGATGGATTGACACAGTGACTACAACAATTTTATCTAGCATAACAACAATTGTGAGGATGGCACAGGCTTGGGCAGATTTTTGTTCTGTTGCACACTGAGTCACTATGAGTCAGAAACAACTTGACGTCACCTAGCTATAACAACAACAACAACAACAACAACATGTTGATGTCCCTGGGTGGCATAAAAGCAGGGCTTAGAACTGGTTTGGAATGATTTAGTAACTGTCAACATAAATGAGGGCAGCGTATATGTTGCATGGCAACCAAATCTCTTGCCTGTCGGATTCTCACCTGAGTAGCATACAAACAGTGGTGCTCCACTTCAAAGATGGTGGCAGACCATGCTACTTTGACTATGCATTGCTCTCCACAATTCTGCCAATAATCCAAGCTCCTGCAGCAGACTCCTGAAACTTTTGGAATCTGTGTGGGTGATTGGATTTTTGACAGGACCGTGCAGATTGCCACACATTCAAAGTGGCTGCCGTCTTTGAGCAGGACACCGCTGTTTGTTTCCTAAACCAGAAAACCAAACCCGTTGTTGTAGAGTCAATTCTGACTCATAACAACCCTACAGGACACAGTAGAACTGCCCCATAGGGTTTCCAAGGGTTGTTTGTTTCCTATTCGGGTCAAAATTTGGTGGACAACAGATTTGGTTGCTATTCAACCTATATGCTGGCCTCCTTCATGTCTGTAATTACTGAACTTTTCTGAACCTGTTGGAAGCTCTGATAAAGAGTTAAATGCTCAACTACTGGCTGAAAAGTTGGTTGTTAGAACCCACCCAGAGCTGCCTAAGAAGGCAGGCCTGGCCACCTGCTTCTGAAATGTCACAGCATTTAAAGCCTTATGGGGTGCAGTTCTACTCTGCACACATGGGGCCAACATGAGTCGAAAATGACTTGACAGCAACTGATTTGGTTTTTTTGTAACATATAGATGGTAATGGAAGTCAAGGCAGAGGAAGAGAATGCCCAAAGAAGTTTGCAAAATGAGACAGGCTTTAGGACACAGCCCTGAGAAACAATTAACTGAGAGTCAGAGAAAATCTTACAATGAAGACTAGAAGCAGGAGTTCAGACTTGTATGACATTTGACATGTGATTTATCTACCCCAGGCCTCAGTTTTATCATTTATAAATTGGTAAGTACAATATAGAGTTGTTGTGATGATCAAACTGAAGCCCCAGTGGCACAGTGGTTAAGAGCTACGGAGAGCTACAGCTGCTAACCAAAAGGTCGGCAGTTCGAATCTACCAGCCGCTCCTTGGAAACTCCTATGGGGCAGTTCTACTCTGTCCTGTGGAGTCACTATGTGTTGGAACCGGCTTGATGGCAACGGGTTAACGGGTGAGGATCAAATGAAATAACATAGCACTTGACATGTGGTAGGTGCTGAAGAAATTTAGCATTATAGTCTACACTTAGCCATTGTCTTAACTTCTTACCTGCTTTATATGCAGTCTATTTTACACTGTAGATGTTTCTAATGTTTTTGTTTTAATTGGCCCATTTTTTAAACTTGATGCAAGTTGTACTCTCTCCAGAAAAATGCATATGAATAATGCAAAGCAAAATTTTGCATGTAATTTCAAGGGGCTCATGGATCCGAGTCCATGGACTCTGCCTCTGTAGCATTACTTGAAGGAGGAGATCATCTGGATTGTGTAGGCATTGGCATCACTTGGAGTGTGGGGCCCCAAGCTTCAATCCATTCTAGCTTTGCAGGCTGTGGCACAGTCCCAAGGATACTTAAACACTTACCAATTAGGTAGTCTGGTGCTCCGTGGGCGTATATTGTAGTTAGAATAGGTAAGGCGTGAAAAGGTTCAATCTTTTATTTTCTAACTACCCCACTTGGAAACCAGGGAAAAGGACACAATGCCTTTTGCCAATGCTGGAACACATTCTGGGATATCTTGGCCTTTTTCATGGCCAGTAGAAGTCAAGTGTTCATCCATGAGTGAGAATCTATTGACTTTTCCTCTTATCTGACTTTGTCTCTCCCCAGCTTTCTTTTTCTCTTTTCCCTTTATATGTAGAATCTCTCTGGTTCTTCCCTTTAATGGGACACAATATGTAAGAGAAATGTATTTTTAGTTTTCTGTTGTATGCATTGAATAAATTTTATATTCCCTGTTTGGAATTTTAAAAGTCACACTCTTATATCTGTCATTTTGCATCCCCTCCAAAAAAATGAGTGCTTCCTACTAAAAATCAGACTGATTAACTTTTTTTTTCCCCAATATGTTTGGTCTTGTTGTTGTTAGATACCATCAGGTTGGTTCCAACTCTTAGCGACCCTATGAACAACAGAATGAAACACTGCCTGGTCCTGAGCCATCCTCACAATTGTTGCTATGCTTGAGCCCATTGTTGTAGCCACTTTGTCAGTCCATCCTGTTGAGGGTCTTCCTTTTTTTCCCTGACCCTCTACTTTACCAAGCGTGATGTCCTTCTCCAGGGAGTGATCCCTCCTGATAACATGTCCAAAGTATGTGAGATGTAGTCTCGCCATCCTTGCTACTAAGAAGCATTCTGTTTGTACTTCTTCCAAGACAGATTTTCTCGTTCTTTTGGGAGCCTATGGTATATTCAATATTCTTCTCCAACATCAAAATTCAAAGTCGTCAATTCTTCTTCGATCTTCCTTATTCACCATCCAGCTTTCACATGCATAGCAGGTGACTGAAAACACCATGGCTTGGGTCAGGCTCACCTTAGTCCTCAATGTGACATCTTTGTTTTTCAACACTTTAAAGAGGTCTTTTGCAGCAGATTTCGCCAGTGGAATGTGTCTTTTGATTTCTTGACTGTTGCTTCCATGTGTATTGATCCACGTAAAATGAAATCCTTGACAACTTCAATCTTTTCTCCATTTATCATGATGTTGCTTGTTGGTAGATTTGTGAGGTTTTTTGTTTTCTTTATGTTGAGGTGTAATCCATACTGAAGGCTGTGGTCTTTGATCTTCATTAGTAAGTGCTTCAAGTCCTATTCACTTTCAGCAAGCAAGGCTGTGTCATCTGCATAACACAGGTTGTTAGTGAGTCTTCCTCCAATCCCGATGCCCCATTCTTCTTCATACAGTCCAACTTCTCTGATAATTAGCTCAGCATACAAATTGAACTGGTATGGTAAAAGGATACAACCCTGATGCACACCTTTCCTGACTTTAAACCATGAAGTATCCCCTTGTTCTGTTTGAACAACTGCCTCTTGATCCATGTACAGATTCCTCATGAGCACAATTAGGTGTTCTGGAATTCCCATTCTCCGAAATGTTATTCATAATTTGTTATGATCCACACAGTCATAAGGCCTTTGCAGAGTCAGTGAAACACACAGGTAAACATCTTTCTGGTGTTCTCTGCTTTCAGCCAAGATCTGTCTGACATCAGCAATGATATCCCTAGTTCCATGTCTCTTCTAAATCTGGTTTGAATTTCTGGCAGTCCCCTCTCAGTATACTGCTATAGCTGCTTTTGAATAATCTTCAGCAAAATTTTGCTTGCATGTGATAGCTAGCAATGATATTGTTGGATAATTTCCTCATTCACTTGGATCACCTTTCTTGGGAATAGGCATAAATAGGGATTTCTTCCAGTAGGTTGGCCAGGTACCTGTCTTCCAAATTTCTTGGCACAGACGAGTGAGCACTTTCAGCACTGCATCCATTTGTTGAAACATCTCAATTGGTATTCTGTCAATTCACAAAGCCTTGTTTTTCCCCTGTGTCTTCAGCACAGCTAGAACTTCTTCCTTCGGTATCATCGGTTCCTGATTATATGCTACCTCCTGAAGTGGTTGAATGTCGACCAGTTCTTCTTGGTACAGTGATTTTGAGTATTCCTTTCAACTTTTTTTTGATGCTTCCTGCGCTATTTAATATTTTCCCCATAGAATCCTTCACTATTGCAACTCAAGGGTTGAACTTTTTCTTCAGTTCTTTCAGCTAGGGAAATGCTGAGTGTGTTCTTCCCTTTTGGTTTCCTATCTCCAGGTCTTTGCACATGTCATTGTAAGACTTTACTTTGTCTTCTCGAGCAGCCCTTTGAAATCTTCTGTTCAGCTCTTTCACGTCATCATTTTTTCTTTTTGTTTTAGCTACTTGATGTTTAAGAGGAAGTTTCAGAATCTCTTCTGACATCCATTAGTTCTTTTCTTTCTCTCTTGTCCTTTTAATGACTTCTTGCTTTCTTCGTGATGTGATGTCCTTGATGTCATTCCACAACTCATCTGGTCTTTGGTCATTAGTGTTCAAAGCATCACATCTATAGTTGAGATGGTCTCTAAATTCAGGTGAGATATACTCAAGGTCATACTTTGGCTCTCGTGGACTTGTTCTAATTTTCTTCAGTTTCAGCTTGAACTTGCATACCAGTAATTGATAGTCTGATCTGCAGTTAGCCCCAGTTTGTTCTGACTGATGATATTGAGCTTTTCCATTGTCTCTTTCCACAGATGTAGTTGATTTGACTCCCATGTATTCCATCTGGTGAGGTCCACGTGTATTGTCACCGTTTATGTTGGTGAAAAAGCATATTGACAATGAAGAAGCCGTTGGTCTTGCAAAATTCAATCATGCAATCTCTGGCATCGTTTCTATCACCAACACCATATTTTCCAACTACCAACCCTTCTTTGTTTCCAACTTTCGCATTCCAATCACCAGTAGTTATCAGTGCATTCTGATTGCATGTCCAGTCAATTTCAGATTGCAGAAGTTGGTAAGAATCTTTAATTTCTTCATCCTTGGCCTTAGTCGTTGATGTGTAAATTTGAATAATAGTCATATTAACTGGTCTTCCTTGTAGGAGTATAGATATTATCCTATCACTGACAACATTATACTTCAGGATAGATTTTGAAATGTTCTTTTTGACCATGAATGCAACAAGTTGTCATTCCCAGCACAGTAGACCATATGTTTGTTCAATTCAAAATGACCAACGTCAGTCCATTTCAGCTCACTAATGCCTAGACTATCCATCTTTGTGCGTTCTATTTCATTTTTGAAGATTACCAATTTTCCTAGTTTCATACTTCATACATTCCAGGTTCTGATTGCTAATGGATGTTCGCAGCTGTTTCTTCTTATTTTGAGTCGTGCTACATCAGCAAATGAAGGTCCCGAAAGCTTAACTCCATCCAAGTCATTAAGATCGACTCTACTTTGAGGAGGCAGCTCTTCCCCAGTTTTATTTTGGGTGCCTTCCAGCCTGAGGGGTCCATCTTCCAGCACTATATCAGACAATGCTCCACTTTTATTCATAAGGTTTTCACTGGCTAATTCTTTTCAGAAGTAGACTGCCAGGTCCTTCTTCCTAGTCTGTTTTAGTCTGGAAGCTCAGCTGAAATCTGTCCACCATGGGTGACCCTGCTGGTATTTGAATACTGGTGGCATAGCTTCCAGCATTACAGCAACATGCAACCCCCCACAATATGATAAACTGACAGACACATGGGGGTTGGTCTTCTTAATAGAAAAAAGAAGTGCCACTTTAGTTTTAGCTCTGGCTTTTCCTGTACTCTCAGAATCTTCTACTGAATGTTTTCTCTTTAAAAACAAGCAGGCACATACTCTGCAAACTGTGGCTTGTGGTGTGTGAGTGTTTGTTATTGTTGTTGCTTAAATTTTTTATTTCAATTTTATTATTTTTGGTTTTATCACTCTAAATCGAAATAAGTTTGTTGGGCTGATGTATTCTAATGGTAACGAGAGTATTTTGTTAAAATAAATGTCCCTCAGTATTCCCTTCTTTTATGATTCTATTTTGGAAGTTGGTGGCTGCTGTCTCATAGCTCTTTCCAGATTGTATTTTTCATCTATCAGTAAAACCACTATCTTTATGGCATATGGTAAGTGTTGACCTTGAGTTTCTTTTTAATAGATGAAGTGCAATCTCCATTTATAAAATCATACTAACACTTCTGCATATTTTTAAGCCTGTTGACTTTGCTTCTGTCATCAGAAGCCATGTTCAGGGAACAATAAAGACTGTCATTTGAAACTGTGTGCACACAAATCATTGGTAGCGTGCATCGAGCCATCTGCTCTGCAAAGGGATTTGTTATTCTTTTTCTATGCATATCCTAGCTGTGAAAAGGGTTTAAGATGATAATGTTATGCTACCCATTTCCTCTGGTACGATTTTTATGACCTCGTCTTATAAAAAGATTACCTCTGATAAACGAGATGAAAAATTACAGTGTTAGATTGCCCTTTCACTGGCATGTATCACCTGTCATTTAAACCAGGAGATCTTCCTCCATTATGAAATTACTTCTGGAGTATGCTTTTAATTTCAATAAATCTGATTGCTATTCGAAATCTATACAGATGAATACCATTTGGAGCCTGATTATTTCAAGAGAATGAGTTGCTCTAGAACTACATGAAGTAGAGTCAAGAAAAAGACATTTTAACAATCATTATTCTGAATGGGAGTGAGTATCTAGTTTCATTGTATGGACTCTCCCCCACTCCACATTCTCATTCCATTTTTGCTTGACTTAGTTTGTTAGCTAATTGTTTTGCCTTTTGTAGCATGCTTTCTTGACTGATTAGAATCCAGTGTTAAAAACTACATATACTGCCTCCAAGGCAATACAAGGATCTCAGATCAATTCACTTCCTGTTTGTTTTGGTGCAATTATTTTCAGACATTTTAATTCTGTGTATATTTTAAATCCCAAAGGACTCAATTGTTTTTGTATAGCCAACATTTATTAGATTTATCTTGTCCTGTCCATTTTTCATTATTCCTTCATTCATTTCCTTTCTTCCAATTGTAATAATTTTTCCTCTAGCTGAAGAACTTCCTATAGTATTTTATTTTAGGGTGAGTCTGCCAGTAATTATTTCCTCCAATATTTCTTGTTTGAAAATTGTCTTTGATGTGCCTTCATTTTTGACGGATGTTTTCAGTAAGTTGACACTGAATTTGTTTCTATGCTTTATGCATGTGATTCATTGTGTTATGGCCTCCACAGGTTTTCTGCGAAAAAGTCAGATGTTAGTTTTATTTTTCTACTATAAAAGTAATGTATATTGTGCTCCCTTCTGCCTGATTTAAAAATGTTTCTCTTTGCTCTTGGTTTTTAACAATTTTAATATATGTCCAGATGTGGTTTTCTTTGTATTTATCCTTCATGGAGTTCACAGAATTTATCTAATCTGTGGAGTTTTTCTTTCCTCAGTTTTGGAAAATTCTCAGCCATGATCTCATCAAATCTTGACACTGCTTAGTTGGCAGCCTACTTGGCAGCTAACAACAACAACATTCTCATTTTTCTTTCCTTCTCATATCTGGCTGTACAAATATTAAGCCTTTTTCATTCTCTTCTATGGATCTCAAAATATTTTCTGGATTTTCATCCTTTTTTTTTTTTTCTTTCTCTTTTTTGTTATGATTCAAACTGTATGTTTCCTAGTGACTTGACTTTTGTTCACTAATTCTCAATTTTACTGTGAATTATCTTTTTAAAAAATTTATTATTTCATTTTAAAAAGTTTATTATTTCACTTACTGTATTTTAAAATTTTGTGTTTTCCATTAGAATATTTTCATACATTCCAGTTTGCTACTGAATTTCCCCATCTTGTCATCTGTTTTCTTGAACATATTAATCAATTATGCTAATGATCATATCTAAAAACTCCAACTATGGATCTGTTTTTGTTGTCTGGATTTTTTTCCTCTTGTTTGTTTGGTCAGTAATTTCTGTCATTTTTTAATGAATGTTAGATAATTTGCATTACGAAACTGTCCATATAATTTGTGGTTCTTGCTAAGGTTATCTTTCTTCAGAGAGGATGTAATTTTGCTTTCAGGAAGGGTAAGAGTTTAGGGGCAAATCCTGTGGAATTAAGCTGATTCAAATCTGATTTCAGTATTTTGTAGGTGTTATTCTACACGTACTATTTCTATTTCTTACCCTTAGAATGTACGTATACCTTTCTTGACTGGCCCTGAACTATAAATTTTTCCTTCACAGAGTTTCAAGATTGCTAAGATTTCTGCTCAGCTTGCCAATTTGTTATCCACCACTCTCTGCTTGACTTCTTAGCATCTCCATTTCAAGGTGCTTAAAATGCCTTAAGGGGTTATTATTTATAATGTGGAACTCACCCCAATTTGTTTTTTTTTTTTTTGCTCCAGGATATTAGCTCTTGAAGCCTTAGCCACCTTGGAACCTCTTCAGTGTTATCAAACAGATGTTATTTTTTTTTTTTCAGGTTCTCTATTTTTTCATGATGGAGGTCTTGATCTGCAATAAGCTATTCCACCAATATAAGAAAATCAGTCCCAGAACAATTAGTTTGGGTTTAAAAAAAAAAAAAACTGCCTATACCTTTATTTTTCCTAGAAAATGGATATAATTAACTTTTAAAATAAGGCCACTCTTCAATACTTTAGTCTTTACAATTCATTTGCTTTTGTTTTAACAAACTCTGCTGTGCTATTTGTAAATGCGAGAATGCATTCAAGAACTTGGAAACTAAAGTGATTATGCCAACAAATTTGCTCAATATTGGTAAAACTACTCAAAATTAAATTCCATATGCAACAGATAACCTTTCAGAACATTGACCCTCTTATGAGATAGCTTACACAACATTACATATTTCTCTTTGCTTTTCTATCTTAAATAATAGGAAATTTTGCAACTGACAGCCCACTCCCATAACTTGTCATTAAGTACTTAAATCAAATTAAGAGTAGATCCCTCCCGTCGCACATAGGTGAAACAAATAAGCCATAAACAAACCACTCAATTCCATCACTGAAAAAATTCTGTTAATCCTGTAATATTAAGGTCATCAAGCTTCAGACAATGGAACACAGAAATAGACTATGGAAAACTCTTTTTACTTAAGCCGTTTGCCTAAGCAATTCTACAGAAAGTTTGTGTGGTGACCAAAAGAAGTCACAGTTTTCTTGTTAAACTTTGTTCTTACCAGTTACCAGTTTTCTTATAGTTTACTCCAGCTCATGGCAACCACATGTGTATCAGACTAGAGCTGTGCTCCATAGGATTTGCAATGGCTGATTTTTTGGAAGTAGATTTGGAATCTAAATTCTGTAACAGATATTCAGTCAAATTGTTCCATTTTAAAAGTATTGATTTTAAAAACTAACAACTTAAAACTGCCACACACACACACAATGGTCCCCAAAACATTCCTTTCCTTCTGAAGGTTTTAAGATACATCGTTACCATTAGCCAGTCTTTCACTATTACATTTAAATGACAAATTAAGAAAAACAGTCCTGAGGATATTCTTTTTCCACTGATTAAGAATAAAGTGGTTAAGAGCTCAGGCTGTTAGCCAAAATGTCAGCAGTTCAAATCCAAAAGTCAATTTTTGGGAACTCTATGATGCAGTTCTACCCTGTCCTATAGGGTCACTATGAGTCAGAATCAACTCACTGGCAACAGGTAAGAATGAAGAAGGTCCCTGAGTGGTGTAAACTATTTGTGCTTGATTACAAACCTAAAGATTGGTGGTTCAAACTCACCCAGTGACAATAAGGAAGAAAGGTCTAGCATTCTGTTTCTGTAAAGAACAGCCAAGAAAACACTATAGAGCAGTTCTACTTTGTAACACATGAGGTCACCACAAGTCAGAATAGTCTATGACAACAGTATGAGGTAGGGGATATAGATAATATTTACTTAGCGTTTTGAGTTTTGGGCAGATTTGGTATCCTTGCCAACTCCATCAGCCTTCTTGTCCACTACCTTGATGACACCCACAGCAACCGTCTGCCTCATCATGAACTGCAAAATGACCCAGAGGAGGATAGTCAGAAAAACATTCAACACACCTACACTTGCTAAGGACCAACTCCATGATGACAGCATCAACATATTTCAAGGTGTATGCAGACCCCAAAGATGTACATGGACCCCAAAACTGAGGAGCTGGGCATGACTGAAAAGGCTGATGCTAGATCTAAATTTAAAAAACTCCATTTTGAATTAAACTGCAGCTTGGCCTGAAATCTCTGCTCCTGTTGTCCTGAAAAGACAATTGAGTTTCTTGTAAAAGTTTAACTGCTTATAACACAAAAGGAGCAAGAATCAAGACTACCTTCTATGAGGAACTGTTTGTTAAAAGATGTTTGTCAAGAATGTTTAAGCAACTTGATCCAAGAAGAATGCCTTGGTCAACATGTCCCAGGGGGTTAGAAAATAGAATTGATAATGTTATGAAAGTTTGTAGTTTAACGACCCCCTCATAACTTTTTGCCATGTACCCCTTTTGCGCCTGTGAGCATGTAGCCCTTTGTTTACCCCACCCGATGAAAACCTTGCTGTCCTCTCAAAATTTGGAACACTCTTGTACCCTGCATGGGTGCTATGGTAGGTCCCAATTTGCCAATCTCTCTATTCCACGATAAAACTTTTTGCTTTCAGTTCTAACAGAGTGTAAGACTGGTGCTTTGCTAGGACAAAGGATTTGGGACACCTTCCAGCTTCTTATCACAAAGGTTCTCAGTCTTCCCATTGAGCTTGGCGATCTTACAAATAATGTGAACAGTGTGGCAAACCAGCACAGATGCAGAGCCAGTGCTGATTTGGCCTGCGTAGTTAAGGATAATCACCTGAGCAGTTGTTATATAAATGGGTTCAAAAAGGCCTCTGTGTACGGTCCCAAGTTGTTTACGTCTTTGAAGTAAGCTGAGACCCATTAGCCCAAAAAGCTAGCTGTTGCCAAACTCAAATTTGTACACATTCAGTTGCTTTAAAATTAGCCCAAGTAAGCAGATTTTTAACTACTTAGAATTTGCTTTCGCTACCTATCCCCCACAGCTGCACCCAACATCAGCTACTCCTAGATAAGATAGAATCCTGCAGTTTTAAGGACCCTAAATAAAGTTTAAGGACCCTTACCCTAAGTAAGATCCTGTTGTCTTTGGAGCTCTCTGACCAAGAGACACCCCACCTTGGTGTCTGCAGGAAGACCTCACTTAGGGACATACAGGTTTTCCCCCTTCCTTCTCCTCTTCCATGGGGGCTTTCCATGCCCTCTTCTCCTTCTGGTGACTCCCTGAACAGATGGAGTCTGGAAGATCTGCTGTGGAGGACTACATCCTGTGTTTGACAGGCAATGCATTGGCTCCTATAAATAGCTTGCTGTGCAATGCTCTCTCATGGTCATATCTCCTTTTCTTGATCAACCCCAAATTCCCTTGAAACCACAACAGCATTGAAGCCAGCTACTTCCATTGTTGGGTCATTTTTGCTGTTACCGGTCATGTCCCCATGATAAACATCTTTGACAGACACATTCTTGGTTTTTGGCATTGAAGCCACATTCTCCCCAGGCAGAGCTTTACTCAGTTTCAAAATGCATTTCAACAGACTTTGCTTCATTTGTAATGCTGACTTGGGCAAAGGCAGCCACTGCGCCCAGTCTTGAACACCAGTCTCCACTTGGCCTATGAGATTCAGAGCTTCCAGTCCGTTCATTCTGGTTCAAACCCCTGCTGAGAATTTGCGTTTCTAATAAGTTCCCAAGCAATACTGGTTAGGGGCCAATTCTGAGAAACACTAGTAGAGCAGTGGTTCTCAAAATTTGTTACACAAAATAACAAATGTTGGAGAGGTTTTGAAGAGTTTGGAACAATTATGCATTGCTGGTGGGAATGTAAAATGGTACAACCAGTACGGCACCTCCTTAAAAAGCTAGAAACAGAAATACCATATGATCCACCAATCTTACTTCTAGGAATATACCCTGGAGAAACAAGATCCATCATACTAATAGACATATGCACACCCATGCTTATTGCAGCATTATTCACAATAGCAAAAAGATGGAAACAACCTAAGTGCCCATCAACAGATACATGGATAAACAAACTGTGGTATATACATACAGTGGAATACTATGCAACAATAAAGAACAATGATGAATCTGTAAAACATCTCACAGCATGGGTGAATCTGGAGGGCATTATGCTGAGTGCAATAAGTCAATTGCAATAGGACAAATATTATATGAGATCACTATTATAAAAACTCAGGAAAAGGTTTACACACAGAAAGAAATAATCTTTGATGGTTACAAGGGAGGGGATGAGTGGGGAGGGAAAATCCCCAGCTAGATAGTAAACAACTGTTAACTTTGGTGAGGGGAAAGACAGTACAATATACAGGAAGTCAGTACAACTTGACCAAGGCAAAGTTATAGAAGCTTCCTGGACATATCCGAACACCTTCAGGGATGGAGCTACTGGGGCTAAGGGCTGAGGACTATAGTCTTAGGGGACATCTAGATCAATTGACATAACATAGTTCATAAAGAAAATGTTCTATATCCTACCTTGATGAGTAGCATCTGGGGTATTAAAAGCTTGTGGGAAGCCATCTAAGTTACATTTATTGGTCCGATCCTGTCCAGAGCAAAAGAGAATGAAAAAAACCAAAGACACAAGGAAAATATTAGTCCAAAGGACTAAAGGACCACATGAACCACAGCTTCCAGTGGTCTGAGTCCAAAAGAACGAAATGGTGCCTGGCTACCACCACAAACTGCTCTGACAGGGATCACAATAATAGAGGGTCAGACAGAGTGGGAGAAAAATGTAGAACAAAATTGAAATTCACAAAAAAAGACCAGACTTACTGACCTGACAGAGACTTGAGGAACCTCCGAGACTGTGGCCCCTGGACACCCTGCTAACTCAGAACTGAAGCCACTCCTGAAGTCCACATTTCAGCCAAAGACTAGACAGGCCTATAAAACAAACAGTTACACATGTAAGGATCGTGCTTCTTAGTTCAATCAAGTATACGAGACCAAATGGGCAATACCTGGCCAAAAACAAAGAAGGGAAGGCAGGAAGGGACAGAAAAACCAGACAAATGGATATGGGGAACCCAGAGTGGAATGGGGGAGAGTGCTAACACATTCTGGGGATTGCAACCAATGTCACAAAACAATTTGTGTATAAATTTTTGAATGAGAAACTGATTTGTGCCGTAAGCTTTCACCTGAAGCACAATAAAATTAAAATATATATATATTATAAATAAGAGTCACCTAGGGATCTTGCTAAAATGTAGATTCTGATTCAGTATAGCTGGGGTGGAAATGCAAATTCTCAGCAGAGATTCCAATGCAATAAACTGGTTCAAAATCCTGCAGGGGTCATACAATACCACTAATGTTGTAGAGAACCTGGAGGGACAGGCACTTGTTAGTTGGGCAAGTTGGTGGCAGGATGCAATCCAGAGCTTTAAGCAGTGTGGTACCATTGGCATTGCCATTTGTGTTGGTTAATTTTATGCGTCAAGCTGACTAGGCTATGATTCTCAGTGGTTTGGCCAGATACTGGATGGGTTACTATTCTGTGATATGATGTGATGTGATCAATGTGGTGTGATGTAAATCACCTTCCATGATGTGATCTGAGGTAATCAATCAATCAGTTAAAAGAGGAGTTTCCTGGGGGATGTGGTCTGCCTCCAGAATATAAATGGATATTCTGGCACAGCTCTCTCAATGCTGCACTCTTCTCATCACCTGACCTCTGGATCTTGGGAGATAAACCTGTGGAAGCCTCCAGCCTGCCACCTGACCTTGAAATTTCAGATTCTCCAGCCCCTGCAACCCCACAGAGGTTTCCAGCCTGCACTCTGGCTTACAGATTTGCAATTTGCCAGTCTCTACAATTACGTGAGCCATTTCCTTGAAGTAAATCTCTCTCTCTCTCTGTACATATACATGTCTCACCAGTTTTGTTCTTCTAAAGAACCCAACAAAGACATTTTTCTTACGATGACTTCGCATCCCTTAAACCAATTCATATTAGCACTTAGCTCCAGCATGTCATCATTCCAGCCAGATATTGGCACAGATGCTGCAATGTAGGGTTGGTAGCCAATTTTTTTTTAATGTAGGTGTTGACTTCATTAACAATTTCCTCATATCTCTTCTAGCCATAGGTTTGTTTATTAGCATTAGTTCACACCTAGCATGTGAGTCAGAAGGGTATGCTCACACATCTACCCATTCTTGGAGATACCAGCTTCAAATTAACCAACACAAGTAGCAACATTCATAACAGCACTGTCAGCTTGAGACATGCCTGTGATTATGTTTTTAGTAAAGTCTCTGTGTTCTTTTACATCAGTGATGGTCACATAGTACTTGCTGGTGTTAGATTTCCACAGGAAGTTATTGATGGTGATGCCATGCTCATGCTCAGCTGTAAGTTTCTCCAGGAAAACTTGAAGGAGACTTTTTCTATCTCAGCAGTTTTCTTATCAAATTTCCAATGGTTATTTTGTTGATTCCACTACAATTATAGATCAAGTGGTATTATGGATTGAATTGTGCCCCCCTCAAAAGATATATGAAGTCCTAACCCCTCTACCTGTGAATGTGATATTATTTGGAGAAATAGCGCCTTTACTTGTAGATATTATAAGTCACACCACAGTAGGATGGGTCCTACTCCTAGTCTCTTCTGAGTGTTTTATACAAGGGAAGAACAGACATGGAGACAGACTCACACATGGGGGAACACAAATGCCATGTTACAACAGAGGCAGATGCATCTATAAGCAGCCAAGAAATGCCTGGGGCTACCAAAAGCTGAAAAAGACGGGGAAGGATTTTCCCCAAGAGCCAACAGAGAGGGAAAATACAGCCTTGATGATGCCCTAAATTCAAACTTCTAGCCTCCAGAATTTTTCTTTTCTTTAAAGTCATCCACTTTGTGGAAATTTGCTATGGAACCCTTAGGAAATGAAGACAAATGGTGGCTTGAATCTATGTGTCCAATGATGACAATGTTAATATGAGTCTTTTCCTTTCCCATTTTGGTTTAGATTTAGCAATGTTTTTCACATACCTATGTTCTCTTGGCAAACTCATTACAAGAAGGAAGCTCAGTTTTTAACTGAGTAGGTTATAGAATATTTTAACAGCCTACTCTAAGGACAAAAACTACTAAAGAACTTGTCTGTCTTTGATACTAATTACATTGGTGGCAAGAACTCCTTGAGACAGCCTGTATGGCAGAATGAAACCATGAACTTTGAACATGGGGATTTAGTAAGTTGCTTCTAGGGAAGCCTGGTAAGTAAGTCTTACGATATTCTATTTCTTATTACATCTATTCATGTAAATTATTTAAAAAATGGAAAGACTCATAGCCAAAGATGTTTTACAATCTTTATATATTATAAAAAAAAATTGTATTTCTATATACTGGCTCCAAACAAAAAAAGGGGAAGTTGTGTTTGAAAGTCATCACTGTGAGTCATTTTAGGTAATAAAGACAGAGTTAGACCCTATCATGTGTTCAATATTCACATATTATGCATAGTGGTTCAGAGCTACGGCTGCTAACCAAAAATTGGCAGTTTACATCCACGAGGCACTCCTTGGAAAGCCTATGGGTCAGTTCTACCTTGTACTATAGGGTCGCTATGAACTGGAATCGACTCTACAGCTATAATGGGTAATAAGAGAAAGGATGGGATTTCAAGTTCTTCCCAGACCTCCAAATAGTTCAAGCAAAGGGAACTTAGTCACCAGCAGAGGACTGAGAATGTTGGTGATGGCTCCTCATTCCCTAATATTAAAAAAAAAAAAAAAAATTTTTTTTTTTTTTTTTTTACCATGATTAAAATACAAGAGTTTTTTTTTAAAAAAAAAAAAGCTTTCTGACAAAGATTGGCTGTGAATTCGTCACTCACTGCCTTATAAAAGTTCTTGTTATCAATGTGGGGCCCTGCAAAAAAAAAAAAATTTTTCCTAAAACGCACATGCTCTAGACAAATAAGCAAGTGATAATTTTAATAGTAGTGAAAAAAATCGATTAAAGTTTGTATTAATTAAATCCCATTTATGTAAATATCATATTTTCAGTAAATTTAATCTAAGTGAAAGAGTAAAAAAAAAACTAAAAATGCTTCAAAAGTTCTGAAAAAACATGCTACATAACTGATGCGAGAGGATTGTATAGCACATGGCTTCTCCAGCTGTTGATCTAGAAACCCTAGGGGTCCATAGAATTAATGCAGGAAATCTAGAAATGTGAACTAATTGGCAACCATAATTTGTAGGCTGAATGCAAAAATCAACCAACTTCTTTATTTATATTTTTTTCCTGTTGTGATTTATGTACTATAAATCCATATTCAATTATTATTACTATATTCTCAATAAGCAAATGCAATATGTATGACTACTATTATGAGTGGTCTGTGATATTTTTATTTTTATGTTGTTTATATAATTAGAAAGTTTAGGAATCACTGACATATTGAAAATGTTATATTACCTTCTTAAGCTTAAGTTTCTTCAACTATGAATGGAAATTTTAACGTCTACCACGTAGAAATGTAGAGTGGATGTTGAGGGCATTCAATAAAAGTTCATTTTCCTTCTTGCTCTAGGAAGTATGGTTATCCTTCTTTTCTTGTTCACTGAATGCATTCAGGCTTTGGGCTTTTCCTCTCCCACTCTTCCACAGACCAAGGTGAGCAGCTGCCTATAAATTCCTCCCAGCCAGTTTTTCTGTGAGTGTTTTCATTTCCCGAGACACAAAATTTAACGGATCTTAGACATCTCTTCCAAAGAGCAACTGGTGGATTCAAACTGCTGACCTTTTGGTTAGCAGCCGAGCTCTTAATCACTGCACCACCAGGGCTCAAACCCATTGCCGTCGAGTACATTCCTACTCATAGTGACCGTACAGGACAGAATAGAACTACCTCATAGGATTTCCAAGGAGCGGCAGTGAATTTGAACTGCCAACCTTTTGGTTAGTTAAGAGCTTGGCAGCTAACCAAAAGATCAGCTGTTCAAATCCACCAGCTGCTCCTTGGAAACCCTGTGGGGCAGTTCTACTCTGCCTTACAGGGTTACAGTGAGTTAGAACTGACTCCACAGAACCTAACGACCACAACAGACATCTCTGGCTTTCTGATGTACTCAAACAGCCTCAGTCCAAATTTCTTATGAAATAATGATTCCAGGATAGCAGAGGGAAATTCTCTAGATGTGTAGAGAGAAATAAGTCTCCTAAGCAAATTTCCCAACATAATCCTCTGAGGGAAAAAAAATTTAGCACATTTCCCAACATAATCCTCTGAGGGAAAAAAAAAATTGTATCTATAACAGAGCACTGTAATTAAGTGGCAATTACACTGCCAATTCCCAGTGGCATAGCTTGGTTCATGAAAAACAAGGTAACAGATTTAGGACTAATACAGTCTAGACTCTTCCTTTTGTCTTCAGTGATTACCAGTTGAGCTGATTTGTCATTGTTGAATGTGGTATACCAAACTATGGAAAATTATTTCATCCATGTGATTCTTTTTTTGCTGTTGTTGACTTTTTTTTTTTTTAATTGTGCTTTAAGGGAAAGCTTACAAACCAAGTCAGTCTCTCACACAAAAACCTATATACACCTTGTTATATACTCACAGTTGCTCTCCCTCTAATGAGACAGCACACTCCTTCCCTCCACTCTCTATTTTCATGTCCATCCAGCCAGCTTCTGACCCTCTCTGCCCTCTCATCTCTTCTCCAGACGGGAGCTGCCCACATAGTCTCGTGTGTCTCTCAATATCTAAATAGCAACTTTAATAGCACTTATCTCTCTTGAGAAAATTACTGCTACTTGGAGCCTAATTCTACTACCTTTGTGACCACTAATTAAACACACTCACTCAATAATCATATGTACACAACACTTTACTAAGTAAATTGAAGACTGAGCATAAACATGGATTTACACAGGCAGAGAATTTCAGGAATAATTGGATTCTGTGATGGTTAATGTTATGTGTCAACTTGGCTAGGCCATGATTCTCAGTGGTTTGCCAGACATTGTGTGATCTTCTTCTATTTTGTGATCTGATATAAGCAGCCAATCAGTTGGAAGGGGAATTTCCTCAGGGGTGTGGCCTGCATCCAATATATATGGATGTTGTGGCAAATCTTGTGCTGTCTCTTTATCCTGCATTCATCTAGTCATCTGCTGACCTCTGGTTCTTGGAATGTGAGCCAGCAGCCTGCCACCTGACCTGCAGATTTGGAATTCGTCAGGCACAACAACCTCATGAGTCAGGAGAAGCCACCAACCCGATGGCTGACTCATAAATTTGGGACTTGCCAGCCTCCACAATTGCATGAGCCATTTATTTGAAATAAATCTCTCTATATTTACGGAGCCCTGGTGGCGCAGTAGAAATCCTGTGGCACAGGGTTAAGTGCTACAGATCTTAGCCGAAAGGTTGGCGGTTCATTCCACCAGGGACTCCTTGGAAACTCTATAGGGCAGTTCTACTCTGTCCTACAGAGTTGCTATGAGTCAGAATCGACTCAATGGCAACAGGTTTTTTTTTGGGGGGTGGCACAATGTTTAAGAGCTTGGCTTCTAACTGAAAGGTCAGCAGTTGAAATCTACCAGCTGCTCCTTGTAAACCCCATGGGGCAGTTCTATCCTGTCATATAGATTTGCTCTGAGTTGGAATCTACTCAACAGCAACCGGTGTATCTATTTATACATATGCTTCTTTGGTTTTGCTCCTCTAAAGAACCCAGTTGAAGGCAGATTCCGAAATCATAGTTACCAATTCAGAGAAGCCTTTGGAAGAATAGGTTATCCAGAGTTTTCTTTCTTGATTAATAATTATTCATCTCTCAACTTTACAGTGGTGTTGCTTAACATTAAAAAAAAATGCTATCAATACCATGGGCATAATCAATATTTTTTTTTGTTATTGTTTGGGAAGTGAGATATATATATATATATTTCAAGGAAACCTTGGTGGTGTAGTAGTTAAGAGCTAGGGCTGCGAAGCAAAGAGTTGGCAGTTTGACTCCACCAGGTACCCCTTGGAAATCCTATAGGGAAGTTCTGTCCTGTAGGGTTGCTGTGAGTTGGAATCGACTTGACGGCAGTGGGTATATACGTATCATTTATAAGATACAAACACACTGTATGAAACTTTTAGAGCAGCTGTTACTGGTATATATATATATATATATATATAGTTCATTTCCAGCTTTTCTATTGTGATATACTTAAGGAAAATTCTTCCTCTGACTTTATTGGTCTAACATTTCCCCCTCAAGGTAGTAGTAGTAGAGAGTAGGAGAATGGGATAGAGAGAGGGATTAATCCACAGATTTCATCTGTAATGACTTCCTTTCTTTAATTCTGTAATTCAGTGAAAAGAATGAGTGTAGTTCAAAACTCTCATGCCAAATGGCACCGTACTTTGAAGGTACAGCTCAGTTTTTCAAGGCCATGGGACTGTGCCATGAACTTTAGTGTGCAAAAGCCATGATGTAGCCGAAAAGGAGTCTCGGAAAGGGACTAAACCAAAAAAAAAACCAAACCCATTGCCACTGAGTCAATTCTGATACATAGCAGCCCTATAGGACGGAGTAGAACTGCCCCGCAGAGTTTCCAAGAAGCGCCTGGTGGATTCGAACTACTGAACTTTTTGTTAGCAGCTGTAGTACTTAGCCACAATGGCACCAGGGTTTCCACCAGAAAGGGACTAGAGGACATAATATATAAAGGCAAAATATAAAGGCCAGCAGGTAAAGTGAAGCAGTCTCTTTCAGACCAGTAATTCTGCCCTTTTTTTAATTTGAATTTTGTTCTACATTTTTCACCCATTCTAACCAGAACCTTCTATTGTGATCCCTGTCAGAGTGGTCGATAGTAGTATCCAGGCACCATCTAATTCTTCTGGTCTCAGATTAGAGAAGGGTGTGATTCATGTGGGCCATTAGTCCTTTGGACTGATTATTTCCTCGAGTCTTTAGTTTTCTTCGTTCGCCTTTGCTCCAGGCAGGAAGAGACCAATAGTTGCTTCTTAGATGGCTGCCCACAAGCTTTTAAGATCCCAGATGCTACCCACTAGGGTAGGATGTAGAACGTTATGAACTGTGTTTTGCCAGTTGACCTACATGTACCTGGAGACTCTGGTCCTTAGGCTTCAAGTCTAGCTCAGTCTCTAGAGGTGTTTGGTTATGTCTAAACAGTTTCTGTAACTTTGCCGCCTATTTGCTCTATTATGTATGTGAGTACACATGCAGCATTTACAAATATGTATACATAAATATCCACAACCATACCTATAATATGTACCTGGATGTACTCCTATATGACCTACCTCACCTATTTAGCATATATATTAGTCTATGTATCCACTCACAAATCATTTGTTACCACTGTTGTTGCAAGATCGTATATGTTATTGCACTTACCATTATTGCCCTTTGTTCTTGTGTACCTCTCAGTGTCTTCCTTTGTCTTGGTCACATTGTGCTGATTTCCTCCATATTGTACATTGCCTTTCCCTTTAACAGAATTAACGCTTATCTACTATCTAGTTAGTGATTCTCCCTCCCTCCCCCTCCCAGCCCTGGTAACCATCAAAGAATGTATCTTTCTGCATGTAAACCTATTTCTGACATTTTATAATGGTGGTCTCATATAATATTTTGTGATTTACGTATTTCACTCAGCATAATTTCCTCCAAATTCATCCATGTTGTGAGATGTTTCAAGGATTTATCATTATTCTTTATTGCAATGTAGTATTCCATTGTGTGTATGTACCACAGTTCATTTATCCATTCCTCTGTTGATGGGCATTAAGGTTGTTTCCATCTCTTTGCTATTGTGAATAATGCTTCAGTGAACATGGGTGTGCATATGTCCGTTTGTGTTATGGCTCTTATTTCTCTATGATATATGCCCAGGAATGAGATTTCTGGGTCATATGGTAATTCCATTTCTAGCTTTTTTAAGGAAGCGCCATATTGTTTTCCGTAGTGGTAGTACCATTTTATATTCCTACCAGCAGTGTATTAGAGTTTCAATTTCCCCACAACCTCGCCAGCATTTGTTGTTTTCTGTTTTTTGATCACTGCTATTGCTGCCAGGGTGAGATGGTATCTCATTGTAGTTTTGATTTGCATCTCTGTAATGCTAAATGTCATGGATTGAATTGTGTCCCCCCCAAAAAATATATGTCGACTTGATTAGGCCATGGGTGGTTGTCCTCTATTTTGAGATTTTCCTATGTATTACAAATCGTAATCTCTGTCTGTGGTTAAAGAGGGTTAGGGTGGGATATAACACCCTTGTTCAGGCCACATTCCTGACCCAATGTAAAAGGATTTTGCCTGGGATGTGGCCTGCACCATATTTTATCTCTCAGGAGATAAAAGGAAAGGGAAGCAAGCAGAGAATTGGGGACCTCATACCACCAAGAAAGTAGAGCCAGGAGCAGAGCATGTCTTTTAGACATGGGGTTCCTGCACCTGAGAAGCTCCTCAGCCGTGGGAAGATTGAAGACAAGGACCTTCCTCCAGAGCTGACAGAGAAAAACTTCCCCTGGAGCCAACACCGTGAATTTGGACTTGTAACCTACTAGACTATGAGAAATTAAAATTCTCTTTGTTAAAACCATCCACTTGTGGTATTTCTGTTACGGCAACACTAGATGACTAAGACACTAATGATAGTGAATATCTCTTCACGAGTTTGTTAGCCACCTGAGTATCTCCTTCAGTGAAGTGTTTGTTCATATCCTTTGCCCATTTTTTAATGGAATTGTTTGTCTTTTTGTTGTTGAGATGTCAAAGTTTTATACAAATTTTATAGATTAGACCCTTGTCAGATATGTCATAGCCAAAATTTTTTTCTTAATTGGGACTCTCGTTAAAGGTGCAGATTCCCAGGCCTTGCCCCAGCTTTACTGATTCAGAGTCTTTGCACGGAATCCAGCAATGTGCATTTTACCAAAACTTTAATAATACTTGTGCACACCAAAGTTTGAAAAACCCTGATAGAAGTGTTATTTGCTTAACAAAATAACCACGAACTGACTTGTAAAAGGAGATTGGACAATACCTAACACTGTCTTTTTTATATCGTTCTCATATTGTTGTTAGGTGCTGTCGAGTCGGTTCCAACTCATAGTGACCCTATGCAAAACAGAGCGAAACACTGCCCGATCCTGCGCCATCCTTACAATCATCGTTATGTTTCAACCCATTGTTGCAGCCACTGTGTCCAACCACTTCATTGAGGGTCTTCCTCTTTTCCACTGACCCTGTACTTTGCCAAACATGATGTCCTTCTCCAGGTACTGATCCCTCCTAACAACATGTCCAAAGTATGTAAGACACAGTCTTGTCATCCTTGCTTCTAAGGAGCATTCTGGATGTACTTCTTCTAAGACAGATATGTTCATTCTTTTGGCTGTCCATGGTATATTCGATATTCTTCACCAATACCACAATTCAAAGGTGTCAATTCTTCTTCAGTCTTCCTTATTAATTGTCCAGGTTTCACATGCATATGACGTGAGTGAAAATACCATGGCTTGGGTCAGGTGCACCTTAGTCTTCAGGGTGGCATCTTTGCTCTTCAACACTTTAAAGAGGTCCTTTGCAGCAGATTTGCCCAATGCAATGCATCTTTTGATTTCTTGACTGTTGTTTCCATGGCTGTTGATTGTGGATCCAAGTAAAATGAAATCCTCGACAACTTCAATCTTTTCTCCATTTATCATGATGTTGCTCATTGGTCCAGTTGTGAGGATTTTTGTTTTCTTTATGTCGAGGTGCTATCCATACTGAAGGCTGTGGTCTTTGATCTTCATTAGTAAGTGCTTCAAGTCCTCTTCACTTTCAGCAAGCAAGGGTGTGTCATCTGCAGGTTAATGATTCTTCCTCCAATCCTGATGCCCCATTCTTCTTCATATAGTCGAGCTTCTCAGATTATTTTCTCATCATACAGACTGAATAGGTATGGTGAAAGGACACAACTCTGATGCACACCTTTCCTGACTTTAAAGCACTCAGTACCCCCTTGTTCTGTCCAAACAGCTGCCCCTTGATCTATGTACAGGTTCCTCATGAGTACAATGAAGTGTTCTGGAATTCCCATCCTTCACAATGTTAGACATAATTTGTTATGATCCACACAGTCAAATGCCTTTGCATAGTCAATAAAACACAGGTAAACAACCTTCTGGTATTCTCTGCTTGTATTGTTCTCAGACATTCATTAATTTATTAGTTCAGCAAATATTTCTTGAACCCTCACTAAATTCTAGGCTTGACATTTAAAAATGATTCAGATGGTCTCTGTTGTCCTGTTCTTTGCTACTGAGATATTTCAAATTAGGGTCATAAATGATATAACAAAAGTGTGCACAAGGCAGAGCTGGACCCAGAGTGGTAGAGGAGAAAGAACAGCTGTCAGCTTGATGGAGAAAGATGCATGTCCTCCAGTAAAAAAGATACATATGAAGAAAACTAAAGATAGAGGGACCAATCAGGAGATCAGTGCAATGATTCAGGAGAGATATGGTTAGTGTATAGGCTGGAGACCTCAGGCTATAGCTTACGTCAAGACCCTGGACCAAATGGAAGGTCAGGGACACTGCACCTCTCCCCAGGAGCCCAGATCTTTGTGCTCTTTGTGAGACAGCCATCAAAATTGAGGAAAACATAGGAGTCTTAACAATTGTGCTGGAACCTACAGAACTGAACATTAGAGACTGTGACTCAATTCCATGTCCCAGTGGGAGACACTGTTGCCTGGCCCTGCCTCTTTCAGGACAGGTTCAGCAATGGGGAAGACTTGAGTTGTACCTGGAACTAGTTTACCTGATTCAAGGAGCTGTGGAAGACGGGGGCTAGGGTGATAAACTTGGCTCACACCCAACCCAGTGCCCTCGAGTCGATTCCGACTCATAGCGACCCTACAGGATGGAGTAGAACTGCCCCACAGAGTTTCCAAGGAGCACCTGGTGGATTTGAACTGCCGACCCTTTGGTTAGCAGCCGTAGCACTTAACCATGACACCACCAGGGTTTCCACCTGGTTCACAGAAGGGCTTATAATTCATCTGTTTATAATATCTATTGCCCAAGTGAAGGCAGCCAGGACCCCCAATTTTCCTCAAGTATGCAGCCCTTTTCTTACTCCTCCTGCAGTTCTTCTGCTCTTGGAACCCTCTGGGGATACAGCAATGAAGCCCTAGAGTATTTAGGTTATTTGGGGTTAGGCAATACAGTCAATAACTGTCTCTGAAATTTTTTTTTTTTTGTCCCAGAATAATCATTTTCACAGACAGGTAGCTATTAGACCTCTTCATCCAAGTTTCTCGTTTCTTCAAATACTCACACATATGCATCTTGTTTGATCGGTTACCCATCGAAAGAAGCTGACTAATCCTAAATGAAGGCAGTGTTGGCCTCCATGACAGCAGCGTGTTCCCACACACTCTTTTCTACAACATCTACATGCTTTCCTTCTTTCTGGCTTTCAGACTCAAAGTCAAAACAGAATGTCAAACTTAAAGTCTCCTGAAGAGTGAACTCACTGGGGCTCAGTAACATGTATATTGTACTTGTTGCTTATTAAAATTTCCCCTGGTGAAGGTTAAATAAAAGAAATGAACAGCAGACATCACTTCAGTAGGAAAAGGTATAAATCTGAATAAAAAGGGTTATTCTTAAGACCAATTTTTACAAGTCTCTGAACCAGGATAAAATCTGGACAATTTTGGTTGGGAATAACAATAATGTCTTTAAAGATCTCTTTGGCCTACAGTGTAACAACAACCTAAAGACTTAAAAACACAAACCAATAAAGCCTGGAATATTTTTCAAGAGATGAGAAGACTAAAGGTATCAAGTAAAACAATGGGAAATAAAATATATAGATCAAAATCTTATTCTAAATCAGCCTTCAGGTTAGTCTTAGTTTCCTAGAGCTTCCTTAACAAAATACCAGAGAATGGGTGCTTTCAGAGAACAGAAATTTGTTTTCTCCCAGTCCTTCAGGTTAGCAATCCAAATTCTGGGCACAGGCAGAGTTATGCTCTCTTTTGGTCAACTCTAGAGAATGATCCTTCCTTGTCTCTTTTGGTTTCTGGCAGCCCTGGGTGTTTCTTGGTTTGTAGACAGGCCCTCACATGGTGTCATCCTCCAGTGTGTGTGACTCTGTTCTCCTGTCTGTTCTCACCTTTTATAAGATGCCATTCAAAAGGGATTAGGACTAAGACCCACCCTACTCCAGTATGACCTCTTTAAACTTAGCTGACAACAAAAGAGAAATCTTATTTCCAAACAAGCTCGCATTCACAGGCACAGAAGTTAGGATCTCAACATATCTTTTTGAAGATGGAACCCTGTTTGTGCAATGGTTAAGAGCTACAGCTGCTAACCAAAAGGTCAGCAGTTTGAATGCACCAGGCACTCCTTGGAAACCCTATGGGACAGTTCTACTCTGTCCTATAGGGTTGCTATGAGTTGGAATCGACTTGACAGCAATGGATTGGGTTTGGGTGGCTTTGGAAGGGACACGATTCATTGATAACAACGTTCCAGCCTCTTGAAGGTATGGCTCAAACAATATTCTATGTCGCACAGAGACAATATTATTGGGCAGGGTGAGAGGAGGGCTTGAAAATACTCCATGTGGAATTAAGACTTTCTGGAGCCATTGAGGCCAGGTAACTCCCAAAAGTGTTACCTTGAGGACTTCTTTAATCCTTGAACCAAAACTATGCCCTGAAGTCATCTTTGAACCAAATAATAGTTTAGCCTAATTAGAAAAGAATGTCTGCATTAAGTATTATATTCTTTTAAAGAATTATCTATATGAGATCAGGTTGCTAACAGCAACTCAAAAGGATAGATGAGAAGCTTAGGGGGAAGGAGTGAATTTATGTTAATGATGGTGAAACAGTTTGGAGAAGGTTGCTGGGAAAGGTGGCACAGCTTGACAACTGTAACCAATGCCACTGAATTGTAATACAGAGATAATTGGTGTGTTTTGTTATATGTATTTTCACCAAACAGTGAATGAATGAACTAAAAAACCATGTGATCTGCCTCTCCCCCACAACAGTTTTCCCATTCGGAAACACTTGTAACCTGCCTACATCCTCTGTCTTGGAGAAATCAGCTCAGGTCTATCATGTCACAGAACTGCCAAACTCAATACCCTTAGAAAAAAAATGTGCAATAACAGAACTTTTGGTTTTGGGGGCTAATCTTGTCTTCCTACAGTTAGATGAGTCTTCTCAGTATGGAGAAGCATAGCCAGAGGCAAGCATGCATTTCCTTTAATAAAAAATAGCTGTGAACTCAAGAAGTCATTTAACCATGTGAAACTAAGTAGAGAGTCAACAATAGGCCTCCAGCAGATTTAAAAACTTGCAAATGAATCCAAAATATTTTCGGGCCTGAGTAAGCCCAAGATCATTTTAGGGAGTGGTATATTAGGATCATATTTCTGAGAGAAAATATTATGATGTCAGATAGCTCATTCATATAATCACCACAAAATTCACTTGGCTTGTTTGCAGTCTGTATGACTCAGCAGATAATTCCTGAGTCTTTCATTAAAGAGATCGTTTTCTTAAAAGCTGAGGTCACTTGAAATATGAAAAGAGTCAGAAATTTTTGATCTGTGAATTCTGAGTCTACTACAACCTATGTGACCAAAAACAACCCCCGAATCTTTCTGGTTCCTATTATATTTGTCTATAAATGGGATATGAGGAGAAAGCAAAGTACCTGTAATAAGAAATAAGATATTCTATCCTAGCAGAAGCAGAGGTGAATTCCTTCTCTCTTGCTCTATCCCTTCTACTGGCCAAGGTCATCTATCACATCAGCTTGCCACCCTGGATGAAAAGCCATCCTCCTGTGGCTAATGCTAGAACTGCAGGTACGATGTCTGGAGGGAAATGACTTGCTGTCCAGGGAAGCGTCTCTCCCCTTTGTTTTCAGGGCTTCGTAAGATCACATGGTCCCTTGGTGGTGCAAACGGTTAACCTCTTGGCTGCTAATGATATATTTGAGAACACTCAGAGGTGCCTCAGAAGAAAGGGCTGGTGATCCAAACCAGGAAAATCAGCCATTGAAAACCCTGTGGAGCACAGTTCCACTTTCACACACATGGGATCGCCGTGAGTTGGAAACACCACCACGGTAACCAGTTAACTCTAAGGCAGGGCTTCGAACCAGTTGGTGACAGTTCTCCCCCTGCTGAGAATTTGCATTTCCACCCCAGATGTAATGAATCAAAATTTACATTTTAACAAGATACTAAGGTGATTCTTATGTATACATAATACTTTTAACAAGAGATATAAATAAGAATCACCTGGGGATCTTGTTAAAAATGTAGATTCTGATTCAGTATATCTGGAGGAGAAACGCAAATTCTTAGCAGATGCTGGGACCATAATTAACCAGTCTGAAGCTCTGCTCTAAAGGGAATATTCTTTGAAATATAAAGCTAAGTCTTTTTGTTCTTATTGTTTGTTGTTAGGTGCCATCTAGTTTGTTCTAAGCCATAGCAACCATATGTAGAACAGAACTAAACACTGCCCAGTCCTGTGCCATTCTCACAATCATTGCTATGTTTGAGCCCATTGTTACAGCCACTGTGTCAATCTATCTTGTTGAGGGTCTTCTTCTTTTTCACTGATCCTCTATTTTACCAAGCGTGATGACTTTCTCCAGGGACTGGTCCCTCCTGATAATATATCCAAAATGTGAGATAAAGTCCTGCCATCATCTCTTCTAAGGAGCATTCCAGCTGTCTTTCTTGCAGGACAAACTTGTTTGTTCCTTTGGCAGTCCGTGGTATATTCAAGGAGCCCTAGTGGTGCAATGCTTAAGAGCTCAACCGCTAACCAAAAGGTCAGCAGTTCAATTCTACCAGTTACTCCTTGGAAGCCCTGTGGAGCAGTTCTACTCCGTCCTATAGGGTCACTATGAGTTGGAATCGACTCGACAGCAAAAGGTTTTTTTTTTTTTTGTATATTCAGTATTCTTTGCCAACTCCATAATTCAAAGGCATCAATTCTTCTTTGATCTTCCTAATTCGTAGTCCAGCTCTAGCATTCACGTGAGGCAACTGAAAATAACATGGCTTGGGTCAGGTGCGCCTTTGTCCTAGAGGTGACATCTTTGCTCTTTAACACTTCAAAGAAGTCTTTTGCAGATTTGCCCAATACATCATTTGATTTCTTGATTGTTCCTTCCATGTATGTTGATTGTGGGTCTAAATAAAAATGAAATCCTTGACAACTTCAACATTTTCTGTGTTTATCATAATGCTGCTTATTGGTCCAGTTGTGAGGATTTTTGTTTTCTTTGTGTTGAACTATAATCCATACTGAAGGCTGTGATCTTTGATCTTCATCAGTATAAGTGCTTCAAATTCTCTTTACTTTCAGCAAGCAAGGTTGTATCATCTGCATAACGCAGGTTGTTAATGAGTCTTCCTCCAAACCTGATGCCCTGTTCTTCTTCATATAGTCCAGTTTCTCAGATTATTTGCTCAGCATACAGATAAATCATGGTGAAACAATACAACCTTGACTCCCACTTTTCCTGATCTTAAACCACACAGTATCTCTTGTTCTGTTCAAAGCACTACCTCTTGGTCTATGTACATAGACCTCATGAGCACAATTATATGTTCTGAAATTCCCATTCTTTGCAATGTTATCCATAATTTTTTATGAGCCACTCAGTCAAATGTTTTTGCATAGTTAATAAAACACAGGTAAATATCTTTCTGGTATTCTCTGGTTTCAGCCAAGATCCATCTGACATCAGCAATGTTATCCCCTCGTTCCACATTCTCTTCTGAATCTGCCTTGAATTCTGGCTGTTCTCTGTCCATGTACTGCTGCAACCGTTTTTAAATGCGCTTCAGAAAAAATTAATTGCGTGTGATATTAATGATATTTTTCAATAATTTCTCCATTCTTTTGGATTGCCTTTCTTTGGAATGGGAACCGATATGGATCTCTTCTACTCAGCTGGCCAGCTAGCTGTCTTACAAATTTCTTGGCATACACGTACGAGCATTTCCAGTGTGATTCCGTTTGTCGAAACATCTCAATTAGTATTCCTTCAATTTCTGGATCCTTGTTCTTCACCAATGCCTTCAGTGAAGCTTGGACTTCTTCCTTCAGTATCAGCAATTCTTGAGCATGCTACCTCCTGAAATGGCTGAACGTCAACCAGTTCTTTTCAGTAAAGTGACTGTATGTATTCTTTCCATCTTCTTTTGACACTTCCTACATCATTCAATTTTTTGCCTATGGTATCCTTCAATATCGCAACTCAAACCTTGAGTTTTTTCTTCAGTTCTTTCAGCTTGAGAAATGCTGAGTGCGTTCTTCCCTTTTGGTGTTCTATCTCCAGATCTTCACACATTTCATTATAATACTTTATTTTCTCAAGCCATCCGTTGAAATCTTCTCTTCAGTTCTTTTACATGATCATTTCTTCCATTCACTTTAGCTGCTCGACATTCAAAAGAAGTTTCAGACTCTCTTCTGACATCCATTTTGGTCTTTTCTTCTTTTTCCTGTCTTTCTAATGATCTTTTTTCCTTTCTTCATGTGTGATGTACTGATGTCATCATACAACTTGTCTGGTCTTTGGTCTTTAGTGTTCAATGCGTCAAATCTAATCTTGAGATAATCTCTGAATTCAAGTGGGGTATACTCAAGGCCATACTTTGGCTCCATGCACTCCTTTTAATTTTCTTCAGCTTCAACTTGAACTTGTATATGAGCAGTTGATGGCTGTTCCACAGTCGGCCCTTGGCCTTGTTCTAACAATATTGAGCTTTTCCATCATCTCTTGCACAGATGTAGTTGATTTGATCCCTTTGTATTTCTTTGTATTCTGGTGAAGTCCATGCATATAATCATCATTTATGTTTTTAAGAAAAGGTATTTGCAATGAACAAGTCATTGGTCTTGCAAAATTCTATCATGCAATCTCCACCATCATTTCTGTCACCAAGGCCATATTTTCCAACTACTGGTCCTTCTTCTTTGTTTCCAATTTTCTTGTTCCATTCACCAGTAAGTATCAATGTAACTTGATTGCATGTTTGATAAATTTTAGACAGCATTAAGTTCTTAAAGATCTTCAATTTTTTCCTCTTTAGCATTAGTAGTTGGTGTGTAAATTTGAGTAGCAGTATTAACCAGTTTTCCTTGTAGGCGTATGGATATTATCCTATCATTGACAGCATTGTACTTTGGGATAGATCTTGAAATGTTCTTTTGATGATGAACGCAAGGCCATTTCTCTTCAATTTGTCATTCCAAGCATGGGAGACCATATGATTGTCTGATTCAGAATGGCCAATACCAGTCCATTTCATTTCAGTAATGCTTAAGATATCTATCTTTATGTGTTCCATTTCATTTTTGATGACTTCTAATTTTCTTAGATTCATACTTCATACATTCCACATTCCAATTATTAATGGATGTTTGCAGCTGTTGTCATTTTGAGTTGTGCTACATCAGCACATGAAAGTCTCGAAAGCTTGACTCCATCCAAGTCATTAAGGTCGAATCTACTTCGAGAAGGCAGCTCTTCCCCAGTAGTGCTCTGAGTACCTGAAGGCCTCATCTTCCAGCACTGTATCAAACAATGTTTCACTGCTATTTGAAAGGTTTCACTGGCCAATTTTTCTTTTAGAAGTAGATCACTAGGTCCTTCTTCCTAGTCTGTCTAGTAGAAGACAGACCAGCAGAAGACAGTGGAATCTCCCCTGAAACCTGTCCACTATGGGTGACTCCACTTGTATTTGAAATACCAGTGGCATAGCTTCCAGCATCACAGCAACACACAAGCCACCACAGTATGACAAACTGACAGATGAGTGGTGGAAAAGTCTTTTTATCTATCCCATATTAAAAACTCTTTCACTTGTTATTGTGTGACCTTGGTATATGCTGGTTGTGGCCAATGGTGTTAGATTTGTCTTCTAAAACACTGGGAATTCAACTTAAGCTAGTTTTCACATTTATGGCTTTTTCCAGATATGCAACTAAATAAATATTGACTAAAACCAAATATGTTCTGAAATTACATGACTTTTTTAGAGATAGATTAGAAGATTGTGTAAGATGCAGTCAGTTGTAACAAGGCTGGCCATATCTCCCGAAACAACATCTGAAAGATACCAATACACTTATTTGGGCAGCTATCTACTAATCCCAGGTGAAAAATATCACAAACAACTTGATTAGTTAATGTTCTCCAAGCTATTCTATTTGCTATAGTCTTTATGTAGGAGATTACTGTACAGGTGATATGCTGTGTGGGATATGGCCTGTGATCTTTAAGGTTGTGTGTCAACTTGACTGGGCCATGATTCTCAGTGGTTTGGCAGTTATGATGTAGTTTGCCAGTTGTATGATGATGTGATCACTTCCATGATGAGGTTTGATATAATGTGATCACTTCCATAATGGGATCTGCCCTTAGTAGCCACTCAGTTGAAAGTGAGTTTCCTTGGGGCTATGGCCTGCATGGAATATAAATGGACTTTGTGGCAAGGTCTGGGGCGTTTGCTCACTCTGGGTCCTGCAGTTGGCTCCTGTTTGTTTGCCCTTCGGTTCTCAGAACTTGAACTAAAAGCTTACCTGCCATCTTGCCTGCAGATCTTGGGATTCTTCTGTCTTTGTCGTCTTTGCAGGCTGTGAGCAAGTGCCCTGCCCTCTGACTTGTTGATCTTAGGTTTGCTGGCCCCTGAGGCTACATGAATCAGGAGAAGCCTCCAGCCCAGCCCGTGTTCTAGCCTCCACAGCTGCTTGAGCCATTTCCTTGATATAAATTTCTCTCTATGCTAGGTGCCGTCGAGTCGGTTTTGACTCATAGCAACCCCATGCACAACAGAATGAAACACTGCTCGGTCCTGCGCCATCCTTACAATCATTGTTATGCTTGAGCTTATTGTTGCAGCCACTGTGTCAATCCACCTCGTTGAGGGTCTTCCTCTTTTCTGCTGACCCTGTACTCTGCCAAGCATGATGTCCTTCTCCAGGGACTGATCCCCCCTGACAACATGTCCAAAGTATGTAAGACGCAGTCTCGCCATCCTTGCCTCTAAGGAGCATTCTGGCCGCACTTCCTCAAGACAGATTTGTTCGTTCTTTTGGCAGTCCATGGTATAGTCAATATTCTTCGCCAACACCGCAATTCAAAGGCGTCAACTCTTCTTCGGTCTTCCTTATTCATTGTCCAGCTTTCACATGCATATGATGTGATTGAAAATACCATGGCTTGGGTCAGGTGCACCTTAATCTTCAGGGTGACATCCTTGCTCTTCTACACTTTGAAGAGGTCCTTTGCAGCAGATTTACCCAATGCAATGCATCTTTTCATTTCTTGACTGCTGCTTCCATGGTTGTTGATTGTGGATCCAAGTAAAATGAAATCCTCGACAACTTCAATCTTTTCTCTGTTTATCATGATGTTGCTCATTGGTCCAGTTGTGAGGATTTTTGTTTTCTTTATGTTGAAGTGTAATCCATACTGAAGGCTGTGGTCTTTGATCTTCATTAGTAAGTGCTTCAAGTCCTCTTCACTTTCAGCAAGAAAGGTTGTGTCATCTGCATAACGCAGGTTGTTAATGAGTCTTCCTCCAATCTTGATGCCCCGTTCTTCTTCATATAGTCCAGCTTCTTGGATTATTTGCTCAGCATACAGATTAAATAGGTATGGTGAAGGAATACAATCCTGACGCACACCTTTCCTGACTTTAAAGCATTCAGTATCTCCTTGTTCTGTCGGAACAACTGCCTCTTGATCTATGCAAAGGTTCCTCATGAGCACAATTAAGTGTTCTGGAATTCCCATTCTTCGAAGTGTTATCCATAGTTTGTTATGATCCACACAGTCAAATGCCTTTGCATAGTCAATAAAACACAGGTAAACACCCTTCTGGTATTCTCTGCTTTCAGCCAGGATCCATCCAACATCAGCATTGATATCGCTGGTTTCACGTCCTCTTCTGAATCCAGCCTGAATTTCTGGCAGTTACCAGTCGATATACTGCTACAACCGTTTTTGAATGATCTTCAGCAAAATTTTGCTTGTGTGTGATATTAACAATATTGTTCTGTAATTTCCACATTCTGTTGGATCACCTTTCTTGGGAATAGGCATAAATATGGATCTTTTCCAGTCAGTTGGCCAGGAAGCTGTCTTCCATATTTCTTGGCATAGACGAGTGAGCACCTCCAGCGCTGCATCTGTTTGTTGAAACATCTCAATTGATATTCCATCAATTCCTAGAGCCTTGTTTTTTGCCAACACCTTCAGAGCAGCTTGGACTTCTTCCTTCAGTACCATCAGTTCCTGATCATATGCCACCTCTTGAAATGGTTGAATATCAACTAATTCTTTTTGGTATAATGACTCTGTGTATTTCTTCCATCTTCTTTTGATGCTTCCTGCGTCGTTTAATATTTTCCCCATGGAATCCTTCACTTTTGCAACTTGAAGCTTGAATATTTTCTTCAGTTCTTTCAGCTTGAGAAATGCCGAGCATGTTCTTCCCTTTTGGTTTTCCATTTCCAGCTCTTTGCACATGTCATTATAATACTTTACTTTGTCTTCTCGAGCCGCCCTTTGAAATCTTCTGTTCAGTTCTTTTACTTCATCAACTCTTCCTTTTGCTTTAGCAGCTCAACGCTCAAGAGCAAGTTTCAGAGTCTCCTCTGACATCCATCTTGGTCTTTCCTTTCTTTCCTGTCTTTTCAATGACCTCTTGCTTTCTTCATGGATGATGTCCTTAATGTCATTCCACAACTCGTCTGGTCTGTGGTCACTAGTGTTCAATGCGTCAAATCTATTCTTGAGATGGTCTCTAAATTCAGGTGGGATATACTCAAGGTCATATTTTGGCTCTTTTGGACTTGCTCTGATTTTTCTTCAGTTTCATCTTGAGCTTGCATATGAGCAATTGCTTGAGCCATTTCCTTTACATAAATTTCTCTCTATGTATGTATTTATATGCTTTATTGATTTTGCTTCTTTAGAGAACCTGGCCTAATACAGGGTCCTAAGCCTTCTGGGTTTTAAGCCTTACTGCCTTTCTATAACTGTGTAAATGGAAACCAAAATGAGAAAGAATTGAGAAATAATAGTTTCACAATACTACTGAAGAAAGTTCTTAAGAAATATCCATCATGGGGTAGATGCTACTGCTCAGCCAAAAAAAAAAAAAACCCTTTGCCATTGAGTAGATTCTGACTCATAGCGACCCTATAGGACAGCGTAGAACTGCCCCATATGGTTTCCTAGGAGCACCTGGTGGATTTGAACTTCCGACCTTTTGGTTAGCAGCAGTAGCTCTTAGCCACTATGCTACCAGGGTTTCCACTGCTCAGCCTACTGAATCTTAATTACTATGATATAGAATATTGATAGCACAAGAGCTAGGCTGGACTCCATTATGGACTGAATTGTATCTCCCAAAAATATGTGCTGTAAATCCTAACGCCTATATCTGTAGTCATAATCCCACTTTGGGAATGGGTTTTCTTTGTTATGTTAGTGAGATGGTCTTTGTGTAGGGTGTGTCTTGAATCAATCTCTTTTGAGATACAAAAGGAGCAGATGGCACAAGGAAGCAAAGAGACAGAGATGGGGGAAGAGAGATGCAAAGCCACGGGAAGATCTCCCAGGAGCAGAAGCTCAAAAGAGAGAAGGCCCTTCCTCCAGAGCTAACAGAGAAAGAAATCCTTCCTCTACACCAATCACCCTGAATTTGGACTTCTAGCCTCCTAAACTGTGAGAAAATAAAATTCTGTTTGTTCAAGCACTCATTTGTGTTTTTCTGTTATAGCAGCACTAGATAATTAAGACACCCTCCAAAAAGTAAAATGCGGATTGGCTGACTTCCCCAGATGGCAAATGTATCAGTGTTATAACTTTACCATCTCATCCGTACCGCATCTTTTTGAAGTGCCTATTTTTATTATAAGTATAAACTGTAATACCGCAAAGAACAGCATGATGAACATAATTAATGTGAATCATACATGTAAAAAAACACCGAATTGGTGAATTTTGGTATATATATATTTACCACTATAAAAAAGATTATAAAAGAAAAAAAAAAAAAGGAAGAATTGGGACTGTCGAAATCTAGGTACTGGGGTAATACTTGAATGGTGTTTAATGAAAATAGTTTTTAGAATTCAGACTATAATTGACACACTGTTGCTCTTTTTTCCTCCCAATCCCTATGTCATTCCATAAATACCCAGTAATACCCAACTATTTACTAGTAAGTGCATTGAACTTAATTACTATTTAAAGACAAATCCCAAATGCCTAATATAGAACAAGTCTATTTATTACCTACTGAACATGCCCAGTTTCATATGAAAGATTGTACTTGAATGTCACTGGGTAGTATATGATACTAGTCATTTTTCGTCCAACTGCGACCTGTGCCAGTGATTTATCTGATTGTAGCCCATTCAATTGTCACGTTTAATATTATACAAAACTACTTAAGAATGATCGAATAGAATTTTGATCTTAACAAGCCATTAATTGGGAAGAAAGCATGGAAAGTCAAATCCTGGGGAGTTTTCCCACAGTACAATTTATTTTTTCCTAATGGGTTTAGAAAAGTTATTTAATAAACTATAAACTTTCTGCCATTGAGTTGATTCCAACTCATAGTGACCCTAGAGGACAGAGTAGGTCTGCCCCATAGGATTTCCAAGGCTGTAAATCTTTACGGAAGCAGGCTGCCATGTCTTTCTCCCACAGAGGGGCTGGTGGGTTCAAACTGCCAACCTTTTGAGTAGCAGCTGAGTGCTTTAACCACTGTGCAACCAGGTCTTTAGTAAACTATAAGACCTCGTAAAATTAATAGGCATTATTATGAGAATTTGCCATGTTGGGAAGCTAAGAATCTCATGAGAAAGGCATGTTGACTAATTGCCACGGTATCAATTTAAAAGCCATATCAAATTAAACCTAAATTTTAATGAAGAAAAGCACTGCTAATGCAAAATGAGCTCCGCCGAGTCAATTTCATTTCCCTGCACACTGCTCTCGTTAGACGAAAGAACTTAGGTTCTCAAGAACTGAATGCTGGAACAATAACATGAGCTACAATAAAAAGATTGTGGTGGAATCTGTTGTTTTGTTAGTATCCAGATGCCAATAACTACGTTGGCTTCTGTTCCTACACTACCACATTGTGCCTTCAGTGTATACCTCACCTATTATCCTGGGCTTCAGTTTTCTCATTTCCAATTGCCTTTTAAGACATTGTCCCACCATCATCTTAAAATCAATACACCTAATTAATGTTTAATTTATTTTGAACTTACTATTGTCCATCTGAATAAGAGCTTTAGAACAGAGGTGCCTGGCATATTTAGGGTGGCTGGCCTAGTAGCAGGTCTGACTTAAATTTTGTTAGGAGCTCCTACTTCTGTATTCCTGAGAATGTAACACTGACATCTTCTCATTCATGGTCATGTGGTCTTGGGCCTCTGGCTGGGTGGAACCAACAGACTCTGACCCCCTAGTAATTGCTTAACCAACCAGGCTTTTGCTCCAAAGCCACTCCTAGCAAATAAGGGGTCAGGAATGTGCCCAGGAGGTCATGGGCAGGAGCTCTAAAGTGAAGGCACTGAACCAAAGTAGAGAGCTGGTTTAAAGGCTGAGGCAGATTCCATTTTGTCCCAGTCTCTGCTTCTGTTTCTGAGAAGATGACCCATGACTGTTGGTGGGTATTCAAGGCAGATGCAGCTTGCCATCAGGAAGAACATAGTTGAAAGTAGAATAACTAGTATGTAGAAATTTTTTTTTTTTTTTTTTAGAAAGGTGCTTACACAGGGAACTTGTCTGGCCATGTCCTCCTTACACAAAGACCTTACCTGGGCATGTCCTTAATGATCTACTGAAAATTGCCAATCAGAAGAACTGACATCAGCTAGCCAATCAGAATATTTTTTACTGTTAGTTTCTGAGTCTGGCCTATATCTATCCCTGGGAAGTAGCCACTCTTGCTTCCTTGGTCTTCACTCTGTGTGGGCTGATATCTTCCCATTCGAATGTTTCCTATGCTTTCAATTTGTTTCACTTTAACAGAGACTGAGAGTTTTACTCTAGGACACATCCAGATCAGCTTCTTTTTGCAATCTGTTTTCTAAAGAACCCTTGCCGGCCTTTCAATTAAGTACAAACATTACACACTGGCATTTAAGACTTTTGACAATATTATTATAACCCAGCCTACTCCTATCTTGTTGTTAGTTGCCCTTGGGTTGATTCTGATTCATGGTGATCCCACGTGTGCAGAGTAGAACTGCTCCATAGGGTTTTCAAGGCTGTGACCTTTCAGAAGCAGATAGCCAGGCCTGTCTTCCAAGTTGCCTCTGGGTGGGTTCAAACTGCCAACTCTTCAGCTAGTAGTTGAGTGCTTAACTGTTTGTGCCAACCAGGGACTCCTCTTATCTTATTAGTGGACTTTATTGCATTACTGTGTTCTTGTCACTATTTTTTGTTTTGTTTTTGTTACCAGCACCTTTAAGAATCTATGAACTTTCTCCCTGCGAAGATGCCCATGTATCCATAAACAACATCTTGCAAGTAATTTTAGGGAGTTCAAAGGTACCTAAAAACTCACAAATAAACCTATTAATATTGTTTCTCAGGGTAAACACTCCTTTGTTCTTCCTACAAAACTAGGCTATTTGATATTTTCTCTGTATTCCTTGTATTTTCCTTGAGCTTTGGTTATATAGTTCCCTTTACCAGTAAGCGCCCCTACCACACACATTCTTCGATGTCTATCTCCAATATCACATTTTCTATACATATATCTGCTGGGTACTTTAGATGTCCAGCACCAATTCTCTCTTTTGCCAGCAAAGGTATCTTTATTTTTGCTGAGATACTACTCCTCATGTATTCCAGGTCCTTACTCCAGGAGCAGTTTCTGAGTGACTTAAACCAACAACCACATTCAGTCCCTTTGGTCATAGCGATTGGTTGAGGAAAAGGCTATGACAGAGATGCTAGCAGAAATTTGCTAAGGGCTTCTAGGAAAGAAGCTTCATTATTCTTCTGTGGAAGCTATCTAAGGAGATACTCTCTTTCTCTTGGACATTATAAAGTAAGTATAGTATATAATTCCTCAATATGGTAGCTGCTGACTACCATATTGTAATTGCAAAGAATATAAATTTAGGTTTAAGTAGAAACCACAGAAAGCAGAGGAAATTAAGAGAAACTAGGTCTTGTGTAAGCAGCTCTGATAGCTCAGTGGTTAAGTGTGTTTGAAACCCCAGAGGGAGAAAGATGTGAAAGTCAGCTTCTATAAAGATTACCCCTTGCCATAGAGTGGATTCTGACTCATAGCGACCCTACGAGCAGAGAACTGCCCCATAGTGTTTCTAAGGCTGTAATCTTTATGAGAGCAGATTGCCACATCTTTCTACCGTGTAGCAACTGGTGGGTTTGAACTGCCGACCTTTTGTTTTAGCAGCTTAGCGCCTAACCAATGCACCACCAGGGCTCCTTTGGAATCACTATGGGGCTTTTCAACTCTGTCCTATAGGGTCGCTATGAGTTGGAATCTATTCCACAGCACGGTCTGGTGGCCATGACTCACTAGAAGCCTAACCTTTTTCAGGACTTTACGTTTATGTTAGTCAATAAATTTCATATATCATTTGAGCTAGTTTGAGTCAGATTTTCTGTTGCTTGGAACCTGAAGACTCCTAAAGTGTACAGCTCTCAAACAGGCTTGTGTTTTAGCACCATAACATTTCACTGGTTCAATTGTTAAGGCACTTTTTCTCAACTATGTTATAATGGTATATTTATCTCACTTCCCATCAGACCAGAAGTATAAAACCAAAACCAAGCCCACTGCCATTCAACTCATAGCAGCCCTGCAGAACTGCTCTATAGGATTTCCAAGGAGTGGCTGGTGGATTCCAACTACCTACTTTTTGGTTAGCAGCCTAGCTCTTAGCCACTGTGTCACCAGGGCTCCTGACCAGAGGTTTAGTTCTTGCGAAACTGTATTTCAGGCACGTTTTGATTATCTATTTGACCTTATAAAAGACCTTGTATATCCATTTTCCCTTTATTCATTAAATGTTAATTTCAAAACGACTCAGGCACTGTGCTTGGCACAGAGAACAGGAGCCTAGAGGGCAGAAGGTTATCTATTGCTTGGTACCAGGCTATCCCAAAACTTAGTAGTTGAAAGTAATGATCATTTATTTTGCTAATGAATGTGCAGTTTGTCAGGGGCAATATATCTCTTTTCTAAATGGTATCAGTTCTGAAGGCTCAACTCAGGCCTGGGGATTTCCTTCCAAGATAATGAACTTCCATAGCTGGCAAGTTGGTTCTGGCTGTCAGCTGAAAGCAGGGGTGGAGCTGTCAGCTGGGGACCTTAGTTTCTCTCCACCGAGGCCTCTCTGTCTTGCTTTGTTGGGGCATGGATTCTGCAAAGCTCATTTTTGCTTTGCCAGCTGGTTTCTTTTTAGATTCCACCAATAGTGGGCACTAGAGGGAGACTGGTGGGCTTGGGGAGAAAGAAAGGACATGCTCCTGCTGTTTGCTTCCTGTCTCCTTGTGATTTCTGTAATAACTACCCTGTTGTTAGGTGCCTTTGAGTCGGTTCCTACACGTAGCGACGCTATAGGACAGAGTAGAACTGCACCATAGTGTTTCCAAGAAGCACCTGGTGGATTCAAACTGCCAACTTTTTGGTTAGCAGCTGAGCTCTTAACCACTGCCCCACCAGGGCTTCTTTTTTTCCCATAGAATCCTTTAATGCTGCAACTCAAAGATAAAATTTTTTGTTCGGTTCTTTCAGCTTGAGAAATGCTGAGCATGTTTTTCCCTTTTGGTTTTCTTACTCCAAATGTATTTGCACATTTCATTGTAATACTTTACATTGTCTTCTCTAGCCACCCTTTGAAACCTTCTGTTCAACTCGTTTACTTCATCATTTCTTCCATTCAATTCGGCTACTCTATGTTCAAGAACTGAAGATAAAAATTGAATAATAGTTGTATTAACTGGCCTTCCTTGTAGGTATATGGATATTATCCTATCACTGACAACTCTGTATTTCAGGATAATCTTGCAATGTTCTTTTTGACAGTGAATCCAGTGCTATTCCTCTTCAATTTGTCATTCGAGGCATAATAGACTGTGTAATTGTCCTATTTAATACCAGTCAATTTCAGCTCACTAATGCCTAGGATATCTATCTTCAAGTGTTACATTTCATGTTTGACAACTTCCAATTTTCCTTTATTCATACTTTGTACATTCCATGTTCCAATTACTGATGGATGTTTGCAGCTGTTTCTTCTCATTTTGAGTCATGCCACAGCAGCAAATGAAGGTCCCAAAAACTTTACTTTATCCACGTTGATAAGGTCAACAGCGGTTAAGAACTTGGCTGCGAACTAAAAGGATGGCAGTTCAGATCCACCAGCTGCTCCTTGGAAACCCTATGGGGCAGTTCTACTCTGTCCTATAGCGTTGCAATGAGTCGGCATCGGCCCAAAGGCACTTGATTTGGTTTGTTAAGGTCAATTCTACTTTGAGGAAGTAGTTCTTCCCCAGTCATAATGTGAGTGTCACCCAACCTGAGGGGCTCATCTCCTGGCGCTATACAAGACAATGTTCTGCCCCTATTTATGAGGTTTTCACTGGCTTTTTTTTTTTTTTTAGAACTAGATCACTGGGTTCTTCTACATATTCTGTGTCTGTCTGGAAGCCCCACTGAAACCTGTCCACTGTGGTTGATCCTGCTGGTATTTGAATTACCAGTGGCATAATTTTCAGCATCACAGCAACATGTAAGTGATCACAGTACAATAAGCTGACAGACAAGGATAATCACCCTAGCCTCTTTTTCATTCTAGCAGTATCCAATGCCTACCTGTAGCAGCAGCTGAAGCCAATTTTCAGTTTTTGCCATTTTCTCAGAACCAGACTTGTCATGCCTAGTCGGAGACACCAGCGCCATCCAGCTAGCACTGCCTCCTCAGAGGGCTTTCCCCAGTCCACGTGTCTTGTCCAAGTTTGGAAATTGTAATAATTCTAACCTCTGCCCTTGTGCCCTGAGCAGGAGCAGCGGGGATCTGCTTCCTTCAGTTGCACCTCTGATACCTCAGAGTTCTCTTTTTACCCTTTCAGTTACCTAGCTTAATTATATATATTAAATTCTTACTGTGCAAGTAAATGTTATATCAGTCAGGGTTCAACCACAGAAGCCAACCCCATCAGATATATGCATCAAGAGACCTATCACAAAGGAACTTGCTCGTGTGGCTGTGGAGACTGGCTAGGCAAGTCCAGAATCCATAGGACTGGCTGTCAGGGAAGGCAGGCTGGGACTTTCGGGCAAGGCTGAAGCTGTTGTCCACAGGAGAAATTTCTTCCTCATCAGGGAAAGCTCAGCTCTGCTTAAAGGCATTTCAACTGATTGAATCAGCCCCACCCAGATCATCTTATTGAGAGTTATCTGATTATGAATGTCGGTTCCAGCTACAAAATACCTTCACACACACACAAAAGAAATACCTTCACAGCAACGCCTAATTCATGTTTCGTTGAATAATTGGGGCCTGGATTCTAGTAGGGAGTTCCTGGGTAGTACAAATGTTAAACCTCTCAGCTGCTAACTGAAAGGTTGGAGGCTTGGGTCCACCCAGGGGTACCTCCAAAGAAAGGCCTGGCTATCTACTTCCAAAAAATGGAAACCCCTTGGAGTACGGTTCTACTCTGACACATGGGGCCACCATGAGTGGAAATCTACTCGAAAGCAACTGGTTTGCTTTTTGGTTGTGGACCCTAGCTAGGTTAACACATCAAAAGACCTTCACACTGGTGTGATACCTGTCTCTCGACTCTGATTTATACACACCCTTACCTATGTGACTGCCAGATTTTCTGGACAGAAGAAATAGCAGGAGAGAAGGAAAGCTAGGAGAACTTATCCTTCTAACTCTTCTAAGAGCCTACGAAGCTAGATGATTTGTGGATCTAAAGTGTAGGTTCCAGTTCTTTATTTTGTAGTATAATACAGGGCAATTGATATTTTAGAAACCAGCTTCTAGTCCTGCCTCTGACTCCTTGTATTTACTTACTGACCATAAGTTATGAAGAACACAACTTAAAGTTTTATCTAACAACACCGATATATTTGTGTTAGAACTGTGCCTTATATCATGTCTTTATGGTATGACTTTATTAACCTAAACCAAATTTACCTTTATCTACTGGATATTTGAATCAGATGCCTACATATAAGAAATGCTGTAAAGTAGAATTTGTTTTTTTATTCACTTATTTCAAACTCAGGCAAAACACTTGGTGAATTCTCTGATCTGATGTTACCTTCCTGCGTATCTCCCATGTCACTGTAGGATCAAATGGGGTGACATATATAAAAATGCTTTGTGCTCACTGGGAGACATTTCCTTTCCCTCCAGAATCTTAAGCAGGAGTTCAAAAAGAGGAGCACAGAGCAGCTCGGTTTTCTCTGCTCTACTATTTTGACTTATTTTTCTGTTTCTATTTTGAAAAGGTTTATTGCATCTCTGGATTTATTTTATTGGACCTACTATTCCAACAAAAATCGTTTAAGAAATTGTTTCTGTTGGGAGGCAGTTTTAAAGAGATTTGTGGCTTTGATTTCTAGATTCATTTTTCAGAATCAGAGATAGCATGGAGAGATTGTTTAGCTCCTATTAAATACATAGTGTCCTAAGTAGCTTTTATAGAACTGGAGAGCCAAAATTAGACCCGAGAGACCAAAGGGAGATCTCACCTTCCCTTTGCTCCATCCTTTACTAATGCTCTGAAAATAAATGTGCTTGGCCTCGGGGTCCTGGTTTGATTCCTCCTGGTCCTCAGGCTGATCTGACTGTGGCCGCTGGGCTGCAGCCTTGAGAATAATTTCCAGTCTGCTGAGGATACAGTGTAAGGGGATGTGGAATGAGTCTGTGTAATATTTCCATCTGGGCAAATTACTGCATTTTCTTCTAGGGTTTATTTCCAAAGTGTACATCTTTGTAGGCTAAAAACTCTATGCATAGGACAGTCTCCCCCTTCCCCCCACATACACACAGGTACTCATACATACCTAGGAATGTTGGTATGTACTCCTTGCTACGTACTCCTAGTTGCTCTCCCTCTAATGAGACAGCACACTCCTCCTCTCCACCCTGTATTCCCCACGTCCATTCAGCCAGCTTCTGTCCCCCTCTGCCTTCTCATCTCCTCTCCAGGCGGGAGCTGCCCACATAGTCTCGTGTGTCTACTTGAGCCAAGAAGCTCACTCCTCACCAGTATTATTTTCTATCTTATAGTCTAGCCCAATCCCTGTCTGAAGAGCTGGCTTTGGGAATGGTTCCAGACTTGGGCTAACAGAAGGTCTGGGGACCATGACCTCTGGGGTCCTTCTAGTCTCAATCAGACCATTAAGTCTGGTCTTTTTATGAGAATTTGAGGTCTGCATCCCCCTACTCACCTGCTCCATCAGGGATCCTCTGTCGTGTGCTCTGTCAGGGCAGTCATCGGTTGTAGCTGGGCACCATGTAGTTCTTCTGGTCTCAGGCTGATGGAGTCTCTGATTTATGTGGCCCTTTCTGTCTCTTGGGCTTATGATTACCTTGTGTCTTTGGTATGCTTCATTCTCCTTTGCTCCAGGTGGATTGAGACTAATTGATGCATCTTAGATGGCCTCTGGCTAGCCTCTAAGACCCCAGATGCCACTCACCAAAGTGGGATGTGGAATATTTTCTTAATAGATTTTATTATGCCAGTTGACCTAGATGTCCCCTGAATCCACAGATCCCAGACCCCTGCCTCTGCTACTCTGGCCTTCAAAGCATTCAGTTTATTCAGGAAACTTCTTTGCTTTTGGTTTAGTCCATTTGTGCCGACCTCAAGGAGAGACAATTTTTTTTTAAATTTTTTATTGTGTTTTAAGGGAAAGTTTACAAATCAAGTCAGTATCTCATATAAAAATTTATGTACAACTTGCTATATACTCCTAGTTGCTCTCCTTCTAATGAGACAGCATACTCCTTCCCTCCACTCTCTATTTTTATGTCCATTTGACCAGCTTCTGACCCTCTCTGCCCTCTCATCTCCTCTCCAGACAGGAGCTGCCCACATAGTTTCATGTGTCTACTTGATCCAAGAAGCTCGCTCTTCACCAGTATCGTTTTCTATCCCATAGTCCAGCCCAATCCCTGTCTAAAGAGTTGGCTTTGGGGATGGTTCCTGTCTTGGGCTAACAGAAGGTCTGAGGACCATGACCTCCAGGGTCCTTCTAGTCTCAGTCAGACCATTAAGCCTGGTCTTTTTATAAGAATTTGAGGTCTGCATTCCACTGCTTTCCTGCTCCCTGAGAGGTTCTCTGTTGTTCCTGTCAGGGCAGTCATTGGTTGTAGCTGGGTACTGTCTAGTTCTTCTGGTCTCAGGTTGATGTAGAAGGAGAGACAATTTTGATATGGCTGCAAATAGCTATATGCAGGTATTGGTATTGTAACAATGTATATTGTCCAGAATGTCTACCTTGAGCACTGTGCTCTTTTAAAGAACTATCTATGTGGGATCAAAATGAAAACAGCAACTTGAAAGTTTAGATAGGAAACTTAGGGGACAGTGAGTTTATGTTAATGGGCGAGGAACTTGGAAAAAAGGAAGGAGATAGTGGCTGCACAATTCGAAGAATGTATTCAACGTCACTGAGTTGTACATGTAGAAATCATTGAATCGGTATATGTTCTGCTGTGTATATTTTCAACAACAACAACAAATAAATAAATTTAAAAAATGCAACTCATCAATATAGATTGCATTTCCTCCCTGTACATGTGAGAAAATTCAGGATAAGGGAAGTTAAGGGTATTTGGCAGGGCCAAGGTATAGTGGATGGGAAAATGGTCCTTGGTACCAAAAGAAATGCGAGAAAATCAGATGTGGGGAAGTTTCTGCCCATGGATTGAGAATCATTATAAGGAGGCAAGAAAACAAGTTGCACCTGAATTACACATCACCTTGCTGAGATCTTTCCTATAGTCATGACCTTTCCCAGATCCCACTCCAGAACACCTGAGCAGCAAGCAAAGGCCCCTCTGATTCAGACTTACCTTCTGCAGTGGACAGTCAATGCTTTGCATGAAATGGGCCTTCTTCAGAGATGGCCCTGGGGCTACTGGAGCCATCTCAGTAGTATTGTCAGGGAGCTGGCTGTACTTTGGAGAACATGTTCCCTCCACCCAGGCTGGCCCATTTGCCAGTGGCTGACTGGAGCATAATCATAAAGCCCAGCATCCTGCCTGGAGGCAGGACAAACTGCAGTGTGATGCACACCCCCGGGCACCCTCGGAAATTAGGTTGAGCTGAGACTTTGTCTGAAATTTCACCCTTGCTTGGCTTCTCCTTTCCTGCTTTTTCCACCCATCCCTTTCATCCTCTTCTCCTTATTGGTTCTCTTGGTAACACATCCTTAAATAAGTTCCTTGCACACAAATCTTTGATTCAAGCTTTGCTTCTGGAGAGCTCAACCTAAGGCATCTTCTGTGGCTAAATTTTTTTTTAGTTTGTTTCAGTTATTTATAGGTCACCAAAGGGGAGTGGTTACTGATGTATTTTTATTGTTGTTCATTGCTGTTGATTCCGACTCATGGCGAGCCCATGTGTGCAGAATAGAACTGCTCCATGGGGTTTTCAAGGGTGTGACCTTCAGAAGCAGATTGCCAAGCCTGTCTTCTGAGGCACCTCTGGGTGGGTTTGAACCAACCTTTCTGTTAGTATTCAAGCCCCAACCGTTTGCATCACCCAAGGACTCCAGAAGGAGTTACTTACTTTTTGTTTTCTCCTTCACACAATACCTATTATGTTACCAAGTAAATAGTAGAAAACACAAGATGTATAAATATTTTTATTGATTTATATGTGGGTAGGTTAAGAGGGCACAAGGCGCATTGTCTGTGGACCTGACTTGAGAAAAAAAAACAAAAACAATTTGCTTTACAGTGAGGATACCCACTGCCACCAAGTCAATTCTGACTCGTAGTGACCTGAATATTTACGGAAGCAGACTGCCACACCTTTCCACTGCAGAACAGCTGGTGGGTTCTAACTGCCGACCTTTTGATTAATAGCCTAGTGCCTTAACCACTGCACCACCAGGGCTCCTCACAGTAAGGATAAATCAAACCTATTGCTGCTAAGTCAATTACGGCTAATAAAGACCCTGTAGGACAGAGTGGAGCTGCCCTATAGGGTTCTAAGGCACAGGTGGTAGATTCAAACTGCTGACCTTTTGGTTAGCAGTCAAACTCTTAACCACTGCACCACCAGGGCTACCACAGTGAGGATAGTGAGGGTCAGTTTTATCATTCCAAATAGCAGCATGCTAGAAAATAGTAAAATAAACATTTCCGTAATTATTATTTAATTTCTAGGTGTCATTTTATCACTCTTCTGATTAAATGTAAACATACTGAAAGTATAAAGTACTAATTGCCTCTAAAGTTAGAATTCTGGCTTCTTTATTTAAAATAAGTTTAAGAATTAGAGTTATTAATGTTCAATGGTTCTTGTTCACTTAGAAGTACACAAAAGGAAAGAGAAAGTTAAACTAGGACAATAGCTTTATCTTTATTATACTGGCTTCTAACCTTTGAAAATCTGTATTTCATTCTGAAACTCATTTTGTGTCTACAATTTTTCAGATAATACAAATCCTTTTCTTAAAATTGATCTTTAATTTAAGGTCTTACTCTTTTTAACTTGAGAAAAATAATACTTTACCTCCTCTGAGAATATTTTCTTTTCTTGGCCCTGGGCAATATAATTTCATTCATTTTGAGAAGAAAAAATATTATATCTGATAACCAGCATACACATATATTTATGGCACTCAACTTTCTAGGTAAGGAAAGACTAGGAAGGCATAATAGAAAACCATATATATATTATATGTGTGTGTATATATACATATATATATATGTATCTGGTGTTGTTGGGTGCTGTCAAGTCTATTCTGACTCATAACAACCCCATGTGACAGAGTAGGACTGCCCACAGGGTTTTCTTGGCTGTAATCTTTATGAAACCAGATTGCCAGGTCATTCTCTTGTGTTGCTGCTGGCTGGCTTCCACTGCCAATCTTCTGGTTAGCAGGTGAGTGCTTAACCATTGTGTCACCAGGGCTTTACACACACATACACACACACGTGTATGTATGTATGTATATATATGTGTATATATAGATAAACTGTGTCTTTGCTTTCTCTTCTTCTAAGAACACTAGTCATTGAATTGGGGCCCACCCTAATCCAGTATGACTTCATCTTAACTAACCACGCTTGCAAAGACCCTATTTCCAAATGAGGGCACATGCTGAGACTTCAGGTGGAATGAAGTTTGGGAGGGTATTCTTCAAAGCTAACACTTATGCACTTATGTGTAACCTGGCTGCTCTTTTATTTTGCTAGTCTTAATAACCTTAATTCTTGAGAGTTTGCTAAATAAAGTAGGCTCTTTGGAAATCACGCTCACTTAAAAAATTATTCGTTCACTTAGTCAGCCAGGTGTTCATCCATTCATTAATAATCCTTGAATGCCCACTTGGTGCCAAGAAATGGGCAGAGATAACAAGTCTTTTAAATGTTTTTCAATTCAGTTAAAAGTATTCATGTGTGCATGTGGTATACATTTTACAAATCCACTGAATAAGGCTTTACTAGAATACAAAGAGGAGATGTCTGTAGGGTAATACTATTCAGCTATATGCACCCCCTCCTTAATGGAGTCAGCTTTGCTCTTCCCCAAAGTATGCTGGGGATGAATTCAGGATGGACTCGGGCGAAGGTACAAGGCCAGGAGTGGCATGACTGGGCCGGCAGCCAAGGCCAAAGAATGCCTTAGCAACAAGAAGGAAAACATCTGGGCCTGGATGTGAAGTCCCTGGGAACACTGACTGCCCAAGGATGTGGGAGAAAAACAATGAGCCTTGGTCCCAGCTGAAATGGTGTATAAGCTTGGGTCCCTTGCCAGGTGGTTGTGGAAAATACTCCAGCTGGCCGCCGCTGGAGAGCAGCTGCTTGCCCATGTCAGTAAGTTTCCCTGAACTCATGAATCTGAAGAGGGTTACGTGTCAGTTCTTCGGATTATCTGCCAGGCTGCACAGTGAGGGTCTTTCCTTGCTGGGGCTGTCCCCCGACATGGCATAGTGGGGTGTGGTTGGGACAGGCATACATACCCATGTCATTCTACAACAAGCTGTCCTAGAAGAGACAGTACACAAAAAGAGATGCCTGAGAGTGTTTCTAACTAAAAACTCTGGGCCCTTCATTTTGTTAAGACCCTCTTTTGGCTGCCATATGTTGCTAGAAGTAACTGGATTGAGACATGTTTTTATGTCTTAAAAAGCTGGATTTTGAGTTGTGTTCACACTGACAGCCATCATACATTCACGAGCCAGTTTTAAAATCTGGAACAAATTCTCACCTTTTCAGCAATGCTTTGTCATTAACTTGTTTTCGTTTTTCTATTAGGTACAGATCTCCTTTGTCTTTTCCCTTCTATTCCTGAAACGCTCACTAAGAGGTGGCAGGCTGAGTGGGTCTGTTGGAAACAGTTAAGGTTCAGGTCAAAGAAATTGACAGAAGCCTACTATTGCCCTGGTTTTGCACCAAAACCTGACCAAGGCCTTGCAAATTTTTGAATAAATTAAGGTCAGAGTACTGAAGAAAGACCGAAAGTCTTAGATCTCCACTTTGTGTCTTATACGGAAATTTCTAGGCCTCGGGATCAGGCCTTGCTAGCCATCCCAATTTAATTAGGCAAAGGGAGAGATAAGCACACCTTACAGTATTCCTACTTCATTCTCATTAGCTTCCACTAACCAACACTGAGTTTGAGCGACAATTTTTTAGACCTTCTGACTTCGAGCATGATGTGATAGAAAGGCCCTTAAACATAACAGAAGGTACATGTTTGAGACCTGGCACGGCCACTTACTAGTTATGTGAACATAGGAACGTCGCTTAACTTCTCCGAACCTCACTTCCCTTGTGTACAACATGGGGTTTAGAATACCTTCTAAAGGGCTGTTGTAACAATCCCACAAGACCATGAGTGTAAAGGAACTCTGAAAGCAATAGAAATAATGTATCACAATCCATCTTCTTGGAAATATGTTTTAGATAAACTTTTTTTTTTTTTTTCAAATAAAGGATTTTATTGTTGATTTTTGTTTCTAGAAAGTGTCCTCTCATGGAGTTAAAATAAGTACGAGCCTGTACTTTAGCTGATTTTAGTGTAAAGGACATCAATGCAGGTGGTGTTGATGGGCTTGTATGCTGGGCTACAGCAATCACAGGTGTGAGAAATCCTCTAGAAGTGGCAAAGGGCTAATGAGTTTGAGTACCAGCTTAACCTCTTTCAAACAAAGGAGCTATGGCCTATAAAATTAGAGTTTAGAATCTGAAGGTAAGTGTGCTTTGAGGGAACTAAGGGAAGGATAAGCAGGTAAATGTGGTGGAAAAGAATTTCTGGCTACAGTGAAAGACAGAGAGAGAGAGCCTAGAGCTGGGGATTTTGGAGGCTATTAGTAGTCTGTAGAACCTGGACCGCTGTTCCTCAACCTCAGGTGCAATTTGGAATCAACTGTGGAACTCTAAATGCATTGAAACCTGAGCTCCACCCCTATAAATTCTTATTTAATTGGTCTGGGGCTTTAAACGCTCCCCAGGTGATGGCAATGTGCAGCCAAGGCTGAGAACCACTGAACCAGAGCGTTTCTCTCACTGGAGTCTGGGGTGGAGCCCGAGATGCTACATCCCCAACAAGCTCCGAGCTCCTAACAGGCTCCCAACAGCCTTCTCTCTGGCTGCTGGAAAGGTATGTGAGGTACAACTGAAAAAGTGATAGTGATGATAACATCAAGGAGAGCTAACATTTAATGAATGTCAAGCACATGGCAGGTGCTGTGCTGAGGGCTTCCAAGGTTAACTTTTAAAATCCTTTGAACAACCCTGTAAGGGTCAGTATTATTATTAACTCCATTTTAAAATGAGGCTTAAAATGTTGGACATCTTAAGTTTAGAAATCTAGCAAATCTCTTTGAGTTCTGGCAGCCTGATACTGAGCCTATGCTCTTAACAACCCAGTTATCCTGGTCCTAAAATGATCCAGTAGCCTAATTTTATACATTGGGCAGGGTTTAGGAAAGTCTGAAAGAAGGAAGGAAAGCTGGAAGCAGCTGCAATAATGGTGCAGCCATAAATTAACTTAAAACCTACACCCGGGTTGTGGCTTTTGGCTGAGGGAGCAGCAGAGAGGAGTGGCCTGAGACTTGCTGCAGAGGAAACAGCGGCTGTTTATTCTGGATAAGGCTTTGCTAGGCTTTAGACGTATGGTTCGCAACCTTGCCTGCTCACTAAATCGCCTGAACAGATTTTGAAAATCCTGATGGTTCGGATACCCATCAAACCAGATAAATCATACCCAGGCATTGGCATGTTTTAAGGCTTCCCAGGGATTCCAGTGGCTGCCAATTACTGGGTTTCCTGGGAGGAAACTGATACCACTCATGGGAAGAGTCCAGGGGCAGATTAACCAGTACGAAAGGTATGCACAGGTTTACAGTAAGCAAGGTACGCACGGGCTTAACTGTGTCTACTCGCTAGTCTGTAGTGCACAACTTCACATGGGTTTCACCATGCCTTTGTCCAATCTACCTTTGGAGCGTATAGATCTTGAGGGTAGTATAGTACGAAGCAACACTTCATAAAATGTGTTGCTCTCAACAGTAACCCCAGCAGAAGCTCATCTACATAAAAGTCTTCATGATGAATCAGTTTTGGTAACATTTGGTACATACCGTTCACATCCCTCTCTTGGAGAGTTCTGATATATATATATATATATATGTATAGTGTTTAAATGCTCTGGCATGTTCTGGAATAAGGAGACGTTTGTAGCTTAGTTCACCTGAGTGTTCAGAAGATTATTTGAGCATAAAATACCCTTTTATTTTGTTTTTTACCCTTTTTTCTTTTTGGAGGAATTTCTAGTGCAGACAGGAGGACTGGCTTGTAGAGTAAGATTTGGGTGTATATCCAAGGAACAGTAATACCAAACCTCACAGGGTTATTGTTAAGGATTACATTAAATGAGATAAAAAATCAAGCCCATTGCTGGTGAGTAGATTCCAACACGTAGTGACCCTATAGAACAGAGTAGAACTGCCCCATAGGGTTTCCAAGCTGTAAATCTTTACGGAAGCAGGCTGTCATATCTTTATCCGCTGGAGTGGCTGGTGGGTTAACAGCTGACCTTCTGGTTAGCAGCCAAGCACTTTAACCACTATACCACCAGGGCTCCATTAAATAAGATAAAAAACAATAAATATAAATAGTGATAAGTTATATTCCAGTACTAGTCACTATAGCCAAAAAAGATGGAGACAACCAAAATGTTCGTCAACTGATGAAAGGGTAAACAAAATGTGGTATCTATCTGCATACAATGGAATTGTACTCAGCCATAAAGAATGAAGTCCTGATGTATGCCACCACATGGATGAAACTAGAAATCATTATGATAAGCAAAATAAGTCAGTCACAGGAGGACAAATACTGTATGATCTCACTTGCGTGAAATAAGCAAACATATTAACCAAAAAATCCACTCCTGTCCAGCCGATTCCAACTCATAGTGACCTTATAGGACAGAGTAGAAGTACCCCATACAGTTTCCAAGGAGCAGCTGGCGATTTCAAACTGTTGACCTTTGGTTGCCAGCCATTGCTCTTAACCACTGTGCCACCAGGGCTCCAGGCAAATATATAGAAACCAAAAATGATTAGTGGTTACCAGGTGTGGGAGGAAGATGAAAAAGGGAGTTTTTGCTTAAGGTGTATTGAATGTATGTTCCTGGTGGTGAGATAATTTGGAAAAAGAATAGTTGTACAACTTGAAAATGTAATCATTGTCACTGAATTGTACATACAGAAATTGTTGAATTGCTGTATATTTTGCTATGTATATTTTCAACACAATTTTTTTAAAAGTAATAATAAATTAGATTGCTTATGTAAAGTCTCTACTGCAGTTCAATGCTAGTGGGCTCTTTTCCCTCTTTGTGCTCTCAAGAGCATCTAGGATAGGTTTTACATTAAAAAACAAACACACAGACAACCCAGAATTTTTTAAAGGAATAGTCGAACAGCCACTATCCTAGGTATATTTCTTTGTTCCAGACAGGAAAGAAAATTCCATAATTCATAGTTGAGCGTGAGGATCATTAAACGTCACCTAACCGGACAACCTCTGAACTTCCTGTTACTAATGATTATAACCCAGTAAACCCAGTGCTGTCAAGTCGATTTCGACCCATAGCGACCCCATAGGACAGAGCAGAACTGCCCTACTAACGATTATAGGAGAAGAAAATATTGAAGAAACCCACCTTCTCTTTGAAATTCAGCATTTATGCTTTCATTTATTCATCACACTTTTACTGGGCAATTGATATGTGCAAGGCACTCTGGGAGATACCAAAGTTGACAAGGCGTGGTCAAACTTGGACTCACCACAGTGGTTCTTGCTGCCAAAAAGCATCCCTCTCTTCAGCCTGGATGGCCAGGCGGGCTGTCAGAGCCGCAGACAGGCAGCAGGGGTCCTGCTCGCTGAGCAGGGGGAGGCTCTGAAACACCCACGCCCAGCTTCGTGCTCCTGGGCATTTTGTCTGCGTGTCTGTTTTTTGAATCGCCTGTGAACACAGAGCAGAGCACAAAGCCTGGTCCTCAGTAGGTAATTTACAACCAGCTGCTTAATGAATCAAATGTGGGCTTATTAATAGATAATACAGGAGCCTTGGGAATTCTGATGGAACGCAGATTAATGTAAGAGAAAAGCGGACCCATGGAGAGGGAAATGTGAGGAGTAAAACAGGTGTTGTTCAAGTCCAACACTGCCCCTAAAACCCCCACTCTTCAGCATTTAGCGTTGCTAACTAAAACCAGGAAGCGGCTGTCATTGGAGGGTACTGGTAGCAGTAAAGAGTTGGAGAGTAATGAAGAAGAGGAAAGCAAGCTCTTGTTCGTTTCCTTAAAAGCTGCTGTGGTTGTTGCTTATGCAGCCTTTGGCAGACCGTGATGGGGGCCAGCTGGGCCGAGGATGTGCTTTATCACTTTGCTATGGTGTCGCTATGAGTAGAAAAATCGACTCAATGGCACTTAACGACAACAATATACTAAATATCAGCCCCAATTACAGGTCGGAACAGAATTTTTTTTTTTTTCCAAAATGGACTTTTCTACAACTCTTGAGGATTGCATTATTTTTCTTTAAATCTAGTGTTTCTATTCATACTCTTAGGGCACGCGTGCACACACACACACACACACACACACACACACACACACACACACACACACACCAGTTGCTGTCAAATCAGTTCCAACTCGTGACGAACCCATACGTGTCAGAGTAGAACTGTGCTTTCTAAGGTTTTTCAATGGCTGTCTTTCAGACGTGGAGTGCCAGGCCTTTCTCCCGAGGCACCTCTAGGTGAACTCAAACCGAACCTCCCACCTACCAGTTAGTAGCTGAGCGTGTTAAACATTTGCATCGCCCAGGGACTCCACTCTTAGGGCAGTGATCCTCAGACATAACTGTAAGGTAGAAACGCTTGGAAAAGTTTTTAAAGGATACGGATACTTAGGCTCTATTCCCAGAGATCCCGAATTAATTGGTTGGGAATTTGGATTCAGGCATTGCTTGTATTTGTTTTTAAGCCTCTGGGGTGCACCTACAGTCGGATTTGAGAACCTCTGCCTTAGAGAAACACCAAGGTATTTTTCAGATTCTTCATTGTTAGCAGATTAATCGGAAACCTGGGGGCTTGAAAGATTCCACCGTACTGGTTGGCTGGCTGTTTCTAACCATGTGGGTTTACTTGTACTGGAAGAAACATAGTCAGGAGTCATTAGATTGACAGCTTCCCACCCTGACTCCTGACTCTCAGAAATAAACTACAAAATGTATAAGGCATTGTGATACTATTTTGTACCATAATAGGTCTCAGGAAAGAAAAAAGGCTGCCGTTCCTTCTTTGGCCAGATGACATACAACATGCTCCAAGGAAGTAGCCATTGAACTTTTTATTGAAAATCTCTAGAAGAAAAATGTTTGACAACTCTCTGAGCAGATATATGATTGAATTGGCATTGGAATAAATATCCTTTTCGATCTATATTTTTGAATATGAAGCATTTGCTAAGGAATTAAATTCAGCAATGTTTAAGGCTTTATTTATAATATCTGCAGAGGACCTGTGATTTTTCTTTTTTTTATTTCCAAAATGCATAAAAGCTTTTCCTCACCTTCCTTTAACTTTGACAATGCAAGCATAGCTTATTTTTAATATTCATCAGTGGTTCAGGACTCCTTCTAGACTGCAATGTAAGAAGGATCAGCTTGGAATAAAAAGGTTTCTTTTAAAATAAATTTAAATATACAGAGATGGTGCTTCTTATGCTTTTGATAAAATATTTGGAGATAAAATTAAAACCTGTATCATATTTATGTTGGTTTTAAAGAAGAGGAATGTAGATACATATGCATATACATGTGTATAAATACATGTATATAAATATATGTGTATATATATACTTTTATTTTTGAGTATGTACTGCTTTATACATTATACATAATGCTGTGGTATCGTTACTTTAACATGCACAAGTGCCAGGAAAATAAAATTTGCCATTCAATTTTACCTGCATATGCCAACTGAAATGGTAAACAGCAAGATGATAATCAGAGAAAACTAAATCTTTCATGAGTGCTTATTTTCCCTTTAGCTTGGCCTTTATACCTAGGCAAATTTAGAATGGTTGAATAAGAAAAGGGAAGGTGGATCATAGTTACAAATTCTGGGGGTTCAGATCTCAGATCTAGAGGTTCAAACCTGGGGAAAAGAAATAGCGATTGAGTTTTCACAATCTTTCTGAAGAATGAAGAGACCAGAGTGGTGCATTTGGCCGGTATTTTACTACTTGTTAGAATGGGTGGGAATTCTCTGGGCACCTGTACAACAGCAATCTGATCAGGGACATAAAGGTAAATAATGTCATAAATCACATCCCCGTTGTATCTTGGGAACAGTTGCATCTACTTACAGGGGTCACTTGGTACTGCTAAGGTGGTGATTGACCAGATCCCCTTTGTAACTTTGATCTCTCTGGGTCTCAGACACTCTCTCTTTGAGACTCTCTGTTGCCAGGCGAGTTGTACCCACTCTTTTCCAGTCAAGGATAGTTTTTTTTTTTTTTTTTTTTAATAAGAGAAAGAGAATGTATCATATCAAGTAGTAAATTACATATAATTTACAGGAGAAATAGATTGCATTTTATCAAGTCAGGTACTACCAACCTGAGTGAGCAAAAACTATTCACTAATTATAAGTCCTCTTTGGAGCCCTGGTGGTGCAGTGGTTAAGAGCTCAGCAGCTAATCAAAGGTCGGTAGTTTGAGTCTACCAGCTGCTCCTTGGAAAACCTACGGGGCGATTCTACCTTGGCCTATAGGGTCAATGTTAGTTGGAATTGACTCGATGGAAATGTTTTTTTTTTTTTTTTGTTTACTCGCAAGTATTTTGTTGTATCACTAAGGTTCCACCACAACCATATACCTGTATGAATTTCATACTCACCACATAATATTTTAACTAGTTATTCAACAAAATTAGGAAATGAGAGAAGTTAATTTCCACTTAGTTAAAAATTATAAGGAACTTAAGAACTTTTAACAATGTCTTCATTTAAAAAATGCTTATCCCCTTCACTGCTACTTATAGTAAATTACATCTCCAGTTATGGGACGATTAAGGTTATTGAGGAGGCAGGAACTTTCCTGTAGGCCTTCAGTATGGATTATACCTCAACATAAAGAAAACAAAAATCCTCACAACTGGACTATTGGTTGCTTATTTGCAACATCATGATAAACAGAGAAAATATTGATGTTGTCAAGGATTTTATTTCAGTTGAATCCAAAATCAACACCCTGGAAGCAGCAGTCAAGGACTCAAATGACACCTTGCATTGGGCAAATCTGCTGCAAAAGACCTCTTTAAAGTGTTGAAAAGCAAAAATGTCACTTTAAGGGCTAAGGTGTGCCCAACCCAAGCCATGGTATTTTCAGTCACCTCATATGCATGTGAAAGCTGGACAATAAAAAAGGAAGACTAAGAAGAATTGATGCCTTTGAATTATGGTGTTGGCAAAGAATATTGAATATACCATGGACTGCCAGAAGAATGACGTGTTGGTTAAAATTGTGTGTCAACTTGGCTGAGCCACTATTCTCATTGTTTATATGCAACCACCCTCATGATGGGATCTGCTGAGAGTAGCCAATCCATTGAAAGGGAGTTTCCTTGGATGTGTAACCTGCATCTGAATATAAGTTGTCACTCTGGCTTTTGACCTCTCTGTATCCTGCCTTCTGTTCATCTGACCTCAGGTTCTTGAGACTTCAGTCAGCAACTTACCTGCTGATCTGGGGATTTATTGATCTTCACAGCCTGTGAGCAACACTCCTGCTCTCTGACCTGCTGATCTTGGGTTCTCCAGCCCCTGCAGCTACGTTAATCAGGACAAGTCTTGTGATCTTGGGATTCATTGATCTTCACAGCCTGTGAACAAGAGCTCTGCTCTCTGACCTGCTGATCTTGGCAACATGAATCAGGGAAAGCCTCTATCCATCTGACGTTTCAGCCTCTGCAATCACTTGAGCCATTTTCTTGATACAAATCTCTCTCTATATATGTACTTACATGCTTTGCTGGTTTTGCTTCTCTAGAGAATCCAGCCTAAGGCAAAAAAAAAACCTGTCAAAGGAGTACGGCCAGAATGCTCCTTAGAAGCAAGGATGGTGAGGCTTCAACTCAAGTACTTTGGACATGTTACCAGGAGGGACCAGTCCCCGGAGAAGGAAATCATGCTTGGTAAAGTAGAGGATCAGCGAAAAAGAGGAAGACCCTCAAGGAGAGGGATTGACACAGTGGCTGCGACAACAGGCTCAAGCATAACAAGATTGTGAGAATGGTGCGGGACTAGGCACTGTTTCCTTCTGTTGTGCCTGAGGTCACTCCGAGTCAGAACCAACTCAATGGCACCTAACAACAACAATCTTAGACATCAGCCTAAAGAAATAATATTTATATATAGAAATATATATAATTTACATATAGAGAAAATCTTTGGCATAAAATAATTCCTATTTATAGGATTAAAAAAAAAAACAACCTAGAAATAATCTAAGTTTCTCACAATCAGGAAATGGTTAAATAAATTACAACTAAACCGAACCAAACCCATTGCTCTTGAGTGGATTCTGACTCATCGCAACCCCATACGACAGAGTAGAACTGCCCCATAGGGTTTCTGAGGAGCTGCAGGTAGATTTGAACTGCTGAACTCTTGGTTAACAACCAAGATCTTAACCACTGTGCCACCAGGATTCCAAATAAATTACAAGGTACACACATAATGAAGCTTATGCTAAATTGGTAAAAAATGTTTTTAATCATATGTTCCTGGGGTCCATTTAGATTGTGAATACTAAGCAGGTTGCTTGAATAATTTACGTTAAGCCCCACATGCCATATGGCAAAGACCAAGCGTTTTTCAATTCTATTGAGTCTTTGGAGAAGGGAGAGGATTGCTTTGCATATACAGGCAGTCCCTTGGTTGTGAATGTCAGACTTACAGGCAACTAGTACTTACCCTTTAATATTATGTAAATTTGCCCTCACTTTGAAACAATTGAACCAACCCCTACTTGCAACAAATTCTTCATCAAAATTGCCTTTACTTGCTACACGTGCACCTTTTAAATCATTGAAAAGGCTTGGAGCCTTTTCTTGCACTTAAAAAAAGACTAAATAAGAACCATATGTACCTGTTCCGATTTACCTATATATTCTTAAAGACACACTCAGGAACGAATCTCGTGCATAATGTGGGAACTGCCTGTAACTTATTTGCACGCTGCCTGTACTTCTGCCTCCCTTCTGTTACAGCTGCAGTTCTTGCAATATGTTTTAGCTCTTTTCCCTGCTGTTATTGTCCCTATGGATGTTCCCTGGATCTACCCACAGTGAATTCCTGGTTTGAACTGCCCATGTGGTGGCACTGACCCACCCTTGACCTCTAACATCCTTTGGAGCACTCTCCTCAGTTGTGGTTAGGCACTCAGGTATCAGGGGCTCCTGATCTCTGTTACTGATGTCACCTGCACCATTTCGCTGTACTGCTACTGGCTGGCTCTGACACTCTTGATCTAAAGCACTTATCTTTCCTTTGGGCCCACAAGGAAATCCCTGTCCCTTCTCAGGGCTTATTCTGAACTCTGTAAGTGTGTGGGGATGGGGTAGACTTGAAGACCTGCTTCGGCCTCCAGGGAAGAACGGCCTGGCAATCTACTTTCAAAAAAATCAACTGTTGAAAATCTTATGGAGCACAGTCTACTGTGACACACCTGAGGTTGCCATGAGTCAACGGCAACTGGTAGGTCCTTGGAGACCTGCTCTTACCATTGAGCCATACCACCCTCTCCACTGATGCACGCGCAGGATCTCTGAAGGCTAGGCTCTGATGGGTTTAACGACAACCTCTGCTGTAGAAGAAATCACTGCTTCTGTCCACCCAAGGTCTTTTGATAATATTTGCCCAGATGCCATTTCATTTTTCATGACCTTTTTTTTTCTTTTTCTTTTAGGCCATTTATTGCCTCTCCCCGTAACCTGGCTTCCATGGGACCCTTCAGTCTACCAGCTATGTTGCTACATATTTAAACCATGGGACCGGGGAACTTTGCTTACCTCTACAAACAGGTGATTCTTCAGCCCTGTGCAAGTAGAAACCCCAGCTATAGATCTTAACACTAAATGAAAAAAGCAAGAAACAAAGTTATAAATGAAAGATGATGCTAACTCTAAAACCAAAGCTATTTACATGAAGATCACTGAAAGGAAAAATCAAAATATCCATGGTTTTAATATTTGGATGTTGTTGTTAGGTAACCTCAAGTTGGTTCTGACTCAGAGTGACCCTATAGGACAGAGTAGAAGTGCCCCATAGGGATTCCAAGGAGTACCTGCTGGATTTGAATTTTTGGTTAGCAGCTGAGCCCTTACCACTATACTACCAGGGCTTCTCTGGATGATAGGACTATATAGTTTTTTCTTTAATTCTCTAAATTTTTACAATGTATTTTATAACTTTTGTAATAGGAAAATGACAAAATATAAGAAATTATTGCAAAACAAAAATCTAGAGATTAACAGTAAATTTATTTAGAGACAATTTTCATCCTAATGTGTGCATGTATGTGTGAGAGAGATTTTCTCTTTGTACGAAGAAACAGCAGCCTCTTTGGTTAATTCTAGAAGCTCCTGCTCTTACTGCAAACTCTCCACTATACCCTTGCTTTGCCTTCCACAGCTTTTTGTTTCCACATTTCTGTCTGTACTGGTATCTGAATTTGTGTGTGTATCCAAACCAAAACCAAACTCCCATCAACAAGTTGATTCTGACTCACAGTGACCCTATAGGACAGAGCAGAACTGCCTCATAGGGTTTCCAAGGCTATAAATCTTTATGGAAGCAGACTGCCACATCTTTCTCCCGTGGAGTGTCTGGTGGGTACCAACTACCAGCTTTTGGTTAGCAGCCAAGTGGTCTAACCTCTGTTCCACCAGGGCTTCTTTCTGTGTGTATAAGCTATCTCCATGTCTGTCTAGCTATCCATCCATATCTGTAGCAGATGCTGCTGGTGCCCTACCCATATCCTCTTGGCACTCACCATCCCCATACAGGCCAATCCGAAGTTTCTCCGGAGATAGGAGCCTACACACTGGGCGGGCTGGGAGTGCCTTGGAATTAACATTCAACTTCCTCCCCGGCAGCCCTCAACCAATGACTAACAGGAACTGGTAAATAAATGCTGCCAACTCCCTTTTCCCATAGGAAGCAGGGACAATTACGAGGCATGTTCTAGACTATCTCCCAGAGGACACAGCAGAACTGAGCCTATAGCTGTAGCCTGTGTGGTAATGCACGCTATCGTGGCTGTATCCCACTTCCTGTCTTAACTTCCCTACTGTGCTACAAGTGCTCCCAGGGGTCACTTCCCCCAACAGACTACTTGCATTGAAATCCTCAACTCAGGGTCTATCTCTGGGGAAGCCCAACCTAAGAATATACACTCATATACATTTAATTCTGTCTTAGTTATCTAAAAAAAATATATATATATTTTTTTATCTAGTGCTGCTATAATAGAAATACTGCCAGTGGATGGCTTTAAAAAAGAGTTTATTTCCTCACAGTAAAGTAGGCTAAAAGTCTAAATTCAGGGCTTCAGCTCCAGAAGAAGGCTTTTTCTCTCTGTCAGCCTTCTCATCAATATTCTGCTGGACTAGGAGCTTCTCCGCGCAGGGACCCTGGGTCCAAAGGACGTGCTCTGCTCCCAGCACTGCTTTCTTGGTGATATGAGGTCCTCTTGTCTCTCTGCTAGCTTCTCAGTTTTATATCTGAAGAGATTGGCTCAAGACATGATCCAATCTTGTAGGTTGAGTCCTGCCTCACTAACACAACTGCCGACTATGCTCCCTCATTAACATCATAAAGGCAGGATTTACAGCATATAGGAAAATCAGACAATACCGGGAATCATGGCCCAGCCAAACTGATACACACATTTTTCTGAGGGGCATAATTCAATCCATGACACCTTCCCATGCATTTAGCTATCCCTGACTCCTATTTCCTGCAGGTTATAGTTGGCTCTGAGTAAGTAAAATGTGACAAGGCTGCTAACAAAGTTAACATGATTTTGTTAGGTGCCATTGAGTTGGTTCCAACCCACAGTGACCCTGTATACAACAGAGAGAAACACTGCCTGGTCTTGTGCCATCCTCACAATTGTTGCTTTGTTCGAACCCATCATTGCAGCCACTGTGTCAATCCATCTCGTTGAGGGTCTTCCTCTTTTTTGCTGACCCTCTACTTTACCAAGCGTGATTGATGTCCTTCTCCAGGGACTGGCCCCTCCTGATAATACATCGAAAGTACATAAGACAAAGTCTTGCCATCCACACTTCAAAGAGCATTCTGGGTTTACTTCTTCCAAGAAAGATTTGTTTGTTCTTCTGTCAGTCCATGGTATATTCAATATTCTTCACCAATACCATAATTCAAAGGCATCAATTCTTCTATTTTCCTTATTCATTGTCCAGCTTTTGCATGCATATGATGCGATTAAAAATACCATGGCTTGAGTCAGGCACACCTTAGTTATCAAAGTGACATCTTTGCTTTTCAACACTTGAAAGAGGTTTTTTGCAGAACATTTGCCCAATGCAATACGTCCTTTGATTTCTTGACTGCTGCTTCCATGGGGGTTGATTATGGATCCAAGTAAAATGAAACCCTAGACACCTTCAATACAATCTTAGGCAGCAATAACAAAATAATGACAAAGAGAATCAAATTATATATGTTCAGTGTTATGTCTAATTCTAGATGCAACACCTTTCAAAGGACACCCAAAAACTGGAATATGATCTTGAATTGAATAGAAGTTTAGAAGCTTACTAGTCAGGGGGACAGTTAAAGGAAATGAAGCTATTTGGCTTGGGGAATAAACCACTGAAGAGTGACATAATAACTGTTTTCAAATAGCTGAAGGTTATACAGACAGAGGATTAACTTTGTTCAGTGTTTTTCCAGAGGGCAGAACTCTGACCACAAGATCAAAGTTGGGGATAGGCAGGTTTTAGGTCAGGAAAATGAAAAATTTTCTTATAATTGGAGCTTTCCTTGCTAAATCTAAGTTTCAAGTCACTGGAAATACACACATATGTAGGCCTGTGTGGTTCTCATAACGAGCTCATTAAATTATCAGCATTTTTTCTCTGGGATTCCTTCAGGCTACTATTTTGTTGCATGCTGTTCTAGACCTCCTTCTCAGCTTTCCTGTTTCCTCCCATATCTTCTTTCTGGGTTTGTGCCCAAGTTCTGTTTTCTACCCAGCTTCATGGTTATGGACTTGCTCTCCCAGTATCCAGGCCCATCTGTCTTCTCCTTTTAAACAGTGACTGTGGGCAAAGGTGCTGTTCCCCCACCTCACTCCCCTAACCCTAACCTCTGTCAGCAGAGGCTTCTCACCTGGCTCCTGCCTGACCTAGAAAGAGGAACACGACACGGAGAATGGAGTCCTAAAAGGAATGAGAGCTTATTTTAAATGACTTCTATGTTTCATTCCAACTCTAAGATTCTATGATGATTTCCCTTTTCAGTTTCTGTTATCTTTGTTCTTAATCTTCTTTCCTTTTATTAATTTATAGCTTTACTTGCCAGGTTGAACTGAGGGAATCAATCCGATTTCCAGTTTATAGTGTCCTTTTTTTTTTTTTAGTGTCCTTAGATCACCTCTGTAACTAGGCACTTCCTCTCCCCCATGTCCTCCTCCAGCTGGTATTGCCTTTCACCTTGTCTGAAGACATATACTTCAGTAAGGAAGGAACTCCCAGGTAATGCCTCCTACATCAGTGATTTATGGTGCCCTCATGTACGGTGCTCCTTGGAAACTCTATGGGGCAGTTCTACTGTGTCCTATAGGGTCGCTATTAGTTGGAATTGACTCGACGGCACTGGGTTTTTTCAGGTACGCTCACGGTGCACTTCTGCAGATTCTATGTCTTACCTGCCTGTCTGCTGAAGAGGACGCTATCTCCTCATACTGCATACTGCCTGGCCAGACCTCTGCATCTGCTCGGTGGACACTGAATATTGCCACACTCTTGTGCAGGAAAACTGAACCTGCTGCCCAGCGTGACAGCTCTTTCTGATGCCAAAAGGTGAGCTTATTGTTTATGTTAAAGTGTGTGTTGTTAAAGCAGGCCGAGCTGTGATCAGTAGGTGGAAATAGAGAGCACTGCACGCCACAGGAATCTTGGAATAATTCTTCAGGGAATTCAGCTGGGAAAGTCATGAGATGTTACAACATTCATTGACTTTCTCAGCAAACATTTACTAAGTACCTGCTTTGTCAAGAGGGCTCAGATGTTAGAAAGAAAAAAAAAATGATTTCAAGCTAAAAGGAATTTACAATCTGAAAGAGCCGTGTGAATTATAATTGCAGTGGTGGAAGTGAGTAAAATTCATGGGAATATGAGTGAGGGAACAGTCTCAACAGAGCAGCTCCTACATATCTTCCTAGGCTCCGGAGAAGAACTTGAACTCGCAGCTCTGAACTGGCTTAAGCTGGGGATTGAATGAATCCCTGCTAGGTACTTAGTAGCTAAGACATTTTGGGTAAGCTATTTCCATTCTCTAAAATATCTATGTGGCATTCATACTCGGAGGATTAAATAAGAATAAATGCAAAGAACCTAGCACAATGTCTGGCATAGAGAAGGTTCTTAAAAAGCATTGCTTCCTTTCTCTTTGATTCCCTTTCACAGTATTCTCTGTAGAAGTTAAGCAACAGCTACTCATGCATTATTTGTAGTCTCTGAACCCTGACCCCCACCTTTCCAAAAGTCTTCTTTATGGTCCAGATGAGTCATGTAACCTACCATGGTAACTTAGGGCCTTGGGTTTATCTCTGAACTCCATGCTTGTAAACATTTTCCGTTTTCTCCTCTATCACTTTCTTTCTTTCATTTATTTATTTATTTATTTTTGTTTCTTTCTTCCAAGTTTTGTTTTTCATTCTCTCTCCTATCACTTTTCCTCCTGAGACACAGAGCTCCCATTTCAGGCCATTTTCTGGGCACACTGAAGAAACCTAGATGTCCCAGCCACTCCCCACTCCTTTCTGCCATCTAAACCCTTTATGATGCCATGAACATGGCTCTTATACCACCATGTTCTCTCTCTTAGAGATTCTTGGCAGATGTCTTACTTTGAAGGAACATCATGGCAGAGAAATGTGAATAGCAGAAACTCCCTTATTTTTGGGACCAGAGAAGTTTTCAGTGAAATGTAGTGGCTGGAACTTGGGGTGAATAGGAGAACATTGGCAAAGAAAGAAACCAGGTCCCCCTAAAATGTGAACCAAAGTCAGAGAGCCTTGCAGGGCGTACACGAAACAAAGGTGGGGGGCTCTTAGATGCCTCTGTTTCTAGAACTCTCCTTGAGATCCAGGAGTTTGTCAAGGCCCACACTCTCCATTAGAAAGATGAATGGTAATGTCTTCCATGGACATGGCAACTTTAAATTCTGGATTCCACTTAAAATTGTTATAGCTTGAGATATAAACCTTCTCATAGTCAAACTTCACTCCACATTCAATGCCATCTACCTGTTCTGTGGCATGTACCCTTCACCTAGAGATGTTCTCTCCAAACTTCACCTAGAAGGGATGTTCCTGGCAAAATCAAACCATTGGCATTATTTCTTGTAAGAGCTTATTTCTATTATTATAACTTTTACACAACATAGAAGAAATACACACATTTAATAAATAGAAAATATTTATTATACAGCATCATCAAGATTATTTGACAAAAGGCAGTAACGAGCCAAAAGAAATACTTTTACAAGAAGCTCAACAACTGGAACAAGCACATATATTTGGGTAAAGAGTTTCTGCCCTTTTGGTATATGGTATGTGTGTGTATGTTTTCCTTTGTGAACAATTATGATATAAGAGCTAATACTCTATTGCATTTCAGAAAACTCATATTCCTGGTAATAGTAGGCATTTCCAGTAATAACATGTGTAGTGTTTAATGTGTTCACCAAATATCTCAGACCAAAACCTCAAAAAACTGACATCTTATATATTTGAATAGGAGACATTGTTTACTTTATCTATTTTTATTTTAAAAAAGGCAAAAGCACAAGTCCTGTAATGTCAAGGGTATATATTCGTGGCATTAAGACAAAAAACAATTTTCACTAATAGTCAATTCCATCCTTGCCCTTGTTAGTTTACCAGTTAGTAGAAATTGATCTAGTAAGCATGGAATCACTCATTTTTCTCATAAGCTTCACTGCGATAGGCGTGTGGAACTGGAGTTCACATTTCAGCCACAAGGTCTTTTCACCAAAAGTGTTTTAAAGTTACTTTTTAAAGACAAGGAGGTTCATTCTTGACATGGGACTGACTGAACTTGGCACTAGTATATGGTAAGACAGAATAGACATGAGCTGCATGCAAGCATTGGATTGATTTTGAATTTTAGACAAATAATGCAGTGGGTATTGAAAGTTTCTAAGATGGTTTTTGGCTGAGAAATCAGTGGCTTCAACATGAAGGAAGCACATTAAAAATATGACTGAACATAAGGCATCAACAAAGAAATTTAAGAGATAAGACTCATTCCACAAATAATAGTAGGAATCAAAATGGCAAGAAAAATCTCTTTTATTCAGGGTAAACAGAGAGGGTAAAAACGGAACACATGAATTACCATGGACATGGATATTACACTACAGTAAATACCAAAAACATGAAGAAAAATTTTGACGTGAAAACACAGGCATAAAAGTACACAGAAAGAAAAATTAAAAGGAGCCAAAAAGTGATGGATAGATAAATATTTGAGAAATTCTGACCAGACTTTGATGTTAGCATATACTTCATGCACATAAAGCACACATAGCTGTGGAAAAATGCTTAAAAAACTAAAGTAACCTGAAGTACTCTAAATATTGTCTTTTCAATCATACATTTTAATAATACTGTTTGCAAGTTTATAAAACGTACATTTTTATTGTTACCCAGTTTTTTTTTTGAACTTTTAATATAACAAATTTCAAGCCACTTTATTAATAACATATTCACATATCATAAAATATCTGAAAAATACGTTCTCTCTTAGATGAGGAATGACCATTTGAGCTGCATCTGAAAAACTCTGGACCACGTCACTCAAACCTTCAAAAAGCTTCTGTAGATATTGGTGACAATGATATGCAAAACATTATTTGAACGTACAAATAGCTATACCTGAAGGACAGTCTTCTGGTTGCAGTTTGACTGACATTACGTTGCACAAATTTTATAGTCACTGGTATACAAGGACATAGGAACACATTCACCCCTAGTTTAGTATTACAGGGACTTCAGTGATGATAGGAAAGAATCGTTTGCCATTGAAACTAGTAATAGTTGCTATAAGTACACCGTTAGGTTCAGAGATGGGTTTGTTTCTGCAGTACATACAGAGAAACAATGGCACCACATTGTACATACACTGCATCTGAGAAGTTCAACTGGTAAGTGTTGTTTGCTACAGTAAATGGAAGATAACAATTTTGTCACAGGGTTTGTTCTCTTTAACTGAAGGGCAACGGAAAGCCCCTTGGCACAAACACAAGTTAACCCACAAAAGTCCTTCTGCCACTCTCTGAACAATCTCTGGTTCTGGCCTTTTTCCAAAACCACCAATAAGGAGAATCATACATGGGGAGCTGATTGTGCTGACTGACTATTTTCAAAGCCTGCTTCGCAGTCCTCCCTCTCTTAGCACTCCTGAGGAAGCACTTGGTGGTGATTATCTTTGCTCTTATTCCACTTTTCCTAAATAGAGAGCAATCACAGAGCAGCAGGATGTTCGTGCACCTTTTTCTAAGTGTTACAACAAGGCTGGCACACGATTGGGTGGGTGGGTGAAGAGAAGTGGGAGAAGGCTCAAGAGAAATGAGTCACTGTCCCATCCCGTGTTCACTGGCTGGTTCCATGCCTGCACCCCCTTCACCCACCGGCTCTGGCTCCACCATGCTCAGTATGAATACATGAACACCATTCAAACAGCACCTCCACAGTTGTCTCTTTTCAAGCTTGGCCAGTGTGGGGGGGCATGTTATGTCTGTGCACAGTTGTGCAAAGAGAAGATTTTTGTTGCTGATTTTATTTTTTTGCCATAAAAGTTACATATCATATGGGATTGTGCTTTGTCAGAATTCCCTTTCTTCCCAGAGAAGGCTTTTGAATAATTCAAGAATCAGAACCCTTGCCTGGATTTTTTTTTTTTTTTTTTTGCTTTTGCTTGCTCAGTACAGCCGCCTTCTCTCTCTCCTTGCTTAAGGCAGCAGCAGCTTCTCTTCCCTTCCTTTCCTCTTGACTTTGCCCTCTCCTCTCCGTTCTTTTCCTCCAGCTTTTTGCGCATCTCTGGAGACCCAGGCTTCCTGACTTAGCTTGCTTTTCTATGTGGACACCTCCTCCCTACAGAGTGGAAGAGCTTTGCTTATAGTCCCTCAGAATGACAGAGGCGTAGGTCACGTTGGGAGGGGTGCAGAGCACCGACTCGGACACGGGGGAGCTGGGTACCGAGCTGCCCGAGGCCACCGAGTCTCGGAAAGGCGATGGGGGCGTCAGGGCAGGCGAGTCCTCTGGGGTCAGTTTGCTGGCCCCGGGCAGGTCCTCCTCTTCCTCTTCCAGCTCATCTTCCTCTGTGTTCCCCTCCCGCTCGTACACGTACTCCTGAAGGAGCTTAAACTGCTCGCTGTCGTCCTCGTCCTCTGCTAGGGGGGAGATGGGCTCTTCCCCGAAGGTGCTCAGCTGCAGTGGGAGCATTTGCAGGTGCTGTGGGGGTGGTGGGGGTGGGAACAGGGACCGCACCCCATTGCCCAGGCCGCCGGGGACAGCCAGCACCGCGTTAAAGTCAGGGATCCCGGTGCTGAAGCTGTTGACGACGCCCTGCAGCTGGTCCATCAGGGATTTCTGCTGTTGTGGTGGCTGCTGAAGTTGCTGCTGCTGCTGGAGGGGAGGGGGCAAGCCCTTGGGGATGACTGGGTCTGCCAGGAAGAGGGGCGTCTCCTCCGAGGTCAGGTGGGGCGGCAGAGGGGGGGTGGTCACCGCGGTCGGCAGGCGTCGGTGCACCACCATGGAAGGGCTGCGGGGAGGGCTAAAGCGAACCGGTTCGGCACCCTCCTCCTCCTCCACGTTGTAAAGGGTCTTGGTGCTGGTATCTGAAAAGGTCAGGCTCTTGCCGGAGCCTTGGTAACTTTTAGTGAGGGGCTTGATGACAGCCGTTTGGTTGCAGGCCATCTCACTGGTCTTCACGTGCACAGAGAGGCGCTGCCACATGTGCTGTCCTTTGGACACCTGTCTTCCACCTGGTTCAGACCATGACACAGACTTGCCATTAGAACTACGAATAAAATAGAGAGGGATTTATTTGCAGATGTATCATGCACACAGGATAAAATACATAGAAAATATATACAACCCCAGCCCAATACAGTTGGACTACCCCCTCTACTCTATACCTTCCATCCACACCCCATCCCCCAACACACCCCCCACCCCTTATTAAAAATCAAACACTGAAAGCTGGCCTAACCACGGCTTGCCTCTGCAGCCGCACACAGTGATTCTACCCCAAAGCCAAGACAGGAAATTTTGATTCCAAAAAGCATTGGGTAGAAAAGGCAATCTATTGTAGAAGCAGCTATTTTCAATCTAGAGCTAAGATTTCATGAAGTTATTATCCACACACACATTTTAAGGCAATGATAAAACTGTTCACTGCAAGTCTTTGAAAGATTTCAAAAGCGATGGAGAAAACAAACAGGCATCTTTGTTTATGTATGAGCCTCTACACATGGGTAACATAATGACTATAGCTACTGTCCCCTTTCTTCTTAGTCCCTGAGGCAAATTAAAACCCACATATAAAGCTACTCTCATTGTCCTGGTGGCATAGTAGTTAAGTAGTTAAGAGTTATGGCTGCTAACCCAAATGTTGGCAGTTCAAATCCACCAGGCACTCCTTGGAAACCCTATGGGACAGTTCTACTTTGTTCTATAGGGTTGTTATGAGTTGGAATTGACTCAATGGCAATAGGCTTGGGTTTTTTGGGGGGTATTGTCCTGTAGGGTTACAAAAATATATCTTCTCAGGTGCCCATTTTGATTTGCAAGTATTTCTCCATTACACAAGTGGCATGATCATACACGTTGCACCTATACAGAAGAGAATAAAGCAGATGACAGAAAAACCCAGACTTATGCTGTATTTTAGCATTTCATACTTTTTGATTTTCTTTTTATTTTAAAATGTTATTCCCGATACATACAATGAATCATCATTTACATAAAGACTCCAATAGACAGCAGCTAATTTGGGATTTTCACACTGGAAATATTTGACTAGATGTGTTTGAAAAAAGATAGAATGGAAAAGCACCACAAAATACAAATACCAATATCCTGACTTAGGGCTCCTGCACAGTTGGATATAAATAGGCACAAAATAAAGACTCAGGCAAAGCAGTGGTTAGTGAGACAAAGACCCCTCCCTGGACCTTTCCTCACTGGTGGAGAAAAATCTTAGGGCACTAAAAGCCCCCAGCCTTACTAATTGTCATCTTCAAAAGACTTCCCCCCCCCAAAAAAAACCCAATAAAATAGAATTTCTCTCTTAAGAAGAGCAAATGAGCTGTGCTGTGTGCACATACACATATTCTATTCTGTATATTATAATCACTGTGATCTTACTTTTGGACTCTTAGCTTATTTCCTGTATAACTTTTAGCAGATGGTGGTACCTTACCATAAAAAAAAAAAAAGCATACTATTAATAACAACAGCGCTGATACTTAAATCAGGAAGTATTTTTTTCTTCTTTTTTATTGGTTTTCTTTTTCTCTGCATCCATGAAAACAACAGAGAAAGTAGCACAATAATAACACATTTGTGACATTTAAAAGGAATAGAGTCAAATGAACATTTTTTACCCCCCTTAGCTGGAGGCATGAGATAGACTGTTCTGTATCATAATCTTTTGTTTGGAAAAATGTAGGAAATGATCAGTAGTTAACAGGATGGTTTATTTAATCATTTTGAAAATACAAGAATGAATACTTCCAAAATTTTGTGTGAGCTTCACGTCTATGATTAGGGTAATGTTTTGACATTTCACATTTTAAAATCCTGAAAAGTAAAGTGAGCTAAATAAGTACAGATTAGTATAGAAAGTCTGATACCAATTATAGAAAATTCTAAATGTAAAGGTCTCTAAGATAGGTATAATGGCTAATATTTTGGCCTCATTATTTGGGTAAAAAATAGTTGCTCAATATATCTGATAATCTACCTGTACTTTTAATTGTCCAAGAAAAATCTCATCTTAAAACTACTATATTGAAAGAAATGATAAATTTGTAAAATATATGCTTAATATACTTTCCGAGAATGTATGTGTACTTGTACATTGCTAAATTATTGACTTACCATCACCGATGTTAGGGTAGCCAACTCTCTTCCAAGTTGAACAAACTAAAGAATAGGAAGGTGTGGTCCCTGACAAGAACAGGCCATCAACTAACCAGCTAAAGGCAAGGCCAAAGACCACTTCTGAGTTGGAACTCCAGGTAAACTCATCCCCCACTTTCATTTTCTCATATTCCTCCATTCACTACTCTACTTACACTCTTTCCCTTTTTATGGATTCAATATGCCTTTTTCGATATCCTAGGCATTAGCGAGCTAAAATGGAATGGTATTGGTCACTTTGAATCAGATAATCATATGTTCTACTCTGCTGGGAATGACAGCCTGAAGAGGAATGTCGCTGCATTCATCATCAAAAAGAATATTTCGAGATCTATCCTGAAGTATGACGCTGTCAGTGATAGGATAATATCCATATACCTCCAAGAAAGACCAGTTAATATGACTGTTATTCAAATTTGCACACCAACCACTAATGCCAAAGATGCAAAAATAGAAGATTTTTACCAATTTCTGCAGTCTGAAATTGATTGAACATGCAATCAGGATGCATTGATAATTACTGGAGATTGGAACGTGAAAGTTGAAAACAAAGAAGGATCAGTAGCTGGAAAATACAGCCTTGGTGATAGAAATGATACTGGAGATCTCATTGTAGAATTTTGTAAGACCCATGATTTTTCATTACAAATACCTTTCTTCAATACTGTAAACGGTAAGTACACAAGTGGACCTCATCAATGGAAAACATAGGAATCAAATTGACTACATCTGTGGAAAGAGATGATGGAAAAGCTCAATATCATCAGAACAAGGCCAGGGGCCTACTGTGGAACAGACTATGAATTGCTCATGTGCAAGTTCAAGTTGAAGCTGAAGAAAACTAGAATAAGTCCACCAGAGACAAAGTACAACCTTGAATGTGTCCCACTTGAATTTAGAGACCGCCTACAGAATAGATTTGACACACTGAACACTAATAACCCTTCAGTTATTATTATTATAACCAGATGAGTTGTGTAATGACATTAAGGACATCATACATGAAGAAAGCAAGAGGTCATTAAAAAGACTGGAAAGAAAGAAAAAGCCAAAATGAATGTTAGAGGAGACTCTGAAACTTGCTCTTGAATGTCAACCTGCTAAAGCAAAAAGGAAGAAATGATGAAGCAAACGAGCTGAACAGAGGATTTCAAAGGGTGGCTTGAGAAGACAAAGCAAACTATAATGACATGTACAAAGACTGGGAGTTAGAAAACCAAAAGGGAAGAACATGCTCAGCATTTTTCAAGCTGAAAGAAGTGAAGAAAAAATTCAAGTGTCGAATTGCAATAGTGAAGGATTCTATGGGTAAAATAATGAAAGATGCAGGAAACATCAAAAGAAGATGGAAGGAATACACAGAGTGACTGTAACAAAAAGAATGGTTGATGTTCAATCATTTCAGGAGGAAGCATACAATCAAGAGCTGATAACTGATGGTACTGAAGGAAGAATTCCAAGCTGCACTAAAGACTCTGGCAAAAAACAAGGCTCCAGGAATTGACAGAACACCAATTGAGATGTTTCAACAAACAGATTCAGCACGGGAAGTGCTCACTCGTTTATGCCAAGAAATTTGAAAGACAGCTACCTGGCCAACCAACTGGAAGAGATCTATATTCATGCACATTCCAAAGAAAACTGATCCAACCTCATGTAAAAATTATCAAACAATATCATTAATATCACATGCAAGTAAAATTTTGCTGAAGATCACTCAAAAGCGGTTGCAGCAGTACATCGACAGGGAACAGCCAGAAAGTCACACTGGATTCAGAAGACATGGAATGAAGGATATCATTGCTGATGTCAGATGGATCCTGGCTGAAAGCAAAGAATACCAGAAAGATGTTTACTTGTATTTTATTGACTATGCAAAGACATTTGACTATGTGAATCATAACAAATTATGGATTACATTGAGAAGAATGGAAATTTCAGAACATTTAATTGTGCTCATGAGGAACTGGTACATAGATCGAGAGGCAGTCATTCAAACAGAACAAGGAGGGTACTGCATGATTTAAAGTTAGGAAATATGTATATCACGGTTGTGTCCATTCACCATACTTATTCAATCTGTATGCTGAGAAAATAGTCCATGAAGCTGGACTGTATGAAGAAGAAAGGGGGATTAAGATTGGATGAAGACTCAATAACAACCTGCAATATGCAGATGGTACTACCTTGTTTGCTGAAAGTAAAGAGGACTTGAAGCACTTACTGATGAAGGTCAAAGACCACAGTCTTCAGTATGGATTACGCCTCAACATAAAGAAAACAAAAGTCCTCACAACTGGACCAAGAAGCAACATTATGACAAATGGAGAATAGACTGAAGTTGTCAAGGATTTCATTTCACTTGGATCCACAATCAACACCCATAGAAGCAGCAGTCAAGAAACTAAAAGACACATTGCATTGGGCAAATCTGCTGCAAAAGACCTCTTTAAAATGCTGAAAAGCAAAGATGTCACTTTGAGGACTAAGATGCACCTGACCCAAGCCACACATGGTGTTTTCAATCACTTCATATGCATGTGAAAGCTGGGCAATGATTAAGGAAGACTGAAGGAGTGATACATTTGAATTATGGTGTGGGCGAAGAATATTGAATATAGCATTGACTGCCAAAAGAAAGAACAAATCTGTCTTGGAAGAAGTATTGCCAGAATGCTCCTTTGAAGCATGAATGGGGAGACTGCAGACTACATCTCACATATTTTAGACATGTTATTGGGAGGAACCAGTCCCTGGAGAAGGACATCATGCTTGGTAAAGTAGAGGGTGAACAAAAAAGAAGAAGACCCTTAAGGAGATGGGTTGACAGAGTGGCTGCAACAATGGGTTCAAGCATAACAAAGATCATGAGGATGGTGCAGGACTGGGCAGTGTTTCATTATGTTGTACATAGGGGTCACTATGAGTTGGAACTGACTTGATGGCACCTAACAACAACATGTCTTTTCCAGAAAATATAAATCTCTTATTTGCTGCTTTTCCCAGATGTTGAGTAGATTCCAACTCATGGTGACCCCATATACATCAGAGTAGGATTTACTGTATAGGAATTTCAGTGGATGATTTCTTGGAAGTAGATCACCAGGCCTTTCTTCTGAGGTGCCTTTGTTGGACTTGAACCACTAACTTTTGTTTAGCTTTGAGCACATTAACTGTACCACCCAGGGACCCCTATTTGCCCTTTACCTTTCTTAAATCTGTCTTACTATACCATCCCCCCATGTGTCTGTCAGCTTGTCATACTCTGGGGGCTTGCGTGTTGCTGTGATGCTGGAAGCTATGCCACCGGTATTCAGATACCAGCAGGGTCACCCATGGAGGACAGGTTTCAGCTGAGCTTCCAGACTAAAACAGACTAGGAAGAAGGACCTGGCAGTCTACTTCTGAAAAGCATTAGCCAGTGAAAACCTTATGAATAGCAGCAGAACACTGTCTGATATAGTGCTGGCAGATGAGCCCCTCAGGTTGGAAGGCACTCAAAAGATGACTGGGGAAGAGCTGCCTCCTCAAAGTAGAGTCAACCTTAATGACATGGATAGAGTAAAGCTTTCGGGACCTTCATTTGCTGATGTGGCACAACTCAAAATGAGAAGAAAAAGCTGCAAACATCCATTAATAATCAGAGCCTGGAATGTACAAAGTATGAATCTAGAAAAATTCGAAATCATCAAAAATGAAATGGACTGCATAAACATCACTATCCTAGGCATCAGTGAGCTGAAATGAACTGGTATTGGCCATTTTGAATTGGACAATCATATAGTCTGCTATGCTGGGAATGACAACTCGAAGAGGAATGGTGTTGCATTCATCGTCAAAAACAATGTTTCAAGATCTATTCTGAAGTACAGTGCTGTCAGTGATAGGATATCTATATGTCTACAAGGAAGACGAGTTAATACGACTATTCAAATTTACGCACCAACCACTAGGGCCAAAGATGAAGAAATAGAAGATTTTTATCAGCTGCTATAGTACGAAATTGATCAAACATGCAATCAAGATGCATTGATAATTACTGGCGATTGGAATGAGAAAGTTGGAAACAAAGAAGAAGGATCAATAGTTGGAAAATATGGCCTTGATGATAGAAACAATGCTGGAGATCGAATGACAGAATTTTGCAAGACCAATGACATCTTCATTGCCAATACCTTCTTTCACCAACATAAATGGCGACTATACACATGGACCTCGCCAGATGGAACACACAGAAATCAAATTGACTACATCTGTGAAAAGAGATGACGGAAAAGCTCAATATCATCAGTCAGGACAAGGCCAGGGGCCAACTGTGGAACAGACCATCAATTGCTCATATGTAAGTTCAAGTTGAAACTGAAGAAAATCAGAGCAAGCCCACGAGAGCCAAAATACGACCTTGAATATATCCCACCTGAATTTAGAGACTATCTGAAGGATAGATTGACACATTGAACACTAGTGACCGAAGACCAGACAAGTTGTGGAATGACATCAAGGATAACATACATGAAGAAAGCAAGAGGTCATTGAAAAGACAGGAAAGAAAAAAAGACCAAGATGGATGTCAGAGGAGACTCCAAAAATTGCTCTCGAACATTGAGTAGCTAAAGCAAAAGGAAGAATTGATGAAGTAAAAGAACTGAAAAGAAGATTTCAAAGGGTGGCTCAAGAAAACAAAGTAAAGCATTATAATGACATGTGCAAAGAGCTGGAGATGGAAAACCAAAAGGGAAGAACACGCTCCGTGTTTCTCAAGCTGAAAGAACTGAAGAAAAAATTCAAGCCTTGAGTTGTAATAGTGAAGGATTCTATGGGGAAAATATTAAACAACACAGGAAGCATCAAAAGAAGATGGAAGGAATCAGAGTCATTATACCAAAAAGAATTAGTCAATGTTCATCCATTTCTAGAGGTGGCATATGATCAGGAACCAATGGTACTGAAGGAAGAAATCTAAGCTGCTCTGAAGGCATTGGCGAAAAACAAGGCTCCAGGAATTGATGGAAAGTCAACTGAGATGATTCAGCAAACAGATGCAGCACTGGAGGTGCTCACCTGTCCAGCTCCCTGGCCAACTGACTGGAAGAGATCCATATTTATGCCTATTCCCAAGAAATATGATACAACTGAATGTGGAAATTATAGGGCAATATCACTAAAATCACATGCAAGCAAAATTCTGCTGAAGATCATTCAAAAATGGCTGTAGTAGTATATTGACAGGGAACTGCCAGAAATTCAGGCTGGTTTCTGAAGAGGACATAGAACCAGGGATATCATTGCTGATGTCAGATGGATCCTGGCTGAAAGCAGAGAATACCAGAAGGATGTTTACCTGTGTTTTATTGACTATGCAGAGGCATTCAATTGTGTGGATCATAACAAATTATGGATAACATTGTGAAGAATGGGAATTTCAGAACACTTAATTGTGCCCATGAGGAAACTTTACATAGATCGAGAGGAGTTGTTCAGATAGAACAAGGGGATACTGATTGCTTTAAAGTCAGGAAAGGTGTGTGTCGGTTTTATTCTTTCACCATACCTATTCAATCTGTATGCTGAACAAATAATACAAGAAGCTGGACTATATGAAGAAGAATGGGGCATAAGGGTTGGAGGAAGACTCATTAACAACCTGTGTTGTTCAGATGACACATGCTTGCTGAAAGTGAAGAGGACTTGAAGCACTTACTAATGAAGATTAAAGGCCACAGCCTTCAATATGGATTGCACCTCAACACAAAGAAGACAAAAATCCTCACAAGAGCAAAGATGTCACCTTGAAGACTAAGGTGCACCTGACCCAGGCCATGGTATTTTCAGTCACATCATATGCATGTGAAAGCTGGACAATGAATAAGGAAGACCAAACAAGAATTGATGCCTTTGAATTGCGGTGTTGGAGAAGAATACTGAATGTACCATGGACTGCCAAGAGCATGAACAAATCTGTCTTAGAAGAATTACAACCAGAATGCTCCTTAGAAGCAAGGATGGTAAGATTGCACCTTACATACTTTGGACATGTTGTCCAGAGGGATCAGTCCCTGGAGAAGGACATCATTCCTGGCAAAGTACAGGGTCAGTGGAAAAGAGGAAGACTGTTCAACGAGGTGGATCGACACAGTGGCAGCAACAATGAGCTCAAGCATGACAATGACTGTAAGGGTGATGCAGGACCAGGCAGTGTTTTGTTCTGTTGTGCATAGTGTCGCTATGAGTCGGAACCGACTCAGCGACACCTAACAACAAACAACAAATGTACCATCCAGCCTCGGTGATTTGTTGGCATCATCAATTGCCAAGGAAAAGCTTTCTTCCCCCAAACGCCTTCCTTTCAATGCTCATTAAGAAACTCATTGAACTCAAATGCTGTCTATGTCTTCATTGAACTTTGTGCATTTAAAAAAAAAAAACAACAGTTCCCTTGATAGCGAGTCTGGAGCTATTTCAACCAACAGTTATATACCCCAACAAAACATTGCCTAAGTCTTCACATATACTAGCAAAAAAGACATCCTTGTATCCCTGGGAAACCCTAAGGTGACCCCACTTACTTACTCACATGGACTGTTTTCCTCACTATGCAGAAGTTCTATTTAGGCCTCTTTTAAAACCATGTCTTTCCATATGTTAAGGCTATTAATCATCTTAACTAATTCACAGTTTAGTTCTTTTTTAATTCAGTACCCTCTTACTCCAGTAGTGGGAGATTTCCACCATGGCTGTCAAAATTAGCAGCCCTTCTTCCCCTCAGAGTCTTGTTGGAGATTTGCTGTAAATTACTGTGTAATTAGGAAACAGTTCTAATGCCCCAGGGCATTTATCTGATTAAGATAAACTTTTTTTTTTTTTTTTTTTCTTTTCAAGGACAAAATAAATTGCTTCCTAAAACCTGGAGATAGTGAAGGAAATGCTTCATCTCATAGACACTGAGCAGAGTATAAAGTTTGGTCCTGCATCAGTCATTCCTAACCAGGGGCTCGTAGACAACCCCAGTGGTCCATGCATCTACAGATGCATCAGGCATTGTCTTTAGACTGAATAAATACTATGTCTTTGTAGGTAATGTACTGCTATTTTTGAGCGTATGTAAGATGCTGTTATGATAAAGTATGCTGTTAGGTACAAGGGTAACTAAATTCTGAGTAGCTTTTTTTTGTGTCCTGTATTCAATGGCCAGTAATAAACTTACAATCATAATCATAGCTTCAAGGGAAGGCTTCATAATGTGAAAGGGAATTCTCCTATTTGAAAAGGTTGGGCCTCCATTGCTGTGACAGTAAAAGTGCTTAAAATATGGGACAGGAAAAAAAGATAAATGCATTCTAAAAAGGTGATATTCCCATGAAATAAAACTTTCATTTAATTACAGATTAATAGGTCGTGCTTCAGCCATAAGCTTCTTCCTTCTATTATTTAATTTCACTTGGTTTCCTAATCTTAGGTAAAGCCATATGGCTTAGAATTGTCACAAAGTACCCCATCCTTCTTGCTCTAACTTTGAAAGACAGACCTCAGGCCTAAAACCGTCTCATATTTGAAGTTCAAATAACTCGGGTGGCTAAATAAATTTATTAATATTAAAGTTATTAGTTGAAATAGCTGTTAGGTCTGCGAGGAACTAGAGGGGTATAGGATGGTGTACCTGATAGTGTGCAGGGTTAAGTAAGCCTGGGGCTGCAGTTCCAGCTTCAGCAGTTTTAGCATCTTGCTTTAGTTGTTGTTTCATTAGATAAGTATCATAATTCCCCCCCACCAACAGAAAACCCAATATTTACAGCACTGAAGAGAAGGGTTGGGAGTGGGTGGTATAAACAGATTAGTGTGTCTTTGGCATTCAGAGTGATGCTGTCTGTTCCATTTGTTTCAGTAAGAACTAGTTATGTGTGCAGAGTAAGCTGCTCTGGGCTCCACAGAGGTCTAAAATGGGAATCCCAGTGGGTGGGTGTTTGAGATCAGGAGGGAGGGATCCTGTACAAGCTGCCTGAGGGAGAAGCTTACACAACACCTGTCTCCCTTCTGTGAATTCAGGTCCCTGCCACTAGGCTTAATAGCTCCTCAAAAGACATAGGAATAGCATCCAGAGAGCCAGAGACAAGGCAAGATCTTCACATGAGGAGGGCAGACTCACTCCTTGGGACCTGAGGAGGTTAGTATTTGTTTTGCCTGAAAGTGAGAACGGAAACAGGCTATGCCATCAAGCCCCAGCATGGGGACGATGGCTCACCAGGTTATGAAAATGAAATCCAAAGCCACAGGGCTGCAGGCAGTTCTGTTGTGGCCTCTGCAGCTGTAGCTACAGCTGGGGCAGAAGGTCTTTCAAGGAAAGGACGATGCTGCCCCAGCAGAGAGAGAACAAAAGGAAGGCTAGTGATATGGATGCCTGACTGTTCTCACCCCATGGGTTACAAGCAGCTGGTACCAGAAGGAAGTTGAGAAGTGGTTCTTGGGGAAGCTTAGGCATAGAGCTATTTAAACCATTTGAGCCAAATTCTTGTTTTCACAGGCAATTCCACCTTTGTCTTTAATACAAAGATCCCCATTGACTTCAGTTTCACTTCTTGAAAACTTGCCAGAAAAATCTGCATATTCAGTATATACTGTCAACCCTGGGAACCTATCTAAACATAATTAAAATTGTCACCTTTTTGGCTCGTCACTACTTGGGAGATAGAGAATCTCAGAATGTATTATTTAAGACAAATGATTTTTGATCATATGACAAATCAGTAGTTTTCTGGTGATATTAAATCTTAAATAGCACGGTGAGTTTTATCCTTCTCCCCTTTGATTCTAACCTGACTATAATCTAATAAGAAAATCATTTGTCTTGCTGAATCTTACAATATCACATAAAAAATCTAAATGTACAGTCTACGTCTTAAGTCTTTAGATCTATCACATCCTACATCCTAAAGTTATGTGATATGGGAGAAAAGACAACTGGAAGAAAATCAGTATGCCTTTATTAAGCCCTGTGCTTTCTTTAATGAACCATTAAAGAAAAAGACACCCATAAGTGAAATTATCTCCTCAAAGTCAATGAAGTATGGAAGGCCCCGTAAACTTTATAAGGGCACAGGATCTACTCTACTGAGAAAATCGTCAAGTCTATTTCAAACTAAAGAGTCGGATTCTGATGGTTACTGAACATTTTCTAAGTATTTTAAATGGCCTTTGGTTCCACCTGATCTTGATTACTGGCTGATGAGGGAAAGTCTAGTGCCTAAAAAAAAAAATTGAAAACACCTTGTTGGTACCAGCGCTATACCAGGCGTCATTAAATTCCTCCAGGAAGTATAAATGATGCTAAGATGATGTTTCCTTTGAAGGAACTTCAGATGCTTATCATTTCTCTTATGCTCCATGCTACCAGAACTCTGATTTTAACAGCAAGCCATTTGGTATTCTTCAGCTCTCCCAAGAGTCCTCACAATTGGCCCTGGCAATATACAGCAGTTGCATTGCTTGGCTGCGATCATTCCTTGGGAGCAGGATAAATCTAGGCAGACCGTAATGATCCAGTGGGCAGCTTTATTCCCATCACTAGTTCCCTTTGCCTTGCTGGTTTACAAAAAGTGTTGGAACAGAAGGTCACAGAAAGAGCATATCTTTTTCAAAATCTTTTGTAGGAACAACTAAAATTAAAAATCTATGATGCACGGCTTTAAAACTTCCAGTCTTTCTGACCCCATATGTAGGTTTTCAAGAAGAAAACCCTGAATCAATCCTGTATTGAATGTTCTTAACAACCAACCTGTTAGTTTTGCTGACCATTGCATGATTTTAAAATGCAGCCATGTGTGGTTGTCACCCACCAAGGACATACCCACTTTCAGGCATTTCTTTTGCTTTTAGGCACTCACCTTAAAGTCATGAACTGATAGTCGACTCTCCTCTCTCTCTGGCCCTGCTGGCATGAGAGAACCAGCATGTCTACCCATCCCTACCAATCTCTTTTGACAAGCAGCCAGCAGCTGTCACAATTAGGATCTCCTTGCTGTGTCCTTGGTCAGACTCACCCTCTGGCGCATAAAAGGCTCAATGCCTTTTGACATGGGTGAATGACAGCAGTTGTGCCCAGCCAGACTAAAGTGGCTGTGATTTAGACGTGCAGAGGCTTCCCAGCCTCCACCTGAAGCGTATTGGCAGGATAATCACACATACTCCCTCTAACAGTCGGTATGATTTGGTCAAGACCACATTCTTTCTATTTCAGGCTCTTTAGGGCACATCAAGAAGGAAGAGCACAGACTTCCCAATGCACTTCACTGAGTAAAAAGGGGAGAGAGGCTCTGGCCCCATTCACCAGCCTCCACGGCCAAGTTCAGAAGCAAACATTTGAACCAATTGAGCTCTTTTCATCTGAAGAGCTATTCAAGCCACAGACACCTCATCAGTGGGCTCCCTCCTGCTGCAGGAATGTGTACCTTTGACTCTCCCAGGAGTTTGAAGGGCTGTAAAGGAACAGCTGAAAATGACCACAGACTCCGTGCACAATGAATTGAACATAGTTTATGTTCTTTTGTTAACTTAAAGAGACACTGTCAAGATCTACAGGTCAAAAATAGGACCAGACATGCACTGTTTTTATCAGATGGAGGAAATCTGATAAAAAGCACTTCAAATGCTGGGAAAATGATATGACTTTTCTTAAAAAAAAAAAAAAAAAAAACTCACTTTTAGTGGGACTCACAAAACTTTGGTGTATTCCCCAGGGCGTGGGAGGCACCCAGCAGAGGCTCATGCTGGCGTCCACCCCCACAAAGTGATATGACAGAACTCTTCCAGAAGTTCACATTATAGCTTTTACTTTAATGCAGACAGGATCATTGCAAACGTTTGTGCAAACAGCAAAAAGGCAAAAGAAAAAAAAAAAAAAAAGAAAGCTCTGTTTGCCAAAAAGAAGCTGACAAATTTGTAAAGGGGCAAAATTCACTTTCAAGCTTGTGAGTGGGAGTCACAAACAAAAGTGAATCTCCAGAATCGGAAAATGTGTTGCATCGAAACATAAAAAGCAAAAAAAGACCAAAACTAACGACTTGACAGTGTCCTTTTAAGAACGACAGACAATCAAGTTAAGGCAGTCGTGCAAACCACGGCACGGTAATGAGTTCCTCATCCTTGATGGCATGCACCACATCTGTTTCCATGTTAGAAGGTGGGAGAACCCAGGAGAGAGAAAGCAAGAGGCAAACCACTAATTTTTTTTTTTTTTTTTTCCCATGCAGCTTCTCTTACACATTCACTGCAGTGTGGGGGCTTTCAAAGCTGCACATGTGCCGACGGACATTGGCTGGTGGGCGAGCATTCTGGCTGCCTCTTCCTGGGGATTGAAAAGAAAAAGACACCCAGTGAGTGAGTGGTTATACATGTGTGCAGATATGGTGATTACACCACTCAGGTGGTGCCTGGTCCTGCCCTGGGTCTGGGCTTGGCCCCTGAGCTTGTCTCCATGACGTCTCCATCTCTGTTTTCCCTCCACTGCCTGGCCATTTCTGAAAGCCACATCAGTGGGGTGCAGTACCTCTGTTGCTTTGGGGGACCATCTTTCACCAAATGGCAGATGCTTTTTCTGCTGTGCATGTCTGGCCCAGAATGTCTCTTCTCCCCTACTTCTGATTTACCCCTTCACTCCTCATGGCCGTCGACTCAACCTCCATCACACTAATATAGGTAGAACATTTCCCCCACTGCTCCACCTAGAGGAAGTTCATTGATTTATATCTTAATACTGCAACTGTTAGTTACAGTGTTAATTTTCCTCCTTATAATGTCACCATAAAAACAATGCTGTCACTTCACATAAAGTCTCATTTATCTCTTGGATTTCATAGATAAAATGTGTCTAATGATGGGGAGAGGGTGAGCACCAAGAGACCAGCCTGTAGAGATTAGATTAGAGAACCTCCCACAAGGGACAAATGACATCTCATTCCCAGATTGAATGAATGTACAACACATAGGGCTATCTGCCCTCTGTATCATTTTGACAAGGAGAGAAGAACACTGGCTAGCAGGACAAGGGTAATAAGGCAGCCATGGCCCTTTGGCCCTTCCATGATTTGTTGGCATAAGGATACGTGGGTTTTCCATGAGTCAAGTAGTTCTTCAGAAGGTGATGGGCTAGAGCCACCGTGTTGGCAATCCATGTAAGCAGGTTGCCTGCCATAGGAAAGAATTCCAGGAACAAGATGCTAAGGTGAACCATCAGAGATTCTGGGGTTTATAGGGATGAGGTTGGTTGAGTTGGAGGGAATCTCTCATGTTAAGGAACTGTGCAGTGATGCAATTCCCTACACCAAAACCAAACTGCCATCGAGTCGATTCTGATTCAAAGTGACCCTAGAGGACAGAGTAGAACTGCTCCGTAGAATTTCCAAGGAGTGCCTGGTGGATTCGAACTGCTGACCTTTTGGTTAACAACCATAGCTCTTAACCACTACCCCACCAGGGTTTCCAATTCCCCAAAAGCTCCCTAAAGACTTATAAATGTTCTCTATGAGTTAGCATTAGCTACCTACCACAAATCCTGTTTATAAGTATCCAGTATTAACCAGAAGGGAACCACAGCACCTCCAGGAAGTCAAAGACCTTTTCCATCTTTTCTACATTTTTCCTCACCAAAGTAGACAGAGGAATGGAAACCCAGAAGAGAGAGGGGAAGAGATGTAGCAGAAGCAGACTCTGCCTCTTCCCATTCTAAGATTTTTTTAGGCTGAGGCCTGGCAGATGCTGGGCAGGAGAGATATGAGTTTGTAATTTGAAACAAGACTACACAGGGCTAGCCTTTTAATACCTGAAAACAAAGAATCTGTTCTGAATGTTTAAAAGTGGGAAAAGAGATTTGTCATAGGACCGCTAAAGGTAACAGAGAAAAATGACAATCAATCAATATGTGGACTTCCACCAAACTCGCTGCCATTGAGACGATTCCAACTCATAGCGACCCTATAGGACAGAGCGGAACTGCCCCATAGGGTTTCCAAATAGCGGATGGTAGATTCAAACTGCCAACCTTTTTGGTTACCAGTGGAGCTCTTAACCACTATACCACCAGGGCTCTGTGTACTTCCAGCAAGTTTGGGTTATTCAATTAACCAGTTAAAAGTACATTATCTACTCAGAACAATTTGAAATCCTCATCCAGAAATAAGAACTTGAGACACCTTGGGGTGAGTTCATTTCTACTGCAACAATCTATTTATTTAAGAAAATTAGAGAGAGACAATGTTTTTTATTAAACTTGCCAAAGTAATATGTCCCTGACATTCAATATACCCACCCTGAAATCACAAAGATGGAAACATTAGCAATGAGATAACCAAGAATAGAGATATGAAATTTGAATATTTAAATGAGGTTATCAGAAGGAAAGACCATTTAACCTGTAAAATATTTTTTTTAACTTCATTTCTTATGAAAGAAGTAGAAAATAATGTTCTGACTTTTGCCTTGCTACACTGACTGTATCCTCCTGAATCCTCTCATGAGCCTGTAACTAATGCAGACACACAGGGTCCTCTGCTCAGGAGGGACATGAACTTGGGGTTTAGTGCTCTGTGGTCACCACCCTGGAATTGGTCATTTCTCCTTTAATTTGTAAATTATGTAAGTGATATCCAATGGGAAAATAGAGCCTGCACTGAGGGCTTGGAGCCACTCCTCTTTAGAACTACTCCTGTAGTTACTAGACAGTTCTGTGGTTCCTTTGGGGTTTTCAGCCATATTGACAACCAAGCTTCATACAGTAACTCGGAGCAATTCCAAAACCACCTTGACTAACTATTGATTGAGACGGTTAAAAAAATTATAGCCTCTCTTTCATGGCCCTGTTCCTTTAGACTCTGTCACTTTGCATTAAAGTGAAGTAAATATAAATGACCTATCTTGAGAACCTTGCTTTTTCATAAAGAAGTGGGGACAGGCTAAGCCTTGAAAAGCCTGATGCCAGAGTGGCCGTTTTATAAGTTGTATAAAAACGGAGAGAAGGAGTTTGACTTCAGGGTATTTTTAGCAATTGTAAAATCATATATTCAACCAACCAGTGACGAGGCAAGCCAGAGTAAAAACTTGGAGGGAAAAAGCAGCATATGGGGGCTTGTCAAATAAAGTCCCAAATCTGTGCTTGAATCTTTTGGCAGAAACTGCAGATTTAAAGAAGCCCCAGAAGTTTAGTTAGAAAGATTCTTCTTCAGTTTCCTCTGAAAAGTGCAAGGCTTTTAAATAAAGAGTCACTGCTTGTCATAATGCCAAGTGCCTGGATTGCGTATAGCTTTTCACCTTCTATTTTCATTGACCAAATAGTCTTCCTTTGTATAAGAAGTTCTCTTTCTTTGAGTATACTTAACCCCATGACTTTGTATTAATATGTTATTTTATTTAAATCAGGTCACCTGTACATCAGTTTCTATGCCAGGGATTCCTCTTTATATGACCTTGAGAGGTTGTTATAGACAAGTTTTACTTAGTATGGTGTTAGACATAAAATCATTGGGGAAGGAGTCAGGAGACCTGACATTCTCTAACTGTATGATTCTATAGGAGAGCCTCTTTCAGATTTAATTTTTTCATCCTTAAGAAGGATTGTTGAAATAGTACCTGTGAAAATCCTTCCACATAGAAAAGGGCTCTCCCAGCTTAAACCATCACTGCATTTGTTAGGTGCTGAGTCCCTTCCAACTCAGAGCGACCCCATATGACACAGTAAAACTGCCCATAGGGATTTCAAGACTGTAATCATTACAGGAGCGGACTGCCGTGTCATTTCTCCTGTGGAGCAGCTGGGTGAGTTTGAACCCAGAAACTTTCAGATAGCAGCAGAGTGCTTAATTGTTGTGTCACCAGGACTCTTTTCACTGCTACTAATACCTTCCTTTTGAAGTATGGAGAAACAAAAGCACAGACGGAAGACCCAGACAGGTTAGGTCTTGGTGTATATTTAAATCAGGCTATTTTTTTTTTTTTTTATTTCATAGTATCCCACACTTCACTTTACTGATGGTTTTCAGTCACTTTTCTTACTCAAGAATTTCAATAACTTCCAGTAGAAAAGTAAACTGATGTCTGTTTTCTCCCTCTTCTAGGATTTATTTTTGTGGGCAAAGTTAGTGACACTGAATGGATGTGTCAGGAGCAGGTAAAGGCTGGGTACACAGGGAGGTGAGCTGTCTGTCTGAAGCTGCATGTCCATGGTAGGTTTGAAGGTGAATCTACTTTTAGCAGAGATAAAATTGTCTGTACAATTCCAGATGGCCAATCTTGAGGATATATAAAGCTCACCATGGACGTAATAATGTGGCAGCTGTCCACAGTCATCATAAAGAATGACAGCAACCACCTAAGACCGTTTACCATAGTGTATTTTTGTTTTGTTTTATTTTGTTACAGACAAGTAGAATCATTTGTGCCTCTGATTGCTTTCCAAAGTCAAATGCATTTTTTCTACTATCTGAATTTTTGTGTTTATTTCTCAGCACCTGTTCATCAGAGTGGAGAACAGAACCTTGACTGTGTGTGTAGGTACTCTGTGAAATGGTAATTTCTTCCCATCCTTCTTTTAACACATGTGCATCTAACATAGTATTTGTGGCTCTTTATATGAACACATAAGGCAGCCATTCCATGTTGTTGTTTTTAGATGCCATCGAGTTGGTTCCAACTCATAGCAACCCTGTATACAACAAAATGAAACACTGCCCTGTCCTGTACCATCCTCACAATCGTTATGCTTAAGCCAATTGTTGCAAACACTGTGTCAATCCATTTCGCTGAAGGTCTTTTTCACTGACCCTCTACTTTACCAAGCATGATGTCCTTCTCCAGGGACCAAGCCCTCCTGATAACATGTCCAAGGTATGTGAGACAGTCTCACCATCCTCGCTTCTAAGGATCATTCTGGATGTACTTCGTCCAGGACAGATTTGTTCGTTCCTTTGGCAGCCCATGATATATTCAGTATTCTTCACCAACACCATAATTCAAACAATTCTTGATCTTCCTTATTCATTGTCCAGCTTTCCCATGCATATGAGGGAATAGAAAACACCATGGCTTGGGTCAGGTGCACCTTAGTCCTTAAAGTGACATCTTTGCTTTTTAACACTTTAAATAGGTCTTTTGGAGCAGATTTGCCCAATGCAATGTGTCTTTTGATTTCTTGACTGCTGCTTCCATGGCTGTTGATTGTGGATCCAAGTAAAATGAAATCATTGGCAACTTCAATCTTTTTCCCGTTTATCATGGTGTTGCTTGTTGGTCCAGTCGTGAGGATATTTGTTTTCTTTATACTGAGGTATAATCTATACTGAAGGCTGTGACCTTTGATTTTCATCAGTGTTTCAAGCCCTCTTCACTTTCAGCAAGGAAGGTTGTATCATCTGCATAACGCAGGTTGTTAATGAGTCTTCCTTCAATCCTGATGTCCAGCTTTTCGGATTATTTGTTCAGGATACGGATTGAATAAGTATGGTGAAAGGATACAACCCTGGCCTACACCAATCCTGATTTTAAACCACTCAGGGTACCCTTGTTCTGTTCAAACCTCTTCCTCTTGATCTATGTACAGGTTCCTCATGAGCATAACTAAGTGTTCTGGAATTCCCATTCTTTGCAATGTTACCCATTATTTGTTGCAATCCACACAGTCTAATGTCTTTGCATAGTCAATAAAACACAGGTAAACATCTTTCTGGTATTCTCCACTTTTAGCCAGGATCCATCTGACATCAGCAATGATACCCTTTGTTCCAAGTCCTCTTATGAATCTTGTTTGAATTTCTGGCAGTTCCGTGTCAATGTACTGCTGCCACCGCTTTTGAATTATCTTCAGGAAAATTCTGCTTGCGTGTGATATTAATGATATTTTTTGATAATTTCCACATTCTCTTGGAACTCCTGTCTTCGGGATGGGCACGCATATGGATCTCTTGCTGTTGGTTGACCAGGTAGATCTCTTCCATATAGGTGTAAAATATTGCTCTATTTTTAAATTCTTAGTTATTCAGATGCCTAAGCTAAGAGTAGTTAAGCTAAGATTACTAAAAGTATAAAGAATAATTTTATGAAATTCAATTTAATCACCACCACAGATTTGTCCAATATCAATGTATAGTCTTATTAAGAGTTCCCTTTCTTTGGAAACATTACAGTTATTTCTGAACTCTGTATATTATTCTCAATATTATTCTCCTTCTTAAAAGTTGGTGTATTTCATCACTTGATATATTTTAATATTTTTACAACATGTATATTCATATGTATTAATAAGCAACATATGCTATTGTTTAACATATTATTAATTTCATATATCTGACATCACACTACATTTCCATTCAGCAATTGGCTACTTTTGTACAATACTATGTTGATAAATATAGCTCTAGTTCATTTACTTAAACCAAATTGAATAAATAGCACACTAAAAAAAGTAACCCATTCTCCTACTGATGGCCATTTAGATTGTTTCCTACTTTTTTCTACTTTGAGCAATGCTGCAATAAACATAATTGAGTATGTCTCCTTGCACACACTGGTAGAGTTTTTCTGTGGTACGTACCTAGAAATAGAATTGGTGGATTATTGTCTACACACTTGGTCTTTTTTATATATTAACTAATTGCTCTGCAAAGTGCTTGCAGAATTTACACCCATATGTGAGAGTCCATATTATTCTTTCCAATGGTTGGTTTGTTTTTCAGATTTTTTTAAAATTATCTTTTTATTATAAAAATTTTCAAAAATATAAAGAAGAAAATGCTATAATGAACCCCTCTGTCCCTGTTATCCAGGTTATCAGCTTTGTTTCATCTGCACTCTCTAAACTCACTGATTTATTTTGAAGTATATCTAAAAAATTATGTCATTCTTTCACAACAACATAGATCTATAAAACATAGGTACTCTTTTTTTCAAATACAAGAAAAAATTAATATCATTATCACATTTAAAAAATAACAGTAACCCCTTAACATAATCAAATAACTATTTTTATTTTAATTCTTGATTGTCTAATATATTTTTTTTTTACATTTGATTTTTTCAAAATCATGTTCCAAACAAGACCTGCAGATTGCATTTTGTTGTTGTGTCACTGAAGTCTTTTTTTCATCTATAGAGTTTTCTTCTCCTTTTTTCTTGCTATTGATTGGTTGAAGAAACACTGATTATTTCCTAGATTATGGATTTTGCTGATTAAGCCCCCACCGTGTCATTACCATGTTCCTCTCTCACCTGTACATCCTATGAACTGATACTTAGAGCTGAAGGCTTGGTCAGATTCAAGATTGATTGTATGCCGAGAATAGTTTGTAGGTGGTGGTGTTTACTTACTATTACACCAAAACAGGAGGCACATAAATTGGAATGTCTCTTAACACATTGGAGCCCTGGTGGCCAGTGGATAAGAGCTTGGTTGGTAACCAAAAGGCCGGCAGTTTGAATCCACCAGCTGCTCCTTGGAAACTCTATGGGGCAGCTCTACTTTGTCATATAGGGTCACTCTGAGTCAGAATCGACTCAGTGGTGATGGGTTTGATTCTTTTGTTTGTTTGGTTGGTTCTTAACACATTAAGATTGATCAGTGGGTTCAGCTTTTATCAGCCTGATGCCTCCATTATAAAGCTCCCATTAGTCTTTCTTCTAATAGTTTTAGTAGTCCTTGATGATCATTACCTAGATCAATTATTTTATCAGGAGACTATAAAATGGTTATATTTCTATCATTCCTTCTATATTTGTGAACCAGATTTCTTTTCTAAAGAAGAAATTTCCTTCATCAGATCTTTGGTTACTCTAAGGTAGAGTTCAAACAGAAAACACAGGCCAAATGCGTGATTCTTTTCCTTTATTGACCAATTCTCAGTATAATGAATTGTTTTTCTAATATTCCGCAACAGGTGATCATTATATCACCTGTGTGTCTGCTTCTATTGTCTGTTTTTTTCCTTCATATTTCAGTTATATGGTATTAAGACATGCCTAATATATATATTTTTATATACGTCATGTGAGACATTGTATATATGTAAAATAAAATACTGTAGATGCTCAAAAGCAAAACAAAACAAACGAACAAAAAAACCAAACCCTTTGCTGTCAAGTCAGTTCAGACTCATAGCGACCCTATAGAACAGGGTAGAACTACCCCATGGAGTTTCCAAGGAGCAGCTGGTAGATTCAAACTCCCAACCTTTTGGTTAGCTGCCAAGCTCTTAGCCACTGCACCACCAGGGCTCCAGATGGTGTTAAGTCCACCAGAGCTGCTTCACAGTTTTCTCTGCTATGTAAGTGTGGGGGTAGGGGGTGGTAAGGGGGCAGAACCAATCAATTTAATTAAATCGGGGACTGAGCTGGGTCAAAATTGTCTTGCAGTTTTGATAGGACTCAATCTACCTCTGTTCCACTCTGTTCCTAGGGCATATCACTTCAGGATTTTGAGCCAAGAGCCTGAATGGGGACTGGTACCCCTCATCTGCTATCACCTTAGCACTAAGAAACTATGAAAAATTCTGTTTTACTTTTCAGATATTTTCAATTTATATTTTTGTGTCCATATAGCCACATATTTATAATCTCTGTTGGTTTCCCTGCCCTCCAGCAGCAGCTCTCTGTCCGAGTAAGCTGGAATCTTAGTGTCTGGTTGTGCCCAGGGCTGGCAAATGCTCCTAGGGCTAAGTGTCTGCACATCATTATTTCACTTTCTTTTGGGCTTTCAACTAAGAATCTGTTGTTCTGTAGGTCTTTTCACAAGGTAGGAATACTGCCTCAGCACTGAAACAAAAACTAGTTGCCATCAGGTTGATTCTGACTCATGATGACCTCGTGTGTTTCAGAGTAAAATTGCCCTCCATAGGGTTTTCATGACTACTACCTTTCAGAAGCAGATCTCCAGGCCTTTCTTCCTAGGTACCTCTGGGTGGGTTAGAACCACCAACCTTTTAGTTAGTAGCCAAGAGGTTAACTGTTTGTGGCACCCTGGGACTCCTCCCTGAAAATATATTCTGTGTGTCAGAGGTTTTGGCTTACATCTTAACCCTTTTGACCATTCAACTTCCAACTTTCAGCAAATGTTTGAGAAAAATCCTGGACATATGTTGAAGTCTCTCCTGCCTCTCATTTTATCTCTCCAGCCCCATGTGGCCACAAGATTTATTCTGCTTTCTTTACTCCTGTCATTGCCTCTCTGTCTGGTCCCAGCTTCTTTTTAGTTCCTCAACTGGCAGATGCCCCAAGTGAAAAGCAGCTACAGATCATCTGCTCATTTCTTAGTTCTCCTCTCTGTGAAATTTGAGTCTTATAATCCTCATCGCTTCAGCAACTCTCTGATGCTTTAAACATATAAATTTTGTCTTTCATATTGCTTTTCCAGATTTTTTTGTTGGGAACTTTATTCTACCACAATCTGTTCCACTCCATCAAGAAGCAGAAGTCTAGTCAGACTTCTTAATTTTTGCCAAACCTATGATAATAAAATTGTATCCCAATTTTTTTATTTTTTATTTTTTCCTATCTCTGTTTCTTTGTTCATGATGTTCTCTTTACAGATTCTTGTTTCTATTACCTTCACAATTCTAACATGTTAATCAAATTTCACTTGTCTATCAGTTTGTCATACTGTGGTAGCTTGCATGTTCCTATGATGCTGGAAGCTATCACACTGGTATTTCAAATACCAGCAGGGTCACCTATGGTGGACAGGTTTTAGTGGAGCTTGCAGACTAAGACAGACTGGGAAGAAGAACCTGGTGACTTACTCTGAAAAAAACTGGCCAGTGAAAACCTTATGTTGTACATAGCATCGCTATGTGTCGGAACCAACTTGATGGCACCTAACAACAACAACAACAATCGAGTTCCTATAAAACTGAACACACTGCAATACATACAATATTTTTGTACCTCTCCTGTGATACTTTTCACTTTTTATTATATAAATTATTAATGTTAATTTTTATCTCTCATATTAAAACCAAAACCAAACCAGTTGCTGTTGATTCCAACTCATGTTGACCTCATGTGTTGGAGAGTAGAACCGTATTCCATAGGATTTTCAAAGCTGTGACCTTTTAGAAGCAGATTGCCAGGACTTTCTTCCAAGGTGCCTCTGGGTAGGTTCAAACCACCAACTTTTGGTTAGTAGTTAAGTGCTTAACCATTTGCATCACCCAGGGATTCCTATCTCCCATATCAGATAAGACATAATCTCCATTGAGCAGCATCCATGTCAGATTTACCATTATATGCCACCTTATTGCCCTTCTACCCCTGCCCCATTTTTTGCAAATAATTTAAAAAACTGTATTATTTTTCCACACACACTGGATTACTTCTAAGAGTGAACAGAAGTGCTTTTAATAATTACATTACAACAAAAAGATATAAGTGGGGACTGTCTTGGGCATACAAAGACACATGCTCATCTATTTATAGTAAATTTTGGATGAAGAGTTTAAATCAACATGATATGGAGAAACATTTCTAATAAGAAAATAAGCCAGAAATAATCCTGAGCTTCTCAATCACTCAATTGGAGGGAATATCAAGAGGACTGCCAGAATGAAAAAATCTGTCTTGGATGTACAGCCAGAATGCTCCTTAGAGTGAGGATGGCGAGACTCAGTTTCATGTACTTCGGACATGTTATCAGGAGACAAGTCCCTGGAAAAGGACATCATACTTGGTAGAGGGTCAGTGAAAGGAAGACCCCCAGTGAGCTGGATTGACACAGCGGCTGCAACAATGGGCTCATATAGCAATGATTGTGAGAATGTCACAGGACTGGACAGTGTTTCTGTTATACATAAAGTCCCTACGAGTCAGAGCTGACTCCATGACACCTAACAACAACAACAATTATTTTTATTATTTCATATTCCCCAAACTAAACCCACTGCTGTTGAGTTGATTCTGACTCATAGTGATCCTATAGGACAGAGTAGAACTGCCCCATTGGGTTTCCAAGGCTGTAAATCTTTACAGAAGCAGGCTGTCCCATCTTCCTCCCACAGAGCCGATGGTGGGTTAAAAGTGCTGGCCTTTCGGTCAGCAGCCAAGCACTTAACCACTGCACCACCAGGGCTCCTTATTTCATATTAGTCAAAACTAAACCCATTGCCGTTGAGTCACTTCCAATTCATAGCGACCCTATAGGACAGAGTAGAATCGCCCTATAGGGTTTCTAAGGAGCACATGGTGGAATCGAACTGCTGACCTTTTGGTTAGCAGCCAAACTCTTGCCCACTATGTTACCAACGTTTCCTATTTCATATTGGATGTCATAAAATCACCAGTGAAATTTAAATTTAAAAAAACAGTAAAAATAATATCTGTATATGTGTTTGTGTGTAAAGACTAGGATATATATCAAGATGTTAATGGTGTTTTTCTTTGCGTATTGGTAGAATTGTAGGTAATTTTTGTTAGCTTCCGTTTCCTTTCATATATTTCCCAAAATTTCCACAATGAATTTTAGTTTTAAAATGAGAAAATAATGTTATTTACAAAAAGAAATTTATCATAACATATAATTCAGGAGTAAATTTTCTTTTCCTTTTAGCCTTATTCCAGTTAACCATGATTATTATACAGGAGCTGTGAATTAATTTTCCTTTGCTGTAAAAAAAATGGATAATGTAAAAATTCTAAAAAAAAAATATTAAAATATATGAAGAGTTACTAAAGAAGCACGTCAAACAGGAATTATAGAATTGGGCAATTCATTCTTTTAACTGGTACTGAAGTTTTTCTTATTTCAGAATTCTGTAATAGAGTACATTTAGTCATAATGCTGTAAATAAACTTTGTTTCATTGCACACACCTTTTAAGCATTTATTCCCACAGTAATAAATAATGAGAAAATAAAAGCTCAATTTTTTTTTTTTAAAGACAAATTTACACAAAAGGGAAAAAAGATTCTGTTGTTTCCAGATAGTGTTTAGGTACTTGTGATGGTAAGGTTGTGTGTCAACTTGGCTGGGCCATGATTCTCAGGGGTTTGGCAGTAGTATGATGTTGTGATCATTTCCATGGTGAAATCTGATATAATGTGTTCACCTCCATGATGGAATCTGCTGTGAGAGGCCAGTCAGTTGAAAAAGAGTTTCCTTGGGCGTATGGCCTGCATCAAATGTAAGTAGACATTCTGGCAAGGCTCATGGGCTTTTGCTTGCTTTAGGTCCTGTAGCTGGCTCCTGTTTGTCTGACCTTGGTTCTTGGGACTTGAGCTAGCAGCTTACCTGTAGTCTTGCCTGCTGATCTTGGGACTCATTGATCTTCACAGACTGTGAGCAAGAGCCCTGCTCTCTGACCTGATAATCTTGGGTTCACCAGCTCCTGTGGTTACATGAATCAGGAAAAGGCTTTATTGTGACCCACAGACTTGGGACATTCCAGCCTCTACAACTGTGTGAGCCATTTCCTTGATATAAATCTCTCACTTTATATATATTTATATACTTTACTGGTTAGCTTCTCTAGAAAACCTGGCCTAAGACAGTGCTGAACTGCCAAAATGAGATTTTTTATTATTTTACTCTGATTTAGAGAGGGGAGAGAAAAGGATGATGAAAACAGCTTGCCAAAAAGCTAAAATCTTTACCTCAGGAATGTTTTGAAAAATAAATCATTGCTTGGGAAAGAGGCTCAAAATTGAAGATGAAGGGGAACTAAAAAGGACTTAGATCGCTTAAATCTAGAATTTTATGTCTTGTAATTCTTGGCTGTAGCACTAACCTCAATATTGGATACATATTTCCATTTTTTTGTTTTTTTTTTATTTCCATTAAGGTTTATTTTATGCTATTATTTCTTTTTAAGCAGAGGCATGAATACCCTTATGTCACCAACCATCAAACCTGAAAAGGATCTAAATAAGCAATTTATTCATACCTGTTGCTGTCTAGTCAATTCCGACTCATAGTGACCCTATAAGACAGAATAGAACTGCCCCCAGAGGGTTTCCAAGGAGCACCTGGTGGATTCGAACTGCTGACCTTTTGGTTAGCAGCTGTAGCTCTTAACTACTACGCCACCAGGGTTTCCAAAAAATAAGCAATTAGCATACAACTTTTCTCATACTATTAGAATATAGTCACCAATGCCTTAAAAGAAATTGTAGTCATATCACAAAATTCAATGCCATTCATGATAAGTCTCTCAGTAAACTAAGGATATAGGGGAAGATCCTCAACCTGATAAACGGAAATTATGAAAAAGTTAGAGGTAATATAATACAAAATGATGACATTTTGATAGCAGTGTGTCCTACATCTGTTGTTGTTGTAGTGTGCTGTTGAGTCAATTTCGATTCATAGCGAACCCATAGGGCAGAGTAGAACTTCCCCATATGGTTTCCAAGGCTGTAAATCTTTAAAGAAGCAGACTGCCACATCTTTCTCCTGCTAAGCAGCTAGTGGGTTCAAACTGCTGACCTTTAGGTTAGCAGCTGAGCGCTTAACCCCTGTGACACCAGGACTCCTGTCATAGATCTGTTGTTGTTAGGTGTCATCTAGTGGGCTCCGACTCATAGTGACCCTATATATAACAGAAAGAAACACTGCCCAGTCCTGTGCCATCCTCACAATAGTTATGCTTGAACCTATCATTGCAGCCACTGTGTCAATTCATTTCCTTGAGGGTCTTCCTCTTTTTTTGTTGACCCTCTACTTCACCAAGCATGATGTCCTTCTTCAGGAACTGATTCCACCTCATAACATGTCCAAAGTATGTGAGACATAGTCTCACCATCCTTGCTTCTAATGAGCATTCTGGTTGTACTTATTTCAACACACATTTGTTCGTTTTTTGGCAGTCCATCTTTGCCAACATCATAATTCAAAATTCTTCTTCCATCTTCCTTATTCATTGTCCAGTTTTCACATGCATATGAGGTGACTGAAAACACCATGGCTTGGGTTAGATGCACCTTAGTCTTCAAGGTGACATCTTTGCTTTTCAACACTTTAAAGAGGTCTTTTGCAGATCTGCTCGATGAAATGAGCCGTTTGATTTCTTGACTGCTGCTTCCATGGGTGTTGATTGTGGATACAAGTAAAATGAAATCTTTGACAATGTCAATTTTGTCTCCTTTTACCACGATGTTGTTTATTGGGCCAGTTGTGAGAATTTTTGTTTTCTTTATGTTGAGGTATAACCCATACACCTCATACTGAAGGCTGTAGTATTTGATCTTCATCAAGTGTTTCAAGTCCTCTTCACTTTCAGGAGGCAAGGTAGTGTCATCTGCATATTGCAGGTTGTTACTGAATCTTCCTCCAATCTTGATACCACGTTCTTCTTCATATAGTACAGCTTCTTGGATTATTTGCTTAGCACTCAGATTGAACATGTACGGTGAAAGGATGCAACCCTGACCTACACCTTCCCTGACTTTAAATCGCATAATAGTTCCTTGTTCTGTTCAAATGACTGCCTCTTTCTTTTTTTTTTTTTTAATTTTTATTAAGCTTCAAGTGAACATTTACCATTCCAATCAGTCTGTCACATGTAGGTTTACATACATCTTACTCCCTTCTCCCACTTGCTCTCCCCCTATTGAGTCAGCCCTTACAGTCTCTCGTTTCGTGCCAATTTTACCTTCTTCCCTCTCTCTCTATCTTCCCATCCCCCCTCCAGTCAAGAGTTGCCAACACACTCTCCTGTGTCCACCTGATTTAATTAGCTCACTCTTCATCAGTATCTCTCTCCCCCCCACTGACCAGTCCTTTTCATGCCTGATGATTTGTCTTCGGGGATGGTTCCTGTCCTGTGCCATCAGAAGTTCTGGGGAGCATTGTCTCTGGGATTCCTCTAGTCGCAATCATACCATTAGGTGTGGTCTTTTAATGAGAATTTGGGGTCTGCATCCCATTGGTCTCCTGCTCCCTCAGGAGTTGTCTGTTGTGTTCCCTGACAGGGCAGACATCGATTGTGGCCGGGCACCAACTAGTTCTTCTGGTCTCAGGATATTGTAGGTCTCTGGTTCAAGTGGCCCTTTCTGTCTCTTGGGTTCTTAGTTGTCGTGTGACCTTGGTGTTCTTCCTTTGCCTTTGCTCCCGGTGGGTTGAGACCAATTAATGTATTTTAGATGGCTGCTTGTTGGCATTTAGGACCCCAGGTGCCACAATTCAAAGTGGGATGCAGAGTGTTTTCATAATAGAATTGTTTTGCCCATTGATTTAGAAGTCCCCTCAAACCAAGTTCCCCAGACCCCAGCCCCTGCTTCGCTATCCTTTGAAGCTTTCATTTTATCTCGGAAACCTCTTTACTTTTAATCCTGTCCAATTAGGGTGACCTTCCATGTTTTGAGTGTTGTCTTTCCCTTCACCCAAAGCAGTTCCCATCTACAGATTGATCAATAAAAAGCCCTCTCCCTCCCTCCCTCCCTCCCTCCCCCCTTTGTAACCACAAAAGTATGTGTTCTTTTCCGTTTTTTCTATTTCTCAAGATCTTATAATAGTGGTCTTATACAATATTTGTCCTTTTGCAACTTCAAATGACTGCCTCTTGATCTATGTACAGGTTCCTCATGAGTACAGTTAAGTGTTCTGGAATTCCCACTCTTCACAACACTATCCATAATTTGTTATGATCCACACAGTCGAATGCCTTTGCATAGTCAATAAAACACAGGCAAACATCTTTCTGGTATTTTCTGCTTTCAGCCAGGATTCATTTGACGTCAGCAATGATATCCCTTGTTCTAAGTCCTCTTCTGAATCCATCCTGAATTTCTGGAAGTTCCCTGTTGATATATTGAGGCAGCCACTTTTGAATGATCTTCAGCAAAATTTTACTTGCATGTGATGTTAACGATAATTTTTGCATTCTAACTATAGGATCGCTATGCATCGGAATCAACTGGACAGCACTGGGTTTGGTTTTGGTTTGGTTGGATCCCCTTTCTTTGGAATAGGATCTCTTCCACTAGGTTGGCCAGGTAGCTGTCTTCCAAATTTCTTGGCATAGAGAAGTGAGGACTTCCAGGACTGCATCTGTTTGTTGAAACATCTCAATTTGTGTGCCATCCATTCCTGGAGCCTTATTTTTTGCCAATGCCTTCAGTGCAGTTTGGACTTCATCCTTCAGTACCACCAGTTCTTGATCATATACAATCTCCTGAACTGGCTGAACGTTGACCAAATTTTTTTGATACCATGACTCTGTGTATTCCTTTCATCTTCTTTTGATGCTTCCTGAGTCATTTAATATTTTCCCTGTAGAATCTTTCAATATTGCAACTCGAGGCTTGAATTTTTATTTCACTTCTTTCAGCTTGAAAATGCCAAGTGTGTTCTTCCTTATTGGTTTTCTAACTCCAGATCTTTACACATTTTATTATATTTTATCTTCTTGAGCTGCTCTTTGAAATCTTCTGTTCAGCACTTTTACTTCATCATTTCTTCTATTTGCCTTAGCTACTGTATGTTCACGTATAAGTTTCAGAATCTCTTCTGACATATAATTTGATCTTTTCTTTCTTTCCTGTTTTTTTTTTTTTTAATGAACTTCTGCTTTCTTCATGTATGATGTCCTTGATGTCATTCCATAATTTGTCTGGACTTTGGTGATTAGTGTTCAATGCATCAAATCTGTTCTTGAGATAGTCTTTATATTCAGTTGTGATATACTCAACTTTGTACTTTGTCTATCGTGGACTTGTTCTAATTTTCATCAGCTTCAACTTGAACTTGCATGTAAGCAGCTGATAATCTGTTCTGCAGTTGGCCCCTGGCCTTGTTCTGACATGTGATGTTGAGCTTTTCCATCTTCGCTTCCCACAGATGTAGTCAATTTCATTCCTGTGTATTCCATCTAACGAGGTCCGTGTATATAGTTGCATTTTTGTTGTTGAAAAAGGTATTTGCAATGAATAAATTTTTGGTCTCACAAAATTCTGTTACACTATCTCCAGCACAGTTTCTATCATCAAAACCATATTTTTCAACTCCCTATTGTTCTTGTTTCCAACTTTCTTATTCCAATCACTTGTAATGATCAATGCATCTTGATTGCATGCTTGATCAATTTCATATTGCAAGAGTTGGTAAAAATCTTCAATTTCTTCACCTTTGACAGTAAAGGTTGGTGTATAAATTTGAATAATAGTTACATTAACTGGTCTTCCTTGTAGGCATATGGATATTATCCTATCAATGACAGCATCATACTTCAGGATAGACCTTGTAATGTTCTTTTTGATGATGATGCCATTCTCTTCATTTTGTCATTCCCAGCATAGTAGACCAGGAATGTTTATTATATAAGTAAGTCCTATTAATCAATAATAAAAATGGTTGTATTATAAATGACCCTATAAAAAATGGGCAAAATATTTAGAAAGATATTTGTTTAACTAAAGAGGATACATAATTGAGGAATGCACAATGAAAAGATTCTCAAGATCATCAGTAAAATGCAAATTAAAACTATAATTTCATTTCACTACACACTCAGTAGAATGGCTAAAATTACAAGAGCTCAAACGTTAGCTGAATGGTCAGTGGTTTGAACCAACCAGTCACTTCACAGGATAAAGACGCTGCAGTATGCTTCTGTAAAGATTTCATCTTGGAAACCCTATTGGGCAGTTCTACTCTGTTGTATAGGGTTGCTATGAGTTAGAATCTACTTGACGGCAATGGGTTTTTGGTTTTTTAATCAACATCAAATGTATCTCATATATCCTTAGCAGAAGCGTAAAATGATAAAACCACTGTGAAATCTGTTCAATAGTTTCTTACAAGTTAAACATACACACCTTGTAATCTAGCAATTCCATTCCTTGACACATACGCAATAGAAATGAAAGTATATGTTCATAAAAACTTGTATACTAATGTTCATTGTGAATTTATTTGTGATAGTGGAAGTGGGAAACGGCCCCAATGACTATCAACAGAAGATTGGATTAAACAAATTTTAATGTATCCATAGAATGGAATACTATTCGGCAATAAATGGGAATAAACTATGGATAAATGTGAGAATGTAGATGGGACTGAAAACCATTATGCTATGTGAAAAGAACAAAGACAGAAAAGAATATCTACTGTATGATTTCATTTTTATGAAATTCAAGAACAAGCAAGAATAATCTATAAGGATGAAATTCAGAATAGTGGTTGCCTCTAGAATCAGAGTGGGATAGATTAGGAAGGGATGTGAGGAAACTTTTTAGGATGATGGCAATGCTCTATATCCTGATTGCATATTGGTCACATAGGTGTATTACACATTTGTGCAAACCGTCATTAACATCTATGCACATTGCTGTATGTAATTATACTGCAATAAAAATATACGAAATGAAAGAAGAAATAAAAAAGATTTAGAGAAAACAAAAAATATTGAAGCTGTTCAAACAAGATTCAATATATAGATATTAGGAATCCTTAAAAAGAAAACCAGTGCAAGGAAACAAACACTGAAGATGATAATTCAAAATTATTTTCCTGAAATTGAAAAATATTTGAAACTACACATTGAAAGAGAATGCTGTGAGAATGTTGACTTAGGAGACCCAATACCAAGACATGTTCCAGTAATATCACTGAATTTTAAAAGAAAGAAAAAATTGCGTTGGATGTCGAGAAAAAACAAATATTAAGTGTTTTATAAGGAACATATATTAAAATTAGAATTTTAGACTGCAAATCTTTATGCTAAAAGGAGTAACATGTTTAACCCACCCACTGCCATCGAGTTGATTCCGACTCATTGCAACCCTATAAGACAGACTAGAACTGCCCCATAGAGTTTCCAAGGAGCGCCTGGTGGATTCAAACTCCCGCCCGTTTGGTTAGCAGCCGTAGGACTTAACCACTACACCACCAGGGTTTCCGTAACATGTTTAAGATACTTAAAATGTGAGCCCTGGGTTTTTTTCCCAGTAAAAACTACTTTGAATATAAAGGTCATAGACAAACTCTTTTCCACAAGCAAAATGTAATGAAATGTTTCCATGAGCCCTTCCTCCCTTCCTGAGAAATCTACTAGAGAACAAGCTTATGAATTTATAAGATTCCTAAAATTACTAGCATGATATGGTCATAAGAACTGGAGATGACCATTAAACATAGCCTTAATTGTAGAACTAAGACTAAAGGAGGGTTAAAGGAAGAAACTATAGTTTGTAATGGTTATATGCTATAGTAAACCTATCTGAAAAGGGAGGATAGGAGTTTCTACGCAAACAATTTATTTTAAACTCTCTTCAGTAATTATATTGGTGGTTGTAGTATTGCTATTGTTATTCTGAGACATTTGTGTGGGTGTTGTTGAATAACATAAATATGTACTTCTGAGATATTATCATTCTGTCATCTCCTGTTTCATTGTGAGTCAAGATTCTTATTGTGAAAAAAAGGGAAAATACATAATATAGAAGAGATTAAGTTAAAAAAGTCTGTAGAGGTGAATTTCAATTGGAAATACCATTATTAACTTATAAGGATTTCTCATCTTTAAAAACTTGGAGAGGCTTCCTGTGGCCAAAATGACACAATTTGAGTCTCAAAAAGGTTAATAGTGAAATTGATGAAAATCTATCAATTATACATCAACCCATGAGTTCATAGGGGTATTAAAAATGTAATGATTAGTCTAACCATCTCCAAAGATTGTTAAGGAAACAATTCATTATTGTGGAAACAGATAAGTAAAGAGAAATAATCATTTATTCTGCCTTTTCTATATGCACCTCGTTATGGGTAACCAAATGGTAGATGCAAGAAAACAATTTTGGAACCAATAATGAATTAATGGATATAAGCCTTAAGCATCAAAAATTGCTAACGTCAAAAAAAGACACAACAGACATCACAACAGAACCTATATTATGGCCAAACGGATTGAACCTGAGTCTGATTAAACCTTTCAATCTGTCAATTTGCAGGAAATACCAAGACAGAGAAATATATTGAGTTTCAGAATCCAGAGTTAAAATGTCCCAGGTTCTTTATCCCAGATAAATTATAAGAATTAGATGGAATAGGAAACCATAGATAAAAAGGAATTTAAAAGACATAGCTAACAAGTTTTAAAATAGGTATTGCTTAATGTCTAGGGATGTACACTTAGTTCATAAATCTATAAAGAAATTCAAAGATGTGATCACCATAAAAAGTTAGCAGAGTTCTTTTGGGAATATGAGAGGGTTGGGATTAGGTTGCAGCACCTGGGGACTCCTGGAATGGTTGCAAGTGCCATCTTGACCTGGTTGGTTGTAGATTGTACCTTATTATAAACTCAATATCTATATATTGGATCTGTATGGTTTTATATATCTGTTTTATTTTACAATAAAAGTAACTGATAAGATAATATATGTTGTTAGTTGCCATAGAGTCAATTCCACTCATGGTGACCCCATGTGGGCAGTGTAGAACTGCTCCATGGGGTTTTCAAGGCTGTGACTTTTCAGAAACGAATTGCAAGCCTGTCTTCCCAGGTGCACTGGATGAATTCGAGGCGCTGAACTTTCACCTAGTAGTCAAGTGCTTAGCCATTAGTGCCACCCAGGGACTCCTAAAATAGTATCCAGGCACTCCCCAGATAATGAAAGAGTTTTGATCCTAAGTCTGTCTATAAGTCAAATTTGTGCTTAAGTCAGAAGAACTAGGTATGGTTTATATCTAACATCAGTTAGTTGAATGTTTGCCTTAGTGTATCGTATATAGAGTACTTTCTATGGATAAAAAAAATTAAAGAAACACTTCCAGATAGACTAACACATCTTTAACATAGTAATACAGTAATAATAATAATGTTTTCATGTGCATTGCAAAGTAGCACCCATTTGTTATTAGGAACCACTGTATGCACCTTGAATTTTTAATGATAGGCTTTAGGGAGGTTAGTTCGCAACTACTGGTTCTACGTTAAGTTGGACATTTGTAACCGGGGGATTGCTTGTATACCTATACAATAGTTACGACGATTAAATGAGATAATACATGTGTAATGCTTGGTAGAACTGTGCCAATATTTCTACTACTGCTGCCATCACAGAACTCAACACAATACCTAGGGTATGGTAGGCACTTAACAAATATTTGTTGAATGAATCACTTGGTTAATGAATTTAAAGCCAGGTGCGAAGCAATACACTATTTTAATTTCTTCAGGAAGTTCATTTGTTAAATTTTATTAAACTTGATTTCTTCATTTTAAAGAGAAATTAATAACTTTTCTTTTTCTAATAGATCATTATAAAATCTTCAGAGTATATAAAGACTCACAGCTGCTGGAAAATAAATTGTTACTCATAGGATTTTGTTGTTTTGTTTTTGTCATTGGTGGTGGCTTGTTTGTTTTTTCAGGATCCAGCCCACTTGCCCTTACAACAAAACCTTACCTGTGGCTATTATGCTATTCTCAAAAAGAGCTCAGATTTTAGAACTTTTGTTTCTTTTCAGGAGCGAACTACTTTCTACATCATTTTTTCATATATTATACTAACAAGAAAAAAGATCTCCTGTGCTCCATTTTGCTGAGTAACTCCAACTCATATTGTTTAAATCTACTTTTTAGAATGGAATTATTTTGTATGTGATTATCAGAAAGTTAGCTTATTACCTTGGGATGAGCTATCTATGTATTTCTGGATCTGAAAGGCTGAGAGCAAAATAAAAGCAAGGCCATGGAACACTGCTTTAGAGTTGCTTCTCAAGGGCTATCAATTACATAATTCAAGATCCTAGAAAAATATTATGTCATATGAATATGACATGTTCCTAGGTAGAGTATAACCCAGTGCCGTCGAGTCAAGTAAGTAGAATATGGGTTCTGTCATAGCCCTGTATCAGGCAACCTATAACCTCACCTGGATACTGCAACAGCCTCCTCCCAGAGCCCTCAGCCTCCCATCCTGCTTTCCTCCTGTGCGTCCTCTGTACTGAAGATATAGTGTGATCTTTCTGAAACACACATCTGGCTGATCATGCTGCACCCCCACTTTGTGACTTTGTTATTGTTGTTGGGTGATGCTGAGTTGATTTTGACTCTTAGCCATCCCATGTGACAGGTAGAACTGCCCCATTCATCAGTTATTGGCTGTAATCTTTACGGAAGCAGATACCCAGGTCTTTCTCCCATGGAGCGGCTGGGTGGGTTCAAACCACCAACTTTTTGGTTAGCGCTGTGACTTTATATATGCAAAGGATAAAGCCCAAACTCCTTAATACCTCTGACTAAAAACCCCAAAACCAAATCCATTTCCATAGAGTCGATTCCGACTCATAGTGACCCTATAGGACAGAGTAGAACTGCCCCATAAGTTTTCCAAGGAGGGCCTGGTGGATTCGAACTGCCAACCTTTTGGTTAGCAACCATAGCTCTTAACCACTATACCACCAGGGTTTCCCCAGACTAGGCCCTGCATGATCTGGCCCCAGGTGACCTCTCCAGTCTCATTTCATCACACTTTCCCTCCTTGTCTTCTCTGCTCCAGGCTTCCAGGACTTCTTTCATTTCCTTCTGCCATCAGTGTCCCTGCCTGCCCAGAGCCTTTGCACTCTGCTCCCTAGAATGCTCTACCCCATCAGCCCTCTTCCTTCACTAGGTAATACCTTCTCTTTCAGAAGTCATAGCTTAACTGTTGTCATTTCTTGCTGGAAACAATCGTCCTCCATCTGGTTAGATCCCTCTAATAACACTCCCGTAACACCTAGTACTTCTCCTTGGAAATTCTCACTGTATTTGTGATTACTCACTTAATGTCTGGTCTCCTGGCTAGATTTTAATTTCCACAAAAGCAGGGGCCCAATACCTGGGATGTATTAGGTGATTGGAAATCATCTGCTGAATGAATGAACCATCAGTGTTTCTCTCCCCAATCTTAAAAAGGCATGCATCAAGCCTTGAAACCATTTCAATCATCGAGAGCAAAAATGATTTTGTACTAGGGTCAGCCCTGGAATAATTTTGGCTTTACACATTTGGAGTTAAGCAAATATTCCTTAGAGGAAACTGCTGTCAGCCCTACTGAAACCCCTTTTTCATTTTCTTAATATGCTATGTTTTCTCTTGCCTCCACATATTTTCACATAGTGGCCTCTCTGCCTGGAACACTCTCTCTGAACTCCCCACTCCCCACCCACACACACACCTTAACCCACTCTCCCCTGCTAACCTCCATCTTGGTCCAACTATTTGAGCCATTGTTCATAACTTTGCTTAGATCATCCCTGACTCCAAGTTCTAGATTAGAGGCCCCTTTGTGTGCCTTCTGAACATTCACTATACCTTCTCTAATAGAACTTCATGCCACCATATTGAGATGGTCCAATTTCTTACTGATGTTCTTGTACTATACTCTAAGCTCTGTGGGGTCAAAGACTACATCTTTTTTTTTTTTTTTTTTTTTAGCGGGAAATATTCCACAGTCTGTTATAAAGTAGGCCCTTAACATTTTTTTTTTAAAAACAAAGTACTGAATGATGGAAACCTTACTTAAAAGTCTGTCACTTGCAATAAGACACTGACAGAACCATGGCTGAAGTCACTGAGCTGGCTGGTGGCAGATCTACAGCCAAGACTTCTCCTCCCTCAAACCTACTCCTGCCCCCATTGTCTTAATTTATTTTATTTTACTTTGATCATGTAAGTCTTCTTTTTTTGTTCTTTGTTAACACTTTTTCCTACCCCCTATTCCATACCTCTTTAAGCCAAATAACATATTTGATCAAATGGAATATATTTATTTCCATCATGTTTGAAAGTATTTACTAGGAGCAAGGTAAAAGAATATACATTGTTATAACTAGAAAATCAGGGAAAAGAAATATTTCTTAGTGTCACTGGTTCTTTTAAACAGTTGCTTTTCAGCATCACCTAGGGACACGGCCTAATTTTGTTAGCAGCAGATTCCTTATATATTTTGAAGTTAATCTGCACAGAGGGTGTTATTAAGTTGTCTTCAATTATAGGAGGTTTCCCTGGCCTTGTGAAATAAAACTGAATTATATACACATTTTTGGGTTAACTTAATTAAATACTTCCTGACTATTTTTTTTAATTCTATTAACCAATGGTAACCACAAGTAGTATTTTTTTATTGTTGGTCTGTAACTTATGATGTATTTCAATTAATTCAGAAGACAATATCTTTATGATTTATTTTCCTTAAACAAACAAGCTAACAATAACAAAAAAAATCTCTTCTTCTCTTTCTTCTTCTTGAGACAATGAAAAAGCATTTTATAGCTAGGAATCTATATAAACATAGCAAAAATAAGCTCTAGCTTTTAAATCCGGTTGACTTTACATGTCCTGACTTCATAATAAATGCTATGTCAGAGCTGTGGAGTTGCTTTCTCCCGTTCATTGGCACATATACTGGAGATTTTAATAGCCACTCCTATTTTGCATATACAGATAGATGGCTACCCACCTGTAGGTCCTATGGGCAACCTTTCTAAATATGAAATACCAGTACTGAGAAGTGACTTAGCTGCCAAGGAACAAAGGACTGGAGCTGGGATGAAAGTGGGATTACTCCTTGTGGTAGAACTTGCAGGAGTTTGCTCATGTCACAATCATACCCACTTCTCGGGAACTGCCTCCCTATCCTATTCCTGGGGGACAGGAGTGGGGGGCCTCTGGAAAACAGTTTTATACTCTGTAACTCCACCCTTTGTCCATCACTGACTGGACCTGGGATAGACACCTGAGCCAAGTTGAGTCAATCAATCTCTCCGTTATGTACATGGGTAGAGGGAATTGAATCCACCTCTTTGAGTAGCTAGACTTTAACAACATGTAAATATAGGAGCATTGGGATGGTTATCTTTGGACTGACCATGAAGGCCCAAGAAATGGAGAAAGCAGATGTAAGAGGAGAGATGAAGGAGACATGCAGAGATACAGAGGATGAGATAGAGACCTGGTACTTTTCTATGCAGAATCTTAGTACATTCTGGAACCTGAAGCATTCCTAATCTTATTAACATGAGATGTATGATATTCCTCATATTCTTTAAATTAAATACCCCATTTTGTTTTGGCTAGCTTAAGTTGGTTTCTATAACTTGCAACCAAAGAGTTCTAGTTATATAGGCTCTGTTCTCATGATCTGAAGCTTCCGAACTCTTCAGTACTTATTTTCTTCATTGTGTAAAATGTCAATATTTTTTCTCTTGGACTAGCTTGACAAACACATTGTTCACATGGCCTGCTTCCCTGTTGAGTAGATAACACTTTACACTGGACACTATGGCTAACAGATGGAATGCAAATGACCTCATCTTTCCTGAGCCGTGGCCAAGCCTGGACATGTTGCCAAACCATGTCAAACAGGGCATCTTCCTCACATTCATGTCACACCAAGTAACACTCCCATGCCTCTACTTTCAGCAGATACACAGGTCCACCACACTACATAAAAAAATGGCTAATATCCAGTTCAGAAACTTTTTGAAAGATTAAATGAGGTGATATTTATAAGCACTATACTAATGAATGGAGCTCTGGTGGTGTAGTGGTTAAGAGCTTGGATGCTAACCAAAAGGTCGGCATTTCAAATCCACCACCTGCTCCTTGGAAACTCTATGGGGCAGTTCTACCCTGTCCTATAGGGTTGCTGTGAGTCAGAATCAACTCGATGGCAATTGGTTTGGTTTTTCATATAGTAAACAAGACTCGCTTGGTTCAAATATTAGAAACTCAATTAAAAGCAGTTTAAGAAAAAGGAATTTGTTGGAGTCTGCAAACTGGAGCATGAATATAATGAGTTATACATGACATATATACTACATATTGCATAAAGATACATAATAGTGATAATTCATATTCCCAGTTTCCAGAACTCTCTTTACTTGAAGGTGTAATGCAGAATTTTATGCAAGAGCATGAACTTCCACAACCTTCCCATATTTTCATAAATTTCATGTCACTAGTTAATAACGTTTGATGTTTTACCATGTGCCAGACAAAGTGCTATGCTTTTTATATAACTTTTCCTATTGAATCTTCCTAATAACCCTATTGGAGCTCTGGTGACACAGTGGTTAAGTGCTGTGCCTGTTAACCAAAGGTCAGCAGTTTAAATCTACCAGTTGCTTCTTGGAAACCCTATAGGGCAGTTCTACTGGGTCCTATAGGGTTGCTATAAGTCAGAATTGACTCTGTGGCAATGGATTTGGTTTTTTGGCTTTTTTAATAACCGAGGTAGGTACTATTATTATTCCTTTTTAAAAAACTAAAGTATATACAAGTTAAGAAATTTGCCCAAGGACTAGTTGCTTTTAAAAAGCACACCTGAACTCGATAGAAATCTGATTCTAAATGCACCCATCCACATTAATAAACACATCATAGTGTTTCCTATCATTTTGAAACCAAAATCCAAACCCATTGCCATTGAGTTGATTCTGACCTTAGCGACCCTACAGGACAAAGCAGAACTGCCCCATAGGGTTTCCAAGGCTGTAGTCTTTATGGAAGCAAGCTTTCACATCTTTCTCCCATGGAGTGGCTGGTGGGTTCACTGTACTAAAAATGCCCTGTGCTCCACACAAACTTAAAGCTGCTCTAAAAAATTAAATATTAAGAAAAAAAAGTGTCCACTGGAACCTCAGAAAGTGACTTTATTTGCGAATAGTTCCTTTGCAGGTATAACTAATTAAGATATGGTTATACTGGAATAAGGTGGGCCCTAAATGCAACAACTGGTGTGCTTATAAGAGGCCATGTTAAGACAGAGACATGCAGACACACAGACATACAAGGGAGAAGACTCTGCAAAGATAGAGGCAGAGGTTAGAGTTATGCATCTACAAGCCAAGGAAGCCCAAGGATTGCCAGTAACCACTAGAAGGTAGAAGAAGCAAGGTAGTAGGGAGCATGGCCCTGCTGACACCTTGATTTTGAACTTCTAGCCTCCAGAACTGAAAGAGAGAAAAAAAAAAAAATAAAGTATTTCTTATTGATAGAAGGAGCACATTATCTACAAGAGAAAACAAAAGGAAATGGGAACAAAGGTGACCGCACATTTGCTGCACCTGATAAGGCCCAAATTGTGCCCATCCCCCACTCTCCTTAGGTCCACTCACCTCTCTCCTACACTTCTGAGTGTGGCCTCGGTGGGGGATCTCTCATGGTGGCAAACTCCTCCAAACACAATTTACTGACTTACTCCTTTTCATTCTATGTTATGGCTGATGTCCTTCGGGTGACAGAAAAGTGTTGTATCTTTCAAAGAGTGAAGACATTTCAGTTTGGCTTTTTCAGGGACAGAAAGCTTCACTCCAGATAAAATGCTCTCATGCTAGCAATCTCAGGCACTGGGACTGGCCATCAGGGAGAGATCCAAGGATTTCGAGCTCTTTCCAATAAAAGACGAACAAAGGTACCTGATTCATCCCCATCTGAGTCTGGCTCTCGATTCATAAGACCTTTCTTTCTTCTATAAAGGACCCCAGCTCATAAACTGACAATCCTCCAGCTCCACCAGTAATTTAAAAAATAATAACAACATCATTTTTTCAGGCTTTCCCTCATTTGTCCCTTCTGGAATCATAAAAACAATGTATCTAAGTCCAAAAGCCTAATAAAATCAATAGTATGATCTATATGTTTGAATTTTCATGAAAATTCCTATAAGTTCCCAGTTTGATTTTTCAGCCTTTTTAATTTCAAACAAGTACACACATAGGCAAATAAGGACCAGTGCCAACCATAAATAACATGTACATAGATGGTGCTTTATTGTCACAGTTATCAACTGATGTCAAATGGCTCTATTACAGTGGCAGAGTTCTGGATCAGGCTGCTCAGCATAAATTATATGCTCTGTCTTTTATATTTTTAATTTTTCTTTCTCTGCTGGCTCCTTTCTCAGAAATTGCATTATCTCAATCCATCTATTATGCCACTCCTTCCCTTCCCCTCTTAAATACTATCTAAACTTCTTAATTCCTTTAATGTCAAACTCCTGAACTTATCGCAATATAATTTCTACTAGATCACAACACTGACACCTCTCAAGATTAACCATACAGTCTCCATGCTTCTCAAGGATCCTAAATTCTATCTTCTTGAAATAGCCTTCCCCTTGGTTTCCATGATCCCTCATCTCCTGTTTCTCCCATTCTTATTGATTACCCTCAGATTTTTTCTTCTTTATCTTATCTCTTAAGTGTAAATATTCCCTAATATTCTACCTTCTGTTTTTTTCTTTCCTGGCATCATGAGCATCCTTTTCGTCACTTTAAACATTCTGAAAAGTTAAGCCTTAATCTCTGAGCTTCCAACCTAGAACTCTGGCTCAGATCTTTCGCCTGAGTGCCAGACTTAAATTTCATACGGTTGCCTCCTTTTTGAAGCCTTTACAGTATTTTCAGTCAATCAATCTCAAACTCAACTCATCAACATTTTCTTTCCACTCCTGTATCTACTATCTATTTTTATGGTAGCTTTTCATTTCCACTCACCAGTGTTCAAATAGTCATATCCTATTTTTTATTCATCCTTTCACCTTCCATAACTGGTGTTTCACTTCTAATGACTCAAGCTCAGAAAATTTCCCATAAATCTCTTCCCATAAAGCTTGCACATGATCATGGAACTTCAAAAAAGCCTTGAATTCTTCTCAAGGTTTATAGAAAAGTATCCAGACTTCTTCTCAGGACATTGAACATTATCCATAATCTGTCTTCTTCCTGCATTTACAAACTTACCAGACACTACACCTCTTCATGTGCTTTATTCACACCAGATTCTGTATTGTGGCCTGAAAGTACATTAACATTTTTGTTCCTTAGTCTTTGCTTACATTATTTTCTATATATGAAATGATTTCAGCATAGTACCAATTTTTCCTGCTTAAAAACATCTTTTAAGGTCAAGTTCAAACGCTACCTTTACTAAGAAACAAATGGAATCCTTCTACAGTTATTAACTACACTAGCTGGACTTAATCTCTTTATTTCCTGAACATGAAAAATATTTGTACAGTGGTCCTCTGTTATGCACGTAACATAATGTATTTAGTTATAGTTTAGTTAAGGGTCTCCCTTACTATACTGACAGGCTGGTGCACTTGGTGCCTGCCCCAAGACTGCTGTTGAAACAATGGTGATCGCATAAATGAATGAAGGAACAGTAGATCCTCAAAAGACATTACTACCAAGTAGTAAAATGCTACCACAAGAACTTCAATAAAATCTTCTGTATTAACTATAAACTCATGTGAAGAATTATAATAATTTTAAAGCCATATATTACATAATGTGGGAAAAATAATTTCAAAGTGACAGGCTTTCTGATTTACAAGCTAGAATAGTGAATGAGTTCTTCCCATTAAAGAGAATATGTTACCACTATTTGACTATGATGTCTGTTGGCTCACTACCATATTTCGTTTCATAATCAAAGGGGAAAAGACAAATTAAAATGCTTACCTAGGGCATAATGACTAATGCTACAGGCTTATTTATCTTTCCTTGCATATAAAAAAATGTTTCTAGCAAAGCAAGAGGAAAATTTCCTCAGAGCATCCTTAAATTTAGCATTTCTTGCACTCAACAGAGACATGTAATCAAATGCTTAAGAAACAATCCCAGGGGCATAATAATACTCTATTTACTTAGGAATCTGTATTTTAAAATTACTTCCTATATCAACCTGATGCCTTTTCTTGTGGTTGTATTTGTTTTCATTTTGATGCAATTATGCATGCAAAAGGTCATAGAAGTGCTTTCGTCACATTTCAGCTGTCCATGCCATCACAGTTTTTGGTATTCATTGAGGTTATTTATCCAAAAAATAACTAGAAATGTTAGTCTGGCATTTAGCTATTGGTATAATTATTTTTAAAAGAAGTATGCCATTTACACAATATAATTATTCTCAGTTGTATGTTAACTCATTTGGCTTTAAAAGGAAGCAATAAGTAACATGGACCTAAATAATTCACTTCATTATGAATTTCTATGTATTTCTATGTTTCTTCTATTGCCAAGAAAGATAATTTTGCCAATATATTAAGTTAGTCCTGAATATTTTCCCATTCAAGTAGGTTAAATTAGCAGCTAAAGAAGTGAGAGGTGTCAGAGGCAATTATACTATTCAGATGATCTTTCAGGGAAGGATTACGGCTATAGGACCTCTGACTATAAATAACCCAAGTAACCCAAATGCCCAATTTACTGATTAAACCTCTGCATTTCAGAAAATGGAAAGCAAGTGCCCAAAGCTTTGGTTGTGCCAGATATTCAGTTGAGAACAAAATTAAAAAATGGAAGTAAACTTTGCAAAAACAGGCTTGCAGCATCATCTCGCCCATGTATCTCAAAAACAGCCTGTTACAAGGAGGTCCTTGGACTTGCAACTCCTCAGAATGATATTCAAACAGATACATCAGTTGGAAGCTCCTCATTACTGCATCTGTTCTGTGTTTATAGCTACATATGCAGGCTGCCATACACTCTCAGTGCACCATAAATGAAGGAATTTCACATCCTGGATGGTGATAAGCTTATTGGGTGATACGTTCTCCAGGGTTTTCAGCTCCTTGCTTCAGTTGGCAAAACTCTGCTAGACTTTCGTTGCTGTAGAAAATATTAGATTGTGGCTTTTGTAATTTTGGAGGTAAACCAGGAAAACATACACAACAATTTAAAAAAAGGTAAAAACATAGGCATTGGGATTATTGGTATATTTAAAATTATTGTCTCCAGCAATGCATCATAGACAGTTACAAGAGAAACAAGAGCAGAATTAATGAAAAAAATGAGTAAACGGATGGTGGTTTTCCATAGAAGTTTAGCTCCAAATAGCCTCTGTGGTTTAGCTCAGCTGTGCGGGCACCATGGAGAAGCTACAAATTGTACTAAGAAAACAGCATGTTACAATTATTATTTAGCAATACCTTTTTACTGTAACAATCTGATATTGCTTGATAAATTTACCGATGAAACCAGCACTTATTAAACAACCAATCAGGTTCATTTAGACCATGATAGTGTTTTTCTCAGAAGCAGGCTCCTAAATGAAATTACGGGTAATTTCTTTTCTAACTTCATTATAACCAAAAAAAAAAAAAAAACACCAAACTCATTACAAGTGAGTCAGTTCCAACTCATAGCAACCCTATGGCAGAGTAGAACTGCCCCACAGGGTTTCCAAGGCTGTAATCTTTACGGAAGCAGACTCCCACATCCTTCTCCCTTGGAGCAGCTGATTAGCAACCACACGCTTTAACCATTGGCCACCAGGGCTCCAACTTCATTGTAGTGAAGAGAATTTTCTCTGAGGATAAGGAGAGCAGTTTCAGGTACGGGAAAGTGAACAGAATGTAGTGCAATGCCTGGCTGCCAATGGAAGTACTAAGCGTTGTGAAAGAAACATTGGATAGCTCCATCATATCCCAGCAGCAAGCTCTGCATATTACTCATTAGTTAGTGTGCTCTTGGGCCGGTGTCCACATCTGTCTGCACATGGCACATGGAATTACTGTGGGAGCGTTAAAAAAATGCAGATTCCTGGCCACCAGCACAAGATTTCTACATCTTATGGGTTCTTTCTTTTCATTAAATGGTTAGAATAACAGCTTTCAGAAATGACCCATGTCCATAAATCGTATGGAGTTTCTGAAGAACCATAGTAAAGGTAGAGAAGAATTAGAAAGGTGAAGCTGGATAACAGTGGATGGTAGAACCCTCATAAAAACAGATGATGCAGCAAAGAAACCTCTTAATGCCTAAAGATCATTCTGGCTTTCAGGGTGTCTTCTCCCTTCTTTTCAATTGATTTCCCCTCATTCTTTTCTCTTAATGAAAATTGTTATGATGCTGTTTGACATCTGGGCTCTGTGGTTATGGTGTACATGTTGTTTTGTTTTTATGTTTGCTGATAGCCCCCAGACAGGAGGTTGCGAGTGAGAGGGTGTTGGCTAGCATGAAAAACCATGGCAAAGTAGAGAAATTTGACTATAAGTGAACTTTATAATCATCATTTTATGAAGAATTTGAAATCGATACATCAAGATTCACAGTGGTTTAGTCTCCTCATCTGCAAAAAGGGAAAATAACATCCATATCTTAACTTGATAACTTGCTGAATGTTGTAAAATAATGTATATGTTATGATTGTTACTATTAAAATCTTTCACTTTTTAAAGGATTGTTTCAAAAAGTGAAATCATTGCTGCTAATGGGGAAAGTTGCTGAACTCTTGAATAATTTAGTTACCTTTAGAACTTTAAATATCCATGTCATTTTTTAAACTGTAAATGTACATGAATTTTGTTTTCATGGATTTCAGAAAGAGATGACATGTGCAAATTTTAACATATGCCTCTTTGGAGAACAGAGTCAGGAAGATGACAGGAAAACGTTTATTACACAAACTGTTTAGAAGGATGACCAGAATAGAAATAATCTGGACTTTGATATTCTCACTAAATCTTGAGTTTGGGGCTCTTCACCTTTATCTGGTTCCTTACTTCTTTTGGTGCTTTTCAGCTAGGAAATCATTCTAATTGTGAAGATGTATGTAGTAGAGATAGCCCAATTAATGGATAGCATTGTGGAACTTAAAATATATACTAAAGTTCAATAAGTAGAGGGGGAAGTGATTGGACAGTTACTTGAGGGGCCTTATTTCCAGGACATACTTGGTGTTTAGCTTCAGTCAAAATTCAAAACAGTAATTTCCCTGTGTGCTTTGTTTCCTTCCTTTCCACACCTGATTAGCTACGATGTGGTTACAGAATGATTAAAAAAAAAAAAATCAGAAACTACCATCACCCATGATCTAACCTAGAAATTAGAACTAGCGTTTGCATCTTTGATTCAGACCCCAGAGATGGGTTGATGCTCTGTGCAGGGAGGACCCATGTGAAAGGAAAAATTACTGGCAGAACTGAGGCCACAGCTTCTAGGCCAGAACGATTCCTTGTATTCTGAGCTGGCTGTTGCTTCATGTGTTTTGGTCTTTCAAAGGAATGGAGAAAAAGAGGGCCTCTGGTATTTTCCTATTGCAGCAGAACGTGAGATTTGGAAAAAAGAGAAAAGATTAAGAAAGGTAGCAAAAAAAATGTTGGGGTAATGGAGAAAAATGACTCAGACAAATAGAAGAAAAGAGAAAAGAAAAGAAGAGATAGTGAGAGAGAGACAAAAGAAACAAACCAGATCAGATAACTCACTTGGCGTTTCCCGCCCCTGGTTTCTTTCTTCGGAAGATGTTGAGGAAAGTGTTGGAGCGGCAGGGTAGCTTGCCGTCACCAACATGCATGCGGACTACATCAGAGGTGGTGAAGGCACTGCGGACATTTCTCTCGGGCTTTGCAATGATGATGTACATCTTGGGAGTGAACATGCACCCCAGGGCCACAGTAACACTGAGGCTTACTGCAAAGCAGGTAGTGATGATCTTGTAGTTGCTCCCAAAGTAAATGGGCACAAAAGCTAGCCAGATGATGCAGGTGGTGTACATGGTGAAGGCGATATATTTGGCCTCATTGAAGTTGGCGGGCACGTTGCGGGTCTTGAAGGCATAGTAGGTACAGCTCATGATGAGTAGTCCATTGTAGCCCAGAGGGGCCACCACACCCAGGTTGCTGGTGTTGCAGATAAGGTAGACTTCTTTGATGCTTGGGTAGGACAGAATGGGCATGGGGGGCTCCATGATGATCAGGGTTACCACCAGTGTTAGCTGCACACTGATCAGAATTGAGGCAATGATCACCTGGGCCCAGGCACTCATGAACCTGGGTTTCCGGGTGCAGATCTTCTTCTTGCTGCCAGCGAGGATACGTGCAATGCGATTGGTTTTGGTCACTAAAGCAGAGTAGCACATGGCAGAGGAGAGGCCAACCAGGAGGCGCTGGAGGTAGCAGGACGTGGTGGTAGGTTTCGCAATGAGAGTGAAAGGGCACACGTAACCGAGGAAGATGCCAGCTAGGATAATGTAGCAGAGCTCTCGACTGGAGGATTTGACCACTGGTGTGTCCCGGTACAGCACAAAGATTAAGGTGACAAACAAGGTAACAAGAATGCCCAGGCAAGAGAAGGCGATGGCAATGATGGATTCTATGTTGCTCCATTCGAGGTAGCGGACAGGAATGGGTTCACAGCCTGTGATCAGAAAATTAGTTTTAGAAAGATTCCAAGGTTTCCACAGAGCAGTAATGGCAATGCTTACTAATTAACTCGCATAGCTATCTTAACATCTTCCATGACTGGTATTATTTTATTTTTTAAACGGATCACCATTACACAAACACAGATACACCCATTGTTTCCCTAGACAATTATGTCCCCAGACTTAATCTCATTATAAGCCTAATGTGATATACTTGAACCTATAGAAAGAGTCTTTTCTTCCAATACTAGCACTATTAATGAACACTACTGTGTAGATGGATCTTCTACGTTTTCAGACTCGCAGAAAAGGAAGCTAAATTATGTCTCCATTAAAGGATTAAATGAATGTTAAATGTAACAAAATGAATTAATAAGAAATAAACTAACAAAATTTTCATTTTTAAATAGCAATTGTCCAGAGGGGAGTCTAACTCACAGAGAAGTGTTTTAATCTTATATTTAATATGAATTCTTTAGAAGAATCTGTATTCTCCTGCTTACCACAGAATTCTATGTTAAATCCCGCCAAAAAAATCTGTTGCTGTCAAGTCGATTCTGACTCATAATGACCCTATAGAACAGAGTAGAACTGCCCCATAGAGTTTTCAAGGAGTGCCTAGTGGATTCAAACTGCTGGCCTCTTGGTTAGCAGTCGTAGCTCTTAATCACTACACAGCCAGGGTTTCCATTCTCTGTATTACTCACCTTAAATCCCATCCCTTTATCCACCTATTAACTGTATCTGACACCTGAGGGTCTTTGAGTTAGCAACCTTTAAAAGACTCACAAAAGAAAAATGAAATCTCCCGTGAATATATCTCTGGAAAGGAGAGACTGTCATGTTCCTAAATGCCTAGCTTATCTTTATCTTTTCCCTTAAATTGAGAAAAAAAATTGTTTTATATTTCAGAGTAGAAGAAAAATCTGTCAGGCCCTGGAGACAACCCCTTCACAGGATTTTGTGTTTGGTATAGGCCAGCATTTCCCAAATTGTGAGAATAAAAATATTTCTATAAATTTAGAAAAATACTGATTGTTCTATATTTATGGTAGCAAGGAACCACTAGAACCAGTTTTAAGCCTGCTCAATCAACAGCAACTCACCTAAGTGAATGTACTTTTTCATGCCAACCAATCAGTGTCAGCCCTTTCTTCTGATAATCAGTCAACCACAGACAGACTCACTTCTATAAATACATGTCAATCAATCAAAAACTGTCTTTTGTGAGCAATCACATTTCTACAGATGATGTCAACCAATGTATGATTCTGAATGCCTGTCAATTCCAGAACTCCACACCTTCCAAAAACCCCATAAAGATCAGCAGTCCTCTCTGCTCAGAGAAACAGTAACTGACAAGCATATTTCTCCGGTACTATAGTAAGCAATACATTCAGCTTTTGTTTCATAATTTCATGTATTTAGTCTTACTACCCTTTCACATTTCTAGAGATTCCACCAAAATAATTTTGAAGGCCCCCATTTGGTAGCATTCCAGGAGATGCTCCAGTCAATAGGTTCACTCACTGGGCCCTTTGTGGCCAAAGTTGTCCTTCCAGTGGGCTGCCATGTGAGTCTGTCTCAACCATATCTTGAGATCTGACTGGTTTTATTGACCTCTTATTGCTGAATTTATATGGATATCCTAGGATTTGTACTCCCACCTATCTGTCAGCTTGTCGTACTGTAGGGTCTTGTGTGTTGCTGTGATGCTAGAAGCTATGCCATCGGTATTCAGATACTAGCAGGGTCACACATGGTATCAGGGTATCAGATGAACAGACTAAGCCACACCAGGAAGAAAGACCTGGCAGTCTACTTCTGAAAAGAATTAGCCAGTGAAAACTTCATGAATAGCAGTGGCACATTGTTTGATCTAATGCTGGAAGATGAGCTCCCCCAGGTTGGAAGGCACCCAAAACACGACTGGGAAACAGCTGCCTCCTCAAAGTACAGTCGACTTTAATGATGTGAATGGAGTCAAGCTTTTGGTACCTTTATTTGCTGATGTGACACGACTGAAAATGAGAAGAAGCTGTTGCAAACATCTGTTAATAATCAGAACTTGGAATGTATGAACTATGAATTTTGGAAAACTGGAAATCATCACAAATTAAATGGACTGACACAGTGACTACAACAATGGGATCAGTATCCAAGGCATTAGTGAGCTGAAATGGACTGGTATTGGCCATTTTGAATTGGACAATCATATGGTCTACTACGCTGGGAATGACAATTTGAAGAGGAATGGTGTTGCATTCATTGTCAAAAAGAACATTTCAAAATCAATCCTGAAACACAATGCTGTCACTGACAGGATAATATCCACACACCTACAAGGAAGACCAGTTAATATCACTATTAGTCAAATATAGCACCAACCACTAAGGCCAACGATGAAGAAATTGAAGATTTTTATCAGCTTCTACAGTCAGAAATTGATTGAACATGCAATCGGAATTTATTGATAATTACTGGTGATTGGAACACAAAAGTTGGAAAAAAGACTATTGATAGTAGGAAACTATGGCCTTGGTGGCAGAAATGATGCCAGAGATCACATGATAGAATTTTGCAAGACCAATGACTAACGATGCAAATGGTACAAATACCTTTTTTCACCAACATAAACAGTGACTACAGACATGGATTTAGCCAGGTGGAATACACAGGAATCAAATCGACTACCTCTGTGGAAAGAGACAATGGAAAAGCTCAATATCGTCAGTCAGAATAAGGCCAGGGGCTGACTGCAGAATAGACCATCTACTCATATGCAAGTTCAAGCTGAAACTGAAAAAAAATTAGAAGTCCAGGAGAGCCAAAGTATGAACTTGAGTATATCCCACCTGAATTTGGAAACCATCTGAAGAATAGATTTGATGCCTTGAACACTAATAACCAAAGACCAAACGAGTTGTGGAATGACATCAAGGATATCAGGCAGGAAGAAAGCAAGAGGTCAATAAAAAAACAAGAGAGAAAGAAAAGACCTAAATGGATGTCAGAAGACACTCTGGAACTTGCTCTTGAACATTGAGTAGCTAAAGCAAGAGGAAAAAATGATGAAGTAAAAGAGCTGAACATAAGATTTCAAAGGGCGGCTCAAAAAGACAAAGTAAAGTATTATGATGACATGTACAAAGAGCTGGAGATAGAAAACCGAAAGGGAAGAACATGCTTAGCATTTCTCAAGCTTAAAGAACTGAAGAAAAAATTCAAGTCTCAAGTTGCAATACTGAAGGATTCTACAAGGAAAATACTGAACAACGCAGGACACATCAAAAGAAGATGGAAGGAATACACAGAGTCACTATACCAAAAAGAATTGGTCGACGTTAAACCATTTCTGGAGGTAACATATGATCAGGAACCAATGGTACTAAAGAAAGAAGTCCAAGCTGCACCAAAGACATTGGTGGAAAACAAGGTTCCAGGAATTGACGGAATACCAATTGAGATGTTTCAAAAAATGGATGCAGTGCTGGAAGTGCTCACTCATCTATGCCAAGAAATTTTGAAGACAGCTACCTGGCCAACCAACAAAAAGAGATCCATAATTTATGCCTATTCCCAAGAAAGGTGATCCAACCAAATATGGATATTATCCAACAATATCATTAATATCATATGCAAGCAAAATTTTGCTGAAGATCATTCAAAAGCAGCTGCAGCAGTATATGGACAGGGAACTGCCAGAAATTCAGCCAGATTCAGAAGAGGATGTGGAACCAGGGATATCACTGCTGATGTCAGATGGATCCTGGCTGAAAGCGAGAATACCAGAAAGATGTTTACTTGTGTTTTATTGACTATGCAAAAACATTTAACTGTGTGGATCATAACAAATTATGGATAACTTTGTGAAGAATGGGAATTCCAGAACACTTAACTGTGTTCATGAGGAACCTGTACATAGATCACGAGGCAGTTATTCCAAAAGAAAAAGAGGATACTACATGGTTTAAAGTCAGGAAAGGTATGTGTAAGGGTTGTATCCTTTCACCATACCTATTTAATCTGTATGCTGAGCAAATAATCTGAGAAACTGGACTGTATGAAGAAGAACAGGGTATCAAGATTGGAGAAAGACTCATTAACAACCTGCATTATGCAGATGACACAATCTTGCTTGCTGAAAGTGAAGAGGCTTGAAGCACTTGCTGATGAAGAACAAAGACTACAATTTCCCTATGGATTACGCCTCATCATAAAGAATACAAAAATTCTCACAACTGGACCAATAAGCAACATCATGATAAACAGTGAAAAGATTGAAGTTGTCAAGGATTTCATTCTACTTGGGTCCACAATCAACAGCCATGGAAGCAGCAGTCAAGAAATCAAAAGATGCATTGCATCATGCAAATCTGCTGTAAAAGACCTCGCTAAATTATTAAAAAGCAAAGATGACACCTTCAAGACTAAGGTGTGCCTGACCCAATCCATGGTGTTTTCAATCGTCTCATATACATGCAAAAGCTGGACAATGAATAAGGAAGACCTAAGAAGAATTGAAACCTTTGAATTGTTGTGTTGGCAAAGAATATTGAATATAGCACGGACTGCCAGAAGAATGAACAAATGTGTCTTGAAAGAATGCTCCTTGGAAGCAAGGATGGCAAGGCTTTATCTCACATACTTTGGATGTGTTATCAGGAGGGATCAGTCCCCGGAGAAGGACATCCTTCTTGGTAAAGTAGAGGGTCAGTGAAAAAGAGGAAGACCCTGAACAAGATGGATTGACACAGTGGATGCAACGATGGGCTCAGGCATAGAAATGATTGTGAAGATGGCGCAGGACCAGGCAGTGTTTCAACCCATTGCACATAGGATCACTATGAGTTGGAACAGACTTGAAGGCACCTAACAACAACAACATGTAATATGTGTATGTATGTAAAAAAAATAAGAAAATAACAATGGTCATTATGGGGGACTATTGATATGTCAAATTCAATGAATTTAAATATTTAAAAGAGCTTTAGAAAAATTATACCCCCCAGTGCCGTCGAGTCGATTCTGACACATAGCGACTCTGTAGGACAGAGTAGAACTGCCCCATACAGTTTCCAAGGAGCGCCTGGTGGATTCGAACTGCCGACCCTTGGTTAGCAGCCGTAGCACTTAACCACTACACCACCAGGGTGGATAAAAATACCAAATAGCCAATAGTCAGTTCCTTTAACTGTCATATTGAAGTTGCAAAATACAATTCAAGTTCCAATATAATCTTTCTCAAGGCCTTTGTAACCTCCTAAAGACTACCTGCTTTGCATTTCTCTCTTTTTCTGTGAATTGATACCTGGCTTTCTAAATGATCTCCCCTCTCCTCAGGGTGTTCACTAGAAAAGAAGATCATGTTGTAAAATTACTAGAACACAAGTCAGATTTTTAGAAGTTGGATTAAAACCCTGGTCTGCAGCCAAGGTAAGAGCAATAATTAATGATTTTCCCAAACTTCAGAGATATAGGCAAAATATTTGCTACAGAATTCAAGAATTTTATTAGATGCTTATTGTCCTGTTCTACAGATGATCTCTACCAATTAATTAAATTAATTATTAACCTCTCTGTTTTGAAGCAGCAGAGTAGAAAAGAGAAGATTTAAATAACCCAGCTGTGTGAAATTTTAAATATAAAAATAGAAAAGACATTACATAAGGCAATTTCAGAATTTTTTCTTGTAAGGGAAAATGGAATGATGATCCAGAATTATAAACTAAATAAAGATGTAAGATAGACTTTAGGAAACTTTCAAACAATTTAGGGGAAGACTTAGCATCTGGCATAAAAAGGACCATATTCCCTTTTACTGTAAATAGGCTCATACCTGAAGTAGAGGAAAAATCGGATTATAAAAATAAAAATATTAAAATATAAAATTTTCAGTTAAAAAAATAACCAATATTTGGCTAAACATTTCTAAATAGGCTTAAAAAGTAAATTAGCTAGAAGTCAATATAATAATGGCTATTTAGGTAAAACAACTAAAAGGGCTTCTATTTGCTATGATTTTGGAGGCTATATATAAGAAAATCTGTAGATACTACAAATAGAAGAGTCATTTAAAGAAACGATGCACCACATTGCCTAAAGCACAGAAGGACAATTACCCAAAAACTCTACAGTTAATCAACTCCATGAGAGATATTGGTACCCAAGAATTCCCTGTCCTTCTTCTAAATTTCCAAGGGGAATAACAGATTTCTTTTTGATATAGGTGTATTTATGGCTACCATTAATATCACTGCTAATGTTGTTCTTAGGTGCTGTCAAGTTGGTACTGACTCAGAGTGACCCTATGTACAACAGAACGAGACAATGCCCGGTCCTGTGCCATCCTCATGATGGTTGTTATGATTGAGCCCATTGTTACAGCCACTGTGTCAATCCATCTTGTTCAGGGTCTTCTTCTTTTTGCTGACCCTCCACTTTACCAAGCATGATGTCCTTCTCCATGGACTGATCCCTCCTGATAACATGTCCAAAGCATGTGAGATGAAGTCTCCCCATCCTTGCTTCTAAGGAGCATTCTAGTTGTACTTATTCCAAGACAAATTTACTCCTTCTTTTGGCATTCCATGGTATACTCAGTGTTCTTCACCAACATCATAATTCAAAGGTGTCAAATCTTCTTCAGTCTTCCTTATTCATTGTCCAGCTTATGCATGTATATGAGGCTATTGAAAATGCCATGGCTTTGGTCAAGCGTGACTTAGTCCTGAAACTGACATGTTTACTTTCTAACACTTTAAAGAGGTCTTTTGCAGCAGATTTGTCCAGTGCAATGAGTCTTTTGATTTCTTGACTGCTGCTTCCATGGCTGTTGATTGTGGATCCAAGTAAAATGAAATCCTTGACAACTTCAATCTTTTCTGTTTATCATAATGTTGCATATTGGTCCAGTTGTGAGGATTTTTGTTGTCTTTATGTTGAGGTGTAATCCATAAGGAAGCTATAGTCTTTGATCTTCCTCAGTAAGTGCTTCAAGTCCTCTTCACTTTCAGCAAGCAAGACTGTATCATCTGCATAAGGCAGGTTGTTAATGAGTAGGAATACAATCCTGATGCCCTGTTCTTCTTCATATAGCCCATCTTCACTGATGATTGGCTCTGCGTATAGATTGAATAACTATAGTGAAAGGGTATAACCCTAACGCAAACCTCTCCTGACCTTAAACCGCACAGTATCCCCCTTTTCTGTTGGGACAACTGCCTCTTGATCTATGTATAGGTTCCTCGTGAGCACAATTAAGTGTTCTGGAATTCCCATTCTTTGCAATTTTATCTGTAATTTATTATGATCCATACAGTCGAATGCCTTTGCATAGTTAATTAAACACAGGTAAACATCTTTCTCGTATTCTATGCTTTCAGCCAGTACCCATCTGACATCAGCAATGATATTCTTGGTTCCAAGTCCCCTTCTGAATCTGACTTGACTTTCTGGCAGTTTCCTGTCAATGGATCACCTTTCTTTGAAATAGGCATATATATGGCTCTCTTCCAGTCAGTTGGCCAGGTAGCTGTCTTCCAAATTTCTTGGCTAATGGGATATCAGATACCTTGGTTTAATAAAACCACTTAAATATGAAAGTTCTAACAGGTTCTATGTCCCAACCTATCACTGATACTTTGAGATTATTATTAGAATATTTCTTTTTTTTTTTTCTGTGATATAACAACTACAAATTTAACAGGGAAGATCTACTTCTAGACAAGATGTACTACAGTTCCTACACATGATTAAATTATAGCTATTGTAGTTATGAGGATACATACACTATATATAATTTAAGAAAAAAATTAAAAAATCAGCTTTTGTTACAGAATCCTTATGGACAAAAGACTCCATAGAAATAGGAAGATTGATTGGAGCAGAGCACATAATCATACAGATTATCATCAGTACCTAGATTATCATAAATCCTTCTAGATAGATAGATAGATTAGATAGATAGATAGATGGATAGATAGATAGATAGATAGATAGATAGATAGATAGATAGATAGATAGATAGATAGATAGATAGATAGATAGATGATAGATAGATAGATGATAGACAGACAGACAGACAGACAGATAGATAGATAGATAGATAGATATGAAAATGCTATATCATGATTTAGGTGCATTAACTCAACAACATGGCACAGATCAAAGAACTATTGCCCATTGTGATAGGCAGCTTCTGAGATGATCCCCAGTGATCTACACCTCCTGGTGTTCATGACTTTGTGTAATTCCCTCCCCTTGAGTATGAGTGGAAACCCTGGTGGTGTAGTGGTTAAGTGCTATGGCTGCTAACCAAGAGGTTGGTAGTTAAAACCTGCCAGGTGCTCCTTGGAAACTCTATGGGGCAGTTCTACTCTGTCCTATAGGATCACTATGAGTCGGAATCGACTTGACGGCAGTGGATTTTTTTTTTTTTTTAGTATGAGCAGGATCTGCAACATGAATCTATTCAATGGAATATAGCAAAATTGATGAGATGGCACTTCCATGATTAGGTTATATAAGATAACGACTTTCATCTTGCCAGCTGACACTGTCTTGTTCTGATGAAGGAAGATGCCATGTTGGCAAGGTCCACATGGCAAAAAACTGATGGCAGGCCCCACCCAACAGCCAGTAAAAACTGAGGTGCTCATTCCAACAGCTGTGAGGAACTATATCCTTCAAACGATCACATTAAGTGAGCTTGGAATCAGCCTTTAGATTACACCCCATCCCTAGCTGAGACCTTGATTACAGCCTTATAAAAAATCATAAAGCAGAAGACTCAGCTAAACTGTGCTAAAATTCCTGACTCACATAAATTGTGAGTTAATAAATGTGTGTTATTTTAAGCTTCTAAAGTTTGGGGTAATTTTTTATACAGTAACAACTAATTGACCCCTTAAAAAGTCAACCCCTTAATTCACTAACCAATCCTTAATCTCCTTACTTAAGGGCAATTACAAGCATAAGCTAAATCAGTGAAAACATCTTTAGATCTTACACTAGGTCTTTAAATCTAATGTTATCGCATGCAATAAGTCCCTATTACTACGAGAGACACTATTTTCTACTATATAGTTAACTAATTATGAGTCATTGCTACTTTTCCTTCCTATATTACTATCTACTGATATAACGGAAACCCTGGTGGCATAGTGGTTAAGTGCTACAGCTTCTAACCAAAAGGTCGGCAGTTCAAATCCAACAGGCACTCCTTGGAAACTCTATGAGGCAGGTCTACTCTGTCCTATAGGGTGGCTGTGAGCCGGAATTGACTTGATGGCAATGGGTTTGTTTTTTTTGGTTTTCTGTTGTAATGCTCATCACAATATAACAACTTTATAATATTTAATCAATGAAGGAGAATAGCAGAATTATATCTATGTCATCCAAAAAGTATTCATTTTCAGAACTGAATTTTGGGCACTCCAATACTAAATGCTGAGTATTGTCTTGTTATAGGTCTTATAATAAAAATAAAAAGGGAACGTGCTAGGCTTGATATGCAACAAGTAATCCAGTAAGTTTTATAAAATCCAATACTTTACCACAATACAATTTTTTTCTAATGACTGAATTATGGCCCTCTGTTTAAGATACCAAGTTGTTAAAATACATGAATACCTATATAAACTAAAAAGTGAAATGCTCTCAGAATAATTCATTTATTTAGTACTATGGAACAAGAATGTGTTTTAAATTTCCTCAGATACTATTTATAAATAAAAATATATATAAATAATATAAATTACTTGATATGTTGATGTTACTTAAAATAGTTGCTGTCATAAATGTTGAGATTCCCAGCAAAAGAAGTACTATGTATTTTTATGCAAATAATGTGCACTTTCTACTCCCTTCCCACATGAGGTATGTTCTTAAGTGCCTCTATGCAAATTTTTTTAAATATTGCTGTAAAATAAGAAATTACCGTAATGTACTCATGAAAATGCTTCACAGGGGGAGGGGGAGGTTGGCAAACAAATGTAGAAGGTGTGCGTCATTTGCATAAAAATGTTATAGAAATTATAGCTACAATAAAAATAGTTTATAAATACAACAGAAATATTTTAAACATCATGCTAAACAGACTTCTCTGATCAAAGTCTTTACAGAAGAGTCTTGTGTAAAAGAACAATAATAATAACAAATCCATGGAGAAGTTCAAGCATTCTATTATAGATACACAAAATTGGCCAGAAATAATGTGAAAAACAAAATAAAACAAAACACCACAATCATCGTTTTCTAAGCTCCACAAGGATAATATCTGGCAAAACCAGAATGGCTATCTGGTTGCACCAGATAAAATTTTCAGTGAACACTGATAAAATTCTCCATGAAACAACTTATTGTATTTGGGACAAATTGGCCACAAAATTAATCAGTAATGGGAAAACTTTTTTAGAATAGCAGAGGACATAGCCAACTAATACCTCATCTGTAATTAAATTGATCCAGAAAAATTGTAAAGATGAAGCATGGACTATGTCATGGATTGAACTGTGTCCTCCAAAAATATCTGCCAATTTGGCTAGGTCATGATTCCCAGTATTGTATGATTATCTACCACTTTGTCATCTGATATGATTTCCTTATGTGTTGTAAGTCCTATCACTATGATGTTAATAAGATGGATTAGCAGCAGTTATACTGATGAGACCTACAAGATTAGATAGTGTCTTAAGCCAATCTCTTTTGAGATATAAAAGAGAGAAGCGACTGGAGAGACATGGGAACCTCATACCACCGAGAAAGTAGAGCTGGGAGCAGATGCTCCTAGACCAAGGGAAGATTGATGACAAGGACCTTCCTCCACAACCAACAGAGAGAAAGAGCCTTCCCCTGGAGCTGACACCCTGAATTTGGACTTGTAGCCTACTAGACTTTGCCACAACTACAACCAGAATGTTCCTTAGAAGCAAGGATGGCAAGACTACGTCTCACATACTTTGGATATGTTATCAGGAAGGATCAGTCCCTGGAGGACATCATGCTTGGTAAAGTACAGGGTCATCAAAGAAGAGGAAGACCCTCAACAAGACGGATTGACACAGTGACTGCAACAATGGGCTCAAGCATAACAAGGATTGTGAGCATGGCGCAGGACTGGGTAGTGTTTTGTTCTGTAGTACATAGGGTCGCTATGACTCGGAACTGACTGGACAGCACCAAACAACAACAACATGTCTAAGATAAAATAGATAACCACACAGGGAGTCCTTGGGACTTGTTTTCTTGCTCAAGCCTGGAAAATCTTGGGTCGTTCACCTGCATATGCCCAGTTTCTCACAAAATGTCCGGCCCAAAGCAGGCTCTAGTATACACTGTAAAATTAAATAAATGAGTAGAAAATAGTGTGAGAAGTTACAACAACCATTGGGATGGGGAAAAATAGTTAAATTTAGCTATTTTAGCATTTCTAACTTAGTATTTCTATTTTTCACTGAGAAAATTTAGTGTAGTCTGTCTCTTTGAAGAATCTTCTTAAATTATTTGACTTATTTTAAGAAGTAAGTAGTATTGAATTACATGTAATTGGTCCCATGAATCATTAACATGCTGAAGTTATATATCTTGGTAGAAGAGATCCCTATTTATGAGTTATAAGAAACAAAGTGTGAAATTTAAAAGCTGAATTAAAATATCCATTTTCCAGAGAAGATAGGAGAAACTTAGCAACTTCTGCAAAAGAATTTCCCTAAGAAATATACCAATTTTTCTTTACACCCAAAAGGCAATATATTCTAATGAAAATACACATTCACTCATAAGCCATTTTCATTAATATCAGTACTTTAGAGCACATGTAGAAAGTAAATATCTCATACAATAATTTTTAAGTATATTTTAACAAATTCTACCCTCAGTAATAAATGCCATTTTCCAAAGAAGAATGATTTCTCATTTTCATTAAAATACAGTCAAAATATCTGCACATAAAAACAGGACACCTACTTAAAGGCAATGCATTTACTTTTCTGGGTATCTACAGATTTTTAGTATTCTGTTCCTGTGGGTTTTCCTTTTCACACCTACCGCTACCATGGCAACAACCAACAACACATTGCCATATATTGCGTGCTTGCTCTGTGCCTGACAAGGCACCAAGTGGCAAATGTAATCTCATTTTCCATCCATGTATGAAATTGAAAGGAATGTAGAAACAATAAATAATAGGTATCATTAATACATAGATAAAAATCAGTACAGGATATGTATGTTCTGAAAGACTGTAAACATAAGATTTGAAAAATAGTCTGGATATCCTGATCCAAGAGTAACTGCTTGCCCATTGCTATTAGATAAAGGAAGAATCTGAGCTGTTTCCTGGCTCAATTCCCTTGAATATTACAAGTGACCTTTGCACATGGGATAGATGATAGTACGTTAAACCTTTAGAAAGATAATTGCATTAATATCCACGTATTTATAGTCAGGGAGGAAACCCTGGTGGCATACTGGTTAAGTGCTACGGCCACTAACCAAAAGGCAGTTCAAATCCACCAGGCACTGCTCGGAAACTCTATGGGGCAGTTCTATTCTGTTCAATATGGTCGCTATGCATCGGAATTGACAACAACAGGTTTTTTGTTTTTTTTTTTTTAATAGTCAAGGGGGATATCTTTTATACTGTACCAAGTTAAAGAGTCATAATTATTGCTGGTGATCATTCAATAGTGGACAGGTAATGTACCCACAATGGAGGACCCCAGTGAGGAAAATACCTGACTTTGTGTTCTTTTTGAGGAGTCCAGCTCCTGGCTAAAAACCTATGTATGATTTTTCAGGCCTGATCATAGTCAATTACAAAGGTTTTACCCAGCAGGCCACAGGGGAAAGCTCTCCTCCCTAATCAGACTTGGTGTACAGCCAATGCATCGCAGTCACTGAAAGGTGTCAGTCAAGGACTCGAGCCCCCTGAGCAGCCATGCTCTTTCACACATCTGTATTCCTAGCCCAGGTGCTTCAATATGGAGGCCTGTTTATCAAGGCGCTTCAGCAGAGAACTTCCTCAGGTGCCTCTGCTGAAGCCTCCTTAACGGGAGGAAGGGGGAGGGTCCTTGAAGACACTTTTTCCCCACTCTGACACAGTATTCAGTTCTTTTCCACCACCACCCTCTCCCTGACCCTGAGGTCCATAAAACTGCAGGAGCCTTTTGTTTGGGGCTTCCGTAGCAGTGATATAGTCCCCACATCTGTGCTGATCCATCTGGGCACTGTTCCTAGAGAAATATGGCACAGGGGAGAACGTGCGCTATCTCAGGGTTTGACCTCTTGCTTGTACTCTTGTTTAATCATTGATTGTTTTTTATTGATTAAAGACTTAACTGTTACTTGCATTTTGCCTTGTCTTAATCAGCTACTTCGGACAGACATCTGGCAGCTCAGCTTAGCTCCCTCAGCTCAGCTCAACTCCCTGACACTTTTATTACAAAATATTATATTTATTTTTTTTGTTTTAATAATGTTTTTCAATAGAATAGAAGCTCTTTTCCATGTATGAGACAAATCTTAATCAAAATGAACACAGCGCAGTGAGAACAATGCATTTGGGAAAACTCCAGAGAATGCAGACAAGAGAAACACTCTTGTATCTCAAAGACAGGACTTCAGACTTCTACGATCAGCTGGGGGAACAGTTCAGTTTTGTCTTTGAGACTCTTCTTAGGTCAGCTAGGATCTCAGTTGAATAGCAGAGAGGAATGACTATTAAGTCAACCCCAGTTCTCAAACAAAGACCTAAGGAGACTTGCTTACTCAAAAAAAAAAAAAAAAGAGGGGAGCAGAGAGCACAGATTATGTAGGAGGGTAAAGATTTAAAGAAAGACAAATTATGCATGGGAGGGAAGGTCTGAGACCAAAGGAAGTTGGAAAAATTTTTCCAATCCAGACTAGTCTATTACCTTAACCACAGGATAAATGTTACAACGAGAGAGCTTTAGACCCACAGGCAAAAAACCCTGGATTCTCATTGTGGTTTCTGTATTAAGTAATCAGGTTGACCTAGACGAGCCCCTTTTCTCTGATTCTCTCATTTTAAGAAACACTTATTAAGCATCTGTTATGTTCAAGGCACCAAGTATGCTCCAGGCCAGTTTCTCACTGGGTGGAACAAGGACTAAACACATCAGAACCTGCTGGGTCCCACTCTAGAAATACTAAATAGGAATCTCTGGAGGTGGGTAATTTTGGGGTAATTTTTAGGCACATTAAAGTTTCAGAACCACTTTTCAGCTAGAGAATAAAAAATGAGTGAGATTCAGTTTGTACTTTTAAAAATATTCTGATCTAATTTCCTTTTCTTTAAAAAAAAAGTCCTTTGTTCGAGATGATTTATGAAAGCTTTCTGATACTCATTTTAGTTTAACTGTTTTTTCTAATAAGATGAATAGTTTGTGAGGTACTCTCGATTAATAATTATAACTTTAATTATTTGACAGGGTTCTACTTACCCAGTCATTTTCAATGTGTTTTGAACAAGCCATGTAATTTCTTTGTATACTCTTATTTGGAAACAAGTTTAAAAAAAAAAAAAAAGGTCAAACACCAATCAGGAATGTTACACTCTTTGATGATTTCCCACAGTACCCAGGGAAGCACAGGATCAGGAGATGAAGAACTCGGCTTGGCCTATAACTGGTTATGTGACCTTGGGCACATTACTTTGCCTCTCTAGCTACCTCTTTCTGAGATGAGGGGTTAGACTACTCTGATGACCAAGTCTCTATGGCTCTAAAAAAAAAAAAAAAATACTCTTTAAATTCTTAAGTAGTATTTGTATAACACCTCTCACTTGTGAGCTTGTTACTCAAACCAAAAAACAAAACCTGTTGCCATCAAGTCAATTCTGACTCATAACAACCCTATAGGACACAGTAGAACTGCCCCATGGCTGTAATCTTTACAGAAACAGACTGCCACATCTTTCTCCCTTGGAATGGCTGGTGCGTTTGAACCGCCAACCTTTCGGTTAGCAGCCGAGTGCTTAACCACTGGGCCACTAGGGCTCCTCGAGCTTTTTTCACGGTCAATGAAAAACAAAATTCATGTATATTAACCTTGCTCTTAAATTTTTTTTTTTTTTTTTTTGCTCTTAGGAAACATTAACTCATATAATCAATCCATCTGAGTCTCATTGGTTTTACTAGCGAACCATGACTTACATTCATTCATCCCTCCCCATTCCTACTGCAGCTGTGCTAGTCTATGCCCTTCGAAAGTACTCACTTGGGCCAATGTAATAGCTTCCTAACTTCTGTGTCTAACATCTTCTCTCTACACTCCTCCGTACTGCCACCAGAGGCATCTTTACGAAATGCAGATATCATGATGTCATTCACCACTCAAAAATCCTTCAGTAGTTCTCCTGGGCTTAAAGCCAAATTCCAAATACTTAGGAAGAGGTCATGCAAAGGCCCTTTACTGTCACTGCCAGTGTACCTGTCCAGCATCATTTCTTGGCTTCTCTTCTACCTGTCTCCAACCAATCCCAAATACTTGTTCCATGGTTTTCCCCAAATATATATAAGCTCTCATGTTTCCCATGTTCTACTTTCTGTCTGGATTTCCTTTCATCTCCTTGTATGTCTAACAAACATTACATTACTTTATAAATATCTTCATTATAGTAACAATTTTGTTAAATTATATTTTTTTCCATGTTCTTCCCTGATGCATTTTAAGCAAAATAAAATCTGGGACTGTGTCTCTTTTATCTTTGTACTTTTAGGGCCTTCAATAACACCCTCACATATAGCAGATGCTCAAGAAATGTTTTTAAACATAAATATAAATTCAGGTGACTGGAAATACCTGCAAATACAATTTATAAAGAGAAAAACAGAAAGTAACTCTGTAACAGAATATCCTACCACACTTCCATTCACTTTTATTTAGGTTTAAATGAATTCTCCTTTCCAATACAGATCACGGATAACTTATAAGAGCATTGTGCTTACTCCTTGCCATGAGCAAGATGAAGTACACACTGTACTTGAACACTGAAAAGGACATGAGCGAATGGCTCACATGCTGTAACTGGAGCATGGCCTTGGAGGGATTAGCACACTAGAAAGACCAACAATCGGGGGAAAAGTGTACAAGTGAGGCCACTCCTACCTGTTAGGTCGGCATTGGGCCACCATCCCAAGTCGCAAGCTTTGCAGGTGAACTCATCTTGCACATATTCATTCTCCTTGCAAGCGGTGCAAATCCAGCAGCAGCTCACTTCCCCTTTCCGTATGACCTGCAACATAGGGATAGTGTATATGTCTTAAGGATGCTTTCTCCAGAAAGGCTTCTATTTCAGGTGAGGACTGGTTCCAGAAAGGCTTCTATTTCAGGTGAGGACTCGTTTTCATATTATGATTAAAAAAAAAAACTTTGAAAAAGATTTTATACACCAAGAAACCTTGAGAAGGTTGTTTGGATATACCTGATTCTCTTAAGTTCAGAAGTGAATGTCACTTCATTCCGTTCTGGGTTTGGAGGCTTTTCAACAATAATTTATTTTATGAAAAGGAAATGATTACACATTCTAGCAGAGTTAAAAATGCAACAGTTCAATTTTATCCTTGTTTCTATTGATCCTTATTATTTGCTCTCAGAAATGTAAGATTTATGCCTTTTTTCCTTCTCTGAAAAATCAAGTAGTCTTTACCACAAAAGTTCGTATATAATAAAACCACATTAATTCATAAAAACTGAGGAATTATGAAATTTTATTATAATTATGAAAGTCTAAATTACAGATAACTTCTTTCAAGAGTAACTTTTATACACATAAAAGCAGATTGATAGCTAAGAAGTATAAGCAGTTATTGACTGTGTCTAGCTTGCTCTAATGAATTCAAAAGATCACATCGATTGTTGGAAGACAATAATCAGTCCAAAATTACTGAAGAGTTGTTCATCATATGAGCAGTTTAAATTTTCCTCCATTTTCAGCCTGCTTAGTAAGCAGTTTTGTACTTACACAACATGAAAATAAACATCATAACACATTGTAATTAAGGGGAATTTTTTTTTTTTTGTCAGCACAAGATTAGTTCTTGTTTTTATGTCAAATTGGAGCCCTGGTGGCACAGCGGTTAAGAGCTCAGCTGCTATCCAAAAGGTCGTCAGTTCAAGTCTACCAGATGCTTCTTGGAAACCCTAGGGGGGCAGTTCTACTCTATCCTATAGGGTGGCTATGAGTAAGAATTGACTCAATGGCAATTTTTTTTTTTTTTTGGTTGACAATTTCTACCTTTTATTGAAGTATTTAGTACATTTACATTCAATATAATTATCAGTGTGGTTAGATTTAAATCTATCATCTCGTCAGGTTTTCTTCTGTCTATCCCATCTGTTGTTTCTCCTCTTTCCCGTTTCTCTGTTTCTTTTGAATTAAATGATAACTTATTATTCCATTTTATCTCTAATAGTGGCTCACTAGCTAAACTTCGTTTTATTGTTTTAGTGGTTGCTCCAGGGTTGATAATATGTACCATCAACTTATCACAATCTACATTTAAATAATATTATGTTACTTTATATATAATGTAAAAACCCTACAGCAATATTCTTCCATTTCCCCCCATTCTTTGTGTTATTGTTGTAATACATTTTACTATACCAATTTTATAACTCCTACAGTGCATTTTTATTATTTTTGCTTTAAACAGTCAATTATCTTTGAAATAAATTTTTGAAATTAAAAAAATATTATATTTTATATGTAACACACATAATATATATATGCCATACTTTTACCATTTCTGGTCTTCTTCATTCCTTTTTTTTTTTTTTCTTTTTAATCTGGTATCATTTTCTTCTCCCTGAAGAACCTTCTTTAATGTTTATTGTAGTTCTGGTCTAAAAATTATAACTTCTCTCAGCTTTTATTTGTTTGAAAAATACTTTAACTTGTCTTCACTTTTGAAAAATGTTTTCACTTGGTATTTAAGTTTAGATTGACTGTTTTTTTTTCCCACCCTTTCAGTGCTTTAAAGATGTCATTCTATTGCCCTTGAGAATAAAATTCTGGGTTGAAAGTTTTTTTTTTCCTTTAAAAATTCATTTTTTTCTCACTTTGCTTATAGTTTATTTTTTTTTTCATTTCAACCATTTTTTGTGGTAAATATGCTTGTAACCATAAATTTACCATTTCAAAATTCTTCAGTGTGCAATTGAGTGACATTAATTGTATCCACCATTTTGTAGGACTATGAGAAGTCTGCTGTAATGCCTATTTTGTTTCTCCACATGTAACGTGCATTTTTTTTATCTGGCCGCTATTGAAATTTTTCTTTTTAGCACTTTTTTTTACAATTTAATTTTGTTTTCTTTATGTTCCTTGGAATTTTTTTGAGCTTCATGGATTTGGGGTTTATGTTTTTCATTACATTTGAATCATTTCAGCCATTATTTCTTCAAGTATTTCTTCTTGCCTACATCTCTCTCCTGTTCTTTTGTGGCTTCAATTATACCTCTTAATAATTATTAACTCAGGTTACTGAGATTCTGTTCATTTCCTCTTAGTTTTTTTTTTTTTTTCTTTCTCTGTCTTTCTGTGCCTCATTTGGCTATTTTCTATCTATGTTTTTAAATCCACTGATCTTTTCTTCTGTAATCTTAATATGCTGACAATCCCATCCATCTCCAGAAAGTTCTATTTTGTCCTTTGTTTTGTATCTTCTATTTGTCTTCTCATTATATTTATGTTTTCTTTTTAGTTTTTTAACATGAGTGTAGAGTAAGTGTTTTAATGTCCTTGACTCCTAATTCTATCATCAATGTTATTTCTGGGAATGATTGATTTTTCTCCTGGTAAGGTGTTATATTTTTGTACTTCGTTATACGTCTAAAAATTTTTTACCAGATTCTGGACATTGCATACATTAAGATGTAGAGCGGTGTGTGTGTGTGTGTGTGTGTGTATATATATATATATATATATGCTGTTATTGTTAGGTTCCATTGAGTCAGTTCTGACTCATAACGACCCTATGTACCATAGAACAAAACCCTGCCGGGTCCTGCGCCACACTCATAATTATTGTTATGCTTAAGCCTGTTGTTGTAGCCACTGTGTCAATCCATCCATATATATATATATATTTTTTTTTTTTTTTTTGGTAAATTTCTTTAAGAAGTGGTAGACTTTGTTCTGGCAGGCAGTTGAGTTACCTGAAGATAAGTTTGCTCCTTTAAAGACTTGTTTTTAACATTTTTAGGGCAAATCTAGAATAGTCTTTGTCCTAGGAATACTTTAGCCTCATTATTAAGATGTGACCCTTTTGAGGTCTCTGCCGATTTCCTTGTGGACTCAACAAGATCTCTCCACTATGGCTGGAGGAAATTGGAACAATTCCTGGCTCTCTGTGAGCTCTGGAAATGGTTTGACATTCAGCTTCCCAGTAATTGTTCTTTTCTTGGACTCTTAGGATCTGTCCCCACTCATGTGCAGATTGGTATTCAGTCAAATACTCAAAGAATTCCTATACTAATTTCTTTAACTCTTTTTCTACATAAATTCTTCCTCTCCTTTATTCTGCCTTTTAAATTCTAGCTACCTTGGTCTTCCCAAACTCTGATATTTGTCTTCTCAATTTAGCAAGACTGCCAACCTATGTTTGCATTTCCTCTCCCTGAACTTTAATCGGAAATATCCTCCAGGAAAAAAAAAAATCTGGATGTTTTTAGGGCTCAACTTGTTTGTTTGTCTTGCCTGTAGGATCAAAATCCTGCACTTTATTCCAACATCTCAACACAGTTGTTTCATATATTTTTTTCAAGTTTTCTAGCTGTCTACAGCAGAAGGCTAACTCTGGACCCTGTTACTCTCTCATTGCTAAGAGCAGAAGTCCCTTTCTAACACATTAAAAATTATCAAACATTCCAACATGTAAAGTTAGAAATTAAACCATAAATATTGCCATACTTTAAAATCACACGAACTCTAGCCTTCATGGAAATAAACCTATCTTCTTGCAGATCACGTTGAAATTCATACCACTACTTTAAAATTATATAAAAATATCAAATTGCAAATATTTTCAGAAAATGCAAAAGGTTTTCTTTTTCTTCTTTCACTTAACTTCAAAAAATAGGATCAAATTAAGTGTTTCTGAAAAACTCCCATCTATCTTCAGAATAGTCATAGGAAATTTGCACTCCAAATAATCAATTTTTCTATATGGTATGAGAAAAATTGAATTAAAAAATGAATACGACTTTCTTATTTTAATTAGGATAAGCAATACAGTGTGTTACTATGATGCTGAACAGGTTTAAGTGGAGCTTCCAGACTTTTTTTTTTCCATACTAAGTCGGACAAGGAAGAAAGCCTGATGATCTGTTTCTGAAAATCAGCCAGTGAAAACCCTATGGTGCGCAGTGGTCTAATCTGCAACCAATCATGGGGATGGCTAGGACCTGTGAACGTTTCATTCTACTGTGCGTGGGGTTGCCAATGAGTGCATGTGGCCAACGTGATGGCAGCTAACAATAACAACAAGAGTTATCATAATATACTATATGTCTCTCAACCGGCTTTCTCTTATTCTTTCCCTGTAAAATTAATAGTACTTGTTAGGCAAATTCAAAAGGTAATAAAACTAAACAAACTTATTTATGCAAGATGACTCTGCCCACAGGTAGATTCTATGAGTAACTGGCACATTGAAAGCATTTAAAATTAGCTTTTGATCAACTGAATAAATGGATAATCAGATTATACCTTTAATACAGAAGAAAAAATGGGACTACTGAAATGGAGTTTATTATTTCTTTCTGCAGCCACCAAATGTGTGTACTTTTGCAGTACAATGTCTGTAATGTGTGGCTTGTCTTTTCTGTTTTTAGAGCCACCCTTCTGTTCTTAGGCTTCATCGCCATACACCTGAATTATGGTCCAAGCTTCTTAGTTTCATAATATTCCTCCAATTTCTTCTCACTCCGAAGTACTAGCACATAGCTGCCAAGAACATCTGAACAGACAGTAGGCTCCTTAAGGGAAGGGACTATGTAAACCGTTCACCACGTTTCTAGAGCATAGTCATCATTAGTTACCAAGAACACATACAAACCAACACTTACTTCCATCCAGTCACTTCCAACTCATAATGACCCTATAGGACAGAGTAGAACAGCCTCATAGGGCTTCCAAGTGTGGATGCAGACTCCTACATCTTTCTCCCGCGGAGTGGCTGGTGGGTTCAAACCACCAAACTTTTGGTTAGCAGGGCTCCTTCAAGGATACACGGTAGGTAATAAATGCCACATTAAATCTTTTTTAAAAAATATAATCAGGCTACTCAAGGGACATTAGTGGCTTCCTATTGCAATACTATTGAAATATAAGCTCTTCAGTCAGGTCCCAGGCTTTGTTTCTGCACCTTTGTCTGTTGTTAATTTCTTATGTAAGTGTGCCAAACAAGGGCAGGTGGCCTTTGTACCATCATCTCCTTATATCCTTATTAACATTCACTTAACTGTTTCTTTTGTTTGTTTTGGAGGGAGGTTTCAAGTGGGGTAGAGACATCATATGATTTATTTTTCATTGGATTTTTTTTTTAATAGAATTGTACTAAGAGCCCTGGTGGCACAGTGGTTAAGAGCTTGGCTGCCAACCAAAAGATTGACAGTTTGAATCTACCAGCAGCTACTTGGAAACCCTATGGGGCAGTTCTACTTTGTTCTATGGGATTACTATAAGTCAGCATCAATTTAATGACAATGGATTTGGTTTTCGTATGCTAGAACCTAGGTGGGGAATAGACTTTAAGGAGGGCAGGAGAAATTGTGTGTGTGTATGAGTGTGTGTCTTAGTTATCTAGTGCTGCCGTAACAGAAATACCACAAGTGGATGGCTTTAACAAAGAGAAATTTATTTTCTCACAGTCTAGTACATTACAAGTCCAAATTCAGGGTGTCAGTCCCAGGGGAAGGCCTTCTCTCTCCATTGGCTCTGGAGGAATTTCCTTGTCCTCAATCTTCCCCTGGTTGAAGAGCTTCTCAGGCGCAGGTACCCTGGGTCCAGAGGACATGCTCTGCTACTGCTTTCTTGGTGGCCTGAGGTCCCCAACTCTCTGCTTGCTTCCTTTCCTTTTATCTCTTGAGAGATAAAAGGTGGTGAAGGCCACACCCCAGGGAAACTCCTATTATCTTGAATCAGGGAGGTGATCTGAGTAAGGGTGGTATTACAATCCCTAATCCTCTCCACATAAAATTACAATCACAAAATGGAGCGCAACCACACATGGCCTAACCAAGTTGATACACACATTTTTTAACCCACAAAAACCCAGTGCCATCGAGTTGATTCCGACTCGTAGTGACCCTATAGGACAGAGTAGAACTGCCCCATAGAGTTTCCAAGGATCGCCTGGTGGATTCAAACTGCCAACCCTTTGGTTAGCCATAGCACTTAACCACTATACCACCAGGGTTTCTTACACGTTTTTTAGGGGGACATAATTCAATCCATGACATTCTATCTACACTTTGGCCCCCAAAAAGTCACATCCTTGCAACAAGCAAAACATATTCACCCCACCATATCATAGCAAAAGTCTTAACTCCAAGTCCAAAATCCAAAAATTCCTCTTCATCTGTGAAATCTAGAATACAAGTTATAGCTTCCAAACATACAACGGCAGAACAGACACAAGCTAGACAGTTCCATTACAAATGGGAGAAACTGAAGGGAAAGCAGGGATAACAGTCACCAAGCAAGTCAGCAGAACACATTAACATTAGCTTTGAAAGCTTTGAAAATAATGCTCTGTTCTCTGAGACCATTTACACAATGACCCTGCCCCTCAGCCTCTGGGTATTGGCCATGCTCTCCAGATTCTGAGCAGAGGTCTCTGGGCTCTGGGCTTCAGCTCTGCTTTCCAGTCCCACTGGGACAGCAACTCTGCCCCCGCCCCCGCCCCCCCCCCCCCCCCCCGCTTTAGGCGCACCATTCTCCTAGTCCATCTGAGTGGCAACTCCACCCTTAGAAACACCAGAGGGCGTGGCTCCACCCTTTGAAACCCCTGAGGTGATGGCCATTCCTTTTGAGACAGGCAGCTCAGTTTCCTCGTCTGTTCAGCTTCTGTTTCCTGGTTTCTTGGCCTCTCAGCTCCTCGGGCCTCACACCTGCATCTGCCCTGCTGGGGCAAATATTCCAAGCTCGGTAGCTCCACCATTAAGTACCAGGAAGTACCCTACTCAGCCAGGAAGCCTCCTGCACACAGGCACTCAGCTCTCTGGCACTGTGGGTCGGCAAGCCTAGCTCCACCCATAAGTGCACGGAGGCACCCCACTCTGCCAGGAAGCTTCCCTTGCACAGGCACTCAGCTCTCTCGCTCCGTGGCTTGGCTCCAGCGCCGTATCGTACTGGTCTCCTGGTTCTGCTGCTGCTGGTTCTCTGCTGTTGCCACTTCTCTGCCGCTGCAGGTTCTATACTGCACTGGTCCTCTGCCACTGTCACAACTCTATCCATTCAGTTTCAAAACCGCTTCCACATTTTAGGTATCTATTAGAGCCCCCACCCTCTCAGTACAAATTCTATCTTGGCTATCTAGTGCTGCCATAACAGGAATACCACAAGTGAATGGCTTTAACAAAGAGAAATTTATTTTCCAACAGTCTAGTAGGTTACAAGTCCAAATCCAGGGTGTTGGCTCCAGGGGAAGGCTTTTTCTCTCTGTTGGCTCTGGAGGAATGTCCTTGTCTTCAATATTCCCCAGGTCAAACAGCTTCTCAAGCAAGGGATCCCAGGTCCAAAGGATGCACTCTGCTCCTGTGCTGCTGTCTTGGTGGTATGAAGTCCCCAACTCTCTGCTTGCTTCCCTTTAAGGTGGTGCAGGCCACATCCCAGGGAAACTCCCATTACCTTGGATCAGGGAGGTGACCTAAGTAAGGGTGGTGTTACAATCCCTAATCCTCTCAACATAAAATTACAGTCTTAAAATGGCGGACAACCACACATGGCCTAACCAAGTTGATACACACATTTTGGGGGGGGCACATAATTCAATCCATGACAGCATGTGTGTGTGTGTGTGTGTGTGTGTGTGTGTGTGTTGTTTTAACCCATGGCAACTCCAGGCTCTAACATGGAGCCCAAAGTACCTTAAATACCAAATATATTTGAATAAAAGAGTTAATACTACCTTTCATTTAGAATGTCATATTTCCTAACTTAGTCCATCAATATCACAATTTCTATTTATTTATTTTAATTTTATTGTGCTTTAGGTGAAAGTTTAGAGTGCAAATTAATTTCTCAAAATGTACACACAAATTGTTTCGTGACATTGGTTGCAATTCCCACAGTGTGTCAGCATTCTCCCCCTTTCCAACCTGGGTTCCCTATGCCCATTCATCCAGTTTTCCTGTTCCTTCCTGCTCTTTCCTCTTGCCTTTCAGCAGGAATTGCCCATTTGGTCTTGAATACCTGATTGAACTAAGAAGCATATTCCTCACATGTGTTACCATTTGCTTTATAGACCTGTGTAATCTTTGGCTGAAAAGTGGGCTTTGGGAGTGCCCCGAAGTTCTGAGTTAGTTGGGTGTCCACAGGCCATAGTCTCAGGGGTTCTTCCAGTCTCTGTCAGAGCAGTAAGTCTGATCTTTTTTTGTGAATTTGAATTTTGCTTTACATTTATGTCCTGCTCTGTCTGGGACCCTCTATTGTGATTCCTGTCAGAGAGGACAGTAGTGACTATATTACTGCTTTTAGATGCAAAAGTCACACGTTCCAACAAGTATTTCTGGAGCAGTAAGCCCATTTACCACCACATGTCTGTCAGTTTGTCAAGCTGGATTCAGAAGAGGATGTGGAATGAGGGATATCATTGCTGATGTCAGATGGATCCTAGCTAAAAGCAGAGAACATCATAAAGATATTTACCTGTGTTTTATTGACTATAAAAAGGCATTTGACTGTGTGGATCATAACAAATTATGGATAACATTTCAAAGAATGGGAATCCCAGGATACTTAATTGTGCTCGTGTAGAACCTGTACATAGACCAAGAGGCAATTGTTTGAACAGAGCAAGGGGATACTGTGTGGTTTAAAGTCAGGAAAGGTGTCCATCAGGGTTGTGCCCTTCCACCATACTTATTCAATCTGTATGCTGAGCATATAATCCAAGAAGCTGAACTATGTGAAGAAGAACAGGAGATCAGGATTGGAGGAAGACTCATTAACAACCTGCAATATGCAGATGATACAACCTTCCTTGCTGAAAGTGAAGAGGACTCGAAGCACTTACTGATGAAGATCAAATGCTACAGCCTTCAGTATGGATTGTACCTCAACATAAAGAAAACAAAAATTCTCACATCTGAACCAATAAATAAAATCATGATAAACGAAGAAAATATTGAAGTTGTTAACAACTTCATTTTACTTGGATCCACAATCAATGGCCATGGAAGCAGCAGTCAAGAAATTAAATGACATATTACATTGGGCAAATCTGCCGCAAAAGACCTCTTCACAGTGTTGAAAAGCAAAGATATTACATTGAGGACTAAGGTGTACCTGACCCAAGCCATGGTATTTTTGATTGTCTCATATGCATGGGAAAGTTAGACAATAAATAAGGAAGACTAAAGAATTGATGCCTTCAAATTATGGTCTCGGTGAAGAATATAGAATACACCATGGACTGCCAGAAAAACAAACAAATTTGTCTTGGAAGAAGTACAGCCAAAATGCTCCTTGGAAGCCAGGATGGCAAGACATGATTTGGGCATGTGATCAGGAGGTACCAGTCCCTGGAGAAGGACATCATTCTTGGTAAAGTACAAGGTCAGTGAAAAAGGAAGACCCTCAACCAGATGGATTGACACAGTGGCTACAACGATGGGCTTCAAGATTACAATAATTGTGAGGATAGCATAGGCCTGGGCACTGTTTCATTCTGTTATACATAGGGTTGCTATGAGTTGGAACTGACTTGATGGCACCTAACAACAACAGGCCCATCTAAATATTATCTTACTTGGAGTTCTCTAATAACTGAAATTCTGTTGGTAGTTTGTCATGACAGATAGCTTTTGTCCTCTCATTGTTTCATATATTTGTAGTAAATAGGTTTCATTCAGAAACTTTTTTTAAAAATCTTGTATTATCTCTAACTTATGTTCTAATCCCCTTGATGTCACAAATGTTTTTGATTATTTTTATATTTGGCTTAATAACTCATACGTCTTTTGCATACAGTATATCTTAGATAACTGAATAAAGTATTGTTTAATTTTTGTCACAATAAAACACTTTTTATGACAGCTCTGAGTCATTCTAAAGGTTTTAATATTTTATTGAAACTTCCCTTTCAGGACCAATGCTTATTAAGACAGAAGACCTGCCTGATTGTTTTTAGATCCTTCATCACTGTGCTGTTTGTTAGCTATACTAAGTGATCTGCTGCGGCACACGATACCATGATTCAATTACATATACATTGCAAGAGTCTTTAAGCATGTATACCATAGGAAATCAAAAGTAACTATGGATAGAACAAAACAGTGAAATTTTTCTTCAGAAAAAAAATGCCTGAAAGACTGAATAATGAAATTGTGTCTACTCCAGTAAGAACTGGAGGAGACTCAGCTGTAAGCAAGAAGAGTTAGCTCTGCCTCTGCCCTCCTGTGGCCCCATACACCTGGCACCCTCTAGGAGAGCTTCTGCAACAGTGGACTCTAATTGCTTTTATGTCTGTTCCCCAGCTACACTATGAATGCCTCAAAGGAAGGAACTGTGTTTAAGTTTCCTTTTTATTCACAGGACTGGCATAGTAGTTCCTGGAACATAGTAAGTACTTTACAACGTATATGGAAGAAAGGAAGAAAATAATGTAGAAGATGAAGTAAAGAGAAGAAGTGAAAATTAATAATTCAAAGGTAATGAATAAGAGGAAATTAAGGAGAGCCTTTAGAACTAAAATAAATAAATAACAGTATAGGTAAATTCCAAACCTAAGTAGGAAAATGTAATAAAAACTATATAAAAATATAAAATGGTCACACTAACCCATTGCCAGTGAGTCAATTCCAACTCATAGTGACCCTATAGGACAGAGTAGAACTGCCGCATAGGGTTTCCTAGATTGTACATCTTTACAGAAGCAGACCACTGCATTTTTCTGTCATGGAGCAAATGGCAGGTTCTAACAGTCAACCTTTTGGTTAGCAGCCAAGCACTTTAACCACTGTGCCACCAGGTTTCCTAAGTAGATCGTAAGAACTGATATATATTGAGGCAGGCTATTTTTTATGTGCTAGACTCACACTAACCTTCACAACCACTCCACGAGGCGGAGCTCATTGTATATATTTTACAAATGATGAAATAGCTCCAGAGGGGATAAATAATTTGTGCAAATCTTAGTCACATTATCTCCAAGAGTTAAACTTGTCCTAGTATAAGAATGGCTACAAGAGTGATGGCATATGCTAAGAACTGAAATTAAATCTCAGAGATTGGCAGGTATGTATTCAATTAATCCACCTTAATTTAGTGGTTCAGTGTGCCAGACACGGTGCTGTGCACTGCGGATGAATAAATGAAAAAGGTAATCTTTGTGGTTAAAAAAAGGTTAAGGAGCTCAAAACTCAATAATGTACTAAGTGTCCTGCTAGAAGGAGGAACACCACACTTATACAGAGCACGTATGTTCATCCATTCATTCATTCACAATATGCATTTTGAGTGCTTACAATGTGCAAGGCACTGTACTAAGGCTGGAAATAATGAGCAAAACAAATGCTCTCTCTACTCTTGAGGAGCTGTCATTCTAGAGGAGGGCTTTGGAGAAAACTGAAGCAAGAAAAGGAATAGGCACAGAGCAGTGACCAGGGTGAGGCAAAGGAAGTGCGTGGGGCAGAAAAGTGAAACAGGTAGTCACCCACAGGTTGTACAAATACCCACCCTGAACTTGCACAGGCTCAACAATGTCTCCTTAGATTCTCTGCCCCAGGCACCTCGCTGGCCTTACCCTAGTCCAGCTGTAATAGGGCAGTATCTGGAAGAGGGGGTAGTAATTTTGCATATGTTGGTTAGATAAGGCCTCACTAAGACATTGCCATTTGAGTAAAGACTTGAGAGAGGAAAGGGCATAGGCCGTGAAGATACCAGGTAGAAGAGTGTTCCAGGCAAAGGGAAAAGCTAGAGCAAAGGTCAAGTAGTAGTGTTCTCTGCATCCTTATACTTTTGCCCTCCTCCTCTAGTTTTCTATATGGATGTTATACTTCAGTAAACGTTAACTTAAAAAGGAAATGGGCCCTGCTTCTGTCATTTCACCTTCAAGACATCGTAGCCCAGCTGAGCCCCTGCTCTGCCCGATATTGCATGATTCAGCAGCAGTTCCCATTGGGACCTGGCCCAGAAATGAGTGACAGGCTGCACATGAAGCTAAGGTGGTCACCACAAAGTCTACCAACCAGGAGACCAACATAGATACTGTCTGGGAGAGAGGTGAGATGTAGGTATTACTCAGAGTGGATGCAGAGAAATTAAAGATAATTTGATGAAATTTCTTATTATAACCAACACTTGTGAAAATTCTTCCTCATCCAGAGAGACTGAAATAATCTCATGTTTTTCACATTCACAATAAAAGACAATAGTTTTGCTTCAGTTTTTTCAAACATTCAGCCAGTATGCTTTTAGTGTTTGAAGGAGATTACATCGTCATTATAGAATTATATGCTTCTCAGATACAAAGATTCTTTGATATCCCTGCGGATAATTTATACTCAGAATCTGCAGGAATTGAGAACATGGAGAAATTGTGTCATTGTCTCACCAGTTGTCAAAAAGGTTACATTAACCGTAGACAATCTGTATAGGTAGTTTTTTTCGATTCATAAGGAGCGAAAGCTGAGGTGGCTAAGACAGTTATGGTTGGTGATATACTTGTACATTTTCCTGGCTGCAGTAATGGTCTTATGGTTATGTGAGAATTATTCTTCTACACTGTTCGCTGAGGTATTAAAGAAAGAAGAATGGATGTTTGTACCCTACTTTCAAATGTGAAAATTGTTCTTATTCCAAGAAAATGTATACCACTAAACTGTTGCCATGGAGTCAACACTGACTCATGGTGACCTCGTTTGTGTCAGAGGGGAACTGTGCTCCAGAGTTCTCAATGGCTGTTTTTTTCAGAAGTAGATCAGCAGGCCTTTCTTCTGAGGCACCTCTGAGTGGACTTAAAACTTCCAAACTTTCAGTTAACGGCCCAGTGTGTTAACCATTTGCACCACCCAGGAACTTCTAGAAGAGGCATACTGAGGTATTAAGAAATAAAGTTTCATAATATTTGCACCTGACCTTCAAATCATTCAGGAAAAAATAGAAAAGAGATAGATAAGACAGAGTGTAAGTGCAAATACCATAAAATATAAACAATTGCTGAATGTAGTTGGCAGATGTATGGGTAATCACTGTAATATTCTTTAAGTTTTATCTTATGTTTGAAAATGTGAGCAAGAGAGGGAAGTCTTTATTGTTGTTGTTGTTAGGTGCCAGTGAGTCAGTTCCAACTGATAGCAACCCTGTGTACATCAGAATGAAACATTACCAGGTCCTGTGCCATACTCACAATCATTGCTATGCTTGATTCCATTGCTGCAACCACTATGTCAATCCATCTCGCAGAGAGTCTTTCTCTTTTTTACTGACTCTCTACTTTACCAAGCAGGAGCCCATCGTTTCAACCACTGTGTCAATACATCTCATTGAGGGTCTTCCTCTATTTTGATGGCCCTCTACTTTACCAAGCGTGATGTCCTTCTTCAGGTACTGGACCCTCCTGATAACATGTACAAAGTACATGAGACAAAGTCTCGTCATCCTTGCTTCTAAGAAGCATTCTGGCTGTACTTTCAAGACAGGTTTGTTCCTCTGGAAGTTCATGGTATATTCAATATTCTTCACCAATACCATAATTTTCTTTATTAACTAGATTAAATATGATTAAAAAAGGAGAGAGTTGAACAAGACTAAAAGTACTCATTTGAGATGTTGAAAGTTTTCAAAGATAATTTACAGTTAGTAGGCATGACATGATCAAAGAAAAAAAAATCCATAATGCTATAGCCAGGTGGAGCTGGATGGGCTGGGTGGTGGGGGCAGGGTCATGATGTGCCCATGCAAACCAGGTAGTAATCAGAGAGTGACAGACTGTTTGCTTAATGGGGAATTTACTTGAGGTAGATTTCAGCCTAAAACAATTCTCTTGCCACCAGATTCAAGACAAAAGTCTTTTTCATACCGCATGGAGAGGAGAAAACATATCCAAGGACTTTTGAAGTACAGGCACCAGAGGAAGATGAAATTATTTACATATCACATGTCATAACATATAAAAAAAAACACTAGAAGTATAAAAAATATAGATCACGATATGACACACTTTGAACTCTAAACTTATAGCAATTGTAGGTGGAAAACTGAGTACAAATAATCATTCCAGCATGATCTAGAGTGTGACCTGAAAGAACACCAGCAGATGACCTGCTCAGGTTCCACGTGAGAGTAGGAAGCGTGGAAAGGATGTGTCCATATCCTCTTTCCATCCCCATCTTTTCTGTCCTTTTATTGTCTCCCATTTCCCCCACCCTCTCATGACAAGCAGAGACATTGAGACCAAATCAGCAATATCTCAGCGGGGGGTAGATCTTAGGATATGGTGTTTTAGTATGTCTTTGTTAATTTTCTATCTTGAACAAAAAATTTCTGGTATTTCCATCATTTCAGAATAAATACTACTATATCTTCAGTTTCAAAGTCCATCTAGCTGATCATATAATATAATGTTTCAAATTCTATACATTATTGAAGGTATGCTTTTCTTCCTCCAGGACATTAAAATGTGATATTGGCAGGGATGTTATGATCTAGAGTAGGGACAGTATGATTTTCCTCCATTCACAGCTTTGCTACTGGATTTCATATATACCCAAACCAAACCAAAAACCAAACCCATTGCCGTCGAACCTATTCCTGCTCATAGCAACCCTATAGGACAGAGTAGAACTGCCCCACAGGGTTTCCAAGGAGCACCTGTGGATTCAAACAGGTGACTTTTCAGTTAGCAGTCATAGCTCTTAACCACTATGCCATCAGAGTTTTCATCATATACCCAGGACACATTTGTTTCCTGGAAATATTTCTGTATAAAGCAAACAGAAGTGGTAAAAAATAGTAGAAATATATATGGAGATCCACCACCCATCTGTCAGTTTGTCATAGTGTGGTAGCTTGCATGTTGCTATGATTCTGGACAGACTAGCAAAAAAGGCCTGTGTCTTAGTTATCTAGTGCTGCCATAACAGAAATGCCACAAGTAGATGGCTTTAACAAAGAGGAATTTATTTCCTCACAGTAAAGTAGGCTAAAAGTCCACATTCAGAGTGTCAGCTCCAGGGGAAATCTTTCTCTCCCTGCCAGCCTTCTCATCAATGTTGCCCTGGACTAGGAGCTTCTCTGCACAAGAACCCTGGGTCCAAAGAATGTGCTCTGCTCCTGGCATTGCTTTCTTGGTGGTATGAGGTCCTCCCTCTCTGCTCACTTCCCTTCCCTTTTATCTCTTATAATATAAAAGGTGGTACAGGCCACACCCCAGGGAAACTCCCTTTATATTGGATAAGGGATGTGACTTTAGTAAAGGTTTTACAATCCCATCCTAATCCTCTAATCTTGCCTTGTTAACCACAGGCAGAGATTCGGATTTACAACACATAGGAAAATTAGAATCACAAAATGGAGGACAACCACACAATACTGGGAATCATGGCCTAAACAAGTTGACACATATTTTGGGGGGACACAATTCAATCCATCACAGCCTGGTACTCCTGAAAATTAGCCAATGAAAACCCTGTGGATCACAACAGAATATTGTCCAATACAGTACTAGGAGATGACCCCTCTAGATTGGAAGGCACTTAAAATACACAGTGGTCCCAACAATGGACTCAAGCACACCAATGACTGTGAAGATGGTGCAGAGCCAGGCAATATTTCATTCTTTTATTGTTTGTTTTTATTGTGCTTTAGGTGAAAGTTTATAGAGCAAATTAGTTTCCCATTCAATAGTCCATACACAATTTGTTCCATGACATTGGTTACATTCCCCACAATGTGTCAGTACTCTCCCCATTACCACCCTGAGTTCCTTATTTCCCGTCATCCAGTTTTCCTGCCCCTTCCTGCCTTCTCTTCTTCTCTTTAGGGCATATGTTGTCCTTTTGGTCTCACGTAGTTGATTGTTCTAAGGAGCACTTTCCTCATGTACATCAGTGCTTATTTATAGGCATGTCTATTATTTGGCTGAAAGGAGATCTCTGTGAAAGGTTTCAGTTCCAAGTTAGAAAGGTGTCTAAGGGTTGCAATCTCGGGGGTTCCTCCAGTCTCTCTCATACCAGTAAATCTTGTCTTTTTTTATGAATTTGAATTTTGTTCTACAGATGTTTCGCCCACTCTTACTGGGATCTTCTATTGTGATCCTGGTCAGAGATGTTGGTAGTGGTAGCCAGGCACCATCTAGTTCTTCTGGTCTCAGGCTGGCGGAGAATATGGTTCCTGTGGTCCATTAGTCCTTTGGACTAATTGTTTCCTTGAGTCTTTCATTTTCCTCATCCTCCTTTCCTCCGGAAGGAAAGAGGCCAATAGTTGTATCTTAGGTGGCCGCTTCCAAGCTTTTAAGACCCCAGATGCTACTCACCAAAGTAGAATATACAAAGTTTTCTTTATGAACTATGTTATGCCAGTTGACCTAGATGTCCCCCTGAGACTATGGTCCTTAGACTTCATGCTCAGTAATGCAGTCCTGTGAGATGTTTGGATATGTCTAGGCTATTTCCACGACTGTGCCCCTGTGTGTTCTATTGTATGAATATACATGCAGTCTATACAAATATGTATGTAGAAATACCCAAAACCAAACCTATACGCATGTGGGTATACTCCTATACACCCTCTTATACCTATTCAGTGTACAAATCTACCTATGTACCCACTAATAAATCACTGCTTATTATTACTGTTGTAGAGCACTGGTGGTGCAGTGGTAAAGCACTGGACCACCAACCAAAAGATAGGCAGCTTGAGCCCACCAGCTCAGGCAATGTTTCATTCTGTTGTACTCTGGGTCATTACATTGTACATTGACTTAACAGCAACTAACAACAACAACAAAGATAGAGATATTATTATTTTATAGAAAATAATCTATAGTATCAAATTTGTCCTTACCACATACCTTTTCCTGTCCTTAGGAAAGGTAGTTATGGAGCTAGTTACTTGATAGTTTGGGTCAAGAATGAGTGTTTGAGTCTGTCAGGTAGACAGTACCCGTTAAAGAATAGTAATGGAGTTGGGCCAAGTAAGATACTAACTTTCCTGTTCTTTCAAGAACAGGAAAATGTACAATAGGAGAGGAAAATGATGCTAAACTGGAGAAGATAAAGAAGAGAATGATTGAACAGCAGACATTACAACTTTCCATTCCCCTCACTCTTCCTTCTCTAGGATTGTACCTCCCAATAATGTATTAGCACTTAAACCTTGCTAAGCTTTAAGACAACCTGAGCTAATATACCTGTGAACTCACATTTTCTAGGCGTTTGCCAGCTGGCCTCTGGATAGACTTGGCCAATGGAAAGAGCTAATGGGAGACTTAGCCCTTAGAAGGGGAAGGGCCAAACCAGAGCATCCCCCTTCCTACTTCAGGTGGCATCTCAGGTAGTAGCTGTGGCCTCTCCTGGTGACCCTGTAGCCCTGGGGTGGTAATAGATTCCTGCCGATGCTCTTGTTTTGTTTCCTCAGTCACTGGATAGCTCTTCTGTTCATGGCCCAGCTGGGCACTCCCTCTCACTGAGCAGCTCTGGCTCTAGGCTTTGGTAACAGTGGCTCTTGCCTGCCTCCCTCTAGCCTTGGGGTGGAGGGTGGAGGGAAATAGACCTCTAATCCTGCTGTTGTTCATCTCTCAGTTGCCTGTATCCCCTACGATGCTTGATTTTATGTATCAACTTGGCTACACTATAGTGCCCAGTTGTTTGATCAAATACTAGTCTAGAATCTGTTATGAAGTAATTACATGTAATTAAACCAGTTGGCCTTAAGTAAAGCAGATTATCTTCCATGATGTGGGTGGACCTCATATAATCAGCTGAAGGCCTTAAGAGCAAAAACAGAGTTTTCCCTAGGATGTGTTCTGCCTCCGGACTATAAATAGACATCTTGCTACAACTCTTTCACTGTTCCCATCACCTGACCTACAGATTTTTGGACACAAGACTATAAGAATCTCCAGCCTGTCACCTGACCTAGAAATTTTGACTTGCCAGTCTCCATAATAATGTGATCCAGTTCCTCAAAATCATTCTGTCTCTCATATGTATTTATATATCTTGTTGGTTCTGCTTCTTTAGAGAACCCTGACTAAGACAATTTTCAGTTCTCTTTCACTTCTGTAACTACCTTCTAATATTAAATTCCCTCTATTTAACTACCTGGCGTGAGTTCTTTTTTTTTTTTTTCTGACTAGATTCTGACTAATAAAACATACAACAATAATAATTTAGATTTTATTTACCTGTGTTTGTGGTATGACTGAAATCAATTTTTGTCTCTGTAACATAAAATGTTTATACTTCCCGAAAATCAACAATAAGAAAACTGGACTTTTAACTACTTCAAAGAAAATTACCATAAGAAAGTTCTAAGGGTTAGCAGAAAAAATAGTCAAATTATTATTTCAGCATTTTAAATAGCATTTGATATTTAAAATAGACCTCTCCTAAAGGATAGGTTTTCCAGTTAATAAAAGTTCACGTCCTACACATACTTATAAGTTGCCTTTCTCCCTTCTTTGTAGTGGCTACTGAGATCTAGCTCTGTGCATCCTGAGCCTGGTAGGTGGCAAATTAGTGGTGTAAGAATGAGAGCACTATTATTTAGAAAATGGAATTCGGATCTCATTTGGTTCCATACCTCCCAGGGTGTTTATGGAAATAAACAAACACCCTCTCCCTTCAAATTCCACTCCAGGTGTTGTTGAGAACAGGCATATTTTCCTCCACAAGGGAACACAATATTTCTAAAACTGGCCCCCAAGAGATTTGCGTTGATAGTAAGTGCTCTGTAATAGCTCAGCAATGATTTCTGGGATCTCCTTCAGTACTACCACATGGCATAGCAGACATGATGACAGAATTGCTTCAATATCTAGGCGTAGAGATGTATGCAGACAGTCTTTTCTCTGAACTTAGGGGAGAGAAAAAGACCTCTCCTCTGGAACATGTAATGGGAGTACAAGCAGTATCACACCCAGCCATGGCCTACTGGCAACCAGAGCAAGAGGGATTGGGAAATGGAGCTATTGTGCAGAGAATCTTTGTAGCAGTTTCTTTTCTCCTGCCAGGCTTTTTTCCCCCTCCTTATATTCTGAAAAATCAAACTTCATAGTTCCATAAACTCTTTCACAGTGGTGGTCTACACTGTAGACTCAAGGCTACCAGCCACACCAGAGAGGAAGCCTGAGCCAAAAGCATAACATCCTTTGGGTAGCAGCACAGCATGAGCCCAGGGTTTATGGGTTCTCCTCGTCCTATGACTTTAGACATCACATGTCCAGGTTTTCCCACCATTCAGAAATGATGAGGGACCCAGAATCCCATTGGTCTGGCATCTCCTGGCAACAGTCAAGGAGAAGCTCGGGGCCTCTGAAACTCAGAAGACGCACTCCTACATAACACCAGGCAGCCTCATGTGAAGGAATTCCATCTGGACAAGAATCAGAAGTCGGTTCGTGGGAGAAGCAGGGCTGGCAGACAGCCCATACACACTGGTTCAGCTGCAGCAGTTTTTACAATATTGAAATACTTCTGCACTGATTGAAAAACAGCAGTATCTTTAAGCCTCCTGAATCCACACACTGCCCCAGCCATGTTGGACTCCTCATCCTAGAACTTCCCACAATCAAAGACTCCAGGATTGATCCTCCAGTGCAGGAGACCTCAGGCACCCTGTCCTAGCAATAAAATCGGGTCCATTCTGATAGGTTGTTGCCATGACCGCTGTTAACTATTTTTAATATCACTTCTGCTGAGAAAGCACAAGACTTTAAAACTAGGATGATTAATCTCAGAAGTTTGTTTCCCTTCTTAAAGAAGCAGGAATCACTGAGAGTTTAAGTCCACTAGAACGGCTCTTCTCAGCTGCCAAAGATGTAACAGTTTCCAAACGCTTTGCCTTTCTGTTTTTTTGTTGTTGTTGTTGTTTGTTTTTAATTGTGGTAAGTATATATATGGGAGTCCCTGGGTGGTGCAAATGGTTAAGCACCCAATTACTAGTCGAAAGATTGTTGGTTTGAACCCACCCAGTGGTGCCTCAGAAGACAGTCTCAGTGATCTGCTCTCAAAAGGTCACAGCCTTGAAAATCCTATAGGGAAGTTCTACTCTGCATACATGTGGTTGACATGAGCTAGAAGTGACTTGATGACAACTAACAACAACTATATATCTATAACAAACACTTGCCATTTCAACATTTTTTATATGTACAATTCAGTGACATTAATTATGTTCATTGTGTTGTATAACCATCACCATTATCCGTTTCCAAATTTCCCCATGATCCTAACAGAAGTTCAGTCCCCCTAAGCAATGGCTTCCTGTGTCCCCTTCTCTCCTGCCCCTGGTAATCACTAATGAACTTTGGTCTCTATGCATTTGCCTATGCTGGATATTTCATGTAAATGGGATCATACAAAATTTGTCCTTTTGTGAATGACTTATTTCACTCAACATAATGTTTTCAAGGACCTCATTTCTCTTCACAGCAGAGTAATGCCCCACTGTATGTATGTACTTTCATCTTCTTTTATCAGTAGAATTAAAGATTTTCTACTGATACTTGGAGTTCCTGAGTACTGCAAGTGTTTAAGCACTCAGCTACTAACTGAAAAGCTGGTTGTTCAAATCCACCCAGAGGTGCCTGGGAAGAAAAGCCTGGCAATTTTCTTTTGAAAGGTCACAGCCTTGAAAATCCTATGGAGTGCATATCTACCGTGACTTAGGGTCATCATGAATTAGAATCGACTAGACAGCAGCTGGTTGGGTTTTTTGTTGTTGTTTCCAGTGACACTTAGGCACTACATGGCTAGGTTTTTGCCCTAAGAGCCCCTAAGCATATTTTCCAGGGCATCTACCCTGCATGGGCGGTTCCACAGCCCTGAGAATGGCCCAGCAGCCAACAGCATGATGAGAGGTCTAGAGTGCCACACAAATGGACTCCAGCTCCAGCTGTGCTACGTGACATTTACGTGACAGCCTGTCTGCTCCAAGACGTGAATCAAAGAAAATTAGAGATGAGAAAGACCTATTAGGTCAGCTAATCCATACCCTGCCAGTTCATAGTCCCTCCCCTGCACTCCATTTCCCAGCGCATCATCCAGTTTGGTTTTAAATAGCACGGGATACAGAAAGGGCTGCCTTCTTCACAGAGATCCTCTCTAGCATGTGCAGCGAAATGCTCGCTCACTACTTGATGCCTACTCAAGGTTTATGTATCCAGTAATGTCATGGTTATTACTTGCCCCAGCCCAAAAAAGCCCCTGTGAATGATTCTAAAGTGGAGACCCTCTCTTTGCTAGAAAAGATGAGGAAGATCAGAGGACTGAGTTACCTCATTTTGGCTTCTGTTACTTTAGTTATAAGCTTATTCAGCATTGTTCAGTTTTTGCTTTCTTTAGCAATGGCTGTAACTATGACTAAGGAGTACCGTTGGTTTTTGGTTCCCACATTTACTTGGTTCACTTTTTAATTTGATTACTCATTCCCTTACTTTCTACATTGTGTTTACGAGCCCAGCTCATCACTGCAATCAAAATAAAGGCTAAATAATCAAATGGTTTGCCTCTTCCACTTTCTAAACTATATCTTCTCAGTTTTAGCCAATCCCAAAGGAAAAACAGTAAGCATGGCACACCCTTTCTGGGCAGTCAAATTTAAGAAGCATGTCTGTATTTTCCTTTACTTACGCCCAGGAAGTAAACCTCACCATGGGCACCATCCAAGAATGCATTTGAGGCTTACCTTAATCTGACCCTTTAAGCAAGGCTCACTGCACACAGACCGTACTACTCCGCTCTTATTCATCTGGATTTTGTAATCATCGATGTTCAGCACCCCTTCATGCCAGGTTCCAATATGTACATAGTCATAGCGATTAGCTTCAGTGTATTGCAGATTCATGATATCATATCTACAAAGAAAACAACGTGGATCACGGAAAATATGAACACCTTGTAGAAAATAAAGAAAATATAGTATATGGATGAAGTAGACAGAAGAGAGATAAAAGAGTCATCCCACCCCACAATAGAGCTACTGCCAATATTTTAGTTTATTTAGTATGTTTCCTTTGGTGCTCCAAAATGTGTATTCCATTCTTCAGCCTCCGTTTTATGTATCTTCTGTATTTGCTAAAAATATGTATGTATTAACTCTTGGACTTTTCTCACTCTGCTTATTTTGCAAAAAATAATTCAATGTGTGCTGAGTAGATCATGATATCCTTCAAATCAGCATTCACTGTATTATTCTTTCAATAAGTAACAATCCTTTAAACATTTATTTCTTAATTTGCTTACTTCTATTCCAAATTTCTTTTGCACGTTCAGTTTTCATTTTCATTATACTGAACTAAAATAGGTGAGTTTTACTAAGTCTGATGCCTTTTTAGGTGCTAATAGAGCAAGAAATCTGAGAAACCCATATTTAATTAGTAAGGATGTTAGGGATTTAATAGCTTGTGCGCCGACATTTAAACTGATCTCTTCACTGATTAGGACAAACATTTTGAATCCAAATAATTGTTGTCAGCTATTTCAGTAATTTTGAATGCTGCATGCTACAAGATGGCAAAATCTACATTTAAAAATCTTCACCGTTGCCAGAGTGTATTCTACGGGTTAGAGCTCATCGTTTTTCAGTGTTGGCAGTGGAGGACATTTTCCAATGGAAAGAACACAGGACTTGACGTTACAATGTGCAAGCTGGGGTCTCTTTTCTAACATTTTTAACAGTAGATTATACTACTTAGAAATGTCACTTAACACTTTAAGCTTCATGGGACTCTAGTAGGGATGTGTTGAGATAAGGCAAGTAAAACCACTTTTCAACTGGGACAGATGGGTATGTAAGTAACATCACAATAGCATTCATATTTATATTACCATGGATATTCCAAAATACTCTCATTATTTCCATTAATACAAGGAAACTGGAGAGCATCTTTGTGTTGGCATAACTATTTATCTTTTGGCCACTGAAAACTGTCTGGTATTGTTAACTCTTTTTTTCATATTGCTATTTTCCCCAAGAAAACTATAACTTAATGTGCAGTTTTCTACAACTCACGCCTTGTTCTCTCCCTTACTGGCTATTCAAAGCATGATTCATACCTATGCAGAGCCTTCACACTCTTGGGCTAGAATAGAAGAGGTGCAGACTCTTGCTTTTTTTTTTTTGCTTGACCCAAGGAAAGGGGTGGCGATTAAGTAACACAAACAGCTCTCTTTCTCCCCATAGACACACACGCACACATGCCTAATCCATCCTGGTATTCTTTGTCCCTGAATCTGACTCAGGATGTTTCTCAGCCTAGCACTCCAAGAAGCTACTACCAATCAGTGTTAGCATCAGAAACCTATTGGCTGAATGGAAGAGCCCAGTTCTTTCTCTAGACAACTAATATCAGTTTGATGGTTTTCCTGCCTGTTCTCAATGTACAAATTAGTTCTGTCACCTATTGAGAGTCAATGGCTTCTCCATATCCATATTCTGGCAACTTCTACCCCTAGCTGTCCTCTAAAAAGAAAAGGGATTCTGGGAAAATAAGGGTCGTTTCTTCCTTCTCTGCCAGGTGAACAAAACTTGCCTAGAGTAAGAAGAGAATGGTGCTGCCCTAACCTATGGCTAATAGAGAATTATTATGCCCCTTGTTGCTGAGACAGCTGAGAACTTTCTTCAAAGTAGCTCTCTGAGTGATATCCAAATGGGTGATAACTCTGGGCTGATGGCTCACACTCATTCTGTTGATCAATGGTACTAATCTACACCTCCATTACTTTCCCATTCTAAACTCATTATGCCTATAAAACCTCCTGTGAGTGTTTGGCATGAGTAACTTTCTTTATAATTTCTTTTAATTTTTGCCTTTTACTTCATATTAGGTTATTACAGCTCCTTACATACTTTCCATTAGTGGCATCACTAGTGGGGAGCGGGGTGAGGATGAGGTATGGACTGTCTCTGGTGACACTGTCAGAGAGGGCGACACCAAAATGATTGTCTTTAAATTTTATGTGCAATGTTTCAGCAGAAATTTATTATTATTTTTTAATAAAAATATCCCTGTAGTTAGTTATAACAACAAAAACATTTGTTGTAAGTCCAGCTTGCATGTATCGATATACCTACAAGGCTAATACTATGTTAACCTACTTTTTGAAGCTTCTAATGCACTAAGGTCCCAGCTGTCATTATTACCCAACTACAGTGATGCTGAAATCACGTGGCTTCATCTGCACTTAACTGCAAGCACACACTGTTGCTTTGGTTGCTGCCGGTGTTTTCATAGTTGCTGATTTTGTCAGATTTTCTGGTGTTTTAGCTACCAAATTGTGGTAATTAGTAATTGTGAACCTAGATCAATAAATTCTGAGAATGAAGTAGTAATTGACAGAAAAGGAATAATATATGGGAATTACAATTTACGAGTAAGAATAGTACAAAAAAAAAAACATTTCTAAGGATGCTTTATGGCCCGGTACAGGGGGAGGTCCATGGGCAGGGGGAGTTACACCATGAGCTACCTCACTGGGTGACACCACTGCTTTCCACGAAGGTTTTGTTGCAATGCTAGCTTCAGAATATCTCTTCCCTACAAATCCATCTCCTAAGACTTTTATTTCAATTTCCTGATTTGCTCTTTCATAAGGGAAATCAGTTCACACTTCATTAGCATTTAGAAACTGAAAATTTTCACAATATTTTGGTATGGAAACACATTTCTAAAAAGCCCGAAAAGCTGGAGGGGAAAAAAAGGAATACTGAAAGCACCAAGGGAAAAACACTGACTTACTAAAATGAGGACCTCCCATGTGTCGTGTGTGCTCTTTTCTCTACCCCGGCTTCCTTCCCGGCACAGTAGCATTTACTTAGAATATTCTCATGCTGTACACTACATCATTACAGCATCCTCTAGATGCATTCAGATTATGTTGCATGATGATTAACTAAAATAATTACAAGAGGAACCAAAAGTGAGAATGATGGCATGACAGGAGATGGAAGTAGAGGGAGATATTGAAATAGAAATTAAAAACAGATTAAGCTGACAAATTTCAAGCTTGAGGAAATGATCCCTGAAAAGGGACCCAGGGGAAAGCCCATAATTTGAATATGTAATTAAAGATGGAGGAGAAATGAGCTAAAATTGTGTGCTTATAATTTGGATAGGAGTCCTTGGGTAGTGCAAATAGTTAATGTGCTCGGCTGCTAACCAAAAGGCTGGAGGCTTGAGTCCACCCAGAAAGTCTTCAGAGTAACCCCTCATTGCCATCAAGTTGATTCCAACTCATAGCGACCCTATAGGACAGAGTAGAACTGCCCCATAGAGTTTCCAAGGAGCACCTGGTGGATTTGAGCTGCAGACCTCTTGGTTAACAATCATAGCACTTAATCACTACGCCACAAGGGTTTCCTTTCAAAGGAAAGGCCTGGTGATCTACTTCTGAAAAACCAGCCATTGAAAACCCTATAGAGCACAGTTCTTCTCCGACACACATGGGGTTACCATGAGTTAGGATCGACTCCACAGTAACTGGTATATTTTGGATAACCTACAGAGAAAGCAACAGAACATTCATATCTATGAAGAGTCTAAAAGGCATTTGGCCTCTGCTAGGCACATTTTGAACTTTATCTTATAGAATCACAAAGAATGATTTCCATTCCAAATCTGACCTTTCAGTGAGCCTAGTTTCCAGTAGAATGTAGGATTATAATCAAGGGTATAGGAGGTTAGGTAGTCAGTGTTCTAAACTGCAGCCCTACTTGTTCCTCCTGTCACCATGCCCTAAGGCACTCAGCACTCAGAAGCTCCCCACATGTCCAGACACTGGAGCATCATATCCACCCCACTCGTAATTCAACAAAAAATCTGCTCCCACCTAACCGGTGGTTCGGAAGGAATCTGATGAATTCATTGTTGTAATTGTTGGCAGTGATTTATATCATTTGCCCTCCCTAGAGGGAAGATCCTCAGTGAGATGGATTGACAAAGTGGCTGCAACAATAGGCTCAAGCATAACAACAATTGTGAGGATGGTGCAGGACTGGGCAGTGTTTCCTTCTATTGTACACAGGGTCGCTGTGAGTCAGAACTGACTTGACAGCACCTAACAGCAGAGGGTTACTCGTTGCTGTTGAGTTGATTCCAACTCATAGTAACCCTATAGGAGACAGTAGAGCTGCGCCATAGAGTTTCCAAAGCTATAAATCTTTATAGAAGCAGACTGCCATCTCTTTCTCCTGAGGAGTGGCTTGTGGGTTCGAACCACCGACCTTTCAGTTAGCTGCCGAGTGCTTAACCACTGCACCACTTAGGTTTAATTTCTACATGCACAGTTCAGTGACATTGATTACATTCAAGTTGTGCAACCATTCTCACCTTTCTTTCCGAATTTTTTCTCCCCCATTGACATAAACTCATTGCTCCCTAAGTTCTCTATCTAATATTTCAAGTTGCTGCTGTCAATTTGATACCATGTAAATATATCTTAAAAGAATACAATGTTCAAGGAAGACATTTTTACTAGTTAAGCTAAACTATTGTTGGTTTGACTAATTCTTTAACAGGCACAGGGATTCAATCCTCAACAGAAAATTATTTCCCTTCTTTTTCTAAGAGACGCAGTTGCAGAAACATAAATTAGCCTGAGCAGAAGAAACGCATGAATAGGATTTGGTTCCCTTCCTAAATCAAGCTTTTTAAAGCAGATGTAATACTTCACAACCAGTATAGCATTGAGATCTATCAATCAAAAAGAATCCCAGCCCGGTGCTGCAGGGACAGAGAGGCTCCAGCTGGCCAGGTATAACCTCTTTAGGTTCTCGGGCTTACAGGGAGGTCCAGTGGTTCCAAGGGAAGGGCCAGGGTGATAGCTGGGCAGGGGGGCAGGACTGGTGAGATACCATGGTTGTATATATTAACCAGTAAGCATTTCCAAGATTTTAAAAAGTTGTGTGGTATTTTTGGGTGAGTTCCATGGGAATATCAGCCCTATATTTTCAACTATCTACCCGCATTTATCTTCACGATTCCCAGAGATTATGAAACCGAAAGAGCCAGAGTTGCCATCTATCTGGTCTTAGGAGGCTCACAAGGTTTGTCAAATCCATTAATTAAAAAAAAAAAAAAAAAAAAAAAAAACTGCTTTACCTTCCAGGAGCATCCCCTTTCTCATCAAACCACACCTCCTCTCCAGATACACCGATGAATGAGGATTTGATGAGGAAGTCCAGGAGTTTTTGGCCATCAATGGGCTTCATGGCATCACAGAGGCCCACGTGGCCTGGGCAGAGTGCGTGGTGCATGTTCTGCAGCCCATGTGCCATGGCGTAGATGGCATTGATGACAAATCCCATTTTACTGTCCTGGACGTAGTTCTCTTCTAAGCTTTCATTGCCTGTAACGATAAAAACAAATCAGTACCAAGGTAGCAATACTGAAGACCAGACCTACATGTTTAACTCTCGAATGCTTTTCAGAGCTCCCAGAGGAAGGGAAAATATGCTGCAAAAGACCTTTTTAAAGTTTAAAAAAGCAAATATGTCACTTTGATGACAAAGATGCATCTGACCCAAGCAAGTTTTCAGTTCCCACATGTGCATGTGAAAGTTGGACAATGAAAAAGGAAGACAGAAGAGGAACTGATGCTTTTGAACTATGGTGCTGGTGAATAATATTGACTATACTGTGGACTGCCAAAAGAACAAACAAATCAGCCTTAGGAGAAATATAACCAAATGTCCCCGAGAAGTGAGGAAGGTGAGACTTTGACTCACTTACTTTGGACACATCACCAGGAAAGATCAATCCCTAGAAAAAGACATCATGTTTGCTAAACTAGAGGGTCAGCAAAAATTAGGGAAACCCTCAATAAGGTGAATTTACACAACACCCACCACAGCTGGTTTAAATATACCAATGATCATGAAGATGGCACAGGACTGGGCAACGTTCATTCTGTCATACATAAGGTCACCTTGAGTCAGAGCCCACTTGATGGCAACGAACAACAGGGAGAGGAGGAGCAATGACACTGGTAAAAGCCAGGCCCACTTCATTCAAGTTTTATGCTTGTGATTAGCTCTGATGTATTCTACCTGCAAATACTTTATTCAGTTTCATTTTCTGTATACAGTAATGGTTTTATAAAATATAAAACAAACTTCTTCACAGAGATGAAAATAAAGAATATTCACATATTACAAGGGAATCCTGAAGGACCAATGGAAATAACTCTTATTCCCTCTTGGTTTAAAGGGACTTATATTAAAAGTCTTTCTGTATCACAGTACTGGAATAGCATTTTCCATGTCCTCTATGACAACCCACAATTCACAGTAATTCAGTATGTACAATATCTGAACTCTGACATTTTGTTTTGGCAATTTCACTATTTTTATCATCTCTAGAGCCACAGAAATCCAGAGATGGAAGAAGAAATAGGTAGAATGAATCTCTTGTTATATATGATTTGCAGCACAGAGATATTTAAATCTGATTTTCTGATTATTAGAAACTCAGGTAAAATATTTCTTGATGAAGAAGTTATACTAAATATTTAATTTTGGCCTTTAGCTTCTACTTATAAATGTCAAAAGCCCTGCAATCATTTCTACCTATGTTACAGAGGATCGATGTCCTGCAATTGCCAAACATTTTCATAAGAACAATATTGCATTAGACATAAGCTTCACATTAGAAATTTAAACTTTAGAACTTACATATGGACAAGAAATTTGGTGACCAACTTCATTTGCTGAGAAAAAGGTAACTGGTTCAGGAAACAAAATATATTTGCAGCACAAAACTGCTATTAGAGATCTTGAATTAGTTCCAGAAACTTGCTTCTTTCTGCAGTGGGCTTTCCTTCCCCCACTTGACTGACAGTGAGGGTCTCTGTGATGTTTGCTCATGGTTCTAAGGGGTGGGAAGGTTGGTGAGTTCAGTTGTTTATGTTGTTGAGAACCACATAATGCTCCTTGTACTCCCTACCAGCTGCCTTGTTTGTTCCAGCCTAAAAAGGTCACTGGACACTAAGGTCCCTTGGCTGGAGAGTAGCAGAGTGTTTAAAAAGTTACGGGAGCCTAGAGTGCTTAGAGAAAACAGTAAATACTTCTGACTTGATATTAAGCTTGGAATAAAATAACAATTTTTATTTAGACTTATTTAGATATAAATGAAAAAGTAAAAAATACATATGTGCATCTACCCTAAGAGTGAGGTTCTAAACACCTAGTACAGTGTGAAGGGGATAAAATCAAATTTTAATCCAACTTCCAACATTCTTTAATAGGAAATTGTTAAAAGTACAATTTGCTAAAAGTAATATCTTCTCGATCAAAAATAAAATTTCCAAGAGGGAATGAAGAGTAAAAGAAGAAAAAAAGGGCATTTACAAATAAAAGTATGCAGGATAAGTATAGAAGGTTATATAAAGCAGAAAGCAAAGATCCTCCTTGACAAAATTGGAAAGTCATTGAAATAAGGTAACTTACATTTGTAACCAAAAGCCACTGGTCCTTAATGTTAGTTTTCCTTCCCTCTCTTTCAAACTTATTAGGATAATAAAAGACATAAATTAATACCATCTCCAATAAGTTTTAAATATTAAGCCTTTAAAGGCTGCCGAAAACCCCAGAGTGCTACAGCTAAACCTTAGAGATGCTAGAATCGGAAAAATTACCGGTAGTTAAAGAAAGTAAAACTTGAGCGGCAAAATAACCTTAATCAGAAAAAACTACCGTTAGTTAAAGAAATAAAGAAAAAAATTGAGTGGCAAAATAGCCTTCAAGGCAGCAGCCACCTAAAGAGCCCTTAGTCAACACCAAGGCATCCACCGAAGACACAGCGATTACAGTCGACACCAGGAGTAGACGGGGGGAAACACAGGGATGAGCACAACGTGTTCCTTACCAAACGGAAAATTCTCCGTTAGGGACAAGTCTATGAACTCTGTCTTGTTGGGATAACTGCTATCTAAGATTTATGATATAAAAAAATCACGTGGGTGTTCCCAGTACAAATGTCTTCAGCCGGAATTGTCTAGAGGGTGCTTGGGCCATCAGGGCTCAGTTTGTGCTAGACAGTAACCGCTATTAGATTTCTCCGAGATCAAGATTTTCCTTTTGATCTGTATTTGCAGTGATTACATAATTTAACATCCAAACTGGGCCACTTTTGGGAGTGCGAGTGAGTGCTAGTAATAATCATTCCAGAACACAGCATAAACTGGGCAAACTGCTGCATCTCTGGAACCACGTTGCCCTCTAACTGGATCTACTGATGTTATTTTCGTGGGTAAAATTTATCTATAGATACCTATTCTGCCAAAAAGCAATCAGTACAATAGTCTTATTAATTTTAATTATTTAATTTTACCTTTGTCTAATGTTAATGGGAAATACATACAACGTTCCTATCATTTTTTGTGTTCTTTATGCATAATACTTAATACATCAGCTCAGATATTCACAATAATCTTGCCAAACAGACATTAATCTCACCATTTTACGGGGGAGGAAAGAGCAGTGGAACAACTAGAGTTCAAATGCCTCCTTGGTCCTTGCTCTGTTACACTTAGTTGTAAAGTGGGCACAGACACAGAAATTTACAGAAAAAAAAACAGAAAAGCAGGGATGAATTACTCGGTAAGCAAGGGAAGTATGTGCTCAGGGCATCAACAAAACAGGGGTGCCAGTTGTACGAAGCAAAAACCCAGAAATGACAAGCAGGTAGGACACAAGAAAAAGTGAGCACTGCTCAGTGGATGGGAACCAGCAGGGCACTGAATGCCATTGATACCACTTCCAATGCCTGTGAATGTGCTGAATGGAAATGCAGTTCATGCAGGGTCACAAGGGTGCCCACGTGCAAGGTTGTTTAAGCTATAGGCTCCTACCATGTCAACACCTTCGTTGACATCTGTCTCCTACGGTCCCCTCTCGTGTGATTGAAACTTATCTTGACAGGTCTCTTGGGAGTATACTATTTCTTTTTCATAAACAGGAGGTGGGGATGGGCTATCTAGCCTAACTTTTGCTACATTCACCCAATAAGCAACTGGATCCAAGATGAATTGCATTTAAAAAGAAGTTACATAATGGATAGCTAGACACACACACAAATATACATGTGTGTATATGTAACTCACACATTCTGTCGGAACGCGTGAGTAAGCAGAGGGGCAACACAGACTATCCGTGCTTAATCTGGCCCTGCAGAGAAGGCGTTTTTCCTGGTAACATGGCAGCCTGCTGTATAAAAGCATCATCATCAAGCCCCAGTTTGCCTTTCTCCTTAAAATTGTTCCAGATGTGTACGGCTGTGTCTCTGACTAGAAGCACTGGCACCCAATCTGTCTACAGCAAGCTATAACAAGGAAGTATCTACCACACAGACAGCAGGAAGCTAGACACACGTTTCCAGGGAATACTTCCAAAGTCACAGCTCCCACCCCTTCCCAAAACAAACAAACAGCTTGTGTGTTTGTGCAAACCTGAGGTGAACACAGGCACGTCCCTAACCCACTTGTCTACTGGCTCTGCACACGGAGATGGGTGCTACCACCAATACAAACACTCTCTCAGCTGCTACCCCACGCTCAGCCTCCTGTGGCTTCAGGCTAATGAACTAGCATTTGGAAACGCATGATATAGAAGTAGAAAATGATGTGGACTTTATGAGACCGTTTTCTTTGCCATAGCAACTGTCCCCAGATAATGTTCCAAGGCTCTATCACCTAACAAAGAAGGATATGTTACAGAGTTTTCCTGTCTCCCAAACACCCTGTATTTTCATGATCCGTGAATAGAAAATCACAACGGAATAATATTGTCACTGGGTGGAGGGTGGAAACACTTTTGACTCCCTGAGGGTGTGCCTTTTCATGACCCCAGGTTCGGAGGTCTTAGTGAGCACTGGATTTTATGATTCATTTTCTGTGGTGCATTAACTGCCATAGACCGCTAGGGTATCATTAAACCATTACCTTTTTCTAGCATACTAAATGGAATCAAATAATCATAGTTGAATGTGTTTATTTACCTTCGAAAGAATACCTGCCTAACTACTTCACGGTGGATTGGGAAAATAGCTACCTTGATTCTAAACAGTAATCTTGTTCTCATTGCAGGAGCACAAACAAGGGGTATAAATTGCTACCTGAGCGCACCGGCATACAGAGCCTCTGCGGGGTAGGAACAGAGAGTGTATCTTTGGAAACCAGGAAATTCATGTTCATTGGCAGAAGAATCGGCAATACTCTCCCTGCCATTTAGGATCAGCAGAACGGCATAGCAGAAAGAACTCAGCTAGGTACATGAACACTTGGCTTCTAGATACAGTCATTCTGCTGCACTATATCAACAATGTATTTCCAATAGCAGTGGGGCCTGGGCAAAGGTCTTGACCCCTTGAGCCTTAGTTTCCTAATCTATAAAATAACACAAGTGGATCAAGTTATCTGTTTGAAGATCTCCCCTCTCCTAAAACTCTCTGCTTTGCTCCTCCAATTCCACATTTATTGGTACTTGGCAAAGCTCTCCACACGTATTATCTCTTTTAACTCATTTACAACCACATAAGTTCCGCTATGACCGCCGTTTTACAAATGAGAAGACTAAAGCACAGAGAAGTGAAGTCACAGCTGGGGAGGGGGACCTCTTTTCTCTTTTTCCTTTGTGAAGAGACCCCAATTTGAGGAACACCTCAGGCCTCAAGAGGAACAGAAATGGGAAGAGAAGTGACTCATCTGGTTGGTGGCTTGAGAAAAAGAAACCAGTCTTTCTCAGTGCAGCCCCTTTCTCTCCCATTTGGATCTAGGCTCCTAGCAGTATTCAAGATTCTGGTTCTCTGGCCTGTGGTAAATGTAGCTGCTCAGCTGGGCAGAGGCTAGACAGGTTAATCCATCTATTTCTGGGGTCAAGAATTAGAAACTCTATTGTGGCCAGATGGAGTCCCTGGGGGTGCAAATGATTAACATGCTTGGCTGCTAACCAAAAGGTTGGAGGTTCAAGTCCACCCATAAGCACCTTGGAAGAAAGCCCTAGTGATCTACTTCCAGAAAATCAGTCGCTGAAAACCCTGTGAAGCACAGTACTACTCTGACACACGTGAGGTCCGCACAAATCAGAATCAACTCCTCGGCAACTGGTTGGTTTTATTGTGGCCACATATCTAAACCATGTCCCCAGTCAGATTTTGTTTTTTGTTTGTCGATTAGTTTCTTTGTTAGTTTAAACCTTTGTGAAAACTCTTTTTTTTTATTGAAGTATAACTCACTGTAAAGTGCAGAAATCTTTACAGCTCAGTACATTTTTATATATGTACACATCCACTTAAACCGCTACCCAGACCATGGTGCAGGACATTTCCAGAAGAAGGCTCTCATTTACTCAGGGCTTCCTTAATTTATCCTAGCACTGTTTTGCTGCTTTCAGCATACAGATCCTAGGTATTTAATTTTTCTGGTACTACTACAATTGGTATATTTTTAAATGTTTTAAATTATCCATTGCTAGCCTAAAGGTTGGTAGTTTGAATCCACCAGCTGTTCCTTGGAAACATTATAGGGGAGGTCTACTCTGTCCCAAAATTGACTTGATGGCAACTGGTTTGTTTTTTTTGGTTTTAGTATATAGAAACACTACCAGTATGTATATATTGGTTTTGCATCCTACAACCTTGCTAAATTTACTAATTAATTCTAGTTTTTATAAAGTATTTTTAAATTTATATGTCTATATATATATATATATAAAACCAAGGAGCCCTGGTGGCACAGTGGTTAAGCACTCACCTGCTAACTGAAAGGTTGGTGGTTCCAACTCACCAGCTGCTCCATGGAAGAAAGATGGGGCAGCCTGCTTCCATAAAGATTACAGCCTTGGAAACCCTATAGGGCAGTTCTACTCTGTCCTATAGTGTTGCTCTTAGTCCAAATCGACTCAACAACAATGGATTTTTTTTTTATAGCTACAACCATGTCATATTACTAAAAAACTTATATTTTAATCTTCATCTGTCTGACAGTTGGGTCTACTTCTCAGTTGGATCCAAATTTTGGAAAGAGGTGCACTGGTTAGCCCACAAAAATCCCAGCAGTCCCGTATTTAGGGTCACACAGGCAGCAAGTGACAGGGGCCGTGCGCATGTGTAGGTAGCCACCTCCAGAGCTGGGCTGCTCCCTGTCATGCTGCCCTGTGCAGGCATGGAGCACCTTCCCCATTACGGAGCAGTCACATTAGAGGTGGCAGGACATTTGTTGGCAAACGCAGTCAGTTCTGAGTTTTCAGTAAGCTTGTCTCAGTTTGAATGTCCAGAGTTGAAAAATATAAAAAATAGATTGAAATAAAGTTTGCCACCAATAAAGTATTTCTGGTCATACCTGCACTTTTGATCTTGTTAGTGCAACCCCATCTGTTATGCTGTCTTCTCAAATCTGGACCCTCAACACTAACTTCAAACTTCAAAAGAAGCATTTCCTATCTTCCCATAAAGCAAGGAAACATTCTGGGTAACATTAGAAAACATGACTCTCCCTGGAGAATATATCCTCCTGATTTCTTGCCCTTTGTAGCACCCCACTGCCTCTTTTGATCTGGCACCATTCTATATTCGATACACAATTTGTTGCAATCTCAATTCCCATCAAAATAGAAAGGGCTGTAATTATTTTATATTGCTAACCTATCAAGTAAATAAAACAAAGTCCCCATTCCTTTAAATTACCTGAGTATTAGATTAAATTGTAGGAAGATTAATTATGTTATTATCTTTTTTTTTTTTTATATATAATGACCTCAAAGCACTCAATTGCCCTCAATTTTGCTTGAAGGTCTGGGATGCTAAATTTTCTTCAGGCTTTTCCATGGAGAATTGGTGATAAGATTTGGAACAGTCTTGCCTTGCCCATGCTTGAGTCTAGGATCTGTGAAATTTTTTTAGTTCCTCTGAGTCCATCGTCTCCTCTTACCCTAAAGAGCTCTCTCTGCTCACATCACAGAAAAATATGACCCTTCCATTATTTTCTATTCATTTTATTAATATGTAAATTAACTCTTACATAGGATGGGAGAGAGGAAAGGAAAGATCATCACATCAAGCCTGTTATTATCACGATTATTATTACTTGAACTTCTATTGCTTAAACCCACCTGGATTTAACATATGTGAATAATAAAGGCATTTTCTAAAAACATCATCACGATCTATTGTTAAGACAGAAATCACCCAGTTATGTGACACATGAGCAGCAGGCTTCCCTGCAAATTGATGATAATGTATGGTAAGCCTTCAATTCCCTGAAAACACAATTGCGTTTTAGCTAATTCATATTTTGAAAAATTATGGTGTAGTTGAAAAACAGAAGGGGGTACTCACTGGTGTGCTTAAGTGATGTGGAAGATCAGGTGAGGATATTCAGTTGAACTGTGGGGCTCTTTGTTTCTCTAAAGAGAGAATACAGGGGCAGGCAGTAACCACCTGAGAAGGCAGCTTGCTGTGTCTTTGCCTTTATTATTGATCTGGCACAAAACCAGTGTCCTGGAGTTAGAAACCACTCCCTCTGGGAGTAACTAATTCTTGTAGGTCTGTAGTAAGCATTTGGCAGGCAATGGTAGAGACTGGAGTAGGTTACAGACAGCTGCCTGCTTTAGCCAATGTGGGAAGTTAGACTGTTAAAATTCATCAGGAACCAACTCCCTTCTCAACAACCTGCTGGGTGAGAATCCATGACAAGCCTATTTCTTTTGTCCTCTTCTAAACTTTTAAGGGGTGGTATATGCTCATAGCACCACCTGCCCTTATTCATGGGTGATAGGAAGGATGCTATTTTCTTTCTTTTTTAAATATGAAAGGGGGTTCCATGGTTTAATGCTATTATGGGCCTCTTTGAGTTCCTGGGGTGCAGTGATTAAAGCAGTTGACTGCTAACTGAAAGGTTGGCTGTAAAAAACATAAGCAGGTCAAAGGGAAAAAGATGTGGCAGTCTGCTTCCATAGAGATTTACAGCCTCAGAAACCCTAAAAAACCCCCTAGCGGGTTGCTATGAGTCAGAATCAACTCAACGACAGTGGGTTTTCTGGGGGAAGGTTTGAGTTCCTGAAAATGGTTTGTCCTTTTTGAGTTCCTCTAGTTTCATGATGCAGTGATTTAGACTGAACTAATAGTACAATGAATAAAGAAGACAGAGAAGCACTGACAACTTTGAATTGTGTTGCTGGCTAAGAATATTGAATATCCCATGGACTGCCAAAAGAATGAACAAATCTGTCTTCGAAGTACAACCAGAAAGCTCCTCAGAAGCAAGGATGGTGAGACTGCATCTTACATACTTAGGACATGTTGTCAGGAAGGATCAGTCCCTGGAGAAGGACATCATACTTGGTAAAGTAGAGGGTCAGCAGAAAAGAGGAAGATCCTCAATGAGGTGGATTGACACAGTGGCTGCAACAATACAACAATTGTGGGGATGGCGCAGGACCAGGCTGTGTTTCGTTCTATTGTGCATAGGGTCACTATGAGTCAGAATCGACTTGAGACAATACTATATCTAAAAAAATCTACTTTGGGACATATTAAAGAGTTTCATATCCTTCAGCCTTTTTTTTTTTGGAATTTTTGGAATTCAAACTATATGTGGCTGAAATGGGGGCCTAGAACAAAGCCTGCTGTGCTCAGGGCAGACCCTGTGGTTTAAATACAGGCCATAGCATTTACTACCATGTCTGCATCACCTAGGAATAAAATACACTATAGATTTGTCATTGAAGATTCATTTCCCCCGGGGCACTATTAGTTAATATTTCACAGTGATATTTGATGTAGGCTTAACAGCCCAGGAGACCATAGCACTATCTGTCCCAATGTTGTAATTGCAGAAATTTCCTGAATATCTTAAATGACATGTTGCTTTCATGTGGTATCTCCTAACAGTTTCTCCCGAAAAGAATCAACCTGAAATTCCCAAGGATCCCTTGTGGCACAGTGGTTAAGAGCTTGGCTGCTAACCAAAAGGTCAGCAGTTTGAATCCACCAGCAGTTCCTTGGAAACCCTATGGGGCAGTTCTATTCTGTCATATGGGGTCACTATGAGTCAGAATTGACTCGAAGGCAACACGTATCATTTCTGGTTTAAGGACCTAATAAAAACTCATTGCCAGTGAGACTTTAGTCAATGTCTTTCACAGAAATTAAAAGAGTAGCTCCTAAGATTAATTGTATCCAGAGCATATAGGTGAAAAACTCTCAGCAGAGCCTATGTAATAAAACAAATACAAAGCCCAGACATCATGAAAATCTGTTTGAATGTGTCAACCATTCTTTTCAGGTTGTGAAGGACATATTTACAAAACCAAGAGTACCAAATACAAATTCTAGTAAGAAGGAACATATTGAGAGGCCAGAATACTGATCCAAATCCATCAAAATCATATCTAGGAATGGGATGTAGGCACTTTACTACCCTGGGTAGTAGTTATTTCTCATGGAGCTACAGGTAACCATTCTGAAATAGCTGTAAATATGTATAAAAGTCAAACAAATAAGTAAATGGATGGCAGATGGTAGAAACCAGATTTATCACTGTTGGAGTGGGAAGTTACAGATAAGCAAAGGGAAAAGGCTAGAATACACCATGTGAAACAGGAATGCTGTTGGGGATATCACTATGAGATTATGTTTAGTTTAATATATATGTTTACGTGTAGGTTGGTATACATGTATTTCCTTGTTCTATCCACTGAAGTAGCAACACCTCAGTAGCAACAAGCACATTCAGTCCCAGATCTTGATTTCTAACACCATTCCCCAGTAAAAAAGGATCAAGGCTCTTCTGGAGAATAGCTGATTGTAGAACTGGGACAGGAAATGTATATGAGAGTGGAGCATTTTATAGTACCAGAAAGATAGGAAGCGCTCAAAAAACAAAATGATAGGGTATGTCGAAGGGACACCAGAGCCAACTGAAAGAATTTCCAATGACCAAAGCTATAACACCTTGAACAACAACAAAAAATAATGTAGTATTGTAGTATAATCCAAAATACAAAATAAATATCTATGAGTCTATATTGATATAAATAAATGTTTGAATAAAAAATAGAGGAAAAGAGAAAATCTCCTGTACAGTAGCATTTCAAATAATTTATGTAGATACTCTGTCCTTAAGGAGGTGGAACAAAATTCCCCGTCTAAGTGTGGGATATACTTAGTGACTTGTTTTCAGGGTGTACAGTATAGTAAAGGGGGAATAAAAAGCAATTTTACAGTAAACACTGGTGAACACTACCTCAGCCAGATGATCGATATCCACATCATCGGTGATAATTTGATAGGATATGCTCTTGACTTGTATTGAGAATGGCACTTCACTTCTGTGGGCTTCTTCCCCAAAACTGATAATCCCAGTCTAAGTGTAAGAAATACATCTGCAAAACTCAAATTGAGGAACATTCTACAAAATATCTGTCGAGTACTTCTCAAAACTGTCAAAGTCATCAAAAACAAGGAAAGTTTAAGAAAATGTCACTGCTCAGGGGAGCCTAAGAATACGTGACAAATAAATGTAATATCCTGCATGGGATCTTGGAACAGAAAACAGAAAAACTAATCAAAATATAGAGTTTAGTTCATAATAACGTATCAATGTTTGATCATTAATTGTGGCAAATGTAACATAAAAATATAAGATATTAACAACTGGGGAAACTGGGTGCAGGGTATATGGAAACACTCTGTACTATCTTTGCAACTTTTCTTTACATCTGAAACTATTCTAAAATAAAAACTTATTTTCAAAAAACATCCAAGAATTAGCATCACATCCCAGCTAGCATCAGTAATGATAGTTAACATGGTTGAAAGCTTGATATGCTGCAGAAACTCAGTTGTTGTTGTTAGGTGCCGTTGAGTTGGTTCTGACTCGTAGCGACCCTATGTACAACAGAACAAAACACTGCCTAGTCCTGCACCATGCTCACAATCATTATGCTTGAGCCCATTGTTGCAGTCACTGTGTCAGTCCATCTCCTTAATGGTCTTCTCCTTTTTCACTGACCCTCTACTTTACCAAGGATGATGTCCTTCTCTAGGGACTGATCCCTCCTGACAACATGTCCAAAGTATGTAAGACGTAATCTCACCATTCTTGCTTCTAAGGAGCATTCTGGCTGTACTTCTTCCAAGACTGATTTGTTCATTCTTTTGGCAGTCCATGGTATATTCAATATTCTTTTACCAACACCACAACTCAAAGGCATCAATTCTTCTTCAGTCTTCCTTATTCATTGTCCAGCTTTCACATGAATATGAGGCAATTAAAAATACCATGGTTTCAGTCAGGCACACCCTAGTCTTCAAGATGACACCTTTGCTTTTTAACACTTTAAAGAGGTCTTTTGCCACAGATTTGCCCAATGCAATCTGTTGCAATCATTTGATTTCTTGACTGCTGCTTCCATGGGTGTTGCTTGTGGATACAAATGAAATGAAATCCTTGACAACTTCAGTCTTTTCTCCATTTATCATGATGCTGATGATTGGTCCAGTTGTGAGGATTTCTGCTTTCTTGATGTTGAGGTGTAATCCATACTGAAGGCTATGGTCTTTGATTTTCATCAGTAAGTGCTTCAAGTCCTCTTCACTTTCAGCAAGCAAGGCAGTTTATCACTTCATTCACCTTATTATGACTTATGAAACAAGTGGTATTACTGCCCCAGCTTATTAATGAAAAAACCAAGAATTAGTGGATCAAATAACTTGCCCAAGACCACACAGTTGGAAAGTGGTAGTGGCTAGATTAGAAACTCAGCAAATCTGACACCAGAGCTCTCACTCTTGAGTATTATGCTCCTCCGTCTCTTGCTTAGTTGTAGCCAAGAATGACGTTACATTAAGAAGACTCACGGAAAGATGCAGTATTTACTGCCATACTAATAAATGGTTGTGTGTCCAAAATGAAATTGCCCCTTATTGTAGATTACATATAATCTATAAAAAAGCATTCCAAAACATTTTTTATATGGTGAGGTCACCATCATTTTTCATGAAGGCAGATTTTTTTGCATGGCTCTTTATATAGATTCTCTTCATCATCCCTGCAAGGTGCAATTGGCTAACATGCTCAGATGTTAGCCAAAAGGTTGGAGGTTCAAGTCCACCCAGAAGTGTCTCAAAAGAAAGGCCTAGTGATCTAAATCCAAAAAATCAGCTGCTGAAAACTGTATGGAGCACAGTCAACTCTGATACTCATGGGATTGCTATGAGTTAGAATCGATTCAATGGCAACTGGTTTTATCCATTCATTACTGCACAGGAGAAGTTTAAAAAAAAAAATGGCAAAAACCTTTTGTAAAAAAAACTCACACAAAGAATCAATATTCCAGATTCTACAATCTTTGCACAGACCTAGCCACAAGAAACTAACTGATTCCCTAAGGCTTTATCTGAGTTCCCGGAATGCTACAGGGACATCCCTCCTGGACGCAATTGTTACCCATAAGCTTAAAAGCCTGGAGGTGCACCTTATGTTCTAGGGGGAAATACCTACAAAAGGTTAACTTAAAAATCTAATTAAACGAGTGGCCCTTTAGGCAGTCATATGGTGTTGGTTGGTAATATGAGTTTGGAGGCCAAACAGTAAGGACAAGCTTTGAGGAGGCTAGATTCCTGGAGCTAAACCAGACTGCACTCTTGGGGTTAGTCCTTCACAAGCTGGCCGTTAAGGATTGAACTGTGTCTCCCCCAGAATCTAACCCCTATACCTGTAGTTACAATCTCATTTGAGAATGGGTTCTCTTTGTTATGATAGTGAGGCAATATTAACGTAGGATGTGTCTTAAATCAGGAAGCCCTGGTGGCATAGTGGTTAAGTGCTATGGCTGCTAACCAAGAGGTTGGCAGTTCAAATCTTCCAGGTGCTCCTTGGAAACTCTATGGGGCAGTTCTACTCTGTCCTATAGGGTCACGATGAGTCAGAATTGACTCGGCGGCACTGGGTTTGGTTTTTTTGTGTGTATGTGTGTGTCTTAAATCAATCTCTTTTGAGGTATACAGATTAAAAAAGCAAGGACGCAGAGATGGCAGAAGATAGGTGCCACCTTGTGGCATAGAAGCTGAAAAGAGACACAGACCTTCTCCTAGAGTAGACAGGCAGAGAAAGCCTTCACCTAGAGCCAGTGCCCTAAACTTGGACATCAAGCCTCCTAAATTGTTAGAAAATAAATTTTTGCTTGTTGGAGTCACCCACTTGTGGCATTTCTGTTATAATGGTACTAGATAACTAAGACACTGGCTTTGTTCAAGCTTATCAAAACATACTCAGCAAAAACACGCTTGAGCAACATATGGAATTTAGTATTTGTTTGTCAACATTTCTATTGATTATGGGATTTTTTAGTGTCTTATAAGAATTTTGCTTTCTAGGATGCCGGGTATTATACCTTCTTTTGCAGACGTCTCCATCATGAAATTTGGCCCTATGGAAACACTAATTGTGCAATATGTCAAGACTTCCTCTGATGGCTTCTAGTTACACTTAGATGAGGATATACAAGACAAACACAAATGTGGGCAGGATGCCGCTTTGTCTACATTTACTCTTTGTTCTTTTTTTGAGCCTAAAGTGACTTTTCCTAAAAAGACAATTATCTTCAATGAGATCCTAACATTTAGATGGTATAGGTCTGCCTCCTCCCCTAAATGTATCTATTTGATTCTCAGAACCAACCACACGACCCAAGAGGCAACTCTAGAGAGGAGACCCCAGACTTTGATATCTACCTAATCACTAATGTTCAAAGTTGAGAAAGCTGAAATAATGGACTGAGATTAGTCATAACCAAGCCTACATTGAAGAATGAAGGACGGATACATGTAAGTCATCATACAGGAAGGGGAACTCTAGGCTCATGTGCTGGATTTACACCAAACCTGTCTCATTGGACAGCAATCTTGGTTCTGGGTGCAAAATGCAGTGATAATAGAGCTATTTCTTACCCTGTCACCGTGTGTGTGTATGTGCATGTGTGTGTGTGTGCACGCACACACGTGCATGCATATTTGCACGTTTTAGGGTATAGCTGTATGGGTACATTTAAAGCACTGTACTACTTAGGGGCCTGCTGCTTTCTAGCATCCTTCAACTGAACTTGATAACACAGAAAGAGAAAGCCTCCTCTTTCTTGCTAACATGGGGCATGAGGAGCTGAATTCCACCCTCAACTAGAGATAAGAAAGCCACTACAGAGATCGGTTTGCTAAGAAGTGGGAAGTGGGACCAAAGCATGTGCATTCACCCTGTGTACTCTCAGAAGGGAAACCAGGGGAAGAGTGGTCAGCATGGCACTGCCGCATTGATCAAATGTGACAGCTTCTTCTAGTGGTGAGGTCAACAGGAATGCCATTTAAACCATCTTCTCTATGAACACCTGGAATTGGTTTTTCAGGTGTACCCGCTGGAGGCTCACAGAACTACAGAGTGAAGGCACCAGTGATTTCCCTTTGCTTCAACAACTGCTGAGTCACCAGGTATGTCTACAACACGAATGTAATCTGGGACAGCATAGAAAATACCTTGGAGGATTTTTTTACAGTTTTATTTATCCAGGTGGAAAACACTGTTTTGTGCCTCAAAGAATATTATGGATTTTTGTTGTTGTTAGCTGCTGTTGAATAGGCCCCTGACTCATAACTACACCATGTTCAACAGAACAAAATGCTACCCAGGCCTGCACTATCCTCATGATCAGTTGCAGGTTGGACCATTGTGATCCATACAGTTTTCACTGCTTAACTTTTATCGGAAGTAGATCACCAGGCCTTTCTTCCTAGTCTATCTTAGTCTGGATGCTTCACTGAAACTTGTTCAACATCATAAAAAAAAAAAAAATTAAAAATTTTTTTTTTTTTATAGCAACACACAAATCTACACAAAGCCAACATGCAAATACAGACAGAAGATGTCTGTGCATGAGGCGTGTTGGCCAGGATTGTGGGTTAGTGGTGAGTTGCTATTGCTCTTGACTTCCTGTAGGAGAATGCTATGGTGATACAAGTTATAGAGGCCTACCGTAATTTGTGATCCCAAGGACAAGGATAGCTGGGAGGTATTTTGTTACCCAAAATCCACCACAATACTTCCCCTGAGCCTACTGACAATTGCAAAACCACCATCATCTTGTCAATGTAGACTCCACCTGCAACATAAGCACGCTCTTCTATGTTATCTCAATTGTTCTCCTAGGAAATGACTAACAGCTCAGGAAGAGAATGACGATCTGAGAGGATGATCTAACTAAGTCTTGACTATTATTGATGGTAACTAGAATACATTTAAGAACATTCAACAGGAAACGTGATAACTATAAGCTATTACTAGAGGTTATTGAATAAAAACTGTAATAGAAAATGAAATGTCTATTTAATATATTAGTCAAATAGGAGCTTTTAACATCTGTAAAAATAAAATAAGAAGCTGTGTACAAATAGAAAAAATAAAGTGGGGGGAATTCAGTTAATTATTTCAGACTGAATTAATGAGAATGAAGTAAATGAGAATATACTTCAACTCTCTTAAAAAAGAAAAAGAATCATAACCATGCTCTGTTTTAAACTTGTGAATACAGCATTATTGGAAGACAGTTGTGCAAGGTTCATGTCCACTCAGTTCTCTGATGGATGAAGGTGTCAGTGCCTGGAAAAACAGGGATATTTTTTACAGTGTTTAGAATAAAATTAAAATGAGAATGCCAGTTCATTCATTTAGGTCATTCAACAAATTAAAAATTTAGTGCTGCAGTGATTGCATTTTCATTTTGAAAATCACTTTCTCAGTCACTCGTGGAGCACCTTCCATAGGCCTGTATCTGTGCTGTTTGTATGTTAAAGAGTCAAATCATGTGGGTCCAACTGTAAGGGCAGAAAGATTTAGAAAAGGAATCAATAGCTGTGGAATCCCAGAGAAGCTTCATGGAGGAGATTGGACATAGGCCACCATTAAGTAAGGGTAAGAAACAGAACAAGGAAGGGAGGAGGAGGAGGAAGAAAGCACTACTAGGCAGGAGTATCAGTGACAGGGGTGAGAAACAGAGGGAATACCACGTGTGAGGGGAAAGTAAGGAACCCAGACTCCATTAGCCTAGTTAATAAAGATGATGATAGTAAAAATGTCTATTATTTATGGAACTCTTAACAGCTCGTCATAGAATTTCAGACTTGAAGCAATAAGCCAAAGGGAGTCCCTATAGGTTTTCAGTATAGAAAGCACAGGCTTCTTCCTGCCACTGTCACCCCTTTTAAGGCCTTATGGCCTAAATTGTTGTCCAAACTGTTGTCACTGAGTTGATTATGATTCATGGCAACTCCATATGTATCAGAATAGGGCTGTGCTCCATAGGGTTTTTGATGGCTAGTTTTTCTGAAGTAAATTGCCAAGCCTTTCTTCCATGGTACCTGTGGGTAGGCTTGAACCTCCAGTCTTCTAGTTAGTGACTATTCCAAGCATGCATAAACTCACAAATCTCACTCTAAGCCATAGACACCCCTGAGGTCCAGGTCTCAAGGAAGATGTCTAAACAAAAGAGGCAAAGAAAGCAAAGTTAACTCTCTCCTCTTAGTTGGGATTTGGGGCTCAAACCAAATTTGGAACTCAAACAGGCTGGGTTAGACCACATAAAAACAGCAGAGGATCATGCTCTGAACAAGGCAGAGGGCTGAGAACCGACCCCCAAGTGTCTCTGAGGAAAACGCATTTCTGTTCCCTAGAGCGTGCTGGTGGGTGGGCTCTGCAGAGGGACCATGGGCACCCAAAGGTTTTGTTGTAAGGACTGGGAGGTACCAGTTTTCCCTGGGCCCCTGTCACAGGTGGCTGGGCGACCCAAGTGGAGCCACCAGTCCTTAGGTCTCTGTTGTGCGTAGGTGAGGACCTTGTTTAATAGGCAAAGCAATGTCAAATGTCAAACACCCACCTCTCCAAGGCACTGCTGAAATGGTGGGAGTTTGCCAAAAAGGGCTTATTCTCCTGAAATAGGTCCGCACAGGCCCATGCAGAAGGGAAAGGTGCTCAAGGTCCACGGATGGTTTATGCCTAGACAGGAGCCGCTTCTGTCTCAAGCTCTCCCAGTTAATGGAGCTAGCAAATTATCTTTTCCCCCCAGTTGGAATTTTTTTCCTTCCCCAACACCGGGAGGACGGCTCCAGGTGCTCACCAGGGTCTATCTCAGGCCTAGGCATTCAGCCACTGAAGCTGGGTTGGGGCTCGGTGGGGGTGGGGGGTGGGGCGCGGTAAAATATACGCAAGTACTTAGCTTTTGCAGACAGCGCCCTTCTGCTCAGGTTCCGGAGGTGTGAGTGGGCTGTGTGGCTGGCTGCTTCTCCCTGAGGAAACTGCGGCCGAACGCTAGGACCAGCCCACCCGCCGCCACCACCATGGCCACTCCAGAAATGGTGCCTGAGGGTTCCCCACAATTCAGGTCTGGCAACTCCTCTCGCTTCTGAACGGTCTCTTCCTCCCCCTGCCCCTCAGTTCGTTGTCTAAGCTTGCCTTTGATGCTCAGAGCTCCCAGCTTGTCACAAATATACTCGTTTCACTTGTCTTTAGACCACATAGAAGGCTCTATTATCCTAAATTTGTTGAGCCCAAGTATTTGCAATCCCGCTTCATCTTTTCCATGTCCAGCCAACCCACAACTTTCTTGCTAGTCAAACCTCCAAACTGATCTTGGATTATACCACCATTGAAAAAGTCAACTCATAGCATACCCAACAGAGCCCAGAGAAATGCAGCCATTATCTCCCATAATAAAAATATACCATGCTGAAGCATAGGGATATAAAAAATTTTTATTTTTCCTGTTTGTCCACAAATATTTGTATCATTGCATATCTAATCATTTCCTTGGTCTACATCTCTTGCCATGAAGTTAATCAAGGTGTTTCTTTAGACTCTTGCATGTTGCAAATTGTCCTCCAGAAGAGCTGTACTATTTATTATCCTGTTGGCTGCATATCCTAGTACCCACTTTACTGCATCCTGATCAGCAGTGGATACTATAAATCTGAAAAATATTGCCACTTGGACAGGTAGAAAATTATCCCCTTTGTTTGCTTTTTCTGGTTATCAAGGGGAACTTGGCCTTTGTATTCCTGTGTTGCCCTGTTATTTCAAATTAAATAATGACAATATTTGTTACAGTATTTTCATGCAGTAGTACTTTTCTTCACTTGTGTGATTTTGTTGTAAATCAATAGAAAATATAAGTCTGATTTATGAAGCACATCACTGTGATGTACCTTTAGATCAGGAATATTCTGGCAGGGAAATACCTGGAAGCAACACTTTCTGAATTTCTGCCAGAGCACACGGACGACAGGTTTCATGTGAGAAGGCCAGTCACATGCAGACAACAACTCCAGAGATTAGCAAGCTGGCCTTACATCTGTGTCCCATGTTCTCCATATTTGATTAGCTCCTTTGTCCTTTGTACATTTAAGTAATTCCTCTACAAGCAAAGTAATTTTGTTGAAACGTTCAATTTCATTATTAGTTTGACAAATATTGGAATATGCAAAGCATTTGATGGCCCCTTATGATTTTACAAGGGAGCCCTGCAGGTGCAGCAGTTAAGCGCTTGGCTGGTAACTAAAAGGTTGGTGGTTCAATCCCACTAGTTGTTCTGTGGGAGAAAGATGTGGCAGTCTGCTTCTGTAAAGAGTTACAGCCTTGGAAACCCTCTGGGGCTGTTCTACTCTGCCCTATATGGTTGCTATGGGTCAGAATCAACTTGTAGGCAATGCGCTTCAGCTTTTATGATTTTATAACCTTTCTCTTTTATTATCAAAGGAGGAACAGTACGAGAGGGAAACTGGCATAGAGGAATAAAAGCTTTCCAAACATCACATGGGACATCTCCAGAAGCTGGAAAATGAGGGAGACTGGGACAGGCTGAGCCTAGGAAGGCGGCAGGCCCCACAGTAACAGATTCTGCTGTAGGAGTCTAATCTGATAGGCAGAACTGTCTACTCAAAAAGCACTGCCTGGGTTGCCATATTGCACAAGTCCAGAGAACGCAATGATGATGGTGCCCCCTGGAGTTGTACAATGCAGCAGGCCTGTCTGAAACAATAGTCAGGGACAGGCAGATAGGAAAGGAAGAATGCATGCTGGGACCTTGGAAAGAGGAGGTGATGGAAGAATCATGCAGGCCTCTGTGACCTGATGGTGGCCAGAGCTGGTACCAATGGGCAAGGTCTCAGGACAGGACTTTACTCTCTAGGAAAGGGATTATTATGAATGAGTTTTTAAGGAATTATGTTACTATAGAGGCTCCCAGGAAAGGGACTCAGGCCCGGGAAATATATAGTCCAGTATGGGAACTGGGTTCAAGGTGAGACTGTGTCTCAAAGATAAAGCAGAAGAGTTACCATTATTGGGGAAATGGTGAGCCAGGAGGTCAAAGCTAGGAAGAGCAAAGGCAACTCTTGTTGAGTTCAGAGATGGCAGATGCCATTGGTGCCCCGCCCAATTCCCCTTTACCATCCGGAACACTCCTTCCCCAGTTGCTTGAGTGATGCTGATAATAACCACAGCTGCTGCTTCTAGGCAGTGTTGCTCTTAGATAAACTGGGTACACCTTACCAGGAGGGCTACATCACCCACTTTCTTCTGCCTCATGGCAGACCTCAGCCCATGGCTGACTGATTGGGGTTCAAAAGGGTGACCTCCTGGCTAACTCTGTAGTTATTCTGTGCCCCAGAGCTTCCCAGTGGAATTAGACCAAAGTGTCTCTCCAGCTGGGACCTTGCTTCACTATTCCTCTTTCCTCTCCTGCTTCTCACAATCTCCTCTTGAGAGCCAAACCAAACCAAACCCACTGCCATTGAGTCGATTCCAACTCAAAGTGGCCCCATAGGGTTTCCAAGGCTGACTCATAGCGGCCCCATAGGGTTTCCAAGGCCGTAAATCTCTACGGAAGCAGGCTGCCAAAACCTTCGCTCACGGAGCTTCTGACGATTTCAAACCACTGACCTTTTGGTTAGCAGCCAATCACTTTAACCACTGTGCCACAGGGCTCCTTCCTCTTGAGAGTACACATCAATAAATCATTAGCAAAAGAATCTACCTCAGGCTCTGCTTCTCAGGAATTCCACCTAAGTTTTCCAGAAATGGTCTGGAATCTACTAGACCATAGTTTGTAGGCTCTAAATTCTAAAATGCTTCCCAACCATCCTGTTCCACATCAGGATTAATTGTAAGGCACTTTTCTTAACTGGTATCAGCACTGGATCCTTTTGAGGTATCTGCTAGGAGCTTTGGTGGTACAGTGGTCAAGCTCGCAGCTGTTAACTGAAAGGTCAGCAGTTCCAACCCACCAGGCACTCTGTGGGAGAAAGATATGGCAGTCTGCTTTTGTAAAGATTTACAGCCTTGGAAACCCTATGGGGGCAGTTCCACTCTGTCCTATAGACTCCATGCCTTTTGGGTTTTTTGAGTTATCTGCTAAAATGCAGATTCCTGGGCCCCACTATAGATCTGCTTAAAAAAAAATCACCACTGTTGGGCTCCAGAGCACTCTGGAGCATCTCTTGTAGCTTACAGGTTAAGAATGATGTTCCAGGACTTGGAGAAGTTATTGATGGAAACCGAGTGTATGTGCAAATGAAGAGGGCACAGGAGCACCAGGAACTAGGTGGGACGGACAGGTGAAGCAGAAGTCTAGACTGAATGCATGGCTAACACAACAAAATGCAAATAAGAGGCATCTCATAGTGAAAATAACTTTCCTAGATGGTGCAGTGGTTAAGAGCTACAGCTGCTAACCAAAAGGTTGGCAGTTTGAATCCACCAGCCGCTCCTTGGAAACTCTGTGGGGCAGTTCTACTCCGTCCTGGGGTATCACTGAGTTGGAATTGACTCGACAGCAACTGGTTAGGGGGGAATTAGAGAATAAAGATGATGTGGCCTTTGTTAGTTGATATAACTCCATTAACCCATAAACCAAAAAAACCAAGTGTGTTGCTATGGAGTCAATTCCAACTCATAGTGACCCTAAGGAGACAGTAGATCTGCCCCATACGGTTTTCAAGGCTGTATGTAATCTTTACAGAAGCAGGGTACCACTTCTTTCTCCCACAGAGTGGCTGGTGGTTTCGAACTGCTAACCTTTTGGTTAGCAACTGGAGCATGTAGACTCACTGCACTACCAGGGCTCCTTACCATTGACCTTTGGGGTCCTCCTTATAAAATGGGATCACGAGGACTTCCACTTACCAATTCATAGTCATATTATGGAGACAGGCTGAAAGAATGTCCTAGGTGTTTTAAACCAGTTGGAAGAAAGGGCATTACAAAAATACGAGTTATCACAACACCCTTAATATCTTCCTGGATGAGTTTCAAAACCACAGCTAAGTTTTGAAGCTTTAAAATATTCATGAAGCTATAATGAAGTTCAAGAGGCTGAAGATTTCATTTGCAAGATGCCAGTCAATGAAAGGGATTTCTTATTCATGTCTAAATTATTCCTAACTGAAGGCAGATAGTACCTACCAGGCTTCTGCAATTGGAGAGTCATATTTACTGTAGTAGAGAGACAATATAATGGCTACTCTTTTTCATTAAACTTTTGGTTGAGTTTCAAAAGAAAAAGACTTTCCAATCCAGAAAATTCTTTACACAAGAATTCATGTAACAATGAGGCCCAATCATATATCACCAGGACCGTGGAATGGTGTTGGGCTGGGAGAAAATGAGGTTGTTAAGACAAATACTTCAAGCTGATGGTGATTTATTAGTGGAAAACAAAGCTCCATGGTTCACTAATAGTATATGAAGATACAAATAAAGATGCATGAGGTGCTTTCCACCCCATATGGCCACTCCATTACAGTGCACCCTCCCTCCCTGGGACAGCTCCACACCTGGCCAGACAGAAGCTGGTGGGAAGCGTGTATTGATAAAGAACAGCAGATTTGTATTCTCGTCTTAGCTTAGGCAACTACAAGTCAGTAACAAATTCTGTCCTCAGTTTCCCCATGAGTATCAGTGAAGATAATAGGTTCAACTCTCTAGATATTTTATGATGAAATTTACATGGTGTTTGTGTTGTATGGCCATGCACATGATGGTAAAACTTTCTGTGCCCAGGTTCCTCATCTTGTAAAATAAGAAAGATAATCTACACTAACATCTCCAGTTTGGATTCTAAATATGCCCAGATTCTTATATTAAAGGACATCCATTGATAGGGAACTAGGGCTCTTGCTTACCCATGATTGTCATTCCAATTCTGGGAACTAATCACAGATGACCGAAGAGCTCAACCCTTTTCACCTTTTCATTTCCAAACCTTACTCAGGGATGATAATTAGGGTCAGACAGCACTGTATTTCACTTCTCTGCCACTGTTCATCTCCTAGTAGAAATCCCAATTAGCAGCAAAATGGCTGAAGGACAAGTAAGCCAAAAGGAAGAAGAAGAAGAAATCAGCCCAAAGAACAAACATTTTACAATAGTAGTGCATGATTTTTCTTTTCTAGACTTAAAGGAAATAAACGTTGAGAAAAAGACAGACAGAGAGAATCAGAGAATATTTGCATGAGCTGGGGATGGTTATAAGAATCCGCACTTTAAGATTTGGGCATTCGTCTCTTGGTATGTTAGGAGAAATCTGGCATCCCAAGAGCCATAGTTTGCACCCGTATGAGGAGGAGCCTAGTTCCTTCCTGACAGGAACGCATCCTTGGTGCCAGGAACCGGGAATTGCCTAGTCAGGCAATCCAAGTCTCTCCTACCAGCTCATCCCCACCCAATGACAATGGATGATTCAGCATCTATAGTCACCCACATTTCTACCAGGAAATATACTCAAATCTATTTTTAATTCCTTCCCTGGTGGTTGTCTCCAATAATATGTACTGACAAGCATTTAGGTCTAATGAAGGATGGTTACCAATAAAACACAGGTCCTTTTATTTAATTTGGTAATCTAGAAAATAGATCCTACCACTGAGAACCATAAAGGGAGGGGGGAAGACTTGTTACTCACGTTAGAAGGGGATCCAAAAAAATGAGAAAGCACACATATGAGGCAAACCCGTTAGTGCCATTTAAATGTCAGCACTTCAGAGGATTCTCTGAGAGGTTATATTCTAGGCATATTGGGTGGCACAGGCTGCAAAGCTCATTTCAGTAAAGTAAGAAAATGCCTTTTAAGAAGACAATATGCTCTGAAAATGGATAAGGAGTAATAGGTTTTAGCCTCTTGTAGTAGGCAGAAGGGAAGCCCTGATGGCATAGTGGTTAAGAGCTACGGCTGCTAACCAAAAGGCCGGCAGTTCAAATCCACCACATGTTTCTTGAAAACCCAATGGGGCAGTTCTACCCTGTGCTATAGGGTCGCTATGAGTCACAACCAACTCGAAGGCAATGGGTTTTTTGTTTTTTTTTTAGTAGGCAGAATCATAAAGATGCCCACGCCTCAATCCCTGGAAACTGTGAATGTTATGTCACTGTTATGTTACATGGTAAAGGGGACTTTGCAGTTGGAATTAAGGTTATGGGCCTTAAACTAGAGAGATTAACCTAGATTATCCAGGTGAGTCCAATCTAAACCACATGAGCCCTTTAAGGCAGAGCACTTTCTCTGGCTGGAGTCAGAGACATGCAGCAGAAGACGACTGAGAACTTCAAAGAGTTTCAAAGTGACCCACTGTTGCTGGAGGGGACCCCATGGAAAACATGAAAAAAATCAGTGGGCGGCCTCTAGGGCAAAACCAGCTGTTAATTGACAGCAAAGAAAGGGGACCCCAAGTCCTACAGTGGCAAAAAATAGAATTCAGCCAAAAACCTGATTGAGCTTAGAAGAAGATTGACCCCAGAGCCTTGTGAGACACTAAAGACCTAGTAGAGCCATGCTCTACATAGACTTCTGACGGACAGAACTATGAGATAATAAATGGGTGTTATGGGGAAGCCTGCACAACCTGTAACAGGCAAGCCCATGGTAGCCCATGGACACATGGACCTGAGGGACTGAATTGCTGGGCTGGGGGCTGTGAGGACCATGGTCTCAGGGACCCTCTAGCTCAATTGGCATACAGAGTTTATAAAGAATATATTCTATATTCTACTTTGGTGAGTACTGTCTGGGGTCTTAAAAGCCTGTGAGCAGCCATCTAGGATACTCTACTAGTCTCACCCCTTCAGGAACAAGGAAGAATGAAGAAAGCTAAAGACATAAGGACTAATGGACTACATCTATCACGGCCTCCACCAGACTGAGTCCAGTACAACTAGATGGTGCCCGGCTACCATCGCTGACTGCTCTGACAGGGATCACAATAGAGGGTCTCAGACAGAGCTAGAGAAAAATGTAGAACAAAATTCCAGTTGAAAAAGAAAGACCAGACATATTGGCCTGACAGATAATGGAGAAACACTGAGAGTATGGCCCCTGGATACTCTTTCAGCTCAGTAATGAGGCCACTTCTGAGGTTCTCCCTTCAGCCAAAGATTGAACAGTTCCACGGAACAAAACAAGACTAAAAGGGCGCACCAGCCCTGGGGCAGGGACTGGGAGGTAGGAGAGAACAGGACAGCTGGTAACAGGGAACCCAGGATTGAGAAGGGAGCGTGTTGACATGTCGTGGGGTTGTTAACCAATGTCATACAACAATGTGTGTACTGTTTGATGAGAAACTAGTTTGTTCTGAAAATCATCTAAAGTTCAATTAAAAAATAAATAAAATAAATGGGTGTTATTTTAAACTGCTAAATTTGTGGTAATTTGTTAAGGCAGCAATTGAAAACTAATATGTCTCTCATTGGCTGGTATGCATGGTGCATTAGCCCCCAACCAACTACAAAAAGTAGATAAGAAAAGATGCCATGAAGAAGATGGTAGCTTTCTATTTTTATGAAATCTACCTTCACAACCCATCACCGATCTGTCAGTTTGCTGTACTGTGGTAGCTTGCATGTTGCTATGATCCTGGAAGCTATGCCACTGGTATTTCAAATACTAGCAGGGTCACCCATGGTAGACAGGTTTTAGCAAAGCTTACAGACTAAAACAAACTAGGAAGAAAGACCTGGTGATCTACTTCTGAAAATTAGCTAATGAAAACCCCAGGGATCACAAGAGCATATTGTCATATATTGTGCTGGAGGATGAGCCCCCCAGGCTGGATGTCACTCAAAATACACAGTGGCTACAACAGCAGACTTGAGTATACCAATGATTGTAAAGATGGCACGGGACTGGGCAATGTTTTGTTCTGTTGTATGTGAGATTGTCATGAGTTGAAGCTGACTCAATGGCAACTAACAACCACCACCATCAAAACAAGTGCAGGACTGATCTAAGGGCACTTCCATCCTTCCAACACAGCTGGAGAGTGTGTTGTCTCCATTCTAGTCCTAGGATCCTTTCTGATTTCCAAGCTGTCAAATACAATGAGCTGCTGACTTTAAGGCCATCCTGCAAAGGGCAATTGTTGGTCAGACTACACTTTTTCACTACCACTTAGAACAAACTAAAATTTATCTTAAAAAAATAATAATTTTTTTTGAGGTTAGAGCACAATCCCTTTAAAAAGAAATAGATAAAACTGACATCTATTTGTACTTTTCTTACCTCCTTTTAAACACTGTGAAGGGGGTATTAAGACCCTCATTCTGAAGATGAAGATACTGACCTTATCCCATAACTAGTAAGCAGCACACTTGGGATGGAAATTCTTTCTGTCTCATAAGTATGGATTATTTAAAGGGTTTTTCAGCTAATAATTAATTTTGTTGTTGTTAGCTGTCTTTGAGTTGGCCCCAAACTCATAGCAATCCCATTCACAATGAAACAAAACACTGCCCGTTCCTGCACCATCCCCTTGATCACTTGAGAATCAGACCAAAATTAATTATACCTACTGCTTATGATAGGTTTTGAAATTTATTAACAGGATTTTAAACTACACACACACACACATATAGACACATACGCACATGATATAAAATAATGCAATAGGCTTTGATTTGGTTTGTGCAATACCTCTTCCCAGTTTCTTGCTCACTGTTTTTCCCCTAGATACGAAAAGGTTAAGTATAAAGGTATGACATTATTGTCAAATCCTTGTTCTACGGTTGACTGATCCTTCTTCTAATGTGTTTTGGTCCTCACTGGGCTGGTTGTAAAACCTTAGAGCCGTGGCCTTGGTGGGTGCTGGCTCTAAGACTACCCTGGAATGAGTGTTTCCCACCAAACATTCCAGAACAGCAAAGGAACGCTCCAGTCAGCATCTTAAAACCCCTTCCTGTCTGTGCCTAAATGCTGCCAGGAGTGTCGGCCCAGGTCCCTTCTCTTCTGGGAATCATTCTCCTGATGTTGTAAGGCTGCAGGGCCCTTTGCACTTTTTATCTCCATGAATCTAAACTTGACAATTAGCATATGATTTATAGCATGTACTTCCCTGTCTCAGCAGTCTCTGCACTTCACAGTTTAGTGTTTTATCAGTTCAGACTACTTAGCTGTTATCTGGAAACCCTGGTGGTGTAGTGGTTAAGTGCTCTCGCTGCTAACCAAAGGGTCGGCAGTTCAAATCCACCAGGCGCTCCTTGGAAACTCTATGGGGCAGTTCTACTCTATCCTATAGGGTCGCTATGAGTCGGAATCAACTCGACGGCACTGGTTTTTTTTTTTCTGGTTTAGCTGTTATCTACACTTGAGTCATGGTAGTTCATTGAATCATGTGAATATGTCCCATCATCTCAACTAGACTAACAACTTCTGTGGGTACAGCTATCACTTAATTAAACTTTTGTACTCCCTGGCATGTTATTACACACGCCATGATTGCAACATAACAGTATAATGTAAATATCAGCTGGGTCCCTGGGTTATACAAACGATTTGTGTTTGCCTATTAATCAAAAGCTTTGTGGCTAGATTTACTTAAGTTTATCCCCAAATATTTAATTAATCCTGCCTTTGTTTTTTTTGTTAGGGAAAATATGTGTTAAGCCCTGTGTGTTCTGATCTAAACAGCAAGTCATTTTAAATAAAACTGCATCATAAAAAAAAATAATAATAATTAATAGAGTCAGGGTGACATTTCTTAGTCTTAGGTAAAAGAAAAGAAAGAGAGATGATGAGAAGAGGACAATATATAAATTTTTTAAACCCACAGTAAAATTGAAAATTTAGATTGTACAATTGGATTAGCAACACTATCATAACATAAGAACTGATTATGCATAAGAGAAAGTCTTATGGAAAGAAAGAAATGACCAAAATGGATGTCAGAAGAGACTCTGAAAGTGGCTCTTGAACACAGAGTAGCTAAAACAAAAGAAGAGATGATGAAGTAAAAGAGATGAACAGACAATTTAAAAGGGCTGCTCGAGAAGACAAAGTAACATATTATAATGAAATATGTAAAGACCTGGAGATAGAAAACCAAAAGGAAAGAACATGCTCAACATTTCTCAAGCCGAAAGAACTGAAAAAAAAAAAAAATCAAGCCTCAAGTTCCAGTAGTGAAGGATTCTATAGGGAAAGTATTAAACAACACAGAAGCATCAAAAGAAGATGGAGGGAATACACAGAGTTACTGTACCAAAAAGAATTGGTCTACATTCAACAATTTCAGAAGGTAGCATATAACCAAGAACCAACAGTACTGAAGGAAGAGGTCCAAGCTGCTCTGAAGGCATTGGTGAAAAACAAGGCTCCGGGAATTGATGTAATTCCAACTGAGTTGTTTCAACAAACAGATGCAGCAGTGGAAGTGCTCACTTGTCTATGGCAAGGAATTTGGAAGACAGCTACCTGGCCAACTGACTGGAAGAGATCCCTATTTATACCTATTCCAAACAAAGGTGATCCAACAGAATGCAGAAATTATCGAACAATATCATTAATATCACACACAGGTAAAATTTTGCTGAAGATCATCAAAAGCAGTTGTAGCAGTACATCGAAAGGGAACTACAGGAAATTCAAGCCAGATTCAGAAGAGGACGTGGAACCAGGGATATCATTGCTGATGTCCGATGGATCCTGGCTGAAAGCGGAGAATACCAGAAAGATGTTTACTGTATTTTATTGACTATGCAAAAGCATTTGACTGTGTGGATCATAACAAATTATGGATAACATTGCAAAGAATGGGAATTCTGGAACACATAATTGTGCTCATGAGGAACCCATGCCTTAGATCAAGAAGCAGTCATTCAAACAGACCAAGGAGATGCTGCATAGTTTAAAGTTAAGATAGGTTTCTTCAGGGTTGTATTATTTCACCATACTTAATCTGTATGCTGAGCAAATCATCAGAGAAGTTAGACTACATGAAGAAGAATATGGCATCAGGGTTGGAGGAAGACTCATTAACAACCTGCGATATTTTCATGACACAGCCTTTCTTGCTGAAAGTGAAGAGGTCTTGAAGCACTTACTGATGAAAGTCAAAGACCATAGCCTTCATTATGGATTACACTTCAACATAAAGCAAACAAAAATCCTAATGACCAGAGCAATAAGCAACATCATGATAAAAGTAGAAAAGATTGAAGTTAGTAAAGGATTTCATTTTACTTGGATCCACAATCAACACCCATGAAAGCAGCAGTCAAGAAATCAAACAATACATTGCATTAGGCAAATGTGCTGCAAAAGACATCTTTAAAGTGCTCAAAAGCAAAGATATCACTTTAAGGACTAAGGTGCACCTGACCCAAGCCATGGTGTTTTCAATCATCGCATATGCATGTGAAAGCTGGACAGTGAGTAAGGAAGACCAAATTAGAATTGATGCCTTTGAATTATGGTGTTGGCGAATAATATTGACTATACCATGAACTGCCAGAAGAACAAACAAATTTGTTTTGGAAGAAGTACAGGCAGGATGCTCCTTAGAAGCAAGAATGGCGAGACTTCATCACGCATACTTGGATATGTTACCAGGAGGGACCAGTTCCTGGAAAAGGATGTCATGCTTGGTAAAGTAGAGGGCCAGTGAAAAAGAGGAAGACCCTGCACAAGACGGATTGACACAGTGGCTGCAACAATGGGCTCAAGCATATTGTGAGGATAGCACAGGACCGGGCAGTGTTTCATTCCTGTTGTACATGGGGTCACTATGAGTCAAAACCAACTTAACAGCACCTAACAACAACAACAAGAGAAAGTCTATAAGGTACAAAAAGACAAGTAAAAATAAATTTGATTAGGTGACACAATGTCAAAAAAAATTTCCATGGGTTTCTGTTGTTATATTAGCTTTGTATTCCCACTAAAAACTCTTTGAAAGTTAAGTTTTAAAATCATTGATAGGAACCTTGGAGAACTTTCCCTGTGCCAGAGTTTTGTGAGCTCCTCATCTGTCAGGTGGCCATCAAGCTATCACATGAACACAGACAAGTGTTCAAACACCAAATCTGAGTAAGCAGAGAAAAAGACATCAGGCCACTTGGGAAGAAAAGTATTGTTTTGCCCTGTGCAACAAGTACATATATCCTCTCTGGAAATTTCTCACTCGGTCTCTTGAGTAACCTTGCAAGTCAAAAAAAGGATTGTAGATACAACAACCAACCGGAAATATCATAAAATCCTTTTCACAGGAAAAAGAAAAACGAATGCACTGTGGATCTTTCATATTTTTTTTCCTCCCAACCAGCACATTTGAAGGAAGGCCCTGCATTCCTCTGGTTGTTCAGTCAGAACCACACAGCCAGGCTTTCTACCACCCAGTAAACTTGCTGCTGCTGCTCAGTGTGATAAACCAGGGTCATAGTTTACATAGTTTTACACTGCTTTTCTCCCTGAAGCTTCCAAAAAGTCTGCTTAGCAATGGCATATTAGACAGCCAGTGAGAACTCAGGGAAACCTGAGAAATAATTTATAGGGAAATCATTTACAAGTTATGTTTTAGGGTTTAAGGAGATTCACTTGTGGTGCTTCTTCATGTAACTATATACTTTCAATCACCCCTCTGATGTACTCCAGCTGTTATCACCACCTTCATGGTTTCCTCTCTCCATAGTCCCCACCTGGGTCAAGAGGGACAGCTCAGGATCCTAGCTGCTTTTAGCCTCAATTCTCCACAAAACTTGTGAACCAGTCCCTCAGATTCCTGGCCTCCATTACAGAGCTGTGTAGTTCTAGGTAGTAATGTGCCTGAGGCCCAGACATCGTTTGTATTATAATAGATGCTTCCAGGCAATGAGAGACTAAGGCTAGAGAATCTCTTAGGGGTTCTGGATTTCATCCCTCATCAAGTCATTCAACTCAGTGTATCACACGCTCACCCTGTCACTGCGCTTTGTGAGGGAAGGCATATAGGAGCTTATTCTGTATTCAGAACCCTTAAGGAAACTACCGTCTAAGAGGGAAGTTTGACAATTGCTGCAAAAAATACAAAGACTCCTCAGGGAGAAGCCAAATATGTGTGGATGACAGATGGTAACAGATGGTCCAAGGGTGAGTGAGCTCAGGTCCAGAGTGTCCACACTGAAACCATCAATATGGCACTTACAGACAGATGGACAGGTCAGGCAGTCCCTGTGCTACTGGCCTGTCCTGCCCTAATGGGGATGAAATATCTGAGGCCCAAACTTGTCCTCCTCAGGACCATGGGATCCTCACTCTTCAGGGAAGAAATCAAAAGAATGTTGGAATAGAATTCTTAACTTCTCAGCAGCAATAAAAATTCCCAGAGCTGAGTATCTTACCTGACAACTGGAAAGCTAGAGAATTCAGGAGAATGGAAAGAAATACCAATACTACCTTATGGCAGACATGGAAATGACACATTGGTCTAATAATTGTGATATATTTGGTGGATATCATGTCATGTTTCCAAAAACCAAACCAAACTCATTGCCATCAAGTCAATTCCAACTCATAGTAACCCTACAGGACAGAGTAGAACTGCCCCAATAAAGTTTGCAACGATGTAATCTTTATGAAGGCAGACTGCCACACCTTTCTTCTGCAGAGAGACTGGTGGGTTCGAAATGCCAACCTTTCAGTTAGCAGCTGAGTACTTAACTGCTGCACCACCAGAGCTCCTTATATCATGTTTGGGTAAGTAAAATGGTTTTAATATGTTGTGCGTGTGTGTGTGTACCTCTACCACCCACCTGTCAGTTTGTTTTACTGTGGCAGCCTGCACATTGCTATGATGCTGGAAGCTATGCTGCCAGTATTTCAAATACCAGCAGGGTCACCCGTGGTGGGCAGGTTTCAGCAGAGCTTCCAGACTAAGACAAACTAGGAAGAAAGGCCTGGTGATTTACCTCTGAAATTTAGCCAACAAAAACCATATGGAACACAACAGAATCTGATATACTGTTGCAAGATGAGTCCCCGAGGATGGAAGGGACTCAAAATACACATGGCCACAACCATGAACAGAGCATACCAACGATTGAGAAGATGGTACAGGACTGGGCAACACTTTTTTCTGGTATACATGGGGTTGCCCTGAGTCAGAGCTAACTTGATGGCAGCTAACAGCAACAATAACTACTAAATGTATCTGTGTGCATGTACATATGTGTATATTTATACATAGAGAGATAATGTCAATAAAACAATAATCTTGCTATCTATTTGTACAAGAATATCACGTAATTTTTATTTCATCTAATTTTAATCCCTGTCCTTTAATATTGGTATATGTTTCCCATGTTACAGTTAAGGCAACAGAGGCTCAGAGATGCCATTTTTTTTTTCTAAAAGCCACATATAACAAGGAATAGAGCACAAGATTTGTATAAAGATCTACCAATCTTAGTATACAGATCCAAGCCAGAGATAAGAGCCATGTGTCAGCATGCGTGTGTGTGTGTGTGTGTGTGTGTGTGTATGCATGGAACCTTAATACAGACTGAGGATAGTGGATCATACTTCTGTTTTAATAGTAGCAATGATTTAACTAAAAGCAAGGATGTCCACAGAGGAACTGATTTTTCTCTACCCTTATCTCAACCAAATTTTTATATTTTAAAAAGTCACACTGTAACTGGTAAAGCCAAGAAAATCCCAAGAGACATAATGGCTAAATATAATGTATCCTGGATAGGATCCTGGGACAGAGAGAAGACATTGGATAAAAAGGCCGTTAGTTTATCTTTTTTTCTTTTTTTTTTTTTGGAATGTATCAGTATTGTTTCACTAATTGTGACAAACATAACATACCAATATAATATGTTAATATTAGGGGAAACTGGGTAGGGAGTATATTGGAACTCCCTGTACTATCGTCAAAATTTTTCTGTAAATTTAAAATTACTCTAAAATAAAACATTCATTAAAAAAAAACTAAGGTGCACATTAAACTGAAAACCAAACCCACTGCCATGGAATCGATTCCGACTTATAGTGACCCAATGGGGCAGAGTAGAACTGCCCCACACGATTTCCAAGGAGTAGCTAGTGGATTTGAACTGTCAAAATTTTGGTTTGCAGCTGAGCTTCTAACGACTGCACCACCAGGGCTCCAAGTGCATAAGTGCATATTAAAAAATTAGGCACCTTATATTATGCCATAGCTAAATGCCTAGAACATGATACATAAATAAATCCTTATTTTTTTATTCATTCAACAACAACATAAAGTCATATTGTTAGATTTTCTATGTTATTGTTGCTGTTAGGTCCCATCGGGTCAGTTCCAACTCATAGTGACCCTATGCACAACAGAACATAACGCTGCCCAGTCCTGCACAATCCTCAGAACTGTTCCTATGCTTGAGCCCATTATTGCAGTTATTGTGTTAATCCATCTCGTTAAGGGTCTTCCTCTTTTTTGCTTACCCTCTACTTTACCAAGCATGATATCCTTCTCCAGGAACTTGTCCCTCCTGATAACATGTCCAAAGTATGTGAGACGTAGACACTCCATCCTTGCTTCTTTGGAGCATTCTGGTTGTACTTCTTCCAAGACAGATTTGTTTGTTCTTTTGGCAGTCCATGGTATATTCAATATTCTTCACCAACACCACAATTCAAAGGCATCAATTCTTCTTCAGTCTTCCTTATTCATTGTCCAGCTTTCACATGTATAGGAGGTGACTGAAAACACCATGACCTGGGCCAGGTACACCTTAGGCCCCAAGGTGACATCTTTGCTTTTCAACACTTTAAAGACATCTTTTACAGCAGATTTGCCCGATACAATGCGTCTTTTGATTTCTTGACTGCTGCTTCCATGGCTGTTGATTGTGGTTCCAAGCAAAATGAAATCCTCGACAACTTCAGTCGTTTCTCTGTTTATCGTGATGTTGCTTATTAGTCCAGCTGTGAGAATTTTTGTTATCTTTATGTTGAGGCACAATCTGTACTGAAGGCTGCTCTCTTTGATCTTCATCAGTAAGTGCTCCAAGTCTTCTTCACTTTCAGCAAGCAAGGTTGTGTCATCTGTATAACGCAGGTTGTTAATGAATCTTCCTCCACTCCTGACACCATGTTCCTTATCATATAGTCCAGCTTCTCGGATTATTTGCTCAGCGTACAGATTGAACAGATATTGTGAATGGACACAACCTTGATGCATGCCTTTCCTGGCTTTAAACCATGCAATATCCCCTTGTTCTGTTCAAACGACTGCCTCTTGATCCATGTACAGATTCCTCATGAGCACAATGAAGTGTCCTGGAATTCCCATTCTCTGCAATGCTATCCATAATTTGTTATAATCCACACAATTGAATTCCTTTGCATAGTCAATAAAACACAGGTAACCAACCATCTTTCGGGTATTCTCTGCTTTCAGCCAAGATCCATCTGACATCAGCAATGATATCCCCAGTTCCACGTTTTCTTCTAAATCCGGCTTGAATTTCTGACAGTTCCCTGTCAATATACTGCTGCAGCCAATTTTGAATGAGCTTCAGCAAAATTTTGCTTGCATGTGATATTAATGATATTGTTCCATAATTTCTGCAGTTGGTTGGATCACCTTTCTTGGGAATTTTGCTTGCATGTGATATTAATGATATTGTTCCATAATTTCTGCAGTTGTTTGGATCACCCTTCTTGGGAATAGGCATAAATATGGATCTCTTCTAGGTGGTTGGCCAGGTAGCTGTCTTCCAAATTTCTTGGCATAGATGAGTGAGCACCTGCAGCACTGCATCCATTTGTCAAAATATCTCGATTGGTATTCCATCAATGCCTGGAGCCTCATTTTTCACCAGTACCTTCAGTGCAGCTTGGACTTGCTCCTTCAGTACCATCATTTGCTGATCATATGTTACCTCCTGAAATAGTTGAATGTCGACCAATGCTTTTTGGTATAGTGACTCTGTGTATTCCTTCCATCTTCTTTTGATGCTTCCTGCAACGTTTAATATTTGCCCCATAGAATTCTTCAGTATTGCAACTCAAGGTTTGAATTTTTTCTCCAGTTCTTCCAGCTTGAGAAATGCTGAGAGTATTCTTCCCTTTCGGTTTTCCATCTCCAGATCTTTGTACACGTCATCATAATACTTTGCTTTCTCATGCAGCCCTTTGAAATCTTCTGTTCAGCTCTTTTACTTCATCATTTTTCTGTTAGCTTTAGCTACTCGATGTTCAAAAGCAAGTTTCAGAGTCTCTTCTGACATGTTTAGGTCTTTTCTTTTTCCCTATCTTTTTAATGACCTCTTGCTTTCTTCCTGCATGATGTCCTTGATGTCATTCCAGAACTCAACTGGTTTTGTCATTAGTGTTCAACTCATCAAATCTATTTTTGAGATGGTCTCTAAATGCAGGTGGGATATACTCAAGGTCATATTTTGGCTCTTGTGGGCTTGTTCTAATTTTCTTCATTTTCAACTTTAACTTGCATATGACTAACTGATGGTTGTTCTGACTGATGATACTAAGCTTTTCCATCGTCTCTTTCCACAGATGTAGTCAATTTGATTCCTGTGTATTCCATCTGGCAAGGTTTATGTTGGTGAAAAAAGGTATTTGCAATGAAGTCATGGGTCTTGCAAAATTCAATCATAGGATCTCCAGCATCGTTTCTATCACCAAGGCCATATTTTCCAACTACCAGTTCTTTTTCTTTGTTTCCAACTTTGGCATTCCAATCACCAGTAATTATCAGTGGATGCTGATTGCATGTTTGATCAATTTCAGACTGCAGAAGTTGGTAGAAATCTTCAATTTCTTCATCTTTGGCCCTAGTGGTTGGTGTGTAAATTTGAATAATAGTCATATTAACTGGTCTTCCTTGTAGGCATATGGATATTATCCTATCACTGACAGTGTTTACTTCAGAATAGACCTTGAAATGTTCCTTTTAACAATGAATGCAATGCTATTCCTCTTCAAGTTGTCATTCCTGGCATAGTAGGCTATATGATTGTCCAATTCAAAATGACCAGTACCAGTCCATTTCCGCTCACTAATGATTTGGAAAAATTGGTGGTGTAGAGGTTAAGAGTTTGGCTGCTAACCAAAAGGTTGGCAGTTTAAATCCACCAGGCTCTCCTTGGAAACCCTATGGGGAACTTCTCTGTCCTATAGGATCGCTATGAGTCGGAATCAACTCAATGGCAATTTTTTTTTTTTAATGCCTCAGATATTGGTCTTTATGTGTTCCATTTCCTTTTTGAGGATTTCCAATTTTCCTAGAGCCATACTTTGTACATTCCAGGTTTTGATTATTAATGGATGTTTGCAGCTCTTTCTTCTCATTTTGATTTGTGAGAATTTCTATAGTTTGTCTTAAAAATTTTTTTGGAAAAAGGTTAGGCATTAATGCATATGCACATATAGACATGTATCCATAATGCTTTGGTTAAACAGGATAGACTTGTGTACCATTTTTCATAATGTTTTTAGCCTATGTGTGCTGTGTCAAATAACTGGGAAGACTGCTGCACAGTTCCTACAGTCTATAGCTATTTCATTTATTCTAGCAGAGTATTTTTTCTAACACCCAGGAAAAAAAAAAAAAAAAACCCATTGCCGTCAAGCTGATTGTGACTCGTAGCGACCGTATAGGACAGAGTAGAACTGCCCCATAGAGTTTCCAAGGAGGGCCTGGAGGATTCAAACCATCAATATTTGGTTAGCAGCTGTAGCTCTCAACCACTACACCACCAGAGTTTCCTTTTCTAACACAGCAATATATAATTATGTCCTCAAAAATGCATTTCAAATTTTGTTTCTGTTTTTGACTTTTGGGTAAACTCCATTCTAATAGCTATATCACCACTTCTCTATGGTTGCACAATATGATACATGTAGTTATTGTCACTTAATTATCCATGTAAAAAATGTTGAACTGACAAATGTTATGCACACAAACATATATATATATATATCACAATTTTAAAAAAAGTAGAGTCTAACACTTTTGCTCTCATAACATTTTTGTTCTCACTGGCAAACTGAACAGGTCACTAATGGCAGGGTTTTTAAAGACTCAGAGGCTGAAATAGATTTTCTATATGATTTAGGGCTTTATTTTGAGGAAGTACAGATTTTATAATCGTAATTAAAAAAAAAAAAACCAGGGCCATCGAGTCGATTCCGACTCATAGTGACCCTATAGGACACAGTAGAACTGCCCCATAGAGTTTCCAAGGAGCGCTGGCGGATTCGAACTGCCGACACTTTGGTTAGCAGCCATGGCACTTAACCACTAAGCAATTTTAAATTTCAAGAAAAGGCATTCTGACAAAGAATATAAAGAAGTCACAGAGGATAAAACAAATAAAATTATACAATCTGAAAATAAAATTCAGCCTCGCTGACAAAAAAAATGATAAAAATTAAAGCAAGACACTAATTTTCAGATTATTAGGAATCAAAAAAGCACATAACCAAGAATGGTGTGGCAGGGACAATTGGACAATCCTGTGAAGGAAGCTGGAGCATAGAACGGGGGATTCTGACCCACATGAAGATGTTACCTTTAACCTTGAACATACAGATTTGGAAAATTGTTACTAAGAGAGTGAGATACAGGCTTAGCACTTTCTATCCCTACGAGATGATGTGAAGTCACTTACTAAGTGGGAGGGGAGAAATGTAAGCCTGAGGTATTGTTCAATGGCCTTTGTATCTTTCATTGTATTGTCAGAATTTGTGCATGCTTGTTACTTTACAAGAACTGTCACTGTTGTAAAAGAGGTGAAGTTGGCTTCTCAGTGCCCCAACATAAAAAAGAAAGAAGATACTATAAGTGCTCATCGATGTCAATCATTCTAGCTAAAACTTTGGGGGCGGGGCCCCCCAGGAGAAAGAAGTTTTCTGTGTTAGACTATGCATGAACCCCTTTCTTTCTGTCCCTCCCGGGATGGGGATAATCTCCAGTTCTGCTCAGACCCTCAAAACAATTTGAGAAGATCTCACTAACAGACACATGAAAACTCAGTAATACCTGATCATTACTTAATCTTACCTTGATTAGAAAATAAAAATATTTTGTAGTCAACCCCTTCTGGCTCATATTTCTCTGACTTGGAGTGCTGAAAAATTCATTTACTGCTTTCATAAAAAGCATCTACAATTAATTTAGCCCTTGGTAGAGAAGGAATCCCAGGATGGCGAAAATGTTAAGTGCTTGGATACTAACTGAAAGGTCGCCAGTTCAAGCACACCCAAAAGGTGCCTCGAAAGAAAGGCCTGGCTATCTGCTTCCAAAAGGTCACAGCCATGAAAACTCTATTGAGCGCAGTTCTATTCTGCAACTCTAGGGTTGCTATGAGTCAAAATTGATAGCAACTGGTTTGGTTTCTTCGCTTTTGGTAAAGAAGAAGTGAATCTCCCTTCATCTTTGAAAAAAATTTCCCAAGGCATTTTGACGCAGTAATTCTCTATTTAAAGCTTTAAATAAGTTCAAAACTCTAAAAATTCTAGTGGCTTGCAATAGGATGCTAACTGTAAGTTTGGCTGTTCAAACCCACACAGTGGCTCCATGGGAGAAAGGACTAATAATCTACTTCTCTAAAGATTACAGCCAAGAAAACCTCATGAAGCAGTTTTATTCTTTGACATATGGGGTTGCCATGAGTCAGAATCCATTCAATGGCAGCAGGTTTGGTTTTTTGTGTTTATTGTACACACAGGAGCCTGGATGGTGCTCGCGGTTTATGATTGACTGCTAACTCAAAGGCTGGCTGTTCGAACCCGTCCAGCAGCTCCACAGAAGAAAAGGCCTCACAAACTACTTCCATAAAGATTACAGTCAAGAAAGCCTTACGGAGCAGTTCTATAACACATGGAGTCACTATGAGTCAGGACCCAACTGGATGGCAGCCAACAACATCAACAATAATATACACACAAGGCTTGCCTTCTTATAAATAAAAGGCTGTAGTGCTAATTCTAGTTTAATGAATTACAATATTGCTTACAAGTACTAGATGCTCCTTCTTTGAGGTGAACCATACTTCCTTTCTCCGTCAGTATCTGACTTGACCAGAGGATTTGGTTTGGTGTGGGACGTAAGCGGAAATGACTTTTAGCAGAAACTTGAAAATCAAACGCATGTGTGTTGGTCATGCTCTGTTCCCTTTGCCAAAGCTATCAACGTTCCAGATAGAAGCTGTTCTATCAGACTGGCTCCCAGAGTGAAGAAGACACAGAAGGGTGTATTAATGAATCTGTAATGGATGTGTAGCATGAGTAAGAAATAAGTATTTGTTGTTAAAAAAAAAGACAGTAAATTGAGGGTCATTTGTCATCAGAGTATAATCTAGCCTATCCTGACTGATAAGGAAATAGGTACCTAAAAGTAGAGGGATGCTATAAAAACAATAACAAAAACAACAATGAAACATAAAACATGAGGCATACAGGAACAGGCAGAAGATGGCAAGGGAACTGGTATCTGGGTCTAAAAGAACACACATCCATATTACGCAGTGGTAAAGCAGCTGGCAATGTCATCTGCGATAACTCTGAAGGCAGATATTTTGTCAAATGAGCTTGCATGTTTAGACAAGGACACGGGAAAGTCGAATGTGCAGAGATGAAAATGAAATTGATTCTCATTTCTAACTGTTAAAAAGATAAAACTGAGAAGGTATCGGGGTTAAAGACAGTCAATTAAAACTTTGCTTCATTGCAAGGACCAAATCAAGAGTCAGCCTTTTGTTAGAATCTCTGGATATACTTAATTTTCTGGATATACTTAATTTGGTATCCATAAACTTTCAGGTGAACAAAATGGCTAAGAGAGAAGAAACTAAGGCAGTGGCTTTCCATCAGAAGCCTGTTAGGCTCAAAGTACCTAAAAGTAAATTTAGAGATTGACGTTTGTCTAAAAAAGAAATTGTAGGTGTGGTTATTGGCACATGTTGTGATTGCAAACGACTAGTTAAAAAGGGAATTTTTTAGACTAAGATTTCCCCTTTTCAAAAAAGGAAGTGTTTATTTTAGTAATCCTTTCACTGCTCCTCCGTTATACACTGGGCATGGAGGCGGTAGCTAACTATCTTGTCTTTTCTCTTACATGGGACTATGGAAGAAGAGGAGCCATGGTAAGCCTGATGTATACTTATTATAAAATCCCAAACCTTAAGCCTGATTATGTGATTGGATGGGCCTCTTGGGTTGTTTCTTTTAGAGAGAGTGTGAGTATATTTTCATGAAGAAATGAGATTAAACTATTTATAATCAGAGGGTGGGCTGTACTAGACTATATAGTAGTTCACAAAATATTTGCTACCCTTTCTTGAAGCTGGATGAAATTTCCCCACTCAATAACATCAGTGTAGTCCCATATGACTTTCTTTGGCAAATGAAACAATATCACAAATAATGAGTGTCACTTCTAGGCACACATTCTAAGAGCCAGCACATGGCTGGCCATTTCCTCCCTCTTTTCTCTCTGTAATAACGTAATAATGGGCCAGGTAGAGTCTCCCCTGACAGCCTGTTAAGATGACCTGGGGCAGAGGCATAGCAAACCGCAATGGAAACAGAGCAGGAGCCAAAATGAAATGTGTAGTTTGAGGTTGCTGGGAATTTGGAGTCATTAGTTACTGCTGCATAACCTAGCCTATACTAAGTGATTCAAATAGCTCATTAGTTTTTCTGGTTACAATTTGTCTTTATAAATTTATATTTTATACTTCATGAAATTTTTAAAATATGGAGTGGTAAAAGAAGCCACTCCAAAACTCTTGAAGAGAAGTTTACTTTGTCCAACAAATGAGAAATTCTAGTGCTCCTTAAACTCACTAAGAGCCAAACTTATGGTCATACCTTGTAACTAATGGTTATCTAAATTGGAAATCTACCTTCAACATAGAATGCAAACAAAGTACAATATACAGGTACCAGGGGACTAAACCTGCATTAAAAAAAAACCCATTGCCGTTAAGTCGACTCCGACTCATAGTGACCTGTATAAGTTTGGTTAAATTGACAGTCTTTGTCAGAGTTTCTATTGTTCTCCCCTTTTTTATAACTTTAGAAGATAATCATAAAGAAAAAAAAAAAAAAACAGATCATTTTATGCTGCTGAGTAATCCCTAACTTTAATAAAGATTACATATTTACAATAAATAAAAATTTCTCAACCAACAACTTTGATAAAAGGAGCTTCTAAATGGTAAGAAATCCGGCTACTACAAGAGTAAGAGTTATCTTAAGGGATGTTTTAGAATTGCAAGCCTGGGATTTGAATATTGGGACAGTCAGCCATTGTTATTTTCCTGAGTACAAAAGCAAGATAGCAGGGTGGATGGAGTAAGATTGGCCAGTGGTGCTGAGCACAGGATCTTCCTGTTAATGTTTACTCCTCGGGCCTTTACAGAATGAAATGATCTACATATTTTCTTTAAATCAGCTCGTATTCACCTAGTGATTAATACAGAGATAAACAGAAAATTCTTGAAAGAGTGCCAACTAGGATTCACCAGGAGGCCCAGGCTCTGGCCCTAAGATATAGCCAGACTCCTGAGGGAATCTTTGCCATCTTGGCGTGTCTGTGGGAGAAAGGTGAATGTCCACTTAGAGAGAATTGAGGGAGGGAAAAACAAGAAGCATCTATAAGAACACTTTTCTAACTGTGCCTTTATAAGTTGAATTATCCAAAAAACTTAGTATTTTCTTTCTCTTTGGTAAAAGTGTGGTATTTGTGATGTTCTCAATTCGGGAGTGCAGAAGAACAATCCCAGCAATGGACAACCATGAAAATAGAGACCAAGGAAATGTAAAAGGAAACGGAGGGTCAACTACTGTTTCAGTTAGCTAGGAACACATGTCCTCAACTGTCTGGGTGTTTCACCTTTCAAAGAAACATGATGAAATTAGCTTTTATAATCTGTTCCAAAAGAATTACAGCAAAACCTGTGAAAGCTGGAATCTGTGTAAGGCAGAAGCCTGTCAGAGAAGGAAAATGAAAATATTTTTTACTAATAGAGACGATAGAAAAGTGGTAAGACTGCATCCTGTCAAAGGCAGAACACTTGTGAGATGCATAAAAACAAGGCAATACCATCAAGTTCTGGCTCTCACAGGTTTCACTGTATACCCTACTCTCTCAGCAGCTGTAAGAAAGATAGGGCTACAGTAGGAGACAGAGCTAAAGAATTAGCTACTAGAAGGGATTTCAGGAAGCTAATCCCTTGCTCTATCTAGACATTTAGTATGGAAGGCAGAAAAATGACCTCACAAAGATGTCCATGTCCTGATCACCAGAACCTGTGAACATGTTAGGCAACATGAATAAAAGAATGTTTGCAGATGTGATTAATCTTTTCTTGACATAGGAAGATTATCCTGGATTATCTGGTTGGGCCTGATTTAATCACGTGACATTAAAAGTAGAGAACCTTTACTCACTGTGGTCACAGAAAGATATGACTATGGAAGAAAGATCAGAGATATGCAACACTGGTGGCTTTGAAGTTGGAGAAAGGGGCCCAGGAGCCAAAGACTGTGGGTGGCTTTTAGAAGCTCTACAAAGCAAGGAAACAGATTCTCCCCTAATGCCTCCCGGAAGAACACAGGCCTGCCAATACTTTGATTTTAGCCCCGTGAGACACTTGTCAGATGTCTAATCTACAGAACTGTAAGATAATAAATTCATGTTGTTGGAAGCCACTGAGTTTGTAGTAATTTCTTATGGCAGCAATAGAAAATTAATACACCTAGTAATTGCCCAGAGAAAAACAAAATGTTTGGCCATGACTTACTTGTTTTGGAATGCCAATGATTCAAATGAAAAACAAGATTACCAATCAATAAATGAAAAGAAGAGATTTATTCAGCATCAAAAATTACTAAACTGTCATTAGCTACCACAGCTGCCACAGTCAGCACAAAAACCTTGGCAAGCTCTCAGCTTAGACAGTGATAGGTGGCTCCAAGTTTCGGAGAACTTAAAAAAAAAACTAATGGGCTCATAAATTTTAAGTATGAATTTCCTTCTGTCTTTAAAATAGATGTTTGGCCCCACCCCCAGAGATTCTGATTTAATTGATATGTGCTGGACCCAGATTGGTATAAGGGAGTACTTTTTTAAAAAGCTTTCCTGGTGATTTTAATCAGCAAAGTTGAGAGCTACTGCTATAAAGGGCAAGGTTGTTAATCCAACTACTCCAGGGCTTTGGCTATTAATTGAGCCAAAAGGACTGGCTAATAGCATTGTCTGGAGTGTTAGAGCCAGGTTATTTGAGGCAAATCCCTGTGGATTCAATTCACTGACACTTGAAACAAATTTTAAATACTTGTTGCCATGTAGTTTCAATGCATGTCCACTGAAATTCTGTAAGGATTAGCATTGTACCAACTGTTTACCAGGCCAGTGACGCTCTCAAGAAAGATAATTGGTATATATATAAAGTAATGGTCGAGTAGCCAAGTAGAATTATAACATGTCATGGACGTAGGCTCAGGTGATTAATATAGCAAACTCAACACTACTTTACACAGCTTATTGCTATGGTGTGACAAAGTAGCTCCTGGATATGAAGTATGACCTCTAGGAAACTACTATGGACTGGAGGCACAGAAACTATAAGCATAACTGGTGGGCTAATTATATGAGGCCACATCCCACTCATCAGGGCAAAAAAGTATAACTTGGTTTACAGAGTTCGTTTTCAGGAATAGAGAATTTACCATCATAGTCAGGAAGCTGTTCAGAGACATGGCAACATCGATTCCAGAGTATCTAATGAGGAATTATGCTTATGTTTAATAGCTATTATGACCCAAGGCTTGGTTCATAATATGGACATAAAATATCCTCTTCACCTTAACTGTCACCTCCAAATAGCAGGAATAATGGAACGTGTTCAAGAAGCAGTTCAGAAGCCTCATTAGTTCTTGATTTTTAATGAGCCATTTATCTTCTCCGTGTTTGATTTCTTTATGGGTCTGTCTCCTCTTCATAAATCTCCATAATGAATAGAGCCAACGGGTAAATAAAAAGGAGAAGTTAAACATACATCTATCATATGATCCAGGCATTTCACTGTTAGTAATTGAACCAAGAAAAACGAAGACATATGTCTACATAAAGAATTCCACGTAGATGTTCACAGAAGATTTCTAATAAGCAAAAATTTGAAACAACCCAATGCCCATCGCCAGGTGAATAGTTAAAAAACTCTGATATATACATATAATAGAACACTACTCAGCAATAAAAAGTAATGAATTGTTGATACATGCAATACAATGATGAATCTCAAAATAATTACGCTGAATGAAAGAAGGTGGACAGAAAAGAGCACACAATGTACAATTTCATTTTTATTAAAGTCTATAAATTGCAAACAAACTATAGGGAGAGAAAACCAATAAGTGGTTACCTGTGGATGGGGGTGGTGGAGTGGGCAGTGAGCAGTAGGAGGTGTATATTTCAAACAGACAAAAAGGAATTTTGGGAGTGGTATGTTCATTATTTTGATTGTGATGATGACTTCATGGAAATATATATGTATCAAAATTTATCAAATTGTTCACTTTAAATAGATACAGTTTACTATATGTCAATTATACTTTAATAAAAAATAGAAAAGAGTAAATGGTCAGACTCCAAGTATATTTGTCATACCCACCATGAATGAACTGTCACTATTTATGATGGCTGATATTAGGACTTTATGTGAATTTCTCCTGCAAGAAATGAATGTGCGATATGGAATGAAAAACTATTCCCCCTGGTGCAAAGCAACACAACCTATGGGTTATAAAATATCCACATATACAGCTATCTGGACAGTCTAAATATTTACTGGTGTTTTGTGCAAGAATGAACTCTTTATTAACAGTCACAGATTTTAATCACTGAAAACACACAGTCTCAAACTTGTACAGAAAGAAAGCTGGACCACATAAGAATGCATGCAACTTTGGAAATATTGAAATTGTTTAATAAGGATAAAATTGATCTAATTGCAGAATTAATGGATTGGACCAAATGCTAATAATAACTAGGATATTTGGACCTCAGGTCAATCTCTAGGCAACTGGTTTGCAGACGTAGTCAAAAAGTGCACTAGTATATCCAACAATATATACAAGGGCAAATTAAATGTGGAAACCCTGGTGGCATAGTGGTTAAGAGCTACAGCTGCTAACTAAAAGGTCAGTAGTTCGAATCCACCAGGCTCTACTTGGAAATCCTATGGAAAAGGATAAAATAATAAGTGTTCACTGTTAACAATGAATGTTGGAGGTCTCAAAGAATTTTTGCTTTTAAACCTCAAGTCTATATTTGCTTGATACTGAAAACCATACTACCTGGACTTCTGAACATTTTGGGAACAGAATAAAGATGGACATAATGTAAATGGATGGAAAATTTACACCCCTGTATCGACTTATATGACTTTCTGATGACAGACAAGCCCGCATTTTTCTAAATGATTAAAAATGACACAGAATAAAGAACTATGTGGAACTTAAATAGTCTGGTGAGGACATGCCCAGTCTCTGTGGGAACCAATCAGCCCTACTTTGGTGTGGAGTATCTATGGGAATAACCACGCAAAGTAGCAACCTTGACTCATAAAATATAAGTCATCATTTAACTGCTATAGTTGGTCAGGATATTCTACAAAGTAATCATACTCAAAATACTAATTTATGAATTAGATCCAAATAACCCTAAAAACAATTAAACTTGCTTTTATGGGATTAGAAAAAATAGAACATAGTCTACAGCAGTGCTGCCCAGTAGAACTATCTGAGATGCTGGAAATTTTTTGTATCTGTGTTGTCCAATATGGTAGCTATAAGCCATATGTGGCTATTGATGCTTATAATACGGTTACAGAGACTAAAGATCCCTGGTGGCACCAGTTCAAATCCACCAGCTGCTCCTTGGAAACCCAATGGGGCAGTTCTACTCTGTCCTGTACGGTCACTACGAGTTGAAATGAACTCCATGGCAATGGATTTGGTTTGGGTTTAGTGAGACTAAGGAACTGGATGTTTAATTTCATTTAATTTTAACTAGTTAAAATTTAAGTATAAATAGCCATATGTGGCTAGTGGCTTAAAACGACAAGCATTTAGTTAGTTCATAAGTCTAGGGGACAACTGGGAAGTTCTACTCTGGGCTAGACATGGCTCGTCTCAGTTGGGTTTATGCAGTGGTCAGGTGGTGAATTAGCTGAGGAGACTGGTTGATCCAGGATGACCTCAGCTGAGAGGTAATATTGTTTCTGCTCTATGCTGACTCTCATCTTCTAGTAGGCTAACTCGGGGTAGCCGAGGTAGGGTTCTGGGAGAGAATAGAAGTAAGCCCAACCTCTTGATGCTTAGACTTGGAACTAACAAGTTGTAAGATCAGTCCAGATTCAAGGGGTAGAAAACTAAACTCTATCTTTTGATGGGATGAACTGCAAAATCCTATTTAAAAGGTCATGGAGAGAAGGAGGGGTGGAGAATTGTGAAGTCTGCCACAAATCTTAATACAACCAACTTCTTGTTTGCAGGCAAATGATATTCTAAAAGAATGCATATTGGCATTTGAGTCAAATCTTCCAAGGGCAAAGAGAAGTTATCATCCTAAAATCCAATAGGCGGAAGTAAATTGTTACCTGTCTCAGTACATAAATCACCCGAGTCTGGACCAAACTGCAATGGACCAATCTTACCTGGTATTACAATAATAAGTTAAATCAAAAGGGAAAGGTCATAGAATTTGAACTTAATAATAAAGTAAATATATTACAAAAATTAGTACCAATTTAAAAAATGTGAAAGATAGTCTCCAGGCTTCTTCTAGAGTTAGAGTACCCCTACTTGGAAGTCTTTGTAATCTTGTCATATCCAAATGGTTGTCATTATCTTCCTAGTTAGTCCTAAACTATTGGTGAGCATGGCAGATACCAACAAATTCTTTCATTATGCCTTGGATAATAGTCATATGTAAAGATATAATAGATTTAAAAAGGATTTTGCCCATCTGTTCCCAAATGATACAAATAATAAGGGAAGAAAATAAAATCATGGCTGTGAATTCACTGTATTGCAAAAAAAATAAATAAATAAGGCTGGTGAGGGTATAATGAACCTGGCAATATGTTATAGACTGAATTGTGTCTCCCCAAAACCTGTGTTATAATCCCTAACCCCTATAGTTCTGGAAAGGAGCCCTGGTGGCACAGTGGTTAAGTGCTTAGCTGCTAACCAGGTCGGTGGTTTGAGCACACCAGCCACTCCACAGGGGAAAGATGTGGCAGTCTGCTTTCATAAAGATTTATAGCCTTGGAAACCCTACGGGTGCAGTTCTACTCTGTCTGATAGGGTCACTATGAGTCAGAATCGACTCAACAGCAAGGTTTTTTGTTTTTTTTTATACTTGTGGATGTAATGCCATTTGAGAATGGGGTTTTCTTTATTATGTTAATGAGGCCATACCAGTGCAGGGTGGGTCTTAAGCCAATCATTTTTGAGATATAAGCCAAGCTGATAATGCAGAGAGAAGCAAGCAGAGATGAAGATAGATGCCACACCTCATGGAGATCTCCAAGGAATGAGAAAACAGGAGCTGAAGAGACAAGGACTTTCCCCCAGAGCTGCTACAGAGCAAAAGCCTTCCCCTAGAGCCAGCATCCTTATTTTGAACTTTTAGCCTTCTAAAACTGTGAGAAAATAAATTTGTTTGTTAAGGCCACCCACTTGTGGTATTTCTGTTAGAGCAGCTCTAGATAACTAAGACATAAACTCATAGTTAATATACTGCCTAGTCACAGCAAATATTAACAATGCCACACTGGAAGACAGTGGCATTGTATGTTTTCAAGGGACCCCAAAACAATCATATTCCTAGATTAATAATTAGATCTTTAGGAACCTATCATGAGGGAACCAACCCCAAAATAATAACAAAGACCATAAAAACTCTATATAATACATTCCAAGTTGTTTTATAAGAAGCAAAATAGGAAACAACCAGCAATATGAGAATGGCTACATAATTATTGTGTCTTCATAGGATAGAATATTATGGAGCTATTAAAATAGTAGTTATGAAGGCCATGCCATAACATCAAAAATATATATAGTAAAATTCTAAGCAAAAAATAAAGGTACAAAATTATATGCACATTATGAATAAAACTGCAAAACAAAATGAAAACAAGACAAAGAAAAAAACTGTACATGGTTTCACACACCTGCTAGGAGTTCCCTTTTGGAGCCCCTTAGTTTCAAAAGCCTTAGAAATGGTCATATCCTTCGATTGAGTAACTTAACATCTGAAACTGTATCTTAAGAAAATTATCTACAATGCAGAAAAAAGTGTAGGAAGAAGGATTTTTTATTATAGCACTGAAGCATTTTTTAAATTTGGAAACAACTGGAACAGCCTAAATGCCTAAGAAAAATAAAGAACAAATGGTTAAATTATAGCTTGTCTGTATGCAGAGTATTATGCAGCCATTTAGAATGGAAGATTTGAATGGCAAAGAGAAATTCATAAATTTAAGAGAAAAAGCAGTGTTCATTTATATATATATATCTGTAACAATATTAACTAAAACCAAACCCAATGCCATCAAGATGATCCCAACTCATGATTTAAAACTGTAGAGAAAGAGGAAAATACAGCGAAATTTAACAGTGGTTAGTTCAGAATCGTCAAATTCTTAATGCTTTTCATCTTCTTTCTTATGTTTTTCTATATTTTCAAGTTGTATATAATACGCATTGTTGTTGTTAGTTGCCATTGAGTTGATTCCCACTCATGGCAACTCCATGGGTACAGAGCAGAACTGCACCATAGAGTTTTCAAGGCTGTGACCTTTTGGAATCAGATCACCAAACCTGTTTCTAGGCACCTCTGGGTGGTATTAAGCTGCTAACCTTTCAGCTAGTAGTCAAATGCTTAACTGTGCTACCCAGTGATTCCCATAATAACCATGTTGTTGTTGTTGTTAGGTGCCATCGAGTCGGTTCCGACTCATAGCGACCCTATGCACAACAGAACGAAACACTGCCCAGTCCTGAGCCATCCTTACAATCCTTGTTACACTTGACTTCATTGTTGCAGCCACTGTGTCAATCCACCTCCTTGAGGGTCTTCCTCTTTTCTGCTGACCCTGTACTCTGCCAAGCATGATGTCCCTCTCCAGGGACTGATCCCTCCTGACAACATGTCCAAATTATGTAAGATGCAGTCTCACCATCCTTGCCTCTAAGGAGCATTCTGGCTGCACTTCTTCCAAGACAGATTTGTTCGTTCTTTTGACAGTCCATGGTATATTCAATATTCTTCACCAACACCACAATTCAAAGGCATCAACTCTTCTTCGGTCTTCCTTATTCATTGTCCAGCTTTCACATGCACATGATGCGACTGAAAATACCATGGCTTGGGTCAGGCGCACCTTAGTCATCAGGGTGACATCTTTGCTCTTCAACACTTTGAAGAGGTCCTTTGCAGCAGATTTGCCTAATGCAATGCGTCTTTTGACTTCTTGACTGTTGCTTCCATGGCTGTTGCTTGTGGATCCAAGTAAAATGAAATCCTTGACAACTTCAAATAATAAGCATAGTGAGCATGTATTATTTTTATAATCAGAAAAATCATAAAGGCCTACAAGGGGAAAAAGAAAATATCTATATTGGCAAGTAACTGCGTTAAGGTGATTGATAGAGGGTTGAGTGCTTGTTTTTTTCTTGTTTCCACATTTCACAGAATGCTGTTGTTGGGTGCCATCGAGTTGATTCTGACCCATAGAGACCCCTTGTAACAGAGTAGAACTGCTCTCATAGGGTTTTCTAGGCTGTAATCTTTACAGAACATATTGCCAGGTCTTTCTCCTACAGAACCGCTGGGTGGGTTCAAACTTTCAATTAGCAGCTGAGCACTTAACCGTTGGCCATCAGGGCTCTTTCAAAAACTATCATTTTTACTCAGATGATCTATATCATGCTTTATTTGCTCTCTGGTAAGATTGGGCACTAATCATAATATGTTACACTTTTGTCAAGATTTACAGGTTGTAAAATACTTTACTTGTATTCATTCAATACTTACACCACCCGTGTGAGGCTGATATTGTTATCATGTTTCGGTTGCAGAAATTAAAACTCAGAGGTTAAGTGAGACTGTCCAAATCATGCAGCAGAAATGTAACTGAGCAAACCTTAGACCCAGTGGCTCTGCTTCCAAATATTATACTCCGTCAGTTTCCGTGGAACATTTATAGCAATTCTTATCAGGAATGATATAGCACTATGTCACTGCAAACACGATACAAATCCTTTAAGCATCTAAGACATTTACTGGGAGACATCGACTTTTATTTGCTTTATACCTTCTCTTTCCACTGTCCTAACAGTGATTAATTTTTTAGGACTTAGGCTTTGGTGTTTCAGTCAGTGCTTTTCAAACACATCTCCAATTCTTTGATATGTTCAACTAATTAAGCAGTGATGACGACTTTGCATGAAGTATTTTTTTAATTAGCCACAGTGATTCCCAGATTATTCAGCCTGGGCTCAGGACCCTTAATATTCAAACTGTCAAGCTAACGCATGTAAACTCTTTATTTAAATAGTGATATCTGAGATTAGGAAATCCTGGTAGTGGTTAAGTGCTACAACTCCTAACCAAAAGGTCGGCAGTTTGAATCCACCAGGCGCACCTTGGAAACTCTATGGGGCAGTTCTATTCTGTCCCATAGGGTTGCTATGAGTTGGAATCCACTCAATGACAATGGGTTTGGTGTTTGTTTTTTATCTGAGATTAAGCTCAATAAAGGTTTCTATGGAAACTAAGTATTAAAAGTAAAGATGCCACTTTGAGGACTAAGGTGCACCTGACCCAAGCCATGGTATTTTCAATTGTCTCATGTGCATGCAAAATCTGGACAATGAATAAGGAAGACTGAAGAATTGATGTCTTTGAATTATGGTGTTGGTGAAGAATGTTGAATATACCATGAACTGCCTGAAGAACAAATATATTTGTTTTGAAAGAAGTACAGCCAGAATGTTCCTTAGAAGCAAGGGCGGTGAGACTTCACCTCAGGTATTTTGGATATGTTATTAGGAGGGGCCAGTCTCTGGAGAAGGATATCATGATTGGTAAAGTAGAGGGTCAGTGAAAGAGGAAGATCCTCAATGTGATGGATAGACACAGTGGCTGCAACAATGAGCTCAAACATAGCAATGATTATGAGGATGGTGCAGGACCCACCAGTGTTTTGTTCTGTTGTCCATAGGGTCACTACAAGTCAGAAACAACTGAATGGCACCTAACAACAACAACATAGAAACTAACTACAGTATCAAAACTTTCCAAAACAGGAGAAGTGACCCAATTAGAAGAGGTAAAAATGAGTGATAGAAACAGTAGCCATCAATGATATGGAAAAGTTAATTACACTTCCTTACACTAATTCTCATAAATATGCCTGTGTGTTCATTAGAAGACTAGGAAATTTATTTGATATTAAAGTTTCTCAACTGGATCAGAATGATACATGAAGTAAAAATGTTTGTTGTTCTGTGATAACACTGAGGTTAATTTCACAGAAATGCAGAGATTAAAATTGAAAAGCCAGGTAAGTTTACATGAATATATACACAGATAGATAATATAGATAATGTCTGTGAAAGATAAAATTCTAGGATCTCTGTGGCATTAAAGATCAATAAGCTCTATGAATTAATCTCAAATAGAAAAGTTAACATCAATGTCTACCTTCCTTAGAACTAAGAACAAAGGGGAATATTTGCCAGAGTTGACCCTAGAATGAAATGCAAACACAGATATGTTTATTAAAGGGTGCAATCACATAAGAAGATCTTAAAAATAGCTTTAATATCCAAGCATAAATAAGAACAATTTGCAAACCGTTATTTCCTGTTGCGAACATTAACTGTCAAGTTTCAACCTTGACATTGGTATGTATTATGGCAATTGAAAACTCAAAATATCAGCAGATATGGCTGAAGAGGTCTAACTTTTGTTCTATTGAGAGCCCAGGTCACAAGATATTTTCCTAGAATCCCTCCCATAAAGATGTTCCAGCATGTTTAATAAGCAGGTATACAATGATAAAGTGACATATATAGTTGGTTCACTGAAACTTAACTTGTCTAAAACAAGCTCCTGACTTCCTCAACCTACTTTTCCTAAAGTTGTCCCCATCTCAGTCATTGGGGATACCATCTTTCTAGTTGCTAGGTCAGAGTCATTCTTGACAATTTTCTCAGCATACCATCTCAGGTCTCGTTCAAAATGCCTTCAGAATCCATCATGTCTCTCCATCTTGCTTGCCACCACCATGGCCCAAACCACCACACTGTCTCACCTGCATTATGGTAGCGGTACCCTCACTGGTCTCCTTACTTCTGCCCTTTCCCCCTTCTGCCAATGCTTAAACACTGCAGCAAAAGTGATTCTGCTAAAAAAAAAAATAAGGCTGATCATGTTTCTGTACTGCTTGAACTTCGGACTGGCTTCCCATTCCACTTAGAACAAAAGCAAAAGTTCTTGCAATGGCCTGTTAATATCCTGCATGATCTGGTTCCCTGTGTGCTTCTTTGACCTGTCTCCTTCATACTACATGCTACATACTTCTACGTATTCACTGGATCCTGCTACCCTGGCCTCCTTACTGTTCTTCCACGAAGCCAGGCATGTCCACGTTTCTTTCCATTTGCTGTTCCCTCTCCTTGGAGAAGGACATCAAGCTTGGTAGAGGAGAGGGTCAGTGAAAAAGAGGAAAACACTCTAGGAGATGGACTGACACAGTGGCTGCCACAATGGGCTCAAGTGTAACAATGATTGGGAGGATGGTGCAGGACGGGCAGTGTTTCGTTCTGTTGTGCATGGAGTTGCTATGAGTCAGAACAAACTCAATGGCACCTAACAACAATATAACATAACTGCTTGGAAAGCCCTTCCATATTGTTTGCATGGCTCATTCTCTTATAGCCTTTGAATCATTAATCATATGTCATCTTCTTAGTGATAACTTTCTCTGGCTATCTTTTTCAAAACTGCAAACCCTCTGTCCCATCACTCCCTACCCCCATTCCTTACTTTTCTTTCTCCATAGCACTTCTGACCATTTATCTGAGAATCCAAAAAAAACCCAGTGCCATCAAGTCGATTCATACATTTCTCTTATTCTGTTTGTCTGTTTACTGTCTGTTTCCCTGAACTGAACTATAAGGTCATTGAGACCATAGTTTTTTTCTTCTTTTGCTTTGTGTTTTATTTCCACTCTCAAGAACAAAGCTTTACACATAGTAGGCACTCCACAAATATTGTTGAATGTTGAATGAAGAAACTATAATTCCATTTTAACTATAATAAACAACAACAAAAGAGTTGCCATCAAGTCAATTCTAACTCAAGGCACCATGTGCCTATTTAAAAAATAACATACTATTAAGCATTAAAAATAATAGCTTTTAGTTCCTCTTTAAAAAAAAAAAGTTAAATCTCCAACACTAAAAGGTGATATAAATAAATTGATTAATCAGCTAATGAGAATTGACTGGGTTCCCTATGATCAGTTTTTTTCAGGGTGCTGAGACAGATGCAAGGGCTTTCTGTATTCAAAGTTCTTATAGTTTAAGAAAGAAAACAGTGTTCCTTAAGACATAATTGGAGAACGATAAATAACAACATATTAACCAAATTTAAGTCCAAAAGTCATTAGATGTTGTGGTATTTAGGAGATATGGTTCTAATAATGTTGCTGCCATTAGCTGTGCGAAACTAAGGAAACAGTTAACTCACATCAGCCTTCAACATATTTATTATGCAAATAAGGAGAATGTACTAGACGGTGTATTGGTTCACTGGCATTCTACTAATTTGGAGACAAGAGCACTCAGTAGAGATATATATGTGGCAGAGACATGTTAGCTGTTAGCACTTTTCCTCCTGGCTCTTAGCTAGGTTAGATTTCTCAGCCTCCTTGAAAGCCACACTGAGAAAGTGCTAAAAATCCTGATTGAAAATAGGTCTACATCAATTTCCCACTGATCTCCACTGAACTTTACCAAGTAAGATATATATTACTATATTTAATTATTAATATCTTAAGGCATTTTCTAAAACCAAAATTTAAATGTAATTGAAACTAGAAATATTTTTAGGTAATTAGTCATATTCTTACGCTATCTTGTAACAGCTCATTGCCCTCTGGTGTTATCTGTCTATTTCATATGAGTCAATTCCAACTCATAGTGCCCATACAGTACAGAGTAGAACTGCCCCATATGGTTTCCAAGGAGTGCCTGGTGGATTTGAACTGCTGACTTTTTGGTTAGCAGCTGTAACACTTACCCACTAACCCACCAGGGTTTCCATGTGTGATAGGTTTTGGTTTTTCCAAAGAGACCACGAGTCCCACTAGGTCAGCAGTCACGACTTAAATCCTTCTGTGTTCCTTCCTTTGCTGCATACAGTGTTTGATACATGGATGCTATGGAAATGGATGTGTTCTAGACCTTCATAGAGAATGCCTGTTTAACCTCATTATAGGAAATAGGTGTCACACCACTGCTGTACAATACTAATTAGATCCTGGGTAGAGCCTTCAATGTTACGTTTTCAACCCGATATGGAAAACTTGCTTTGAACGGTACTATGATAGGCCAAAAGGAGTCCTGGTGAGTCAATGGTCTATCTTTGCAGCATAGACAATATTGAAGTCTCTATGCACTAAAAAAATTTCTAAAAGTTACAGTGTTAAGAAGCCTGTTTTATGCTCGTTACTGGGAAAATGAATAGGGTATCCTGTGGGGGTTCACCAGACCACTGAAGTACCTGGAAGGAAGTGCTACCCTTTCCTGACATGGCTACAGAGAGCTGCGCATGGGAAGTGTCTGTCCAAATGGAAACCTTAATTTGGGTTTACAGATGAGGATACAAAGTTTCTTACCACCTATGCTCACATACATCCATACTGATGGTGTGGCTGAGGGTGTTCCATGTGGAAGCAAGTCACAGAGAAGAAAAAGGAATCAACCATCACTGCTGCAGCACTTTGGTTAACATCTCCTAAGCATGCTTGCAATAAAACCGCTTCCCTCTGACTAGAATAATACATACCTGAATTCTATAATCTCTTCTTATCACTTACTCCCCCATGGATCAAAACATTCTTTCTAGAATATATGAACATGAACCCCCGGGGCAAAACATACTTTCACCTTCATGTAGCTATTTTATAAATCAAGATGACGATCTAGTGTCTCTGGGTCTCCAGCCCTGACACCATCCACTCCCATTCAACAAGCTGGAGAGGGACTGGAGGAGACAACCAAATTTCTGAGCTATTATTTTGTGAACACAAGTTACCTGTACAGATTCTTTTAAAGTTGGGATTTTCCAGAAGGTGTCCTGGTAGGCGGCACTGGAACCGATGTTGCCAGAATTCAGGGAACCATGGATTCCTTGTATTAGTGTCCAGCCTCAGTTTCAGGAAATAATCATCAAATGACCTGACCTCTGGAGACTGCAGCTTTATGGTGATTCCCCCGTTGGCTTCCACCTCATAACCTTCAATGACTTCATCTCTGTCTGCCCATCCATCACTAAAAAATGCAGGGATCGGGGTAGGAAGAGAGAAAGACAAACGTCTCACAAATAGAGCTCACAATTATGTATGAACGAAGCAGTTCAATACAGCCTAAAGTCTACGTTAAGCCGGTATTACTATCCATCGAGATTTTTGATAGAGTAGAAAGTTGTGAAACCAAAATGCCCTGGGTTTTATTTTATGTTTGTTTTCCTGTTTATTTAATTTTCACAATAATGAAAGTGATGATGAAGATGATGATGATGCTGACAGTAGCAATTACAACTAACATTTATTGAGCACTTACTAGTCATCAGATTCTCTGCTAAACACTTTGCATTCATTGTCTTATTTAATCCTTACACTAACCTTATGAGGCATACTAATATAATTTCCTTTTTACACATACCTAGGAACAGGGAGGTTAATTAATTTGTCCTGGGCATAAAACTAGTGAGTGGATGCCTACTTGCTTCCAAAGCACTTAAGCACTACGCCTACTACTTATTTAATATCCAAAAATGTTGCCAAAGGCCCCTGTCTTCGGATGATTCCCTGGAAAATAGACTTTGAGATGGATGATATGCGTGCAAGTAGTTTATTGGGGAGATCTCTTGGGAACGACTCCTGTGAGGGAGGAGGGTGAGACACGGATTGGATAGATGGAGAAACCAAAATGTGCTGCAGTTGCAACAGAGGCTTCAACTCATCCTAAGAAAAGCTCTGGAGCTGGGATGGTCCTTCAGAGTTCTCCCAAATTTGAGACAGGAGTCAGGTCTTGTATCCTCCCTTCAGCCAGTCATTGAACGTGAGCTATCCCGGGGACAGCTTTTTTGAGGTATAACCTCAAAAGAGGCAAGCTCCCTTGGACTGAAAGAACTCCTAGTGACAGACCCTGCTGAAAGCTGACAAATGCCAACAATCCAGACAGCTGGGAGGAATGAGTGTTATCTGAGGGGAGATCTCGGGGGTGGGGTCCACCACTGCATCTGCTACACCCATCTCAGTAGTTGGATAGACCGCTGAACTGCTGAGATGATGTGTATAAGTGAAACTAGTCAAACAGTGTTGTCCTTTTTCCTCCTTTTTACACAGACAGATTGGAAACACAATGGGAGCTAGCAACTGCAATTGGTATTAGGCAAGGAGAACTCAGGGATGCACTTGACCAAAGAAAACATCATTGTCAGTAAAATAGTTTTAGGTTGTTTAAGTTCAGGAAGAATTATTAATTTCAGAATTAAATCATTTATCATGGCAATGAAATAAAGAGTTTGACTAGTATATTGTTGGTAGTACTCTGTCTTCATTCAAAAGCAGCTACAGCAGTGCATCAACAGGGAACCGCCAGAAATTCAAGCCAGATTCAGCAGAGGATGTAGAATGAGGGATGTGATTGCTGATGTCAGATGGATCCTGGCTGAAAGTAGAGAATACAAGAAAGATGTTTACTTGTGTTTTATTGAGTATGCAAAGGCATTTGACTGTGCAGATCATAACAAATTATGAATAACATTGCGAAGAATGGAAATTCCCGAACATTTCATTGTGCTCATGAGGGACCTGTACATGGATCAAGAGGCAGTCATTCGAACAGAACAAGGGGATACTGCATCGTTTAAAGTCAGGAAAGGTATGCGTCAGGGGTGTATTCTTTCACTATATGTATTCAATCTGTATACTGAGCAAATAATCCAAGAAGCTGGCCTATGTGAAGAAGAACAGGGCATCAGGATTGGAGAAAGACTCATTAACAACTTGCATTATGCAGGTGACACAACCTTGCTTGCTGAAAGTGAAGGGGACTTGAAGCACTTACTGATGAAGATCAAAGACCACAGCCTTCAGTACAGATTACACCTGAACATAGGAAACAATGTAAAGAAAACAAAAATCCTCACAACTGGACTAATAAGCAACATCATGATAAATGGAGAAAACACTGATGTAGTCAAGGACTTCATTTTATTGGATGCACAATCAACAGCCATCCAAGCAGCAGCCAAGAAATCAAAAGATGCATTGCATTGGGCAAATCTGCTGCAAAAGACCTCCTTAAAGTGTTAAAAGGCAAAGATGTCACTTTGAACACAAAGGTGCACCTGACCCAAGTTATGGCGTTTTCAATCACCTCATATGCATGTGAAAGCTGGAAAATGAATAAGGAAGATGGAAGAAGAATTGATGCCTTTGAATTATGGTGTTGGCAAAGAATACAGAAGATACGATGGGCTGCCAGAAGAGTGAACAAATCTGTCTTAGAAGAAGTACAGCCAAAATGCTCCGTAGAAACAAGGATGAGAAGACTTCATCTCTCATACTTTGGACATGTTATCAGGAGGGACCAGTCCCTGGAAAAGGACATCATGCTTGGTAAAGTAGAGGATCAGTAAAAAAGAGAAAGACCCTTGATGAGATGGACTGACACAGTGGCTTCAACAATTGGCTTAGACATAGCAACAGTTTAAGGATGGTGCAGAACAGGGCAATGTTTCGTTCTGTCATACAAAAGGTTGTTATGAGTCAGAACCAACTTGACGGCACCTAACAGTAAAAGCAACACAAGTACTCAATAAATATTTGTGGAAAGAATGAATATAAATCAGTAATTTAATCAGAATAGCTATCATTTACTGAGGGTTTACTATGTGTTTTCTATTTAAACCTCATAACAGTACTATTTTTATTTCAATCTTACAAATGAGGAAACTGAGATGGGAGATATTCAACAACTAGCTGAGGTCCTGGTGGGCCCAGAATGTGGATCCAGCAGTCTGGCTCCCAAGCCCAGTGCTCTTTACTGTAAAAAACAATGCCTATTGGTCACTGCCCAGACCAGAAAGAAATAAAACCCAGGCACTCAGGGTCTTCACAATAAAAGTGCTGCAGTCAAGATGAGTATATGAGCTGCAATATATGGAGTAGAAAATTGATTTTACTCAGAAACATGCCAACCACAGTTGTTTCCTGAGACATTGTTCAAACATGTCTCCCTTAGAAGCAACTCAATGTGTTTCCCCGCAATGATATTTCAAAATAACAGCATTAAAGGAAAATAATCTCACGGCCGCCACATATAAAACAATTTTTAAAAAGAATCCTGCTCACTAAATAGGAGTTCACTGACATTTTATTCTGTGAGTTAGAGTTTTTAAAAGTTGGTCACCCAGAATACTTCACATCTGTCATGAGTGTTATAGATTCCTATACATGGGCCAGGCCAAGATTTGTGTGAGTGGTTGTGATCCCTTCCCAAAAGCGGTTGGGAGAGTTATGTCCTATGGTTTTTGGAACATCTCCATGCAGGCTCTGCCAGAGAAGGGTTTTTATCACTTGCTTCTCACAGAATAGGGAGCTCAGCCAAATACACGTGACTGACCAGAGCTTACCCATTATTACCTGAAATCAATTGGGATAAATGTGTTCTACCCTTAGCTGAGTTAATTGGTACAATTTCTCTCCAGAATCTTTCCAATGAACTGCACACAAGCTGCATTTTTAACAAGCCAATGTCTGCAGAAAGAATAGATCACTTAACATGACCCAGAGCTAAAAGGGCCTTGAGGTATGGTGGAGTCTAACCAGTCAGATCAGAGGAATGTCTACACACCTTCTAAATTCTCTAGAAGATGCCACCTCCTTGTACAGAAGACTTTCCTTCCTCTCTCCCTCTTTTCCGCTCTCTCTCCCTCCCTCTTTTCCTTCCTTACATCCTTCCTTCCACAAGCATTCACTGACTGCCCACTGTATGTGAGATATCCTGCTATGCTCAGGACTCAACACCGGTATCCATGATGTTACAGGCTTGCGGAGAAAACCCACACTAAACAAGACTTACAAATGTGATGAAGGTAAAGAAGAAGTGATCAGTACTATGGGGGGCGAGGAGGGGTTGGGGCTTAACTTAGCCTTGTGTGTATTTATGCACAGGGATGGAATAAGGGTTGGTCAGGGATGGCTTTCCTAAGAAAGTGATGTCTGAGTTGAATCATAGGATAACTGGACATCAGCCAGGTGAAGAGAAGAAAAGGGGTTGGTACAGAAAGATCCTGCTGGATGATCTAACATTCAAGGTATTAGAGAAAGTCAGTATGACTGGTGCACTGAGAGAGGCGTGGCATAAACCCAGCCTAGAAAATGTTAGCCTAAGGACTACAGAAGTCCTCAAAGTGCGATCAGCCTTACCACTCCATAAGGTCATTCAGCTCTGCTCCCTTATGGTAAATGACGTGAGCATTGCCCTGACGAGTCCTTCTCTGCTCGCCATAATTGAATATGATGGCCAGTCAAATGGATTAAAGAAAAATAACTGACTTATTCATCTTTCTATACTCTTGGCTACTTAGGATAGCTCGAAGCAGTTTAATTATTTACATTTATATTTATTTATATTTATATCTTAACTATATCCACAGCAATTTTTAAGCACTGAGCTACAGTTTATGACATGCTAAAAAGAAGGGTAAAAACCTGACCAGTTAGATTTTTGGGAAATTCTGATTATGAGTAAATATTTAAAGTCAAAATGGCTTATAACTTAAAGAATAGAATTTTTTTTTTTTTTACATCAACTTCAGGCTTGTTTTTCTCCCTATTTTAATATTATATGAGATTTTTTTGTAGTCTGTACAAGAAACTTAACAATTTTTTTTAAAAAGTGTATGACACACATCTTCTGTAATGTATATTTGCATTTCTTTCATTGAATCATATTCATTTTTGTGTTATGAATTGAATTGTGTCTCCCAGAAAGATATGCTGCTGAAGCCTTAATCCCTGTATCAATGAACATGACCTTGTTTGGAAATAGGATTTTTCTTTCATTATCAGGTATCAGTTACGTTGAATGAGGTCATACCAGAGTAGGATGGGTCACATACAGGGATAAGATACCATGTAAGGATCCATCTATAACCCAAGAAACACCCAGGCCTATGAGCAATTTAAAGAGACAAAGAAGGATCTTCCCCTAGAGAAGATAGAGTATTGCCCTGCTAATGCCCTGAATTCAAACTTCTAGCCTCCAGAACTGTGAGACAATAAATTCCTGATTTTGAAAGCCACCTCATTTGTGGTATTTTGTTATGGCAGCCCTAGGAAACTAAACCAACCAACCAACCAACCCCGTTGTTGTTGAGCTGATCCCAACTTATAGCGACCCTATAGGACAGAGTAGAACTGTCCCGTAGGATTTTCAAGGAACAGCTGGTGGATTTAAACTGCCAACCTTTTGGTTAGCAGCTGAATGCTTAAGAAACTTTGTAAAAGTAAATATCATGTGTCAGTGCTAGAAGCAGAGAAATGTGTGACGTCCTGCCTGGTGCCCACCACCATAGAAGGGGCATATCGTAGGAGCAAACCTCTGACTATGAATATACATCAAGTTGAAGTCACATTGTTTAGTGCCTTCAACAAAGCCTTCACTGAACAAAGCCTTCACTTACACTGTGGATGATTTCCCTTCCAGAAGTTAGAGTTGCCATTAAATTCAAGAGATCATAAAATCAAGCAGAACCAAACATGATAGAAAAAGTATTCAACTAAGATTAACCAGTTGTTGTTGAGTTGGCTCTGACTTTTCGCAGCCCCATGTGTGTCAGAGTAGAACTGGCCTTTACAGCATAGTCACTGATTTTTCAGTATTAGATCACCAGGCCTCTGGGTGGACACAGACTGTCAATCTTTTAGTTAGCAGCTGATCATGTTAAGGCTTTCACCACTCAGTGACTCTCGACTAAGATTAAAAAAAATTACTTGGTGAATATTTTTGAGTGGTAATTGCCAATTTTTTTTTTTATGAGCTTTTAAATCTTTAATAGTTAAGAAATTAGGAAATGCTAACAAATAGTCACCGAAAAACATCTATAAAGCAACTCTTGACTTTTATCTTTTTAAATTGTTTCATCTATGTACCACTTGTGAAATTCCTTTACAGATAATTCTAAAGTGTTACCGAACCCAGAAATGTGGGTCCTTGTCTGGTGCTCTCAGACCCACCAATAATCTGGACACCGGTCTTTGAGAAAGAGGAAATAATTTATTGCAATGCGCAAAGCAAGGAGCTGGGAGAAAGTTCCTCAGATCCGACTCCCCAAGCTATGGGAAAGCAGGGTTTATATGTGATTTGGGAAGCAAGATGGCAGCCGTTCAGGCATACTAGGGTGGGAAAATTCTAGAACGGGGCTAGGAAACAGGAGGTGACATAGTTCTTGTCAGGCCTCTCACTTCAGAATAGGGTCCCGGTGATGATTTTCCTTTTGATTTGTTTTTACCTGTTGCTGCGTCCTCTGTTGAGGTTAATTAACAGTTGCAGCTGGCCTTTCTACACATGTGGGGCAGGCCAAATCTGGCTTGGGCTAGTTTAAGGACTAGGCTAGGGTCACATTACAAAAGGACTTTCACTGTTTAGTTGCATTGAGATTTTGTATGAGGATATTGTTTTGGTGGGTACTGTATGAAGTACACTTTGAAACAGAGAGCCAGCATCTGTTCTTAGAAATATTTGATGATCCAGTTTTTTTTCTTTTGTTGTAGTTGGTGATGGTGGTGATGTGGACTGAGTTAGCTTGACCAGAGATAACCTGCAAGTATCTGTTCACCCACTCTAGTGTGTGGAGTGAATTCTGCTGTCCTGGGAGGTGACTGGGCCTAGGGCAATCCTTCAAGTCCCTATGAGGCACATTTGCTGCTTCTAGCAACTTCTGCTGCACCATCTGTTCCCCAGTTAATGACTTCCTTTTCCTATCTGGGGTCTGGAAAGGAAACTGTGTATTGTGGAGGAACAGGGTGAACGTTTAACAGAAAGTTACATGTCTTAAGTATTCCTCACTAATATATAGAATCCTTATTACCTGTCTCACCTGAATATTTTAATACAGAAAGTCCTTCACAAGGCTGTTCTTCTCTTGCCACAAAATCATTGGCTTATTCCCTGGGTAATTCTAAACTTGAATAGTTACAAGGTTTCTTCTACCTAATAAATTCCTCTATTAACAGCAGGAAAATATAATTTCTAATTCTGCCAATTATAATTTCACAGGAGCTGCACAAACATTATATTTGCAATATATCAATTAAAATAATTCAATAAGCAAATTAGTAATAAAAAACAGAAATGCTATAGTATTACCTTCAATAACTACTCAAAAACATTTTAGAAAAGCCTATTTACAGTCAATTAAAATAATTACAATCTAGGTAGTAAAGCAGGTTTTTTTTGTGTGTGTTATGAGCTCAAGTAATTGTGTGTACCTGATAATAAAATTATAATTATTCAAAAATATTTCAGAGCTTACCATATAATTGGGGAAATAAGGAAAGCACAATAAAAGCAATATCTTCAAAAACACACATAAATGAACACAAAATTCTACAATATTAATCACATTCAAAAAGACTGAAGAAATGCAGCATAATTTAATTTAAATCAGGCACTGTCAGTTGAAGGAAATTTCATGAAATTAATGACAGCTTTTTGAATAATAATTCAAACTGGTTTTGTTCATTCAGCATGGACTGACCAAGCATCTTGTATGTGTCAGGCATTTTGCTTACTTCTGGGCGGGCAATGCTAACAAGTACTGGCAAGCCCTCTGCATCAAGGTACTTTCAGTGGTAGGGAAGGCTGGCCACTGAACACAACAGCAACATAGAGGTACATGAACTGAAAAGGAAAGAAAGGCCATGGAAGCACAGAGAAAGGGGGCAACGGCTGTGTCAAGTGGGACTTCCCTGAGGAAGTGAAGTATGAGTCTTAAAAGATGAGTTGAAGTTACACAGGTAAAGAGGGAGACGGGAGACAGAGACAGCTAAAGAGAGGACAAAGCATTCAAGCAACAGCAAAGCATTTGTCTTCCTTAGAGTGCACGTAGTGAGGAGGGATAAGATAAACAGGCACAAGATCTAGGAGAGCCTTAACATCCTCCTTAAGGGGTTTGGGCTTTATTTGTACTTCGGTGAAAAGTCACTGAGAAGTCCCGGATGGTACAACCAGTTAGGCGCTCAGCTAACTGAAAGGTTGGTGGTTCAAACTCACCCAGAGGTGCCTTGGAAGACGGGCCTGGCGATCTGCTTCCCAAAGGTCACAGCCTTGAAAACCTTATGGAACTGTTCTCTGCACACATGGGGTCACCATGAGTCAGAATCAACTCAACAGCAGTTAACAACAGGTTACTCAGATTTTAAACAAGGGCATGGCATGGAGAGATTTATTTTAGAAAGATCATTTTAGAAACTACTCAGAATGTAGGTATTTTGTGAAGGTCCTTTGGTGTATATTAACCATTGGTGTCACCCAAAGACTCCATATACTGATTCTAGAATTGTCAGACAAAAACTGTGGAAACACATGTACACATACAGGGTAATTACACTGTAATATGAAGATAGAGTGGAAGTGTTGATGAACCAGGAATCAGGGTAGTGGCCACAATTACTTTCTATTTGATATTAAAATTAAGTTGCTGCTAATCCACCATGAATGTAGAACTAACACAAAATACAGGTTTTTATTTAAACGTACAGAACAGAACGTAGGTCATCCAGCCCACTGAGAACCAGGAGAGAGGAGGAGGACAGACCTTCACCTTTTATTGTTCTGCATTGCTAGAATTAGAATTCAAACTTAAGCCTCACTTCTAGCCGAGTGGCAGTTCAGTAGGAAACTTACCGAGGTGGAAGAGGGAATGGGGAGGAGTCAAAAGGCAAAGAAGGGTCAGGGGAATTGTCAAAATGTTGAACCACCATGTAAAGAAGACCAAGGTCAGATCAGCCACCCTTATTTTCCCATTTACTCCTTTTTCCCAAAACCCACCTCTGCCACCCTGAGCCTGGCATCATCTGCCACCTGGAGATACATTACTGTCCTCTTCTCCTAGCAGAAATGTAGGCAAAGGTGTCTACTGGTAATGGCTGCACGACCTTGCAAATGTGGAGACAACAATTCATGTATCCATGACAATTTCAAGGCTGGTATGAAAGAAAGGTATGTCAATGAGAGAAATTACTTGTGGACAAGCAGGTCTTTTATTCTCTTCAATATCCCACTACCAAGGTTATTGTTAGTTGTCATTGAGTCAGCTTCAACTCAGGGCAACCCCATGTACAACAGAACAAAGCTTTGCCTACTCCTGTGCCATCTTCACTATTGTTGGAATGCTTGAGTTCATTGTTGCAGCCATTGTGTATTTTGAGTGCCTTCCAACCTAGGGGACTCATCTTCCGGCACTATTTAGGACAATATTCTGTTGTGATCCATTGGGTTTTCATTGGCTCACTCTGGGAAGTAGATCACCAGGCCTTTCTTCCTAGTTTGTCTTAATGTGGAAGCTCCACTGAAACCTGCCTACATGAGATGACACTGCTGGCATTTTAAATTCCAGTGGCAGAACTTCTAGCATTATAGCAACACACAAGCCACCATGGTACAACAAACTTACAGGTGGTAGACTACCAAGGTAGCACCCCGTTTTGTCTATCACTCAACTAATCCTGAGAGACAGTACAAAATATGAATTCAATTGTTACTTAACCTCTCTAAGTCTCTTTCTTTATCTATAAAGCAAGAATGGAAATGGCACCAACTTCACAGGGCTGTGTGAGAATTAAATGAGATAAACTGCTTAGAACAATATCTAGCACATGATGCAGTCTCAGTATATATTAGCAGTTTTGATCATCGATCTCATCATGATCCAGCCAGTGTTCTGAGCTATCTCTACATATAAGAAAGACCTCTGTGGAAAAGTGCTACCATAATATGGCCCAATGATTGGTACCCGTTCATGAACTGTTTGTTACTAGCCCACCAAACTTAATTTTAATATCAAATGTAAGCATTTAAAAGCATTTGTAGCAGTTTGACATTGCTACAACTACGCGCACGATGGATCATCTCACTGAACAGGATGTATAAACTAGTTTGCGTGTTTTCAGATTCACATGGTGAGCTGCCTGTGCCTCAAGCTACATGCAGTCCATATGCAGTAGAAACGTGTTGTAATATACAACATTTTAAGGAATGTTAGGGTCACTATGAGTCAAAATAGACTTGACAGCAAGGGTTGTTTTTTTTTTTTTCCTTGGTTTTTGTCAACTGTGACACAAAAGTATGTAAATATCTGAGAATATATGAGCACTTATCTTTATAAATTTGTGTTTACAATCTCTTTAAGTTTTGATCAAGCCTATTTTATAATTTATTAAGATTACTTTCTAAATTAGGAAAATAAAATTTCTATTATTTATTTTAACCCTAATAGCATTTTTACTGAACTAATTTTGACAAGATGCAATTTTTTGAATGTGCCGATAGTAGTTATCAAATATGTACAATGGAAATGATTCCAAAGAAACGAGGGCAAAAGAAAGTCCTATGAATTCTACTTAAAATTATGATCACTCATATGTTGAATTTATCCCTAACTGATGGTGAAGTGCTAAAACCATACTGTATAATTTGCAGAGGTGTTTTAGCTAATGAATTAGTAAAATTATCAAAGCTTATGTATCATTTACACACAAACCATAAGGGATTAAATTCAGAATGAAAATAACTTTTTTTAAATTATATATTACTGCATTTATGGTGAAAATATACACAGCAAAACACCCCTATTCAACAATTTCTACCATAATGTTCAGTGACAGTGGTTACATTCTTCACATTGCGTCAACATTCTCATTATTTCTGTTCCAGTCGTTTCACTACCATTAACTCAGTCTCACTGTCCCCCAAACTTCTTATTTATGCTTTGTAGTAACTGTTGTCCCTTTGGTCTCATACAGTTGATTGTTCTAAGGGGCATCTTGTTCAGGGGTGTTATTGTTTATTTTATAGGCCTGTCTATTGTTTGGTTTGAAAGGTGATCTCCAGGAGTGGTTTTAGTCCCACGTTAGAAGGGTGTCTAGGGCTATAGCCTCGGTTGTTCTTCCGATCTCTATTCGGCCAGTAAGTCTGGTCTTTTTTATAAATTTGGATTTTGTTCTACATTTTTCTCCTATTCTAACCAGGAACTTCTATTGCATTCCTGGTCAGAGTGGTCAGCAGTGGTAGCCAGGCACCACCTATTTCCTCTGGTTTCAGTTTAGTGGAAGCCGTGGTTCATGTGAACCATTAGTCCTTTGGACTAATTGCTTCCTTGAGTCTTTCATTTTCTTTACTGTCCTTTGCTCCAGATGAGAAGAGACCAATAGCTGTACCCTAGATGTTTGCTCACATAGGTTCCATAGTTTCCTAAGACCCTAGATGCTACTCACTACAGTAGAATACAGAAATTATCTCTATGAACTATATTATGCCAATTGACCTAGATGTCCCTGAAGACTATGGTCCTTAGCCTTTAATTCCAGTGTAGCTGTACAGTATGTTTTGAAACAGGAAGTGTGAGGCTTCCTACATTGTTCTTCTTCAAAATCACCTTGGCTATTTGGGGCCCAAAATAACTTTTGAAAGAAAAAGCATTTAGTTGAAAAACAGGTGTTCAATATTTTACATATGAACATTAGTGTTTCATGGATCTATATGAAGTAGCACTTTGGGTTGCTAAGGCTAAAACACAAACAACTGCCAAGACATTAATCGATGACTGAACCAAAAAACCAAACCCATTGCTGTTGAGTCGATTTCAACTCACAGCAACCCTATAGGACAGAGCAGATTTGCCCCATAGGGTTTTCAAAGTTGTAAATTTTTACAGAAGTGGACTGCCACATCTTTTTCCTGCAGACCTTTTGGTTAGCAGCTGAGCGCTTTAACCATTGTGCCACCAGAGGTCATCAGTGAATGACTACAAAGATATTTGCTTGGAAAGGCTCAGTGACTCTGCGATAAAGAAAGATGTTCAAGCATCACTCTAATGATACCATAGCTCTGTAATTTCTGAAACTGCCTAATGATATGGAAGACCAATTCATTAAAAACAGAAAGATAGAATCAGTTTTTCATTGTAAATTGAGTGTGCAGAAATTGCTCATGTGTATTTCTTTTGGTATATGTGCAATCTGAACATGCAGAACATTTAAAGGAGGAATTGTCTCTGCTTTCATTTAAATTATATTTTCAGCTTCTTTGCTGACAAACACAACTAGCTCTGAATTGTATAAAATTGTGAAGGATTATACTGTCAATGAATGTGGTTAGCAGTTTAAGTCTTGTATTGGGGTATGTTCTGATGGTACAGTTGCAATGACAGGAAGACATTCTTTTTGTAGTTGCCTAGATTAAGTGCTGTGTCAGAATCAATGCAATGGTTCCCTCATTGAGCAAGTCTTGACAAAAAAAATGTCAGCTGAATTAAACAATGCTTAGTGACTTTTTTTTTTTTTTTAATTATGTAAGGGCTAATGTGCTGGAGGTGGTGGCTTGCATCAGTTCATGAGAACTGATTGTTAGCAACATTTCCAAATGTTGTGTTCAGTGACTTCACATTGGTAGGCTGACATTGCGTGGGTATATTTACCTCAAGGAAACAGCCAATGCTACAAATCAGGGCTTCTTTGTTTGCCTTACCCAAGAACTAGTTGTGATCATTAACAGCTATGGTCAGTATTGATTCTTCTTAATTTCTTAGTGCTGCTATAACAGGAATACTACAAGTGTGCAGCTTAAAGGAACAGAAACTTATCTTCTCACAGTTAGGAGACTAGAAGTCCAAATGCAGAGTGCCAGCTCTAGGAGAAGGCTCATTCTGTCTGCTCTGGGAGAAAACCCTTGTCTTAGTTTCTCTAGTATTTTTCTTGGTATTTGTTGGAGAACTTCACCTGGCATCTATTTATCCCCCATTCTTGCTTACTTTCTTCTGTTCCTAATCTGCTCTTTTTATATTTAAAAAGTGATTGGCTTAAAATACACTCTACACTGATATGGCCTCGTTAGCACAACAAAGAAAACCATATTCACAAAGGTGATTACATTCACAGGTATATTAAAAAAAAAAAAAACCTGTTGCCATCCAGCTGATTCCAACTTATAGCGACCCTATAGAACAGAGTAGAACTGCCCCATAAGGTTTCCAAAGAGCAGCTATTGGATTCTAGCTGCCGGCCTTTTGCTTAGGAGCCAGAGCTCACCTTATCTCTTAACCACTGTGGCAACAGGGCTCTTTCATTTACAATACAGATTTTGGGGGAACACAATTCAATCCATAACATGAGGGGAGAAGTTATATCAAGAATGTTTGAATTACAGAGCAAATTCTTAGTGTTTCTTCAGGAAATGAAACCAAGTTGGTCTCAATATTTAAAAATATGACTATAAAAGTCTGACTTGTTCTTTTGACCTATATCTTTGGTAGTGTTAATGATCTTCATAATTACATGTAAAGAAATAATTTAATATTTCTTTCCAATTGTTGTTGTTGTTGGGTGCCACTGCGTCAGTTCCAACTCATAGCAACCCTAAGTACAACAGAACAAAACACAGCCTAGTTCTGCACCATCCTCACCATCATGCTATGCTTGAGCCCATTGTTGCAGCCACTGTGTCAATCCATCTTGTTTAGGGTCTTCTTTTTTTTTTTGCTGATCCTCTACTTTACCAAGTATAATGTCCTTCTCCAGGGACTGGTCCCTCCTGATAACATCTCCAAAGTACGTGAGATGAAGTCTTGCCATCCTTGCTTTTAAGGAGCATTCTGGCTGTACTTCTTTCAAGACTGATTTGTTAATTCTTTTGGCAGTCCATGGTATATTCAATATTCTTCACCAACACCACAACTCAAAGGTGTCAATTCTTCCTCATTTTTCCTTATTCATTGTCCAGCTTCCACATGCATATGAGGCAATTGAAAACATCATGGCTTGGGTCCAGTACACCTTTGTCCTTAAAGTGGTATCTTTGCTTTTAAACACTTTAAAGAGGTCATTTGCAGCAAATTTGCCCAATGCAATGCATCTTTTGATTTCTTGACTGCTGCTTCCATGAGTGTTGATTGTGGACCCAAGTAAAATGAACTCCTTAACAACTTCAATCTGTTCTCCATTTATCATGATGTAGTTTATTGGTCCATTTGTGAGGATTTTTGTTTTCTTTTTGTTGAGGTATAATCCATACTGAAAGCTGTTGTCTTTGATCTTTATCTATAAGTGCTTTAAGCCCTCTTCACTTTAAGCAAGCAAGGCTGTTTCAGCTGCCTAAGGCATGTTATTAAAGAGTCTTCCTCCAATCCTGATGCCCTGTTCATCATATAAGTCGGGCTTCTCAGATTATTTTGTCAGCATACAGATTGAATAAGTATGGTGAAAGGATACAACCCTGATGCACACCTTTCCTGACTTTAAACCACGTAGTATCCCATTGCTCTGTTCAAATGACTGCCTCTTGATCTATGTACAGGTTCCTCACGAGCACAATTAAGTGTTCTGGAATTCCTGTTCTTTGCAATGTTATTCTTAATTTGTTACAATCCACATGGTTGAATGCCTTTGCATAGTCAACAAAACACAGGTAAACATCTTTCTGGTATTCTCAGCTTTCAGCCAGGATCTATCTGACACCATCCATGATATATATCCCTTTTTCTACATTCTCTTCTGAATCTGGTTTGAATTTCTGACAGCTCCCTGTTGATGTATTGTTGCAGGTGCTTTTGAACGATCTTCAGCAAAATTTTCTTGTGTGTGATATTAATGATCTTGTTCGATAATTTCCTCATTCAGTGGGATCATCTTTCTTAGCAATAGGAATAAATATGGATCTCTTCTAGGTTGGCCAGGTAGATGTCTTCTAATTTCATTCTCACTGTGGTCTTCCATTATTTAAAAAATTAAATAAATGAAAATTATTTAAAATTGTGTCTCTTCTATTTCTCTTCAGTTTCCTTTGTCTCCTTAAGTTATAGCACTATCTGACATACCATATAATTACAATCGATTCTTTGCATCCATGGTTCTATCAAGTTGCCATGAACACTGACTGAACTAGTGAAAGCAAACCAGCCTTCTTTCACCTCAGATGGGAATACGTGCATTGGGTGGCTCAAATTTTTCACTGTTCTGTACATAGGTATGTCTACCAATGACTAAAAAAGTGTCACAAGCATTGCTTTGGGGCTTAAAATAAATTGAAGCAAGTATATGAATTCACAAATATGGAGCCCATGAATAATGAGGACCAACTGTATATTTTCTTTCTCCTTCCAGTAAAATGGAAGCTTCACATAGTCAGAGATTTTTATCTTTGTTTACCTATATAATCCCAGAATTTAGAATGGTTTTTGGCTTATACTTGGTGCTACTTATATATTTGCTGAAGTAATTAATAAATCAATGGATAAAAGATGCTATAGAGTGGTTTGTATGCAAGAATTCACTAGAGAGGATACAACAATCAGGAGTGTGCTGGAGGTGGCTCATACCAGCTGGGGAGAGCCCATTGTTAGGATCTTTTCCCAGCTTTCATTCAGTGATTTCCTGTTGGTAGTTGAAACTGACCATGCTGCAACACTATCATGGGCAAACACTACCAATCAGGGCTTTGATGGTTTCTTGTTTCATGTTTTTGCTTTCAAGAGCTGCTTGTAAAAAATTTACCAGACTACCACCATCTATAATATGCTATGACATTCTGTCTGAAATTCAGGATTAGTGATGAACTTGTGACCTGTTAGGTGAGCTAAAGGTGATTTGAATGATTATTGTTTAATTCTGAAATGTCTGTAATAAAAATTAAAGCTATACTTTTCTGAAATTAACAGCTATTCTTTCCTGAAAGCTATTGTTTCAGTGTTTATACATTTGTCTTACTTTACTTTTTTTTCTCAAGAAGAGATAATTGCATGCTGAGAAGCATAAAAAAATTAAAGACCAAAAAAAAAAAAAACTGACCAAAATCACACTCCTAGCCTAATAAACATTAATTTAAAGCAACAGATTTATAGCCTTTACCCACACCTATTAAAATTTCAGAACAATAATTGCAGCTTTATGCGTTCGAATCATTCATGTGCATTTATGTATGTTTTAGACTTCTTATTTTTGAGTTGTAGTTAAAGATAAAGTGATGAATTGTATCTGGAACTTAGTAAATCATTCTAATAATAAAAGAAAATGAACTCAGAGATTCCATGTATCTGTATGGTATATTGTATTTTACATTTCATATAATCCAATGAGAATATTGTCATTTGAGTCACTGAAGAACAAATCTAAAATCCTTCTACATTAGCTGATTCAAAACTTGTGCATTCTTTCATTCGATAAATACTGACATCCTGTTGTTGTTGTTAGGTGCCTTCAAGTCTGTTCCGACTCATAGCAACCCTATGTGCAATAGTATAAAACACTGCCCTGTCCTGTGCCATCCTCAAAATTGTTGTTGTGCTTGAGCCCATTGTTGCAGCCATGGGCTGCAACATCCATCTCGTTGAAGGTCTTCCAATATTTGCTGCCCTTCTATTAACAAGCATAATGTCCTTATCCAGGGACTGAACCCTCGTAATAACATGTCCAAGGTCTGTGAGACTTAGCCTCACCACCCTTGCCTCTAAGGAGTATTCTGGCTGTACCTCTTCCAAGACAGATTTGTTTGTTCTCTTGGCAGTCCATGGCATATGCAGTATTCTTCTCCAACACCATAATTCAAAAATGTCAATTCTTCTTCAGTCTTCCTTATTCATTGTCCAGCATTCACTTGCATATGAGGAGACTGAAAACACTATAGCTTGAGTCAGGCGCACCTTAGTCTTCAAGGTTACATCTTTGCTTTTCAAAATGTTGAAGATGTCTTTTGCAGCAGATTTGCTCAATGCAATGTGTCTTTTGATTTCTTGACTGCTGCTTCCATGGCTGTTGATTGTGGATCCAAGTAAAATGAAATCCTTGACAGCTTCAATCTTTTCTCCATTTATCACGATATTGCTTATTGGTCCATTGTGAAGATATTTGTTTTCTTTATGTTGAGGTGTAGTCCATACTGAAAACTGGACTCTTTGATCTTATCAGTAAATGCTTCAAGTCCTCTTCATTTCCAGCAAGCAAGCTTGTGTCATCTGCACAACACAGGTTGTTAATGAGTCTTCCTCCAATCCTAATGCCCCGTTCTTCATATAGTCCAGATTCTCGATTTGCTCAGCATACAGATTGAATAAGTATGATTAAAGGATATGACCCTGATGCATGCCTTTCCTGAATTTAAACCACGAGGTATCCCCTTGTTCTGTTTCAAAGACTGTCTCTTGATCTATGTATAGGTTCCTCATGAGCACAATTAAGTGTTCTGGAATTCCTGTTCTTGACAATGTTATCCATAATTTGTTATGATCCACACAGTCAAATGCCTTTGCATAGTCAATAAAACACAGATAAACATCTTTCTGGTATTTACTGCTTTCAGTCAGGATCCATCTGACATCAGCAATGATATCCCTTGTTCCACATCCTGAATCCAGCCTGAATTTCTGGGACCTCCCTGTCAATGTACTGCTGTAGGCACTTTTAAATGACCTTCAGTAAAATTTTACCTGTGTATGATATTAATGGTATTGTTTGATAATTTCTGCATTTGGATGGGCCACCTTTCTTGGGAATAGGCATAAATATGAATCTCTTTCAGTTGGTTGGCCAGGTAGCTGTTTTCCAAATTTCTTGGCATAGAAGAATGAGCACTTCCAGCACTGCATCGCTTTGCTGAAATATCTCAATTGGTATTCTGTCAATTCCTGGAGCCTTGTTTTCACCAATGACTTCAGTGCAGCTTGGACTTCTTCCCTTCAGTACCGTCGGTTCCTGATCATATGCTACCTCCTGAAATGGTTGAACATCGACCAATTCTTTTTGGTATAGTGACTGTGGGTATTCCTTCCATCTTTTTTTTACATATATAATTTTTATTGTGCTTTAAGTGAAAGTTTACAAATCAAGTCACTCTCTCACACAAAAACCCATATATACCTTGCTTTTTTATCACACTCCCAATTACTCTCCCCCTAATGAGACAGCCCTCTCTCTCCCTCCACTCTCTTTTTTCGTGTCCATTTCGCCAGCTTCTAACCCTCTGCACCCTCTCATCTCCTCTGCAGGCAGGAGATGCCAACATAGTCTCAAGTGTCCACCTCATCCAAGAAGCTCACTCCTCACCAGCATCCCTCTCCAACCCATTGTCCAGTCCAATCTGTGTCTGAAGAGTTGGCTTCAGGACCTTCCATCTTTCTTTGATGCTTCATGCATCATTTAATCTCCTCCCATAGAATCCTTCAATATTGTAACTTGAGGCTTAAATTTTTTCTTCAGTTCTTTCAGCTTGAGAAGTGCTGAGCATGTTTTTCCCTTTTGGTTTTCTATCTCCTGGTCTTTGCATATGTCATCATAATACTTTAATTTGTCTTCTTGAGCTACCCTTTGAAATATCCTGTTTAGCTCTGATGTCCTACTGAGTGCCAACCACTGCTTCGGATCCTGAGAATATAGCAATGAAGGTGGTACAAATGGTTAAGTGCTTAGCTATTAACTGAAAGGTTGGTGGTTCAAATTTACCCAGAGTTGCTTCAGAAGAAAGGTCTGGCAATCTAGTTTCAAAAGGTCACAGCCATTAAAAATCCTAAGAAGAAATTCTACTCTGACCCACACGGAGTCATCATGAGTGGGAATTGACTGTACAGCAACTGGTTTGGTTTTGGTTTTGGTTCCTGTTTTCATTTAAATTCAGAGGTTGGGCTTCTGCTTCCAGCCAAGATGGAGTAACAGGGACGGATTTATTCTCTTGTCTTAAACAACTGTCTTAGGCTGGATTTTCTAGAGGAGCAAAACCAATGAAATGTATATATACAAATATACAGAAAACCAAAAACCAAACCCGTTGCTGTCAAGTTGATTCTGATTCATAGCAACACTATACATACAGAGAGATTTAATTCAAGGAAATGGCTCACACAGTTGTGGAGGCTGGCAAGTCCCAAATCCGTGGGTCAGACATCAGGATGGAGGCTTCTCTTGACTCACATGTTTGCAGGGGTTGACAAACCCAAAATCTGAAGGTCAATGAGGCAGACTGCTGGCTCATATCCCAAGTACCAGAGGTCAGGTGATGACGAGCCGGATGCAGGAGATCCAGAGTCAGAGTGAGCCTTGCTAGAACATGCATTTACACACTGGAGGCAAGCCACACCCTCAGGGAAAATTCCCTTTCAACTGATTGGTTGCTCATAGCAGATCTCATCATTGAGGTGATTATATCAGATCTCTTCACGGAAATGATTGTATTATATTACATTATGGAAGAGCAATCAGTCCAATGTCTTTCAAACCACTGAGAATCATCACTTAGCTAAGCTGACACTTAACATTAACCATCACAAGAGCTAATAAACTTGACAAAATATATAAAATGGTGACTTTTAAGACATTTCTTATCAGACAATTAAAGATAGTGATCTCTGAGAAGCAAAAAAACAAATGAGATGATCCCTACAATTACCTGAGCTTACTTCCTAGAGAAAGTTTCCAGGTCCTGGCACGAAAGGGTGTGGGGAGGCAGTAAGAATACAGGCACAGCCCAGTGTATTCCCTGAGGTAGGAACATGGAGCTAGGAGTCTGGGGAAGTGAAAGGGGCCAGACTCCATAGGGCAAAATACTAGAGAAGAAAGAGCTGTATGAGAGCCTACAGTGAGTCTCTCCCCCAGTATTCAGTTGAGTATTAGTCAGCCCATGCCTGTGTGAAAACTTCCTAAAGGTGAGGAAGTAACCATTCAAGATAATTTGAAGAAATAGTACCTGTGGGTCACATAGGGTCAGGAATAGTAACTGTTCCCAATAGCCAGAGTGAAGAGCTTCATATTTCATGGGGCATTGATTAAAGTACTAAGAAGGGTGCTGCCTCAGTAATGGAGAAAAATTAGTTCTGGACAAAGCACAACTCCAGTCCTACCTAACAAAGCTTAAGAGCAAACTGCAAAAGGAAAAAAAAAAAAAAAAGTTTCTAAGTAAATTAACCCCATGCCAGGACAAAGCTCAGGAATATATTCTAGAAATACAGAAATGTCCAGTACCTAACAAGGCAAAATTCATGTCTGACAGCCAATAAAAAACTATCGTATTGTATGGAATGCATATAAATTTATATGTGATGTGAGGGGGAAAGATCCATTAAGCTGACAAATAATTACACAAAAAAATTATCACATGGGGATGCGGGTTAGGTAGAGAATTTGTAAAAAGTGTTGTGATAGGAAGGAAGAGGGGTGTGTTTTAGATTAGGTGGTCAGGGAAAGTATTGAATGATCGGGAAGCATCTCTCAACACTTAAGCTGAGGTCTGAACTGCATGAGGACATGAGCCTCGTGAAGATCAAAGAGAGAGAACTCTAGGCAGAGGCAACGGTTAGAACAAACCTACTAAGGTAGGAACAAGCAGCTGTGGACAAACATTACCCAATAGCCACAGAAATGTAAGCTGAAAGTGATCGCAGTCATTAGGACAGAACATAATGGATTACATATTTTGTTGTTATCCACTGTATATTTGCAGTTCTCTAAGGAATCTTAAATTTTTGAAGAGTTTTCACAACTTATTAAGTACTTTTAAGAAAATAAAGCTGACGTTTTCTGATGAAAAGGTGATCACATTTTTGTAGCCACCACCTTTCTCTTACAGTCTGAAGAGTGACCCCAAATAGTAAACTGGGGAAATTAGTGAGAGCATGTGGGTTACTTCAAGTCACAGCTCTCTGCCTTGCATTTGATTTTGCAGACCCTGTTTTCTGTGTCAGAGTCACTGGGTGGTGCAAGTGGTTAGTGCACTTGGCTGCTAACTGAAAGGTTGGAGGTTCGAGCCTACCTAGAGGTGCCTTGGAAGAAAGGCTTGGCAATCTACTTCCAAAAATATCAACCATTTAAACCCTATGGAACACAGTTCTACTCTGACGCACATGAGATCGCCATAAAACATAGTCAACGTGGCAGTAACCACTTTGGTTTTAGTATTTTTCTATGTCATTAAGAGCATAGAAATACAGTGAAACCGGTGAGAGCAGGAACTTGACAAACATGCCTTGTTTTTCCAGGTCTCACAAGTTTTCTGCCTTTGACAGGGTGCAGTCTTATCAATTTTCTATCACTCTCTATTAATGGAAAATATTTGAGTTTTCCTTCTCTGACAGGTTTCTACCTTACACATATTCCAGCTTTTGCAGATTTTACTGTACCTCCTTGTTCTCAAGTGTCCTCCAGGAAAAGCACAGAGTCTCTACTTTGAGGGGGCAGCTCTTCCTCAGTTGTATTTTGAGTACCTTCCAATCTGTGGGGCTCATCTTCCAGCACTATATCAGACAATGCTCCACTGCTAGTCATAAGGTTTTCACTGGTCAATTTTTTCAGAAGTAGACTGACAGGTCCTTCTTCCTACTCTGTCTTAGTCTGGAAGCCCTGCTTACACCTGTCCATCAAGTGTAACCCTGCTGGTATCTGACATACCAGTGGCAAAGTTTCCAGTATCACAATATCAACAACATAAATGGTGACTATACACGTGGATCACACCAGATGGAAAAAACAGGAAACAAACTGACTAAATCTGTGGAAAGAGACAATGGAAAAGTTCAATATCATCTGTCGGAACAAGGCCTGGGCTTACTGTGGAATAGACCATCAATTGCTCATATGCAAGTTCAAGTTGAAGCTGAAGAAAATTAAAATAAGTCCATGAGAGCCAAAGTACAACCTTGAGCATATCCCACCTCAATTTAGAGACCATTTCAAGAACAGATGTGACACAATGAACTCTAACGACTCAAGATCAGACATGTTGTAGAATGACATTAAGGACATCATACACTAATAAAGCAAGAGTTCATTAAAAAGACAGGAAAGAAAGACCAAAATGGATGTCAGAAGAGACTCTGAAACTTGCTCTAGAAAGTAGACTAGCTGAAGCAAAAGGAAGAAATGATGAAGTAGAAGAGCTGGACAGAATATTACAAAGGTCAGCTCCAGAAGACAAAGTATTATAATGAAATATGCAAAGACCTGGAGTTAGACAACCAAAACGGAAGAACACACTTAGCATTTCTCAAGCTGAAAGAACTGAAGAAAAAATTCAGGCCTCGTGTTGCAATTTTGAAGTATTCTATGGGCAAAATATTGAATGATGCAGGAAGTATCAAAAACAGGTGATGGGAATACACAGAGTCACTGTACCCAAAAAAAGTCATCGGTGTTCAACCATTTCAGGAGGTAGCATATAAACAAGAACTGATGGTATTGAAGGAAGAAGTCCAAGCTCCACTGAAGGCACTGGCAAAAAACAAGGCTCCAGGAATTGACAGAGTACTAATTGAGACATTTCAACAAATGGATGCAGCACTGGATGTCAGGTGAATCTTGGCTGAAAGCAGAGAATACCATAAAGATGTTTACTTGTGTTTTATTGACTATGCAAATACACTCAATTGTGTGGATCATAACAAATTATGGATAGCATTGCAGAGAATGGGAATTCCAGAACACTTCATTGTGCTCATGAGGAATCTGTACATGGATCAAGAGGCAGTCATTCGAACAGAACAAGGGGATACTGCATGGTTTAAAGTCAGGAAAGGTGTGCATCGGGGTTGTGTCCTTTCACCATACCTATTCAATCTGTATGCTGAGCAAATAATCCGAGAAGCTGGACTATACGATAAAGAAAGGGGCATCAAGAGTGGAGGAAGACTCATTAATAACCTGCGTTATACAGATGACACAACCTTGCTTGCTGAAAGTGAAGAGGACTTGAAGCACTTACTGATGAAGATCAAAGACCACAGCCTTCAGTACAGATTATGCTTAAACATAAAGATAACAAAAATCCTCACAATTGGACCCAATAAGCAACATCATGATAAATGGGGGAAAGACTGAAGTTGTCGAGGATTTCATTATGCTTGGAATCTACAATCAACACCCAAAGAAGCAGCAGTCAAGAAATCAAACAATGCATTGCATTGGGCAAATCTGCTGCGAAAGATCTCTTTAAAGTGTTAAAAACCAAACATGTCTGTGTTAGTCATCTAGTGCTGGTATAACAGAAATACCACGAGTGGATGGCTTTAACAAAGAGAAATTTATTTTCTCACAGTCTAGTAGGTTACAAGTCCAAATTCAGGGTGTTGGCTCCAGGGGAAGGCTTTCTCTCTCTGTTGGCTCTGGAGGAAGGTCCTTGTCCTCAACCTTCCCCTGGTTGAGGAGCTTTTCAGGCACAGGGACCCTGTGTCCAAAGGATGCGCTCTGCTCCTGGTGCTGCTTTCTTGGTGGTATGAGGTCCCCAACTCTCTACTTGCTTCCCTTTCCTTTTATTTCTTGAGAGATAAAAGTGGTGCAGGCCATACCCCTGGGAAACTCCCTTTACCTTGGATCAGGGACGTGACCTGAGTAAGGGTGTTGTTACAATCCCACCCTAATCCTCTTAACATAAAATTACAATCACAAAATGGAGGACAACCACACAATACTGGGAATCATGGCCTAACCAAGTTGATACACACATTTTTGGGGGAACATAATTCAATCCATGACAATGTTTTTAAGGATTAAGGTGCACCTGACTCAAGCCATAGTGTTTTCAATCACCTCATATGCATTCAGAATCTGGACAATGAATAAGGAAGACCGAAGAAGAATTGATGTCTTTGAATTATGGCGTTTGCAAAGAATATTAAGTATACCATGGACTCCCAGAAGAATAAACAAATCTGTCTTGGAAGAAATACAGCCAGAAAGCTCCTTAGAAGCAAGGATGGCAAAACTTCATTTCACGTACTTTGGACATGTTGTCAGGAGGGACCAATCCCTGGAGAAGGAAATCGTGCTTGGTAAAGTAGAGGGTCAGCAAAAAAGTGGAAGACGCTCAATGAAATGGATTGATGCAGTGGCTGCAACAATGGGCTCAAACATAGCAAAGATTGTGAGGATGGCATAGGACTGGGGAGTGTTTCGTTCTGTTGCACACTGGTTCCCTATGAGTCAGAACTGACTCATTGGCACCTAACAACAACAACACAAACACCTAGAAATGCACAATTAATTATTATCAAAGAACAAGAAGTAATTTTAAGTGCTAGAAATGGTGAGAGGTCCTTGGGCAGCCAAAATAGTTTGCATTCAACTACTACCCTAAAGGTTGGTGGTTCAAAACTACTCAGTGGTACCACTGAAGAAAGGCCTGGAGATCTGCTTCTATAAGGAATAAGGCCAAGAACACCCTCCGTAAGAGTTCTACTCTGTAATAGAGCAGTTCTACTCCGTAACAGAGAGTTGCCATGAGTCGGAATCCACTCTACAGCAACAGGTACTGGTTAGAAATGATGAGAGAAATCAAAGCCAAGTAACAAGCATTAGAAGATACAGTGGCAGAACGTAAGGATTTTGTTTCTGTAATGGAGACCCTGGAGAATTGGAAATATGTTCTAACATCTATCTGGTGATATGAGAGACAGTTGTATGGACACTGGAAGTCAGGACTTTGAAGCCAAGGCCTGAGCATAAAGCTGGGAGCCTTGATGGCTACTAAATCCATTAACGTGGGGCTAAGTGTGTTGTCCATCAGCCTGGGGAGGCTTGCTGTCAGCCCAGGGACTAGCATAGAAAAAAATACAAGAAAGTCACAATGCATATGTATCATGTCTGAATTTACATAGCTTGTATGGTACAAGAGTTCCAAGCACAGAAATTACATAAAGACTGGCTTAAGATCATTGAAAACTTCTAGAATCCAAATAAAATGCCATCGCGAACAAATATTTAGAAATACTTTTAAAATCTAAGTAACTCTGAACGCTTATAGAAAAATAAACCAACTGAGATGAGCTCAAATAAGATATAGAAGAGGAAAACATGCCAGGAAGGTTAGTGAGGCTGTAGGAGGGCTTGGAGGGCTGAGAGGCTAAAATTATGTTGTATATATAGGCCTGGTCAACATTATCAAGGAACAAGAACATTAGCTGAAGGAGCTCACCCTTCACGCTGGATGAGAGGAGATTGAAGATTTTGAAGAAAAAGAGCAACATACTAAAACCTGTTACAGAAATGGCTCTGTTACAGAAGATGGTTAGGGGAGTCCGAATATTGAAGCCTACACAAACAGCCATACATAGTTTGATTTTATGAGGTGAACTAGTTTAAGTAATAATATTTTACATGTATATCCTAACCAAAAACACACCAAACCTGTTGCCATCAAGTCGATTTCAACTCATAGCAACCCTGTAGGACAGAGTAGAGCTGCCCCATAGAGTTTCCAAGGAGTACCTGGTAGATTTGAACTGTCAACCTTGTGGTAAGCAGCCATAGCACTTAACCACTACACCACTAGGGTTTCCTGTGTATGCTAAAAAAAGTACCTCTTAAATGTTGTAAAATAGTTGTATGCTTAAATGATTAAATGAAGTAATAAAAAGAAATGAAAAGGCCCCAGAGCATAGCCTAAGGAAGACCCAGATCCCTTATACGTGATTAAATAAAATGGGGGTTGCCCTGGACTGGTTTCATCACCACACCGTGCCTGAGTTCTGGGAAGAGTCTCTGAATCCATATTATTACATAAAACACTTCTTTCCATTGTTTTTAAACAAACTCATGGAGGCTAGATTAACCCCTGAAACTGCTGCCCTGAGATAATCTTTAAAACTTAAACCAAAAATATCCCCAAACGATAGTTAATATAGATTACTTGAGCCAAAATACAGATTATTTGAGCCAAAATTTCCTTCAAAACTTCTGAAGCTGTATTTTTTTTTCCTTCTGAATCAAATTATTGGATTGACTGTCCGCACTAATCAAATTTAAAGAATAATTGCTCATCCCACCATTTCATTTAATGTATATACACGGTTACAACATTTGGTTTTCACTACATTTTCCTCTAGAGGGATAACATGCCTGCCATTTAACATTATTTTCATTTGAGGTTGTTGCTGTTTCACATAAAATCTATTCAAGAGGCTGTCAGTTTTTAGACCTTTTTCTGCAGTAGTACATTCTGTCAGAACTTTTATTTTTTATCGCTGTGGCTCCTGTGTGACTAGCAGAGGTCATTAGTGTCTTTTGGGTCAGGTTTTTAAAAGCCAATTTTCAAGTCCTTTGCTGCAAAAAATTGTTGACAACTGAGCTTTGAATGAGTTTAATTTCCTTCCTACGTCTAAACATGAAGTTCTTCCTGTCACGCACTTAAAACTTAAGTGAAGGCATCTTTCTCTGCTGACTCATTGGTACAATCTTAAGAATTCATTCTTAAAAAGATCCCAGGATTCATGTTAAGAACTACAGTGTTGACTTTGTCATCTAGTGCTGCTATAACAGAATTACCACAAGGGGATGGCTTTAACAAAGAGAAGTTTATTCTCTCACAGTCCAGTAGGCTAGAAGTTTGAATTCAGGGTGCCAGCTTCAGGGGAAGGTTTTCTCTCTGTGTTGGCCCTGGAGAAGGTCTTTGTCATCAGTCTTCCCTTGGTCTGGGAGCATCTCAACACAGGAACCTCAGGTCAAAAGGATGCACTCTGCTACTTGTGCTGCTTTCTTGGTGGTATGAGGTCCCTACTCTTTGCTTTTCTTTTGTATCTCAAAAGAGGTTGGCTTAAGACACTATCTGATCTTGTAGATCTCATCAATATAACTGCCATGTTGTTACATCATAACGATAGGATTTACAGCACATAGGGAAATCACCTCAGATGATAAAGTGGTAGACAATCATACAATACTGGGAATCATGACCTAGCCAAGGTGACAGATATTTTGGGAGGGACACAATTCAATCCATGACAGTGTTAATAAAACAATAGTACTTTGATTTATATTATTGATCAAATCCTGCAATTTTATGGACCGATTAAGTTTTAAGAAGTAAGCATGTAGAAGATACTATTTTAAGGTAACATGCTATTTAAAGGCAAAATCAATTTAAAGATACTATTTTAATACAGCTTGTTATTTAAAGGTAAAGCTATTTTAGAGCAAAGTATTATTTGGTAATGTGAAAAAGTACATCCTCATTTAGCTCTTTTCCATTTTTTGCCTTTTTGAATATTGAGTGTTCTCAAGACAGACAACTTTTGAAAATTTGAGGGAAATTTAAAATTCTTTGTTATATATTCAGATGTCAATAACGACTTTTAAAAATAATTAGAATTTATTGAATTTTTGAAACCCTGTACCCGTTGCTATGAGTCGAAATCGACTTGATGGCAGTGGGTGGGTACTGGTTGCCACCCAGTCGATTCCGACTCATAGCGGCCCTATAGGACAGAGTAGAACTGCCCTTTAGGGTTTCCAGGAAACCCTGGTGGCCTGATGGTTAAGTGCTACGGCTGCTAACCAAAGAGTCAGCAGTTCGAATTCGCCAGGCACTCCTTGGAAACTCTATGGGGCAGTTCTACTCTGTCCTATAGGGTCGCTAGGAGTCGGAGCTGACTCGAAGGCACTGGGTTTGGGTATAGGGTTTCCAAGAAGCAGCTGGTGGATTTCAACTGCTGACATTTTGGATGGCAGCTGAGTTCTTAACCATTGCTCCACCAGGGCTCCATAGAATTTTTGGGGTCTAAAATACTTTAAATTCATTTTTTTTTCACAACAGATATCGATGAATTCAATTTGATTCAGTGGTGATACCAAAACCAAACCAAATCTGTAGATTCCAGCTCATAACACGTATAGGACAGAGTAGAACTGCCCCCTAGTGTTTCCAAGGAGCTACTGGTGGATCTGAACTGTCGACCTTTTTGGTTAGCAGCTGAGCCCTTAACCACTGTACCACCAGGGCTCCTCAATTGTGACAGCACATCTGAAAGACAATTATATCAAAGGTAGATTATACAGGTATTTAGTTTTAATGTCCTAAAGTGTAACAGGACATTTGGATGGGAGCTATGTTTCAGCTCAATATAAAAATAACTTCATACAGGTTTAAGGTCATGGTTTCATGGGCTATCCCTGTTAATTGGCCTAATAACATGCTTAGTGCTTTTGTTCTACCTCCTAGTTTGTTGCATAGTTGGTAGGGTCGGTACAACTTGCAAGTGGCCTTCTAGGGCACAACAGTTGGTCTCTTTTTGTCTGGAGCAACAGAGGAAGAAGGAGAATCAGGAATAGGAAGAGGATATAGAATGTGTGGTTAACTGTCTCCATGACAGTCCTTTGCCATGAGACTAGAACTGAATGGTGCCTGTCTACCATTACTGAACATTTTATCACATTTTTTATAGAAGAATCCTGATCAAAAGGGGGAAAATACAGAACAGAATTTCAATTCTCATGGACTCCAGGTTTTCTGGAGCCAAGGGGGCTGAATGAACCCCTGAAACTATTGCACTGACATAATCTTCAAAACTTAGACCAAAAATATTCCCTGATATCTTCTTAAAGTCAAACAATACTTTAGCTTTTAGTAAAAAAAAAATCTGCCTTGAGCATTATGCTCTTTTAAGAATTATCTATATGGGATCAAGAACTCGGCATCAGGATTGGAGGAACACTCATTAACGACCTGAGATATGCACATGACACAATCTTTCTTGCTGAAAGTGAAGAGTACTTGAAGTACTTACTGATGAAGATCAAAGACCATAGCCTTCAGTATGGATTATACCTCAACAGAAGGATAACAAAAATCTTCACAACCAGACCAATAAGTAACATCATGATAAACAGAGAAAAGACTGAAGTTGTCAAGGATTTCATTTTACCTGGATACACAATCAACAACCATGGAAGAAGCAGTGAAAAAATCAAAAGATGCATTGCATTGGGTAAATCTGCTGCTTTAAAGTGTTGAAGAGCAAAGATGCCACCTTGAAGACTAAGGTGCGCCTGACCCAAGCCATGGTATTTTCAATCGCATCATATGCATGTGAAAGTTGGACAATGAATAAGGAAGACTGAAGAAGAATTGATGCCTTTGAATTGTGATGTTGGCAAAGAATATTGAATACACATACCATGGACTGCCAGAAGGACGAATAAATCTGTCTTGGAAGAAGTACAACCAGAATGCTCCTTAGAAGCAACGATGGCAAGACTGCGTCTTACATACTTTGGACGTGTTGTCCGGAGGGATCAGTCTCTGGAGAAGGACGTCACGCCTGGCAAAGTACAGGGTCAGCAGAAAAGAGGAAGACCCTCAACAAGGTGGATTGACACAGTGGCTGCAACGGTGGGCTCAAGGCTTAACAACGATTGTAAGGATGGCACAGGACTGGGCAGTGTTTCGTTCTGTTGTGCATAGGGTCGCTATGAGTCAGAGCTGACTCAACGGCACCTAACAACAATCCATCACTAAGTAAGAAACACATAGGCCGAAGCTAAAATTTCCAATACCTACAAAGCCCAAAATCCACAGCAGTTAATTTTAAAGCCTCTCTTTGCATTACTGGTGTAATGAAACATCCATTAGCCTTTTAGAAACCAGGACAAAGAAGACTCAACTATGTGCAGGTACTCTACTCTCTTCATGATACATGTTTGTAGATAAAAACAGCTGCAGTCATCCAGCAAAGAAAAATAACGGCTTTGGAGGACATTTTTCTTTCTTTATAAAAATAACTTCAAAGATGCCACTGCCCATCTCCATTAGTAAGCCAATGTGTTCCCATTATTACCAACATTAGTATCATTATTTTAAAACCAACAGTTCCTGATCAGCTACAGAGAGAGACGTGTGACTCGCAGCCTTATCATGATATCCCATCCCTCTCCTGCTATCCCAGGTGGTCCTCACCTGTGTGCTGCTCTTTCATGTTTTGCTGGCTTACCCTATTCTAATGGCCAGAAGCCCAAGCAGGCACTCCACATAGACTGGTTGCCAGGGGCAGTCTCAGAGCTCCTGTACTTACCAGAGCTTGCATTGCTGAAACTACAGTATTTGAAAGTTAATTTTGAGCTACTTGAAAATTTTGAGAGAATGAATACTGAAAAACCAGACATTTCTGTATCATATGTGAGTGACACATGGGTCAAAGACCTGAAATCCTCCAATGCTGCAATGTGGTCAAGCAAGTGGATCCCGAAACCATGTTGCCTGGTTGTGAATCTCAGCTCTGCCATTGACCAACTCTATGACCATGGGCAGATTACTTAGTTTTTCATCTATAAATTGGAATAATGTAAACCAAAAACCAAACCAAAACTGTTGCTGTCAAGTCGATTCCAACTCATAGCAACCCCACAGGACAGAGTAGAACTGCTCCAGAAGGTTTCCAAAGAGCGGCTGGTGGATTCGAACTGTGGACCTTTTGGCTAGCAGCCTAGCTCTTAAGCATTGCACCACGAGGGCTCCTGGAAAAATACAGTGCTCAATAAATATGAGCTATTATTATTTCTTCCCAGTTTTTTTCTAAGAATGTGTTAGTTAACACAGGACTAAATACCCAAATAGCTCTTCTGTGACATGTTTCATTGATTTTAAATTACAAAACAAACATGATTAGTGAGGACAACATGGTCTTTTTCTTGCATGAGCATGTCATAGAAACCCTTGTTCATGTTCTTGTGCCATTCTAGCTCAAAGGGCCACTTGCTACTTTCCTGAGTAACTTCCACATATCCAACAGCATAAAACCAAGGGTCACATATGCATGCAACTTAGGACTTCACCTTTTGGTTAGCAGCCAAACACTTAATCACTGCACCACCAGGGCACCTTGGGCCTTGTATATGGCTAATTTTTAGATTCTAGTAGTGTATGGACTATTTACTAGCCATTAAAAAAAAAACACACCCCAATTATCAGTAGCTTAAACAGCAATCATTTACCCTTATTCACACATCTGCAGGTTGGGCTGGGTTGGCTGATATAGGCTCGTCTCTGCTAGGAGGCTCTGATTCAGTCTGGGCTTGTTATATATTGGACTCAGGTCTGTTCCTTCTGTATTCATACTACATGCTGGCGAGGCATGAGGAGGCAGCAGCTACCCAGGGGAAGCTCTGCTGGTGGCGAGGGCAGAAGCACAAAAGGACAAGCCCAACTGTGCAAGCATACCTCAAGGCTCTTGAGTGAGCTCTGCTAGTGTGTCATTGGCAAAGTGAGTAATAGGCCTCAGCCCAACTCAAGGGGCAGGGAAGTATATACTTTGCCTGGAGGTGAAGGTATAAGTGATTATTTTTTATCAGCAATCTAACATATCACACTCAATTATGCTGCTGTTAATCTTACAATAATTATTTTTGTTCATTTTATATAGTTCATTTTGAGATCTAACATCTCATATATTTTTTGTTACACGGGTAATCTCTCTAGTTCAAGCTTACTGGCATACTGCAGAAACAAAAAAACAATGTTTTTCCTTAACAAGAGAGAATGTTCTCTTTTACATATCATACACTCTGACCTAGAACAGTACTTGACTCAATAAATATTTTCTCAATAAGACACATAGAAGGTTGAAGTAAGTTTTGTATTTTTTTTTTTTTTCTTTTACCAATGGCTAAACTTTTTTTTGGAGGAAGAGATTTCTCTACTTGTTTTGTTCAGTCACCTTTCTTTCATTCATGAAATAATTTTGAGTGGCTGCTTTGAGCCACGTATGTTTTGGGCTCTAGGGATACAGAAGTGATCCAAACAGACAAGCTCCTACTATTTCAGGGTGGCAAACAATAAGCAAGGACACAAATAAATAAATATGTTAATTTTCAAAATATTAAGTAGCTACAAAGTAAAATATTGGGGAAAATATTTGGGGGGCTATTTTGGATGAGATGGACAGGGAATGCCTCTAAAGGAGGTGATATTTGAGCTGAAGCTCGGATGTTAGGAAGTAGCCACCTGAGTGAAGATATATAGAAAGAGTATTCCAGTCACGAGGTACAGCAAGCGTAAAGGCCTTGAGACAGGAAAGAGCTTGGCTTGTTTGAGGTACAGAAAGAATCAGTGCTGGCAGTATTCCCAGCTCCAATACTGCAATAACAAACCCATTCAAATTTCTTGAATTTGATTTCTTCCCTTTGATTCCTTAGCACTCATCGGTCTCCTTCAGGAAAGCTATTGTGTCTTAACCATTTCTGCATCCACAGCACCTAACACAGGGCTCCAAATCAACACCAGGTTGTCAAATCCACACATGATCAAATGCGTACTCCTACATTGTAAGAATCGATCATGGCATAGGCCCAAGATGGAATCGTAGAATCCAGATGACACAGGGTGAAGAGGCACAGAAAAGGCCACATTCTGCAAGGAGAAAATCTGTATTTCTTTTGTCAATGAAGTGATTTCAGCTTTCATTCTCCACTCCTTTTCCAGAAACATATACATCATAAAAATATGAAAGTATTTAGGGTCTACCATGTATAAGGAAACCCTGGTGATGTAGTGGTTAAGAGCTATGGCTGCTAACCAAAAGGTCGGTAGTTCAAATCTATCAGGCATTCCGTAGAAACTCTATGGGCAGTTCTACTCCGTCCTATAGGGATGCTATGTATGGATTTGGTTTTTGGTTTTGGTTTGGTTTTACAAAACCTGTAAAACCTGCTGCCACTGAGTCGATTCCCACTTATAGCAACCCTATAGGACAGGGTAGAACTGCCCTAGAGAGTTTCCAAGGAGTGCTTGGCGATTTGAACGGCCAACCTTTTGATTAGCTCTGAACCACTATGCCACCAGGGTTTCTAAACTGGTACCACAAGGTACATAAGGTACACAAGGTACCACAAGGAACATAAAAAACGAACAAGTCAGGGTTCTGCCCCTCAAAATACGTAATAATTATAATAGAAAAGCATATTCCTAAAGCACTTAAACTTTAAAAAAAAATTGATTTTACTCTGCTTGTCACATTGTGTCCCTTGTCAACGGTAGTAAAAGGTTTTTAATAACTATAATTTCTTTAGGGGTCTGAGCTAGCTAGGCTGGGAAAAGAGAGACTGTCAGGTACCTTTACCTTCAAAGATAGAATCTGAGAATTGTAGGAGCATCTAGCCCAAGCTATTCCGTTGAAGATTTGGATGCTGAGACCAAATGTGTCATTTGCTAAACATCCTACAACCAGTTCAGAGCAGAACTGCAGTTGGAGTCCTGATCCTTGAGTTTTCGACTAGTTCACTTGCTATTACATTAGTCATGAGTTAGGCTGAGAATTTGGCTTAATACAAAATTAGCAGTCATAGAAGTTAGACTCAGAAGAAACTACGAGCAAAAAGAACGTGGGGAAAAAAATAAAACTAATCAGAAATTAATTCTTCCAAAGACTCTCTTTGCTGCTTTAGTAAATTATTGTGTTATTATTCAGAAACATGGGCCGATTTTTTTGTTTTGTTTTGTTGGTACATATTTTACTGTGCTTTAGGTGAAAATTTACATAGGTAATTAATTTTCCAACACAAACTCTTCTGTGACATTGATTGCAATTTCCACAATGTGTCAGCATTCTCCCCATTTCCTCCCTGGGTAATCTGTTTCCATTAGTCTAGTTTCCTTGTCCCTCCCTGCCTTCTCATCTTTGGTTTTGGATAAATGTTGCCTTTTTGGTCTCATATTGTTGATTGTTCTACGAAGCACATTCTTCATAGGCGTTACTGTTTATTTCATAGCCCTATCTGTTATTTGGCTGAAAGGTGGCCTTCAGCAGTGTCTTTAGCTTCAAGTTAAAAGGTTATTTTACAGCAATAGTCTCTGAGGTTCCTTCAGTCTCTTTCAGACCAGTAAGTCTGGGCTTCCCCCCCACCCCTTTTTTTTTCTTATTGTACTTTAGATGAACATTTACAGAAAAACTAGTTTCTCATCAAACAGTATACACATTGTTCTATGACACTGGTTAACAACCCCACATGTCAACACTCTCCCTTCTCAAACTTGGGTTCCCTATTACCAGTTTTCCTGTTCCCTTCTGCCTTCTAGTCCTTGCCCCAGGGCTGGTGTACCCCTTTAGTCTCTTTTGTTTTATGGGCCTGTCCAATCTTTTCCTGAAGGGTGAACCTCAGGAGTGACTTCCTTCATGAAATGGAAGGGTGTCTGAAGGCCATACTCTTGGGGTTTCTCCAGTCTCTGTAAGGCCAGCAAGTCTGGTCTTTCTTTTTGAGTTAGAATTTTGTTCTATATTTTTCTCCAGCTCTGTCCAGGACCCACTATTGTGATCTCTGTCAGAGCAGTCAGTGGTGGTAGCTGGGCAGCATCTAGTTGTGCTGTACTCGGTCTGGTGGAGGCCATGGGAGATGTGGTCCATTAGTCCTTTGAACTAATCTTTCCCTTGTATCTTTAGTTTCCTTGCTCCCAAAGGAGTGAGACCAGTGGAGTACCCTAGATGGCTGCTCAGAGGTTTTTAAGACCCCAGAAGCTACTCACCAAAGTAGAATGTAGAACATTTTCTTTATAAACTATGTTATGCCAATTAAGCTAGATGTTCCCCAAGACCATGGTCCCCACTCGGCTTTTTTTTTTATTTGAATTTTGTTCTACATTCTTTACCCATTCTAACTGGGACCTTCTATTGTGGACCTGGTCAGAGTGGTTGGTAGTGGTAGCCAGGCACCATCTAGTTCTTCTGGTCTTAGGTTAGAGGAGACTGTCGTTCATGTGGGTCATTAATCCTTTGGACTAATTGCTTCCTGGAGTTTTTGTTTTTCTTCATTCTCCTTTGGTCCAGGTGGGACATGAGCCAATTCTTATCTAGACAATAAAATACCTTATAGCCAAAGAAAGTGGCTTTCTTAGCAAGATAACCCCCAATGGCAAGAAAAGGTGGGTGAGGTTGATATTAAAAATAAATACAAATGTAAAAATAGTAACGAGCAAAATTAAGATGAAGGGGATACAATCCATTAAGTAGAATTTGTTCATGTCTTCAGGAAAGAAAAATTATGTAACCCTGGACCCAAGATAGTTCCTGAGCGGTTCAAATGGTTTGCTCTTGACTACCAACCTAAACGTTGGCAGTTCAAATCCACCCAGTGGCACTGTAGAAAAAAGCAATCTGCTTCTGTAAATATTACAGCCCAGATAACCCTCTGGAGCATGGTTGTACTCTGTAACACATGGGGTCACCATGAGTCAGGATTGATTTGACAGCGATGAGTTTGGTTTTTGGACCCAAGATTATCTGCATATATCAAGGGATACAACTAAGGCTGGCAACGAGATCCAGGCAAGGCTATGGTGTGATGGTTCCTGACAGCAAACAAACAAATGAAAAACTTCTTGTGAGACTGTGTTAGCAAACTAGACACATTTGGATTCCAGATAGAATGACAGCTATAAGAATAATAGTTACAGAAAGGTAACAGTTATCAAATGTAGATCTCACAGTAATCAACAATAAAATTGAACAAAATATATGGAGCAACTGTTTTCAAGAACAGAAAAACACAGCACAGAGCTGTGATCATTGAGGGGAACCACATACAATTAGCTACATATTAACCTCACAGGTTTTCTTCCAGGGAGCATTATTCAAATCACAATATGGATAGTGGAACCCAAACAGAGAGCCAAAATCTCAGTAGGTGGAAAAACATGATGTGGAATTCTGAGTAGCCAAGGCTCATGGAATTTGCAAAGTGGGAACACATAAATGGGGGCGCTGCATAGAGAAGGAACTCCACAAATCTGCACATCAGTCCACTTGGGTCTTTGGTGGAATACGCAACTGAAAAATGCACAAGGTAAGACCCCTTGAGGACTGGCAGAAAACCGCTATTGTGGGGATGTGAGCAAAAGTGAGATGCCAGAGGTAACACAGTACACACACGGAGTTGCCACTAGTCAGGATTGACTCAATAGCAACTAAAAACAACAACAATGAGTTTAAAAAACATTTTGAAGGCAGCTGTAGGCTAAACAAATCTGTCTTGGAAGAAGTACAGCCAGAATGCTCCTTAAAAGCAGTGATGGCGACACTTTATCTCATGTGTTTTGGACATGCTATATCAGAAGGGGCCAGACCAGAGAAGGACATCATGCTTGGAAAAATAGGGGGTCAGCATAAGAGAGGAAGACCCTCAGTGAGTTGGACCAACACAGTCACTGCAACATTGGACTCAAGCATAGCAACAATTGTGAAGATGGCGCAGGACTGGGTAATGTTTCATTCTGTTGTACGTAGGGTCACTATGAGTGGGAACCGACTCATTGGCACCTGCCAATAACAGGCTGATAATATTAATGCACTATTTTACAAAAAGAAAAAAAAAAAAGCACCTTGCAAAATCTGCCCACAGTCTTCCTAGATAGTGACTAAAATATTTTAGTACAGCTTAATCTAGTATTAAAGGTTTTACCCTGTACTCTGTCTCCATCACTCCTCCCCATCATTTATTGTAAAATAAAAAGATATATAAATAACAGTTCCTGACCTCACATGTCTAATGGCTGTTTAGAACCAAAAGGCTAGTAATGTATGCAAAACTACAATACAGAATAATTTTTGATAAATTAAATGGAATAGTACAGCAAAATACCACCACTTGTCTGTTAGTTTGTTGTACTGTGGAGGCATGCAGGTTGCTGTGATGCTGGAAGCTATGCCACTGATATTTCAAATGCCGGCAGGGTCACCCATGGTGGACCGGTTTCAGTGGAGCTTCTAGACTGAGACAGGCTAGGAAGAAAGCCCTGACAACCTACTTCCAAAAAAAAAAAAATTAGCCAGTAAAAGCTTTATGGATAGCAGCGGAACATTGTCTGACATAGTGCCAGAAGATGAGCCCCTCAGGTTGGAATGTACTCAAAATACAACTGGGGAAAAGGTGCCTCCTCAAAATAAAGTCGACCTTAAAGACGTGGATGGAATAAAGCTTTCAGGTCTTTCATTTGCTGATATGGCATGACTCAAAAGGTGAAGAAACAGCTGCAAACATACATTAGTAATTGGGACATAGAATGTACAAAGTATGAATCAAGGAAAATCAGAAGGAGTCAAAAATGAAAAATGAAATGAAATGCTGAAGATTGATATTCTAGGCATTGGTGTGCTTGACCAAAGCCATGGTATTTTTAGTTGCCTTATATAAATGCAAAAGCTGGACAAGCAAAAGGAAGACTGAAGAATCGACACTTTCAAATTGTGGTGTTGACAAACAATATTGAATATACCATGGACTGCCAGAAGAATGAACAATCTGTCTTGGAAGAAGTGCATCCAGAATGTTCTTTAGAACCGAGGACGTTGAGACTTTATATTGCTTACTTTGAACACGTTATCAGGAAGGACCAAGCCCTAAAGAAGGATATCATGCTTGGTAAAGTAGAGGATCAGCAAAAAAGAGGAAAACCCTCAATGAGATGGATCGACATAGTGATTGCAACAATAGGCTTAAACATAGCAACGACTGTGACAGGCGCAGATTATCCAATGGGCACGGTGCTTACCTTGCTTACCAGATCATCTGTAGTGAATATTTTTCACATTTTTCACCATATCAACGATCCTGCTTCTAGGTATGGCCAGCATCTCTGTCTCTCTCCCAAAACCACAGCACCATCCTACAGAATCAAAGCCTCTTTTCAAATTTACAACCCCTGACAGGGACAGATTACCCAGTGAGCAAGGTAAGCACAGGTTTACTTGTGCTTACTTCCTAATTGGTAGTTAACAATTTTACATGGGTTTTACCAATTGAAAATGTTCACTACCGATTAGGAAGTATGCACAAGTAAGCTCGTGCTTACCTTGCTTATCGGGTAATTTGCCCCTGGTTGTGAGGATGGTGCAAGATTGGACAACTTTTCATTCTGTTATACATAAGGTTGCTATGAGGTGGAACCAACCCGATGGCACCTAACAACATAACAACGACATAGGAAAAAGCTGTAGAATTTCATTGGCATCTGATCTAAGTCTTGAAAGTAAAACTCCAATAACATTATATGGTGAGCACACCATGATAAGAAGCAGAAACTGATTGAAAGAAAAATTTCAGAGGTAGGGAAAAATTAGGTTTGTTTACAAAACATGACCATCATAATTTGACTGGAGGCCAAGTAGAAGGTAGTCAGGGAAGTCTGGGCTGGAAAAGTGTGGCTTAGACTGCATTGTAAAAACCAAAAAAATACCAAACCTGTTGCCATCAAGTCGATCTCCACTCATAGCAGCCCTGTTGTTGTATGCCATCGAGTCGATTCCAACTCATAGTGACCCTATAGGACAGAGTAGAACTGCCCCCACAGGGTTTCCAAGAAGTGGCTGGTGGGTTCAAACTGCCAACCTTTTGGTTAGCAGCCTGAACTCTTAACCACTTTGCCACCAGGGCTTCCACAGTGACCCTAGAGAAACTGAAAGATTATTAGATAGGCAGTAAAGATACACTAGAACTCTTGAGTGTAGGAATTGTCTGAGCCTTAGGGATTGACTGGATTCCAATTGAGAATGAAAGAGAAAGAGAGGGAAGGGAAGGCAGTGCAGGGCAAGGGAGGGGATAGGAGAGGAGGAGAGGGGAGAAAAGGGGAGGAAAGTGGAGGGGAGGGGAGGGGAGGGGGTGGGAAAAGAAGGGAGAGGAGAGAGAAGCCCATGATATGAGCATGATTTCCAATCTTGTCACCCAGCTCTCCTCCTCCTCTGGAGTCCCTGAAAGTACAAACTGGCCCCACAAACATGCCTGGCATCCTCTGACTTTTATTCGCTCACCTAAATGTGCTTCCCTCTCCCCTCATTCAATTCAAACTTCAGTCACCCTACAAGGTCTAAGGTAATCCCATCCTGCCCACTGCAGCCCATGGTGACATCTCCCATCTCTGAACCACTATAGCATTTATCTCTTTTTTCTCCTCCAGTTTAGCTTTTTAACACAGACACCCACTCTGTTTAGCTTTTTTTAGTTTCCAAAATGCTCACAGCCATCATTTAGCATACACTTTGCAATGGTGGAGTATAAGGACTGGACACCAATTTCTTCTAATACTTAGATGCTAAGATCCCAGTACTAATGCATTTCAGTGTCATGTAATATTAAATAAAGCAAAGGATCTTCTTGGGAGCTAAGCTAAGCTGTCTAGCTTTTTATTCATAAAGCAGGCATCTTTTTACTATTTCTAGTCTTTATTATTGAAGTAAGAAAAAAAAAAAAAAAAAACCCTGTTGCCGTCGAGTCAGAGTAGAATGGCCCCATAGAGTTTCTAAGGAGTGCCTGGTGGATTTGAACTGCTGACCCTTTGGTTAACAGCCATAGCACTTAACCACTAAACCACCAGGGTTTCCGAAGTGAGATAACTATTAATTATTAGTAGAGACCTCATATTCTAAAACAGAGAAAATAAGATCCCTAACAGCAATGACTCCTTTTTATATTTAATCTTAAAATAATTGAAAATATATTCCTCTTTTGCAAAAAAAAATTAAATATTGTAAGAATAAAAATGATTAGCAACAGGAGGTGGGGCCAAGATGGCTGACTAGGTAGACGCTACTTCGGATCCCCCTTGCAACAAAGACTCGGAAAAACAAGTGAATCGATCACATACATGACAATCTACAAACCCCGACCAACAAACACAGATTTAAAGAGTTGACCTGAGTGACAGAGACTGAGAACGAACAACCAAGTGGAAGCAGCAACTGTTTTTGGAGCCTGGAGCCAGCGTCCCAGTCAGGAAACCTTGGCGCCGGGCTTTGGATTGGGTGCAGGGGAGCTGAGCACGGCATCCTGAGATGGCGCGAAAATGGGGCGCAGGCCTAGCCCCCTGAACTGACCTCGGAAGCCCAGCCAGTGCACGCAGGCAGTGTGCACTGACAGGAGGAGAAGTCACCGGGAGGCAGCGACTGGTTTTGGAGCCAGGAGTGCAGTGTCCCAGCTGGGGAACCTTGGCACTGGGCTTTGGACTGGGAGCGGAGGAACTAACCGCTGCTTCTGAGACAGCACAAGCACCGGACATGGGCCTGACCATCGGGGACAATCTCTACCCAGCCAGCTCACACAGTCGACACGCCCCTCGGGAATCTCAGATAAAACAGTCATCCCAAGCAAGATAAGTAACTTTGTCTATATTCTGGGGTGCTAACTCTCTCCTATTTATCTGAACCCTCCCCTTCCCTTCCCAGGCGGCTTCATTAACATTGGAATTTCCTGAGCCAGAGGGAGAACTGCTCTGCGGTTTTTCTTTTTTTCCTTTTCCTTTTTTTTGGTCTTTTCCTAACCCATTCTCCTAGCCCGAGAGAAGCAACTACAGAAAACCCAGGGACCAAAAATCCTTCCCTAATTGGACTAAAAACACAGAACCAGCTCAAGCCAAGCATTTGTGATCCACAGTCTTAGGCTTTCATCCCTACAGGGAAAAAGGTGGCTATTATAATGCAAAGGCATTTCTGACAGGGATCTGACTGCAATTGTTTTAGCGGATTAACTGGAAAGACAAGTTTCCCAGGTCTGACATCTCTGCATATTCAACAGAGCCCTCACTGACCCACAACAGGGAACTGAGGGCTAAAGCTTCCCCCAGACCACCTAGCCTCCTGCCTTAGGGGTCTAAGGAGGGTGACACCTACCAATCTGTAGAGGTACTTGCACTGGGGGCCTAAGGTACAGCTGCAGAGCCCACCCACCAAGGTGCTTTAGGAATAGAGACACACCTACCTCACTGACACTTGGGGGAAGCCCGTCAGCATCCTGCCCCCCTGGAGTGTGAATCCCAGCTGCTACTAGAATCTGGTGCACACAACTATCACCACTACTTCCCTAGGCAGATAGGTGACAGTCTGCACCACACACTTGATGACCCAAAATCAGATTCTACTCAAGAACAGTGAATGGATTCAGGCTTATATATCTGGTAACAGCCCAAACCAGCTGGTAATAGGACATAAGTGAGTCAAGGGCTACAACAATCAAGACAGTGCAATTTAGTAGCCCATCTACGTATATTGAAAGAAAACAAAACAAGATAAGACTTAGTGAGCAAATATAGAATAAATCACTACAGTATCTTAGTGATGGCTCGGAGACAGCAGTCGATATCAAACCACATAAAGAAGCAGACCATGACTGCTTCTACAACTCCCCAAACTAAAGAATCAAAATCTTTCCCAAATGAAGATACAATCCTGGAATTGCCAGATACAGAATATAAAAAATTAATTTACAGAATGCTTCAAGACATCAGGGATGACCTCAGAAATGAAATAAGGCAATCAATAGAACAAGCCAAGGAACACACTGATAAAGCAGTTGAAGAACTCAAAAAGATTATTCAAGAAAATAGTGGAAAAATTAATAAGTTGCAAGAATCCATAGAGAGACAGCACTCAGAAATCCAAAAGATTAACAATAAAATTACAGAATTAGACAACGAAATAGGAAGCCAGAGGAGCAGACTCAAGCATTAGAATGCAGAGTGGGAAATGTGGAGGACCAGGGAATTAGCACCAATATAGCTGAAAAAAAAAATCAGATAAAAGAATTAAAAAAAATGAAGAAACCCTAAGAATCATGTGGGACTCTATCAAGAAGAATCACTTGCGTGTGATTGGAGTCCCAGAACAGTGAGGGATAACAGAAAACACAGAGAGAATAGTTGAAGTTCGGTTGGCAGAAAACTTCCCTGACATCATGAAAGACGAAAGGATATCTATCCAACATGCTCATCGAACCCCATCTAAGATTGATCCAAAAAGAAAATCACCAAGACATATTATCATCAAACTTACCAAAACCAAAGATAAAGAGAAAATTTTAAAAGCAGCCAGGGATAAAAGAAAGGTCTCCTACAATGGAGAATCAATAAGAATAAGTTCAGACTACTCAGCAGAAACCATGCAGGCAAGAAGGCAATGGGATGACATATACAGAGTACTGAAGGAGAAAAACTGCCAGCCAAGGATCATATATCCAGCATAACTCTCTCTGAAATATGAAGGTGAAATTAAGACATTCACAGATAAACACAAGTTTAGAGAATTTGCAAAAACCAAACCAAAGCTACAAGAAATACTAAAGGAAATTCTTTGGTCAGAAAACCAATAATATCAGATACCAGCACAACACAAGGTCACAGAACAGAGCATCCTGATATCAACTCAAATAGGGAAATCACAAAAACAAATTAAGATTAATTAAAAAAAAAAAAAAACGCTCAAAACAGGGAATCATTGAAGTCAATATGTAAAAGATCACAATAATCAAAAAGAGGGACTAAATACAGGTGGCATAGAACTGCCATATGGAGAGGGGTACAAGGCAATATAGGACAATACAAGTTAGGTTTTTACTTAGAAAAATAGGGGTAAATATTAAGGTAACCACAAAGAGGTATAACAACTCCATAACTCAAAATAAAAACCAAGAAAAACGTAACGACTCAGCAAACATAAAGTCAAATACTATGAAAATGAGGAACACACAATTTACAAAGAAAAACGTCTCAGCACAAAAAAAATAAGTGGAAAAATGAAATTGTCAACAACACACATAAAAAGGCATCAAAATGACAGCACTAAACACATACGTATCTATAATTACGCTGAATGTAAATGGACTAAACGCACCAATAAAGAGACAGAGAGTCTCAGATTGGATAAAGAAACACGATCCGTCTATATGCTGCCTACAAGAGACACACCTTAGACTTAGAGACACAAACAAACAAAAACTCAAAGGATGGAAAAAAATATATCAAGCAAACAATAAGCAAAAAAGAAGAGGAGTAGCAATATTAATTTCTGAAAAAAATAGACTTTAAAGTTAAATCCACCACAAAGGATAAAGAAGGACACTACATAATGATAAAAGGGACAATTGACCAGGAAGATATAACCATATTAAATATTTATGCACCCAATGACAGGGCTGCAAGATACATAAAACAAATTTTAACAGAACTGAAAAGTGAGATAGACACCTCCACAATTATAGCAGGAGACTTCAACACACTACTTTCGGAGAAGGACAGGACATCCAGTAAGAAGCTCAATAGAGACACGGAAGACCCAATTACTACAATCAACCAACTTGACCTCATTGACTTATACAGATCTCTCCACCCAACTGCTGCAAAGTATACTTTTTTTTCTAGTGCACATGGAACATTCTCTAGAATAGACCACACATTAGGTCATAAAACAAACCTTTGCAGAATCCAAAACATCAAAATATTACAAAGCATCTTCTCAGACCACAAGGCCATAAAAGTGGAAATCAATAACAGAAAAATTAGGGAAAAGAAATCAGATACTTGGAAACTGCTGAAAAAAGACTGGGTTATAGAAGACATTAAGGAGGGAATAAAGAAATTCATAGAATGCAACGAGAATGAAAATACTTCCTATCAAAACCTCTGGGACACAGCAAAAGCAGTGCTCAGAGGCCAATTTATATCGATAAATGCACACATACAAAAAGAAGAAAGAGCCAAAAGCAGAGAACTGTCCCTACAACTTGAACAAATAGAAAGTGAGCAACAAAAGAATCCATCAGGCACCAGAAGAAAACAAATAATAAAAATTAGAGCTGAACTAAATGAATTAGAGAACAGAAAAACAATTGAAAGAATTAACAAAGCCAAAAGCTGGTTCTTTGAAAAAATTAACAAAATTGATAAACCATTGGCTAGACTGACTAAAGAAATACAGGAAAGGAAACAAATAACCTGAATAAGAAACGAGAAGGACCACATCGCAACAGACCCAACTGAAATTAAAAGAATCATATCAGATTATTACGAAAAAATGTACTCTAACAAATTTGCAAACCTAGAAGAAATGGATGAATTCCTGGAAAATCACTACCTACCTAAACTAACACATTCAGAAGTAGAACAACTAAATAGACCCATAACAAAAAAAGAGATTGAAACGGTAATCAAAAAACTCCCAACAAAAAAAAGCCCTGGCCCGGATGGCTTTACTGCAGAGTTCTACCAAACTTTCAGAGAAGAGTTAACACCAATTCTACTAAAGGTATTTTAAAGCATAGAAAATGACGGAATACTGCCTAACTCATTCTATGAAGCCACCATCTCCCTGATACCAAACCAGGTTAAAAAAAAAAAAAAAAAAGACATCACAAAAAAAGAAAATTACAGACCTGTATCCCTCATGAACAGAGATGCAAAAATCCTCAACAAAATTCTAGCCAATAGAATTCAACAACATATCAAAAAAATAATCCACCATGACCAAGTGGGATTTATACCAGGTATGCAAGGCTGGTTTAATATTAGAAAAACCATTAATGTAATCCACTATATAAATAAAACAAAAGACAAAAACCACATGATCTTATCAATTGATGCAGAAAAGGCATTTGACAAAGTCCAACACCCATTTATGATAAAAACTCTCAGCAAAATAGGAATTGAAAGAAAATTCCTTAACATAATAAAGGGTTGGCTTTTTTTTTTTTTTTTAAACTAAGCCAACAGCCAACATCACTCTAAATGAAGAGAGCCTGAAAGCATTTCCCTTGAGAACAGGAACCAGACAAAGATGCCCTTTATCACCACTCTTATTCAACATTGTGCTAGAGGTCCTAGCCAGAGCACTTAGGCTAGACAAAGAAATAAAGGGCATCCGGATTGGCAAGGAGGAAGTAAAATTATCTCTATTTGCAGACGACATGATCTCACACACAGAAAACCCTAAGGGATCCTCCAGAAAACTACTGAAACTAATAGAAGAGTTTGGCAGAGTCTCAGGTTACAAGATAAACACACAAAAATCACTTGGATTCCTCTACATCAACAAAAAGAACATCGAAGAGGAAATCACCAAATCAATACCATTCACAGTAGCCCCCAAGAAGATAAAATACTTAGGAATAAATCTTACCAAAGATGTAAAAGACCTATATAAAGAAAACTACAAAGTACTACTACAAGAAACTAAAAAGGACCTACTTAAGTGGAAAAACATACCTTGCTCATGGATGGGAAGACTTAACATACTAAAAATGTCTATTCTACCAAAAGCCATCTATACATACAATGCACTTCCGATCCAAATTCCAATGACATTTTTTAATGTGATGGAGAAACAAATCACCAACTTCATATAGAAGGGAAAGAAGCCTCAGATAAGTAAAGCATTACTGAAAAAGAAGAAGAAAGTGGGAGGCCTCACTCTACCCGGTTTTAGAACATATTATACAGCCACAGTAGTCAAAACAGCCTGGTACTGGTACAACAATAGGCACATAGACCAATGGAACAGAATTGAGAACCCAGATATAAATCCATCCATATATGAGCAGCTGATATTTGACAAAGGCCCAGTGCCTGTTAATTGGGGAAAAGATAGTCTTTTTAACGAATGGTGTTGGCATAACTGGATATCCATTTGGAAAAAAATGAAACAGGACTCATACCTTGCACCATGCACAAAAACTAACTCCAAGTGGATCAAAGACCTAAACATAAAGACTAAAACAATAAAGATCATGGAAGAAAAAATAGGGACAACCTTAGGAGCCCTAATACAAGGCATAAACAGAATACAAAACATTACCAAAAATGATGAAGAGAAACCCGATAACTGGGAGCTCCTAAAAATCAAACACCTATGCTCATCTAAAGACTTCACCAAAAGAGTAAAAAGACCACCTACAGACTGGGAAAGAATTTTCAGCTATGACATCTCCGACCAGCGCCTGATCTCTAAAATCTATATGATTCTGTTAAAACTCAACCACAAAAAGACAAACAACCCAATCAAGAAGTGGGCAAAGGATATGAACATGCACTTCACCAAAGAAGATATTCAGGCGGCTAACAGACACATGAGAAAATGCTCTCGATCATTAGCCATTAGAGAAATGCAAATTAAAACTACGATGAGATTCCATCTCACTCCAACAAGGCTGGCATTAATCCAAAAAACACAAAATAATAAATGTTGGAGAGGCTGCGGAGAGATTGGAACTCTTATACACTGCTGGTGGGAATGTTAAATGGTACAACCACTTTGGAAATCTATCTGGCGGTATCTTAAACAGTTAGAAATAGAACTACCATACAACCCAGAAATCTCACTCCTGGGAATATACCCTAGAGATACAAGAGCCTTCACACAAACAGATATATGCACACCCATGTTTATTGCAGCTCTGTTTACAATAGCAAAAAGTTGGAAGCAACCAAAGTGTCCATCAACGGATGAATGGGTAAATAAATTGTGGTATATTCACACAATGGAATACTATGCATCGATAAAGAACTGTGATGAATCTGTGATACATTTCATGACATGGAGGAACCTGGAAGGCATTATGCTGAGCAAAATTAGAGGCAAAAGGACAAATATTGTATGAGACCACTATTATAAGATCTTGAGAAATAGTATAAACTGAGAAGAACACATACTTTTGTGGTTACGAGGGGGGAAGGGAGGGAGGGTGGGAGACAGTTATTTACTGATTAGTTAGTAGATAAGAACTACTTTAGGTGAAGGGAAGGACAATACTCAATACATGGAAGGTCAGCTCAACTGGACTGGACCAAAAGCAAAGAAGTTTCCAGGATAAACTGAATGCTTCAAAGGTCAGCGAAGCAAGGGCGGGGGTTTCGGGACTATGGCTTAAGGGGACTTCTAAGTCAATTGGCAAAATAATTTTATTATGAAAACATTCTGCATCCCATTTTGAAATGTGGTATCTGGGGACTTAAATGCTAAGAAGCAGCCATCTAAGATGCATCAATTGGTCTCAACCCACCTGGATCAAAGGAGAATGAAGAACACCAAGGTCACATGACAACTATGAGCCCAAGAGACAGAAAGGGCCACATGAACCAGAGACTTACATCATCCTGAGACCAGAAGAACTAGATGGTGCCTGGCCACAACCGATAAGTGCCCTGACAGGGAGCACAACAGAGAACCCCTGAAGGAGCAGGAGATCAGTGGGATGCAGACCCCAAATTCTCATAAAAAGACCAGACTTAATGGTCTGACTGAGACTAGAGGAATCCCGGCATTCATGGTCCCCAAACCTTCTGTTGGCCCAGGACAGGAACCATTCCCGAAGACAACTCATCAGACATGGAAGGGTCTGGACAATGGGCAGGAGAGAGATGATGATGAAGAGTGAGCTACTTCTATCAGGTGGACACTTGAGACTGTGTTGGCATCTCCTGGCTGGAGGGGAGATACGAGGGTAGAGAGGGTTAGAAACTGGCAAAATTGTCACAAAAGGAGAGACTGGAAGGGCTGACTCATTAGGGGGAGAGTAAGTGGGAGTATGGAGTAAGGTGTATATAAGCTTATATGTGACAGACTGACTTGATTTGTAAACGTTCACTTAAAGCTCAACAAAAATTATTATTAAAAAAAAAAAGATTAGCAACAGTAGACAAGAGCTTGTCCTAGACAAAGATGATTTTGTTGCCAAACTAGAAGCCTTATGCATAAAATGAAATTCAATGTCATTTTCCTAAACTACCCTACCTATTTCTTAGGAATATTGAAGTGCTTTTATTCATTGCAATGGAAACCCTGGTGGCATACTGGTTAAGTGCTACAGCTGCTAACCAAAGGGTAGGCAATTCAAATCTGCCAGGTGCTCCTTGGAAACTCTATGGGGCAGTTCTACTCTGTCATGTAGGGTTGCTATCAGTCAGAATTGACTCAACAGCCCTGGGTTTGGTTTTTTTGGTTTTGGTTTATTCATTGCAATATTCTTAAAGAATAGCCTATAGAGGCTGCTTTTACTGAAAATGATTCACAAGTCTAGACACTGTGTATTGCAGGTATTCAATTTTTAAAAAAATATTTTAAAGTTAATTGAATTAAAAACATCCACATAGAATGATATTGAATATAAAACAGCAGCACAGATTATTAGTCATTATTTTCTTCTAGCAGTTTCCACTTTTTCAAAGAATATCTCTGTAACATGTCTATGCTTGGTTCCTCTTTATTTCAATAGCTGGAAAATAAATAAAGGTGCACATATACATACCTTAAGCAAATCAAAAGCCACATTCTTATAATGGTTACAAAAATAGAGATGTTGAATTTGCTAGAAGCAGAAAACAATTGCAAGAAAACTGAGACTATAATATGTGCTTTATTCCTATGTATCTGCATAATCATTTATTCTTGAAAAGCTCTTTAACAAAAGATACAGGGTTGAATTCCATTACCAGGAACACACAACAAATACTGTGGATGCTTAAACATACAAATAAAAATGAAGGCAGATTTGTCCGTAGTCTCATCATAATTGTCTTTTCATTTAACTACTTCTAATAACCCTCTAACAATTATCCATCTGAAAAAAAAGGACAAATCTAAAACATTGAATCAAATCTTTTGTGCTGCTGAGTAGTCTCTTTAAAGGAGACATTTAGCATTTACCCTCTGATTTATAAATGGAGCCCTTTCTAAGTCTTGATCAGGGGACATCAAAAGAAAGGTCCTGTGATTCCCATTACGCGTCAATGAGAATGACTCATCTCAAGCCCTGGGCACTACTTAGATTTTGTAAGGGCAAGAACCAACCAAGTGGGTGCTTGTGCGCTTTGACAATGTAGCCAGATTTCAAAGCATTGAACTGAGATTTTAGAAGACACAGGGAACAGTATTAACAATACAGTCATTTAACATATAATCACAGACTCTTTTGAAGTGTTTTTGCTTTACTTTTGAAGAACACCTCCTTCAAGCGACTTATTTTCTCACTGAATAAATTCTGTGGAATTTTTTCTCCTCCTTCATCGGGGCCATGTCTTTCTACCACAGCTGTCCTCAAGTCCTCCACATCCCCCAGTCCATCACCTGAAGGGTCGTAATCATGCAAGACCTACACCAAGGAAGTCCCATGCTATTTATTCACAGGATGATCAGGATATATTTACCAAATGCCTGATCTAATTAAAATCCCAAAGGACCAAGAAAAAGAGGGCTTTAGATTTTAGTGAGTCAGTGCATTCAGCACAGAAATACCAGTTTATGTAAATAGTCTGAATCCAAAGAACTTAAACTACACTCTCCTTGGATTTATCGAGCTCCAGGCCAATCTTAATAACTTGTGCTATAGGCAAGACCTCCTTTTACCCCCCAAACTTTTCATGTTTCCCTCTCAGGTACCCAGCGATCTACTTTTGTTACATGATCAAGTCATGTTCTTGCTTAAAGAACTTCAGTAGTTCCTTATTGCTTATTTTAGGAATTAATGTCCACGTTCCTTCACAAGACATTTATAAAACTCCGATTATGGTCACAAGCCTTGTTTTCCACTTTTTGTCCCAAGTTTTGAACCAGTACCAACTCCTATCAAGTTGATTCCAACTCATGGTGACCCCCTGTGTCTCATAGTAGAACTGTGCTCCATAGGGTTGTCAATGGCTGATTTTTTGTAAGTAGGTTGCCACGTCTTTCTTCTGAGGCACCTCTGGGTAGACTCAAACCACCAAACTTTCGGTTAGCAGCCAAGCGCATTAGCCATTTGCACTAACCAGGGACTCCATCCTACACATCCAAAAAACCCAAAACCAAACCCAGTGCCGTCGAGTCAACTCCAACTCATAGCGACCCTATGGGACAGAGTAGAACTGCCCCATAGAGTTTCCAAGGAGAACCTGGCAGATTCAAACTGCCAGTCCTTTGGTTAGCAGCCATAGCACTTAACCACTACATCACCAGGGTTTCCTCCTACATGTCAGCACTAGCTAATTCCCCAAGTAATCTCTGGGTCTTTGCCTTTATTGTTTACTCTAATAGAAATTTCAAAAGCCTTTCCTGAAAGCTGCCTAAATCTGACCCAACAATCAAGGTAAAGGGTATTTTCTCTCTAAAAAAAAAAAAACCTGTTGCTGTCAAGTCAATTCTGACTCATAATGACCTACAGGACATAGCAGAACCGCTCATAGGGTTTCCAAGGCTGTAAACGTTAAGGAAGCAGACTGCCACATCTTTCTCCATTGGAGTGGCTGGTGGGTTAAAACCACCAAACTTTCGGTTAATAGCTGAGTGCTAAACCACTATGTATTCAGGGTTCCTTATAAAAAAAAATCCTCTATAAAAACCAAAAAACCAAACCTGCTGCCACTGAGTCTATTTTGACTCATAGTGACCCTAGAGGACAGAGTAGAGCTGCCCCATAGGGTTTCCAAGGAGTGCCTGGTGGATTTGAACTGCTGACCTTTTTGGTAACTCTTAACCACTATGCCACCAAGATTTCCGTATCCTCTATAAAGCCACTATTAATTCTTTCTGCCTCTGGAAAATACTTTTAATATTTTCATAGTGCTGTAATGTACTAGGTAGGTTATAGGTATCTGCACGCATAAGGAATTTTCTGGAATCACTCAGTAACGTATTTATTCAATAAATATTATTCATTAGCCTTCCATTCTAGGCACTGTATTATTACAACCTTTGCCTTTTAGGAACTCACTGCGTCCTTGACGAGTTTTAAATGTGATAAAATAAATCCAAGTTAAAGTATTAGGAGATTATTATATTAATTCACCAAGCCAAATCTACATTTTTAAAAATAATTAGCTTTAAGGAAGTGATTCATTCACTAATGGTTGGAATCAAAACACCCTAGGGGGTATATTTTTGGGAAGAAGGAACTTCTTGAATCACAGAAAATAGACAAATGTCTACTATGTTTTCATATCCATAACGTAAGCATCCATGTATATTTTCATAAGGAACCAGAGGTAACTTTACTGCACGTCTGGACACAGCTGGGCAACACCGCAAACTCTGATGAGATGTAAGAACGTGGAGGATCACTGGACAAAATGAAAATGGAACTGATATTTTCTTCAGAGTTGTGGCCACAGGCATGAGTGTGCACCCTGGCAAACACTGCAGATTATTAGTTAAATAACTGACTATCAGATTTCAGCAATAAGGAAGTATGTCTTATCTGTTCATTGAAGAGTCACTCTTTCTAATGGGGAGTTTGGCTTATAAATTAAAAGGTGGCAATATCTGTGAATTATGAGATTCATTTGAAAATGACCAGTTAGTGTATTGTCCCCACACACAGAGAAAATTTGGTCTCTCACTTGAGCAGCTGCTCTTCATTCTTTTCACAAATAAGGCCAGCGGTTTTTAAGGTAACAAATAGCCTACATTTAGGAAAATGTAATACCGTGCTTGCAAAACTTAATGACAAGCAAACCTCAGAAGACTTAGAAATTTGGCTCAAACTAGATAAGGGTTCAAAAAAGCACCTGCTTTATCAGAAGGCCTTCTGAACTCTGAAGTCTCCTCCCTCTCTCCAAGAGTCTCTAGGTGGTTCCTCTGTCTCCTTGCCTACTGGTCTTCTCCATTCTTCACCGGTTTCCCCACAAGGCTCTTTCCTGAGCCAGAGTAAATCCCTCCCACCTCCTTACTCACAGTAAGGTTCTAGGCTCTAGGCCAAGGGAGCCCTGGCAACCCTTCAACTGGGTATCGCTAGAGCTTTACTTCTTTTGAATAATCTTTACTGGGTACAATATTCAAAACTCACCAATTAGGGGAACTGCTGAATGTGTTCTACCCCAAACTCATGTTCATGGATCTGAGTGTATAGGATCAATTTCCATTTGATTTAGGCCAGTTAAATTTGGCCTGGACCAAGACTGTGGCTAACTATCTTGGGTATCACACAGGGGAAGAAGGAGGAGGGAAGGCAAATCTTCAGAGACTCAGTCAGTGACTCCTGCTATGTGTCCCAAGCGTAGCACATTCTTTGGTGATGGATGTTTTTTCTGCATTTGTTCTGGAATTCTTTCCCAAAAAAATTAATTAGGGAGAAAAAAAAAAAAAAAGCAGCATTTCTTTCCAATATTGTTCTTAAAATATTGCCACAATGTAGAAGGCTCCTCTGCCTGAGGTAAACAAAGTTTTAACGAAGAATTTAAAGGCATTGAACCAGAAAAAAAGTGCTTACTGACCTCTGTATTGCTTCATTTTATTTTCAAAGTATTTTGTGTGCCAATCTTTTTTTTTTTTTTTTTTTTGAAAAAAGAATCCTAAATTTATTGTTAGGGAAACAATTTTAATAAGTCTCTTTCTCAATCTCTCTGAATTTTTGAAAAATACATACAGTTCAGGAAACAGTTAATCCACCCAAAGGCAATTTTTCTAGCTAGCAAACTTTCATGGTGGATCAAAATATAAAACCTTAGTTTACTACATGTAAAGAATATATAAATTGGGGCTTCCTCAATATCATTTTGCATCATGCAAATTGTCCCTCCATCCCTTGGTTCATATTTAAACTGGTTAGTTTCCTACACTACACTATTCTATTTAATCCAGTTGAGTAAGTAGTCCTGAGCAAAAGCTTCAACGATTTGCTGTGAATTCTGGTTTCCTCACCATCCTGGTCACTGTCCTCTGAAACTTAGACTTCGATCCAGGTATTTTTGTCTGTGAAGTCAGTGGAATTAGAGTTCTCCATGGTCTCTTCCAGTTTTCTAAGTCTATACCAACTCATAAGGTTATCACGAGGGTTAAATGAAATATGAGGCAGGAACCTGCTTTGAAAATTAGAAAACAAACAACAACAAAAAAAAACCTGTTGCCATCCTGATAATTCCAACTCATAATGACCTTATAGGTGAGAGTAGAACTGCCCCATAAGGTCTCCAAGGAGTGGCTGGTGGATTTGAACTGTCAACCCTTTGGTTACAGCTGAGCTCTTAACCACTGCACCACCAGGACTCCTGAAAACTAGAAAGAGGTGTGCAAATATGAATTACAGACAAGCAAAATTATACTTTGGTCATTGTACTTCTAAGACAATGGTAACATAGCATCTGTCTTTAATGTTCCCTTCAGAATCTAAGGAGGCGGAGCTTTTATCTTATAGGTCAATTGACAGTTATCATAATGTCATCAATTACTTAACATCACAAGCACTCATTTCATCAGGTTTGCTTGAGAAGGAGGTGGTGAGTGAAAGAAAAGGCTCTTTCCTTAAGGAATACATAATTTTTATCTATAATTATTGATTCTGTGAATACCTTTCGCAAGTCTAAGAAAAAATTGAATTAGAACTCTAATGAACCTATTGGGCAAATGATGGCTTGATAATTCTTAATCTCCTTTTCTGTTTTCCTTATTTTAATTTCAGCTTTTTGTCAGGTAGCTACCTCAGAATAAGATGAAGCTTACGTTTATTTTAGTACTATGGCCTCACTATAGGAGGAAACTTAATACAATTTGTGAAGTTACAAATGTAATACCACTGTGAAATGTACTGTGACATTTAAAAAGTATCTGCAACAGATTAGCTCATCTCATTTGTGAAATGATGCAGAAATATTTGCTTGGAACTATATGGCGGATAAAATAAGTCATGGTCAAACTGTATTTTAATTGGTAATGGCCAAAGGTCTTAAAAAACTTTCAGAGTCAAGAGTAAATTTTTTCTTTATCAAATGATAAAATTGCAGATATGGAGTATGAGTGCATTTTTAAGAAATGAAGCACTTGGTCTTGTAAAATAAATTATTATACCAATACTGCATGGCTGCTAAAATCAAAGGCTCTAGAGTCAGACTATCTGCGTTGACATCTCATCTCTGTTGCTTCGTAGCTTACTTAACCTCTCTTTGCCTCATAGGTAAATTGGATGATGGATTTAAAACACTCACTAAAGTATATGGACTAAACAAAACAGCTAATTTTTGTATTATTATCCCTATGTTGCTCATTTAGACAGATGACACAAGGAAGATACCTGTATACATGCTCATGTCAGAAAGCACGCAGTACTTTTTTTCTAATGGTTCTTGGCCAAATGTTAATTTACCGTACAGGCCAACACAATTCCAGTCTTATTTTAGACAGAGTAGAGTAGAAGGTTAAAGTCTTCTAGTCTAAAGTCTTTATAAATATTGGATTATAAGATAACTTCCTGATAGCCTCTGCTTCCAAATATTCAGCATAATGCTTCACTCATGGTGAGTAGTCAGTAAATATTTGCTGAATGTGGTAGTTGTCTTGGTTATGGTACTGGAAAGAACATACTTCAGGTGTTTTACCGTTATGATTTCTGATTGGGCCTAATGTGCTAGCTGTTCTTTCAAGTAAATTTCTTTAAAAGTTCACTGAGAGATTAGTTTATTTCCTAAGAAATGGTATGAAAGTCTAACAAATTCTTACTCTTGAAATTGTCAAGAGTAACTTGATGTTTCCCTTTTCTCTAAGCCCAGTTTCCATGGAGATTTCATCCACACCCATAGATTCTAGTATATACTTTATGCTGATGAATACATAAATATCCCTCATTGAGAACTTTAGTTCAGACCTTGCTCCTCATGTTACCTCATGATTGCATACAAGAGAATCTTGATAGGAGTTTCTGAGGAAATTTCAAAATTTAGAAAAATGGTTTTAATGAGGAGCATGTGATGTCTACCTGGATCATTAGTATACATAAGAAAATTATAAACAATATTTAGAAACATTTTAGAAATTTCATGTTGATAACTTAAATATCATAGAAAATGATAATCCTTTATTGAGCATTCTGTTTCTGATATGGTTTGGGGGGGGGATTAGATATTACTTTATTATATCATTCTGAACCATTCTGTTTCATGAAAAAAAAAATATGATCTACTGTTTTATAGTGAGAATTTATTTTAATAGAATAATTTAAGCAGCAAAAGTTTTCATTTCTAATAGATGTGCAGTATGACTCGTGTGTGCTCTTGGCTATTTCACTGTGCCCTAACAATGATATTGTGTCCAAACAGATTCAAAATCCAACGAACATAGTCCTTACCAAAGAAGACTTAGCTTGTTGCTAGAGATACAAAGGTAATGGGTCCCAGAATTAGCCCTCAAGGAGCTTAAAGTTGAAGGGGGAACACAGAACAAAGACACACAAAAACATTATATGTACAAGACATAACATAATGTGATATAAGAGAGGAATGACTCAAGTGTTACAAGGGATCAAAGAAAGGAAAGGTCATATTCAGTTGGCAGAGGAAGAAGGATCAAAAAAGCTCTACATAGGAGGTAGCTTGAGAGCTGAGCCTTGATAATTAGGGCTGAATTTAATAAACTCTCTTTTATAAATCTACAACAGAATTTTCATTTATTCCATTATTCGACAAATATTAACCCAATGCCTACTATTTTTAAGACATACAGTTGGCATTGAAGGCACAAACATGAGAAGTACTTGTTATCAATAAATGCAAGAAAGAGATAAATGAGGGAACAGTTCTTTACCAGGACAGTGGAAGTGTAGTTGGAGACAGGTGAATGAGTGGAGAGGTGTGAAACAGAAGGTTCCAGTAGAAGTCGGTGATCAACTAGATGTTGGTAATAAACAAAAGAATCCCAAATGGCAGTAACTGATGCCATTCACTGTGATATAAAAAAATCCAGAAGGAGAAACATGTCTGGGAGAAATGATAATAAGCTCAGAACCCTGTAAACTGAAAAATGTCTTAATCTACAAGACAAATAAAACACCAAAATAAAAAGTGAAGTTCAGATTTATAGTTTCATTTTTTTATGTGACTTGCCACCTAGTATATGGCTTAAAATAAAGTGTGGGAAATAGGTCTAATACAGACCTCACTATAGTTCATATAGTCAGCATTATCCTCAAATGAAGGAGCAAGGTCTGAACTAAAGTTCTCAATGAGGGATATTTATGTATTCATCAGCACAAAGCATATACTAGAATCTATGAGTGTGGGTGAAATCCCCATGGAGATTGGGTTTAGAGAAAAGGGAAAAAATAATTGTGAAGAGTCAAGGGAAACTGAAAATGGCTGGAGTAGGGAGAGGAGAACCAGAAACACTGATGCCAAAGGTGACCAAGAAGGAGAGTTTCAAGAAGGAAAGAGTGGTCTGCTGGGTCAAACGATATGATGAGGTCAACTAAGATAAGCATTTTTCTTAGATTTAGCTTCTAAGAGGCTACTATCACTTACGTGAATCTTCGAAAGTGTCACAATAATACTATAAATTATTCATGGATCCATACATATGTATTAAAAGTATAAAAACATAGCCAGAAAGGATCCATCCCAACACTCAGATAGAGGTTAATTCAAGGGTAGAATACAGCACTGCACATCTCCACCACATATCCACACTACATTTTATGTGAATGGTACCCCTGGAGTTGAACTACATAGTGGCACTATTTTGGGTAGAGAGGAGTTGACTAGAAATAAAAAGGTGAGGGAAAAAAAGTAGCCATGAAATATAACTGTAGCTTAAAAAACAACTGAAACAAAAATGACAGTGTTAAGTATTTGTTAAATATGAGTGGTAGGAACATAGGTATTTGTTATATTACAGCCTGTATGTCCTATATATTTGAATTATTTCAATTATTTTAAATAAGCCAGGAATAGAAGTCTTCAGAGGGTAGGAGAATAAGTGGGATCCCAGGATGCAGATATTTTCCCTAGGATCAGTAACTGCTTCAATCTGGAAATCTAGACTGGTTAGAACTAGGGTCAAAGCACTCATTTGAAACATTTCTGAGATTCTGAGGTAATTCAGGGTGAGCTGGGCTATAAGGCTACTGGTAACCAGCAAAAGAAGGCAAGTACCTAGTTTTTGGTTCAAGTTTATTTTAAATTCATTTTTATTAAAAATTTCTTTAAAAACTATTCCCTAACTGTTATGGATTGAATTGTGTCCCCCCCCCCAGAATATATATATATATATGTCAACTTGGCTAGTCTATGATTTCCAGTATTGTGTGATTGTCCATCATTTTGTGATCTGATGTGATTTTCCTATGTGTTATAAATCCTACCTCTATGACGTTAAAGAGGTGGGATTAAAGGCAGTTATGTGAATGAGGCAGGACTCAGTCTAGAAGATTAAGTTGTGTCTTAAGTCATTCCCTTTTGAGATATAAAATAAAGAAGGAAGAAGAGAGACATGAGGACCTCATACTACCAAGAAGCAAGAGCCAGGAGAATAGTGCATCCTTTGGACTCAGGGTCCCTGTGCTAAGAAGTTCCTTGACCAGGGAGGATTGATGACAAGGGCTTTCCCTCCAACAGACAGAGAAAGCCTTCCCCTGGAGCTGGCACCCTGAATTTTGACTTCTAGCCTCCTAGACTGTGAGAGAATAAATTTCTCTTTGTTAAAGCCATCCACTTGTGGTATTTCTGTTATAGCAGCACTAGATAACTAAGACACTATGATACTGTATGGTAAGAATCTTGCTGTCAGATCTTTATGATTAGACTGAACCCTTCAAGTTCATCTTCTTTAAGATGCTGCCTTCAAGTGGCAGAAGGAAAAACCCAGTAAACTTGATGAAAGACTCCAGTGCACCACAGGCTCAGTGATTCTGAACCACAAGGTAAGGAAAACTACTAGAGGAAGATCAGGTCAGTTTTGAAAAAGTGGTCCAAAGCCTTTAACAGACATGGGGCAGGCTATTCAGTGAAAGCATTGATACAGATACCCAACTTCTTAATAATCTCCTCTTCACGTTACAGGCTTTCAATTCAGGCATGCTTAAGAACAAAGTCCAGCTACGTCATTAATTATTTTTAACCTCTGAATTTCAGCTTACTCATTAGTGAAATGCGTTGCTGTGAGTATTGAATAAAATATATATACAAAATGACTAGCACAGAACTTGGCATATAGTGAACATTTAATAAATACTAGGAGTTCCTTTGTGATGGAAACAATTTAGGTGCTAGGCTGATAACAAAAAGGCCGGAAGTACGAGTCCACCCAAAGGTGCCTTGGAAGAAAAACCTAGCGGTCTGCTTCTGAAAAGTCAGCCACTGAAAATCCTGTGGAGCACAGTTCTGCTTTGACAGACGTGGGGTTGCCAAGAGTCAGAGTTGACTCCACAAAAACTGGTTTGGTTTTTTAAATAAATGCTACGAATAAATGAGTTCGTATACATTCCTGCATACTGTATCTTTGGCATTCTGAAAAGGCAGAATGAAAGTGATGGTCAAAACATCGAGGCAGTAACACGACAAGAAATTTCCTGGGGGCTCAAGGGTCAGAAAAACACACTTGAAAGCCTTTGGAAACTAAGTCTGTATGGATGACCTTGTAAATAATTTTTACCTCATAATATATGCCAAAAGGTCAGCAGTTCAAATCCACCAGGCGCTACTTGAAAACTCTATAGGACAGTTCTACTCTGTCCTATCAGGTTGTTATGAGTCGTAATGGTTTCTTTTTATAAATATATATATATACACACACACACACACAAAACAGAGCCTTCTACTACATGACACAATTTGATTTGTGTAGCCATTATTGGAAGAATCCAGTATAAACTGCAATCCAAGATCAAATATTATATGAGAACTCTGAAAATTCCTGTTAAATATTCTTTGCTCACTTTATGCTGGATTGTCATGTTTACCTATAAGTATTTTTAATTTTTTTAATTAACTGTTGAATATGTATTATTTTTTTAAAACTCACATTTTACTCTTAAGTTCATTTAAGAATTTAAATTCATTTGGATTAAAAACTACTTCCTGAGTATTGCGCCATATGGTATGAATCTTGCTATCAGATCTTTATGATTGGACTGACTCTTTGAAAGAACTTAAATCTGTAATAGAACTGTTGATAAAGTTCTATTACCTGAGCAATACAGTATAGAACTATCATATCTTATAATCAACCTGAATTGATCTAATGCCTAACTTGAGAACACTGAGCTGCCAGAAATTCAAGCTGGATTCAGACGAGGATGTAGATGAGAGATATCATTGCTAATGCCAGATGAATCCTGGCTGAAAGCAGAGAATACCAGAAGGATGTTAACTTGTGTCTTATTGACTATGAAAAGGCATTCAACTGTGTGGATCATAAATTAAGGATAACATTTCAAGGAGTGGGAATTCCAGAACACTTAATTGTGCTCATGAGGAACCCATACATAGATCAAGAGGCAGTCATTCAAACAGAACAAGGGGATACTGCATGGTTTAAAGTCAGGAAAGGTGTGCATCAGGGTTGTACCCTTTCATCATACTTATTTAATCTGTATGCTGAACAAATAATATGAGAAACTGGACTATATGAAGAAGATCAGGGCATCAGATTGGAGGCAGACTCATTAACAACCTGTGTTATGCAAATGATACAACCTTCCTTGCTGAAAGTGAAGAGTACTTAAAGCACTTACTGATAAAGACCAAAGACTACAGCCTTCAGTATGGATTACACCTCAACATAAAGAAAACAAAAATTCTCACAACTGGACCAAGAAGCAACATCATGATAAATGGAGGAAAGACTGAAGTTGTCAAGTACTTCATTTTACTTGGATCCACAATCAACTCCCATGGAAGCAAAACCCACTGCTATCGAGTTGATTCCAAGAAGGCAGGTGGATTCGAACTGCCGACCTTTTGGTTAGCAGCCAAGCTATTAACCATTATGCCATCAGGGCTCCCCCATGGAAGAAGCGGTCAAGAAATCAAAGGACCCATTGCATTGGGCAAATCTGCTGCAAAAGACCTCTTCGAAGCAAAGATGTCACCTTGAAGATAGGTGCGCCTGACCCAAGCCATGGTATTTTCAATCACCGCATATGCATGGAAAAGCTGGACAATGAATAAGGAAGATCAAAGAAGAACTGACACATTTGAATTATGGTGTTGGTGAAGAATATTGAATATACCATGGATTGCCAGAAGAAAGAGCAAATCTGTCTTGGAAGAAGTACAGCCAGAATGCTCCTTAGAAGCAAGGATGGAGACACTTCATCTCACGTGCTTTGGACACGTTATCAGGAGGGATCAGTCCCTGGAAAAGGACATCATTCTTGGTAAAGTAGAGGGTCCTCAGAAAAGAGGAAGACCCTCAGTGAGATGGACTGACATAGAGGCTTAACAATGGGCAAGCGTAGCAAGGATTGTGAGGATGGCGCAGAACCAGGCAGTATATTGTTCTGTTGTACGTAGGGTCACTATGGGTCGGAACTGACTCTATGGTACCTTGCAACAACAATATAACCAACCTGAATTTATCTAATAACTCACTTGAGAACATTGAATGTGCCCATTTAATTTGAGCTATAGAACAGTAAGCAAAATTTCCAAACCATATAGTCCTCTAAGTGAATATATTGTCTCTTTAGTAATAAAAATCAAAACCAAACTGTTGCCATCGAGTCAATCTCAACTCATAGCAACCCAATAGGACAGAGTAGAACTGCCCCGTGGGGTTTCCAGGAAGTGGCTGGTGACTTCGAACTGTCAGCCTTATGGTTAGCAGCCGAATGCTTCACCACAGCACCAAGCTCTTAACTACTGTGTCACCAGGGAGTGTAGCAAATGCTCACTTGCAGACTAGTACTTCCAAAGACAATAATATTTATTTAGCAAAAAGTGAATTATTTGATTTACTGGAATTAAATGACTAGTTAGAAAGAGGAGCAGCGTTAATTTACAACTTTCATTAAAATGCTAATTTATTTAACATTGTTTAACTCTAGTGAGTAAACATTCTACTAAGAACAGCATTCTTAATATGTAATTTTTGCACATTCCCAACAGTACAGGAACTGCACACACTCTCTCAAATTGATTTGCAATGGCATTATAGCAAAAGTCTAACAAACTATGTACTAGCCTTCTTCTCTTTTTTTTCCACATGAGAAAATTGAAGATACAAATATAATGCAAGGCTTGATTTTTCTATAAATGTGTACTTAGTTTCTGAGTAATAGGTTAAATTAGCTGTTCTGTTATTTAGTCCCTAAAACATTAAATAGATCTTAGTCATTGAGATGCAAAAAAATAAGGCTGAAAAAGGTTAACAATGCTGGCTTCACACAGACATAGAAAATCTTAAGTTAAGGTAATAAATTGCCTGTGTGTAAGGTAAGCTAAGAATCTAACCTGAATTGCTTCTAAATTGCTAACTATTTATCAAAACACTGTTTACTAAATAATCTTTCCCCATTACTTTGTAATTTTTTTTACTACATGTTTAAAATTTTATACCTAAAAGTATAAAGAAGTATACATAAATTGCCTATATTCCCACCATCCAGAGAATAACATAGTATCATGTTTGGTTAAGTCTCTCCAATTTTTTGTGATTTTTTTTTACACATTTTATATGTATTTTTATAAAGCTTCAATCAAACTAATGATTTTATATTGTGTTTTGCTTATAATTATATAACAAAAATGTCCTCAAATCATTAAAATTTATTTTAAAATATTTTTATGACCATAATAGGAACTTTTTTCTCTGCTCAGTAGCTAGACATTTTTGGCTATTTCTAATGGTTTCTCTACTGCACATAGCATAGCAGTGAGGTGAACTCCCTTTTCTTATACCTTGGTCAGCATCTTTGATAATTTTCTAAATATAAAGTCAAGAAATGGCATCACTAGGCCAAAGGGAAAATTTTTTTTTAATGATTCTTAATACATATTGCCAGAATGGAACCCTGGTGGCTCAGTGGCTAAGAGCTACAGCTGCTAACCAAAAGGTCCCAAGTTCAAATCCACCAGACACTCCTTAGAAACCTTAGAAAACCCTATGGGAGCAGTTCTACTCTGTTCTGTAGGTTCACTATGAGTAGGAATCAGCTGCTTTCCAGAGTGTTGTATTCATTCACATTCAGTGGTTTCTGAAAGGATTTATCTACACACAATAACCATGGAGAAATAATTTGTTGTTGTTTTAGTCTTTGGTAATTTGATAGGTAACAAAATGCATCACATCATTTATTTATTTTGCATTTGTTTATTATTAAATTGTATATATGTTTAAATTTTGACCTACGTATTCATTCAACAAATATTTATTACACAAATTAATTTTTATTTTTTAATTATGTCCATGTCATTTGCCTGTATCAGGATTTCACATCTGTTGCATCGCACATACACACACACACACACAGAGTTTAATGTTTGTTAAGAATATTTTCCTAGCTTGTTGCTGTCTTTTAAATTTTGTTTATGGTGACTTCTGTTGCAAAAAGGTGTTTAAAAAGTCAATTTTATAAAATTTTCCGCTGTGATTCATGCCATTACCTTGAAATATTTATCTATGCTGTCTTTTTTACTGTCTTTTGTCTTGTCTACTGTCTTTTGGACTGATAAGACCCTCAACAAGATGGATTGACACAGTGGCTTCAACAACGGGCTAAAGCATAACAACAACAATCACGAAAACGGCGCTGGACCAGACGGCATTTCGTTCTGCTATACACAGCGTTGCTATGAGTCAGAACCGACTCCACGGCACCCAACAACAACAAATATATATATGTATGTATGTACATATATATGTTTTATAAAAAAAAAAAAAAATTTTTTTTTTTTTTTTTATAATTCCAGAACTCTTAAGTGTGCTCATAAGAAACCTGTACATAGACCAAGATGAAGTCGTTGGAGAAAGACCCTCGACGAGATGGCTGCAGCAACGAAAAACTCAAACATAGTAATGATTGTGAGGATGATTCAGGACTGGACAGAGTTTCATTCTGTTGAACATAGGGTCGCTATGAGTTGGAACCAAAATCATAGTATCTAACACCAACAACATATATATATTATACACACACCCACCCCCATCACCCATATACCTTAATCTAAGATGTGGCTAAATGATTAAGCACTCAGCTGCTAACTGAAAAGTTAGAGGTTAGAACCCAATAGCTGCTCTGCAGGAGGATGTGGCATTCTACTTTCCTAAAGATTTACAGACTTGGAAACCCTGTGGGCAGTTCTACTCTGTCCTGTACGGTTGCTGTGAGTTGGAATAGACTCAACAGCAATAGATTTGGGTTTTTTTTTTTTTTATCTAAGACGCATTTGGCTTATGCTACTGGATAAATATCTAATAACTATTAAAAATAGTCAGAAAATATATTTAAGTGATTTTCCATCAGTTTGGTGACATTCTTTTTTTCACATAAGGTCTTTAATGAATTTGTTTTTCTCTTACTTTCACACAAAGACGGCGTCTTGACTGGGCACAGACAACAAACTGTCTGCCACCAAATTCTATGGACATGTTTTCACTTTCTTCTACCATAAGAATCTGAAGCTGGCCTAATTTTTTGTCTTTGTAGACAATTTTCTCTGTTTGTTTTGGTTTCAGTCCCCTCCCCATCCCTTATTGTTGATTCATACGAATTTTTTTTTGCAATTTTGATATTAGTGGAGGATATTATAAGGATGTCTAGTTGTCATCTTCTTTTCATTCATTTTTACCTGAAACATGGCATTGCCTTTTACTAGAGACTTTCTTTGTAACTACAGGTCTTTAAAACTTATGTTTAAATCATTATTTATGTTCTAATTGCCCTGGTCTCTCTTGAGGGAATGCCTGTAATTACTAGCTTGCATTTTTTTTTTCTCTTTTTTTCCATGTGTATAATCTGCTTTCTCATTATTTTTATTTCTTTGCTTTTTCATTACTTTTATTTCTTCTGCATTTTGGGAGGCCATCTGAAGCTTATCCCATAAAATGAGGTTAAATGAGAGCATGTAAGCAGTAGTTCTCAGCATTGACTTTTTAGTTTGAATCACTTATGGAATTAATAATAATACTAGCAATAATAATGATGATTTTTAAAGATGTCTCATCTTAGGGCTACCTATACCACAATTCATGAGGTAGGGACACTCCTCGCATCCTCACATTCTATTTTCTGTTGGTTGTGACCCCTGGAGGTGTACAATCATGTAGAACTGCCTGGGTCTCATTCTAGGCCAATTCGATCAGATCTGGGAGGGGGACGAAGCACTGGTATTTAAAATTTTTCTCCAGTGAATCTTGATGTGCAGCATGATTCGGGTGGCTGGGAATCAATGGAGCACACATAGAGCTTAGCACACTCGCCAAAACTTATCCGTGCTCACCACGTTAGTCATCTGTTTCATCACCAACAATCACTTACCGTGTCACTTTGGTTCTTTACTGCATTTAAAAGAGATTTTCGTTGAATTTTTATGCTCTTTTTTTTGCTTTTTATTGTTGTTGTTGCTATTGGAGTCCTTCCTAACCCACCCTTCTGAGTGTCTGCCTGGTATTCTCCCTTCATAATCTTCTAGCCCTGTTTGAGGAAGACCATGTCTTCTTTATCCCATTGATGATGTGAAGCAGTTTTCTAAACTTATTTTCTAATTTATATATCATTTTGAAAAATAATAGGTGTATCCAGATTCAATTTTGCTAGAGGAAGAGCTATGTGGCTTGACCTTGGCCCCATGGACTGCTGAAAAACTTCTCATCAGATCCCCCAGCCACTGTGGATCGGTGAACATGAAGCATCAGGCATGGCTCTGCTGTGTAAGAGGGGGCTCTTCTTCTGTCACCTCTCTCTGAAAACAGCAATATTCTTATCTCTATCCACTTTACTTCATTCATCTTAAATTAATAGGAATTCCTTCAGCTCTTCCAATATGTTAACAGACTGAGTATTAGAAATTATTATGCTCTTTTTTTCCACATCAAAATGCATTTTGTGCAAAATCAGGAACAGCAACATCTATCTGTACTGGACTGACATGCTTTAACAATTCCCTTCTTCTCTGTACTACAGGTCAGAAGATCCATAAAACAGCCCTTTGTCTATGTTCCAAGGTCCTGGGAAAGCTCTCCAGCATCTTCATGCTTGCCTCCTTTCCTGCTCATTTTCAATGTTACTGTGTCTCTAGTTTTGGCCTCATTATCTTGTACTAGCTTCTGTGCATCCCTTCCAAATCAATGCTTCAATTGGATTGTCTCCTTGGAATTTATTCTGGCTTCACCTCTGGACATTGTTCTTCTAATATCCCATAAGAGAATTGACAAATACATACTATACAAGGATTGAATCATATCAAATCGGGTACTAGGAAAGTCTTTATCAAAAAGATGAGAGTGGAGATGGTCTTAAAATATGACTAGCATTTCAAAAAATAAAGATGAGTAAGAGACTATTCTAGGTGGAAGAAACAGCATAAACCAGATCACAGAGGCAGAAAACTCACATGCTCTTCAGGGGAAAACCCAGCTCATCTACAGCCCTGGTTAACATAGAAGCAGCAGTGGGAGAATGAGACTGGGCAGTGGAGGGTCATGAATGCCTCAGTAAAATATACACACAATTTTCTAAATAGCAGAGCGCAATTATATTTGTCGTGAAAGAAACAACATCATGAGAGATTTTCTGTAGGAAGATTATAGGCAGGAACGTGTAGGATGGATTACAGCAGAGGAAGCTTAGAGTTCAGAATTCATGGTAATACACAAAAAACAGTAAGTGTTGGGATTTGAGGGGGCACAATAAATTGCCACCCTATTTTCTCTGTTCAGTTTCTGGATCAACTGAAATTGACAAAGGAGGTGGAAGATGAATACAAAACATGCTGAAGACTGTGGCTTAGGGGTGCAGCAATAATAGGCTTCCTGTTGGAATCAACTCAATGACAGCAAGTTTAATATTGAACTCTAGAATTAGATAGACTTATCCACACGCACAGAGCAGAGCAAACGGAAAGGAAGACGGTTGGGGGTTAAACTAGGGTTATTGAGGCCCTTTTCCCAAATGTTCCCCCATTCCCAATGGTTAAGCACTTGGCTACTAACTGAAAGGTTGGTGGTTTGAACCCATCCAGAGATGCCTTGGAAGAAAGGCCTGGTGATCTGCTTCTGAAAGGTCACAACCACAAAAACCCTACGGAATGTAGTTCTGCTTTGCACACATGAGGTCACCATGTATTGAAATCAACTTTACAGCAACTGATTTGTTTTTGTTTTTTTTAATTCCCAACAGAAGGGATTCTATTTTCTCAGGGGGAAAAATGACAACTGACATGTATTATCAGTCATGACTCCCTAACAGCTTTTCGAACATTATCTTCTCAGTGGTTAAGAGCTACAGCTGCTAACCAAAAGGTTGGCAGTTTGAATCCACCACCCACTCCTTGGAAATCTTATGGGGAAGCTCTACTCTGTCCTATAGGGTCACTATGAATCGGAACCAACTTGACGTCACCTAATAACAACAACATTTAAAAAATCCTAGGATACAGGTACTATTATTATTTGCATTTTATGGGGTTGAAGAGGGTAGTAAATTGGGCAAGATGGCATAGCTCGTAATGGCAGACCCCAAATTGAACCCGAGGCTCTGTGATTCCAAAGACCATGTACCTAACCACTTTGCCAAGAGAAGATGTCAGAAAGGGGCCTTGGAAAATGCTTACTGCTTAAGTTACAGAATGAGAACAAGAACCCAGGGAAGGATCAAAGACTGGAATAGTGCAGCCTCAGAAAAACCAGCTAAAACAAACCAACAGAGTTTGAGGAAGGAGATGTTTGAAGCTCTTTTTAAACAGATGTTTGAAAAGTCTGAGTCCCAAGAACGCCTCCTGGATTTGTCAAAGGATTTAGTGAAGAATTTTAGTAGACTGGTGGAAATGAAAGCTTGATTCAAGACATAGGAAAGACAGGATTATTAAAAAGTAGAAGCAGCAAGTACACATTTTCAAGAAATTTAGTGTTAGAGGGAAAGGAGAATTATGGCATGGTAGCTTATGGGAATAGGAAGGTTGGGCAAAGGTGTTTTGGGAAGTTTGTTAGGGTATCTAAGAGCATTCGTAAAAAGGAAAGAAGCTACCAGTGGAGGAAAACATTTTAAAGATGTAAATGAGAGAAGAGAAAATTAGGGAACTGAGGTCCCAGAAGAGACCAGAGGAATGAGATCTAGAAATAGGAGAAATATACCTTAAAAATAGAAGGCTTCTTTTGACTGGGAGATATAGAGATATTTGAAGGAGAAAGAGAAATAAGCAGTCTCAGCTAGGAAGACTTCAAATGCCTTGGGAAGCTAGTTAGGGAAGAAATCACTCCAGAGTTGACAGGGGTAGACTGAGCACTAAAGGCCTGACAACAGGGGGATAGCACAGTTGCCCTTGGAAATGGGATGGGGATGCAATAAAGAAAAATAAAAGAACATCTCAGAAGTAAGGACCAGTTGAGGCAAGCTGATATTGGGTATATAGTGAACCCAGCCATTTTGGGAAGTAAGGCTCTTTAGAGATGATTTAAACAATAATATACAGTGGACCAAAAAAATTAGGAAATATTTTAAACCTACAACTTCTCTAATTATCTTGTGTTTGGAGTATAAAACCAGCGAGAATCAAGTCCTTTTACTTAAGCATATTCTGAATCTGATGATTTGGGCATAGATTGACCACAAAAACTGAAATAAAGAATTGAGACAATTATTTTACTAATCCAAGACTTTAAAGGCCCAAGCCAATTAGTTCAATATTTTAGGCTAAAGTATATTTCTGTACTGGAAAAAGCCAAATAAGCTCTGTTGATACAGGCAAAATTAACAAAAGATAGGCTTAGTCTTCTAAGTCTTATTTCAGAGAACAGAAGCAGATATTGTGTGTGGGGAGCAGAAAATTATCCTATGATATTTCAAGAAGGGAATCATAGATTTACTGGGGGTGAATTCATGCCTTATTCTTCATTACTTCCATAATTTTTTTTTTATATACTCTGTTAAGGGTGATGGAAAATTTTGCAAATGAATAGTAATGATGGTTGCACAACACAATAGAGGTAAACACATAGTGCCAGGAAACTGTACGCATAAAAATTTTGAAATGGCAAATGTTTTGCTATATATATATATACACACACACACTACAATAAAAAATTCTGAATTTGATACAAGTCCATTCTTTAAAAAAATACGATTTTTGATCATACAATGCCAGTAGGCCAGAAAAATGAAAGAGGCTTCAGGTATCTTTGTCAATCAACTACTATCTGGAATTTTATTTGATAGGAGAGTAGAAGGTGGGGGAAAAAAGAAAGATGATATGATAGGACGTGACATTTACAAAGTGCCTACAATGTACTAATACTATGCACACCATAATAAAACACATTCAGCCTGGGGACTGCAACTCATTTATAAGCCATGAAATCATTTTACTGGGCCATGACCAGAATTTTAAAAAGTGAAATAGAATAAAAGAGAAGAGAACAGAGTACATCAAATTTGGTATAGCAAAGCTTTTGTCTCAGTCATACATAAATACATACACACGCGCATATATGTATGTATGTATGTATGTACGTATATGTGTGTGTGTGTGTGTGTATACACATCCTAGGTCATGATGTACAATGTATTTCTTGCTTCCAGCAACCCAGTTTTCTTTTGAGGAGTTACTTCTTTCTCAATAAGTAGACTCTTGTTGTCATAGAAATCCTGGGGGCTGCCTCCCAGTATGGAAGCTGGTGCAGGTCAAATCCTTCTGGCTCAGCCAACCGGATACCCTCTCCTGGGACTTTGAGTCTTGAGCAGGTGACATAAGGATAACAAACAGAAATAGTTGGCACACATGCATTCAAGTGGTGACATCCAGACCTATCTGCTTAGGCTATGGGACCATTTCTGTGACCCCCTACTGCCTCAGTTTCTGCCCATTCATGAGTCTCATATCAACATTTTAAGTCTTGATTTCAAAAAATCTTTGTTTGCTCAAATTAGCCAGAGTTGGTTTTTGTTATTGTAACCAAAGACCCTAAATGTATACATATACTTTGTCTCATTTAAGCCTCACATCTATCCTGTCATACAAGTATTATTTTTATTTTACTAAAGTAAGATTTATGGAGGTCTGGTAATTTTGCCAATGGTCATCTCTCAGATATGGGATCCAAACCAAGTTGCTGTGACTCAAAGTTTATATTCTTTTTACTGAACAATGTACACTGAGCTAGCAACAGCAGATAGTGATACATTTCACATGCAGAAAAATTTTATGCGGAGGATTTGTCGGAGGATAGTTCGTATTTTATTTGAGTAAATCTAAATCAATAGTTTTATATTAACTTCAAGAGAAAGTTCAGCAGTCTTGAGATTTTATAGAAGGGTTTAAGATTATGAATGTTGAGAGAAAATATAGCTTAGGGTGTTTTGCTAATACAGGTATATACTGATTTCAAGAAATAAAGGTTTATCTTCCTATTAATTGCATCTCCTTAGCAATGAACCAGAGTTCGGGAACTTTCAAGATAAATCAAATGAAGATGAGCAGCTTAGAAGTTGTCCCAAAAAATGCATGAATGTCAATAAACAAGTAAGAGACTGGATAATCCAGTGGAACAACCGTATTTTTTTTTTTTAATCAACAGAAGTTCAGCTCCTCCATCCCTCTAGACTTCTTCCCAAAACACACACACACACACACACACTCACTCATTCGCTCACTCATTTAATCCTTTTTTCCCATTAATCCTTTTTGTTATCCCTCTCCCTTCGCCTTGTAGTACTGGACTATTGCTAAAGCTTTAACTTGTATCCCTAAATCAAGCCTCAGTTTTCTGAAGTCCATGCTTCACATTGCTGCCATAGGGATCTTTACCAAACCAAAACAGAGCATGATCTTCTATCACTCACGCTTATAATTACTCATGGGATTTCTATTATTTAAATAATAAAAATCTTATCCTTATTTAAATACATAGTACAATTCATCAATATTTTAAAACTTGGAGTTTTTTAAATCCATCATGTAGTTTTAAATCTGTGCCTTTGCACATGTTGTTTCAACAGTGTGGAATGCCCTCTTCCACTTGCCCATCTGGAAAAATCCTATTTATCATTAAACACCTGGTGTTGGTGTTCCCTCCTCCAGAAAGTCTTCAAAACATTTTCCAACACCATTAAATTGTTAATCAGATCCTCCTTTATAATCTCTATTTCTTGTAGATGCTCCGTTGTTCGTGGATTTATTCAACAAATATTGTATTGACTGCCCACATTTTCCAGGCATTCTTTTAGACTCTGGACAGAGAGACCAATGAATAAAACAGACAAAAATTCCTTTCCTCATAAAGGCAAAATAGATAATCAACAAGAAAAATAAGTAAAATATAAAGACTGTAAGATAGAAATAGCAGCTTAAAAAAGAGAGAAGGAATAATGAGACTATTTAGGGGATGGGTTACACTTCTATAAGGGTAGTAAGTAAAAGCTCCGCTGAGATGCATTGGAGGAAGGGCCTAAAGGAGGTGAAGGCGTGAGCCTTGAGAAGGCCTGAGACTTCAGGGTATCCAGTGAGAGAGAATGGCAAATGCACAAGTGCTCAGGTAGGAATAGGCTGGGCAAAATCAAGAAACAGTGACTGTAGCAGGGGGAGCCAGGCCTGGGGGCTATGGTCAGGGGACTAGATCATAGAGGGCCTTGGAGGTGACTTTAGGATTTTGGCAAGAATCTTGAATAAAGTGGAAATCATCAGTGAGATCTACATGAATTAGTGACATGATCCAAGTTGATTTTCGATAATCACTCTACACCGATTCTGCCCTCGCCCACATGCCCGAGTCAAATGCTGAGACAAAAGTAGACAGACAAGGTGTCTTTATTTTTCTGTGATGCTTCTGAACAATTGTGAAAACAGAGCATCTGCTGCATTTGGCCTAAGGTGGTTTTCAACTTTAAGACCTGCCAAATATGTGCAGCATGTCTGTCCCTCACTTCTAAGATTTGAATTTTAGGTCAAGGATACTTCCAAGAGGAATAAAATCTGATCTACTTTCTCTGGAACTGCTCATTTGTGAATGTGACACTGAAAATAAAATAAATGCAGGTACAAACATTAAAGGTTAGATGAGAACAACGCAAAGAGGATTGGAAAACTAATTTGGAAGTTATTTTAGTGACAGCACTTTAGGGAGTTAAGCCAATTAAAATTGAGTGGGAAGAAAAAGGAATAACAGCCAAGGAGTTGGTATTTAAGACCCCGGACTGTGAGAGGGCTAAAGAAGGAAGCTCGACAGTATCTTTTTATGGTAGGCAATTCTCCTCTCTGTGGGATAATTTAAGGGTCCTATATGGAACCAGGGTAAAGCAAAGGTTTAACATACTCACTGCTAATCAAAAGGTCGAGTTATACAGGAGGCACCTCAGAAAAAGGCCTGGTGATCTACTTCTGAAAAATCAGTCATTGAAAGCCCTATGGAGCACAGTTCTACTCTGAAACACATGGAGTTACCACAAGTTGGAATCAACTCAATGGTAATTTTTTTTGGGGGGGGTCTATTGGGAAGCAGATAGGTGGATGCTAAAGTTACCACTTAGACCTAGAGCATGAAGTATTTTTCCAAAGACCTTGTTGGCAAGCCTGAAAATTAGGGAAACTGCAACCAGTACTTCATTTATGAAAGGATCACATCTGGACTGAAAAGAAAAATCTTAGAAACATGAAGTTCTTTAAGAAATTTGTCCTGCTGAAATAGCCTCATCTGTCACTGTAAAGCCAAAAGAAGCAATACACAAAATTATGGTATGCTTCTCCTCACCTTTATATAATTTCATAGTTCTTATTTATTAAGACATTTCCAGCAATGTGGTTCTTAACTTCCCCGGCTACAGAACTTATAATGCCACTGAACCTGCACAAAAAAGGTCTGGGAGGAGTATGCGGGTGGTAATTGCATGGGTTCTAGAACCACACTGCCCAGGTCCAGCCTTGGCTCCAGCATAAAATGTGTGATGTTAGTCAAGTTATTTAACCTCTCTGTAACCCAGTTTCCTCATCTATGAAAAGAGGTTAGCAACCTACTTCATGGGAAGAGAGGGAGAAAGAGAGGAACAGAGGGAATTCAGAAGAAAGGAACAAAAGGAGGAAAGAGGAAGGAAGGGAAGAAGGAATAAAGGAAGGAAAAAAAGGGAGAGAGAAAACGAGGGAGGGAAAGAATTGAAGAACAAAGAAGGAAGACTTTATTAAGCAACAAGCTCTTGTCTGAAAACATAGCACTGCACCAGAAACAGCAGAGTATTTGACTTCTGACCTAGAATTTGACAAAAGATTCCTAGGGATGTGTCGAACATAATTTCTTTCACTTTTTATACAACTTTACTAAAACCAGGATGAGTTCCTAAAGAAAATAGAATACATACCATATATATATATATATCTCACACACACACTCGTTTCTTAGGCTTTAACACTGATTCCTCTAGAACAGTGTGTCACCTACTTTTAGAATTGTTTCATTTCCTCTTTTCTAAAAACTGCCTTTCTCATCCACATTGCTATATTATTGAGTCATAGGCAGCAATGTAACCCAAAGAACCTTGCAAGATATGAATGGACTCACCCACAAATGGGCACCTGATCCCAAGATGTAATAAACAGCTGCCTTTCCTGGAGAATTTAGAATTGGGGCTGGGGAAGATATTTCTTTTCTCGCCAGAATATTGATGCTGTACCATATAAGTTCAATCATTAAAAAGAACATTTCAAGATCTATCCTGAAGTTCAACGCTGTCAGTGATAGGAAAATATCTGCATGCCACCTACAAGGAAGGCCAGTTAATATGACTATTATTCAAATTTATGCACCAACCACTAAAGCCAAAGATAAAGAAATTGAAGATTTTTACCAAATTCTGCAGTCTGAAATTGATCAAACATGCAATCAGGATGCATTGATAATTACTGGTGATTGGAATATGGAAGAAGGATCAAAAGGACATGATCAAAAGGATCATCACAACTTGGACTGATAAGCAACATCATGATAAATGGAGAAAATACTGAATTTGTCAAGGATTTCATTTTACTTGGATCTACATCAATGATCATGGAAGCAGCAGTTAAGAAATTAAACGACATATTGCATTGGGAAAACCTGCTGCGAAAGGCTGCTTTAAAGTGTGAAAAAGCAAGATGCCACTTTGAGGACCAAGGTGTGCCTTAAGCCCATTGTATTTTCAGTTGCTTCATATACATGCGAAAGCTAGATAGCAAATAAGGAAGAGCAAAGAATTGATGCCTTTGAATTATGGTGTTAGGGAAGAAAATATACCATGGGCTGCCAGAAGAATGAACAAGTCTGTCTTGGGAGAAGCACAGCCGGAATGCTCCTAAGAAGTGAGGATTGCAAAACTTTACCTCACATACTTTGGACATGTTATCAGAAGGGATCAGTCCCTGGAGAAGGACATCGTGGTTGGTAAAGTAGAGGATCAGCAAAAAAGAGGAAGACCCTCAACAAGATGGACTGACACAGTGGCTGTATCAATGGGCTCAAACACAGCAACGATTGCAAGGATGGTGCAGGACTGGGCAGTGTTTTGTTCTATTGTACATATGGTCCCTATGAGTTGGAACTGACTTGACAGGATCTAACAACAACAGGGATTAGAGCTCAGGTATGTAAGTCTAGAACTGTTGCAGACACACAATAATTTTTTTTTTATTGTGTGTCTGCACAATAGACATGCAATAAATGATAGCTGTCATAATCACACAGGTTAGTGTTGCCTCCGTGCCCTTAGTGCATCATGACCATTTCTTACTCTCAACCTTTGTTCACACTTTCACTAGGAATGCTATTCCATTTCACCTCCAGCTCATAATCAGTCAGCTGTGAGCTCCTCACTTCCCTCAATACTATTATGAGATACTCCTTAACCAAATATTCATAAGTCTAGCTGGGAATTTTTTTTTCACAAACTTAAGATTTCCCTGGTTCTTTGTCCTGACATCCCAGTTACTGAATAACTGGCCTCTTCAGCATTGAGCAGAGCAAAGAATAATGAAATACATTGTCTGTACCACTCAATCCGAAAACCAAAACCCCCTGCTGTCAAGTTGATTCTGACTTATAGCGACCCTATAAGTCAGAGTAGAACTGCCCCATAGATTTTCCTCTTGGTTAGCTGCCATAGCACTTAACCACTACGCCACCAGGCTTTCCAAGCACTCAATAGGTATTTGTAAAATTACTGAATAAAACTTCTGCCCTGCTAGACAGGGATGAGGATAAGAGTGCTGATAAATATAAAGAGATATATACATATTTGTTGTTCTTGTTGTTAAGAGCCCTGGTGGCACATTGGTTAAAGTGCTTGGCTGGTAACAAAAAGGTTGGCAGTTTGAACCCACCAGCCATTCCATGGGAGAAAGATGTGGCAGTCTGCCTCTGTAAAGATTTACAGCCTTGGAAACTCTATGAGGCAGTTTTACTCTGTCCCATAGGATCACTACGAGTCAGAATATACTCAATAGCAAGGGTGTGTTTTTTTGGTTTGCTTTTGTTGTTAGGTGCCATTGAGTCGGTTTCAACTCATAGCGACCCCATGTACAGAACGAAACACTGCCTGGTCCTGCACCATCCTCACAATCGTTATGCTTGAGCCCATTGTTGTAGCCACTGTGTCATTTCATCTCATTGAAGGTCTTCGTCTTTTTCACTAACCCTCTACCAAGCATGATGCCCTTCTCCAGGGACTGGTCCCTACTGACAACATATCCAAAGTACTTGAGACAGTCTGGCCATCTTCACTTTAAGGAGCATTCTGGCTGTACTTCTTCCAAGACAGATTTGTTCGTTCTTCTGGCAGTCCATGGTATATTCAATATTCATTGCCAACACCATAATGCAAAGTCATCAATTCTTCTTCAAATTTCTGTATTCATTGTCTAGGTTTCACATGCATATGACATGATTAAAAATATATATACACATACATATATATAATATAAATAAACCAATAACACCAAATTAAATTAATAAAAAAATTACAAAAGGATATTAAAACCTGTATCTAATCCAATCATATTCCCTTTTAAGAAATGTTTCATTTCTGATCCCTCCCACAAGATTGCAAGCTCCTCAAAGGCAGGGGCCATGTCTTATTCATCTTTGATTCTCCAAGTGATTCTCAAGAAAAGTCTATTAAATGAAATAAAATATCATATATCTTATACGCATCTCATTTGTTCGTGAAAATTAGCACCAATAGCGTTTCCTGCTTCATTTTTTTATTTAAATAGATAGCATCTCTCTTCCATAAAAATCGTTCTAGTTCCCTCAAAGCATCTCAATATTATAATGAGAAGCAGGTGTTCTTTTCATTTCTTATATGAATAAATTACCAAAACAAAAGGGTAAACAGGCAGCTCAGGAAAAGCGGGCAATTACAGAGGCAGGAGTAGATTTTGGTTGTTCTGTGTCCCTAGATGGTAGGCTTTCCATACTGATTTCTCTGCTGCATCTACACAAGGAAGTGGCCACAGGCTGGACTGCAAGCTGTGCCTCTTCTGAAGTGGGACACATACTCGGTAGTCAAGTTTATGGCTCATTGCCTGGGAAAGTTTATTTCAGGGCAAAGTTAGAAGACATTTGTGTTCATTTCTGGCAGTGAAGACTATACGAGAAAGAATGTCAGTCATTTGGGGTAATTTATATTCAACTGGATTAGCTTCAAAGCAGACACAAGGTATTATTAAAGGAACCAACACCTTGGGGACTGTGAATAATAATAATTAACAATTACATGCACCAGGTACCATTCAGGGCTCACAGCAAAGAAGTGGCAGAACTAGGACTTAAATCCATGGAGCTGGCAGTGTGGAAGGCAAAGACTATATCAAATGCTCTTCACATCCGCTGTGATCCTTCTGTGGCTCCCTCCTCACTTTGCTCAGGCCTCCAATCCCCTGCCACTCCTGCAGAGGAGCCTGCCCTGGCCATTCTGTCTAAACTACAGCCTGTGACTTTCTTTACCCAACTTCATTCTCCTTTACAATCCTAACCACCACCTGACAACATACTCATTTGCTTATTGCTTTTCTTCCAAATAGAATGTGAAGCCTGTGAGAGTTCAGGCACTGTCTTGTTAACTGACGTATCTTCAGTGCCTAGCACATCACCTGGCACAAAAGAAACACTTGGGAGATAATTGTTGAATGAATGAATGGGAAGAACATGCCACACACTCTTCTTTGTCCCCACAATCACCCACAATGCATGGTTCTATACACGACAGGGCTAGCCACAAAACGGTCCATCGTAAGGAATCGTTAATCACTTGGACCTAGGGCCAATGCTGTGAGCCAGTGATAGATCTCAGTTTCATTTAAGCATGTGTTTTTGATAAATACTCATAGGCACATTTGCAATCTGGCATAATAAGACTTTATTTAAGGGATTAGTATGAGCTTCTAAGAGATCACGTATGTAAAGTACCTAGCATCCAGTAGATGCCTAGTATTCACCTGGATATCTTCCATCTGCCCTTCAAGACCTTCCTCCATCTTCTTCATTGTACTCTGTGTCCCAGGAGACGGATCTTTATGAACGGTATCAACTGGGCTTCCCTGTCCTTTGACTTAGCCAGTGTGATCACCAGCAGGAAATTAGAGAGTAGGAAGGAGGAGAGATTCATTCCCCAGCTTCCCTACTGCCAGACTGAAGTTGGGCCAGTTGCTCTGTTCCTTAAATTTGGCTGCAGCTTCTCCCAGATGACCCATTTCTTGAGCCACAGTCAATACCAGGTTAAGTAACCACTCTGACTTCTTGGCCTGGCAGGCCTCGCCCTGCTTCACAGTGCTTTGGTGGTTCCCTTAACATTTCCACACCTTTAAAAAAAAAAAAAAAAAAGTCTCTTCATTAAATTCTCTTCATTTTGACTTTTGGGTGTCCCATCTGTTTCCTGCAGGGGTCCTGACAGATACATGAGTACTAGCTCTTTTCCTGCATAAGCATCAGACATAGAGGTACCTGTGCAGTTTTCAACAGCACTGAAGACTGCAGAAGTGAGTGCACGGAGTTCTATTCAATGTATTTTGTGACTCAGAGTGAATAGTTAAGGCAAAGATGGTCCTTGTCTGGCTCCCAGCAAGCATGGTTCTAGGTACTCTCCATATACAATCCAATTCCAGCCCCCCAACACTCCCACAAGCACACAGTATTATCTCCATTTTCAGACAATGAGGACCAATAGCTAAAATCAGAGGGCACATGGTTGCCAAGTTATTCTAGAGTTTATGCTCCTGCCATGACCTCCTACTTCTCACTCCTCTGGGGCCCAGTTTCCTCCACCATAAGACTATTTTTTATTTTGTTTTTGTTGTTGATTTGTGACTTAGGAGATGACATGTGTTACAGACCAGAACCGCTCCATAGGGTCTTCTTGGCTGTAATCTTTACAGGGAAGCCCTGGTGGCACAATGATTAAGCAATCCGCTGCTAACAGAAAGGTTGGCAGTTTGAACCCACCTAGTCGCTCTATGGGAGAAAAGACCTGATGATCTACTCCTGTAAAGATTACAGCCTAAAAACCCTACGGGGCAGTTTACTGTGTCACATGGGACTATGAATCAAAAATCAACTCAATGGCACGTAATAAAAACAACAGCAATTTACGGAAGCAGATCACCAAGCCTATTTTTCCCCTGGTGCTGCAGCATGGGTTCAAACCGCCAACCTTTTGGTTACTAGCCAAGTTCAAACTGTTTGTGCCACCAGGAACCTTTCCTTTGCCATGAAGCTGTTGGATTCCATCAGTGGTTCTCAATCCTGGCTACAAGAAAAAAATCCTAGTTTTAAAACCTCACCCTAGAGGAACTGAATTTATAAGGTTCTTATGTGACTCAAATGGGCACTGGACTACATGCCACATAAGCTTTCTTCTAGTTCCAAGTTGTTACGATTCTAGAATTTTTTAGGTTATCACTTCAGCTTTGGCTTGTTATAATTAATTATTCCTAGCTTTTTTTTTTTTTAACTAACAATCTCTGTAATTCTTCCTTTTAAGTTCTAATAAGAAAGACATTTTTAGAAAGCATGTAGAAGAGACACTTGCATGCAGTCACTTTTCATGTATCCATCAAAAACTTACAGAGTGCTCGTTAGGTACAGGGCCCTCTCCTATGTGATGAGGAGCACAATCCTTGCCCTCAAGGAACTCACAGCCTAATGGAGAAATGGACCCAAACCAGATAATTATAATGTAACATGGCAAGTGCAGTGACAGAGAGGTAGATGTTAGATGTGACAGTTTCAGTGCCTCCAACAGGATAATAGCTCCATAAGCCACCTCCTAAAATCTTAGTAGAAATATCACAAGGACTTCAACAGATAGACTTTTCAGTGGAGGAGTGGGTCAATTTTAGCCACATACGTATATAAACATTTCAGCCCATCTGAGCTGTGAATGCAGGTTGCTTGGCAACAGCTTTTACAGTTGTGTTATTTGCTCTGCAAAGAGAGGAGCTGGTACCTTTCTCTTTAAAACAAAAGAATATTAATAACAGCAATAATAGTGGGTATTTATAAGTCTTTTGTGTAAGAACTGCATAATATTTCAGTTAACGCATTCTCCGGAGTCAAAGTTAGGCAGTTTTTGGAAAGGTAATCTCATAGTCAAATAACCATCATTAGGCGAATATCTAACAGTCCTAGCTGATCTGGTTTCATTAATCCACTATGCATTTATTAAGCAATTTTTTATGCTTGATCTTCCATCTACAAGGGATTTTGTAAAACATTAGGAGAGACAATGGTATATGCTGAGGAAGGGGCACAAAATGTGTCAAAAGCATAACCCCTGTGGGTAAGATAGTTCATCCAATTCCTGTATCTGTCCAGTAGACCTCACCTTCAGGAAAAAAACAATATCTCCCAGGCACAGCCGTACCACTGTAGAAAAAACAATGGACAGTAATAGGAAAAAAAAAAGAAAAAACTGCACCTCTCAATAAGGATAATTTAGGAAATAAAAATCATGCAACTGTACCTCTAACTCAAAGCAAAATTTTTCTACCACAGTATCTTAGAAAATAGGAAAAAGATGTCCACTGAAGGATAGTTTTTTTTTTTTCTTTATTCATCTTTTAATTTTTTTTTTTTTTTAAGATCAGGAAACAAAATACCAGTCATACCTTAGGTCTACATCTTCCTATAAAGCCCAAGTTTTAAAAGAAAGGCTATGTCTTTACTCAGTATCTATCTATCTATACTATGATAGTTCATTTATCTCACAGCTTTAAAATCTTTCAGAATTTAAGTATAACATGCATAACAAACACATGAATGTAAATAAATGTCCATTTAAAAATATTCTGTTATCTTGTAGTTCTCATAAGGATTACTCCAATTTCAAGGTCCCATCTGTCTTTCAAGGAGCCCTAGTGATGCAGTGGTTAGAGTGCTCAGCTGCTAACTGAAAGGTCTGAGGTTCAAACCCACCAGCTGGGCCAGGGGAGAAAGATGTGGCAGTCTGCTTTCATAAAGATTTACAGCCTTGGAAACTGTATGGGACAGTTCTACTCTGTCCCTTAGGATTGCTAGGAGTGGCAATCGACCCAATGGCAACAAGTTAGCTGTCTTTCAGTTACTTATCAGCTCTAAATGTTAGCATAGTAATAAAATTACAATCTTGGATATCTGAACAATGTTTCCTACATTGTGTTTATCATTTTGCTCATTGTTGATTAGACAGATGGGATATAACTTATCAAAGTAAGTTTCAGCAAAAAAACAACATGAAATACCCAAAAAATGATGGTTACCAAATAAGTCACAGGTTCATAGTGCCCATTAGTTAATAGCTGTGATCTGTGATCAAAGGTCATTGCAACAATCCAGACCTAGAGGCTAGAAGTGTCAGATTAGAAGCAATTTGTCCAAATATTTTCTGAGTATATATGTTCAGCACCCAACACAGCTGGCTACATAAATCTTCAGACATAGTCTGAACTTTTACCCTTGTTAGGTAATGAGATTGAACCAACCCTGGCTACCCAAGCATTTTGTTATCCTATCAAGAAGCATGGTTTCATATGTCTAAGACAATGTAGAGACTGTCACTGGCCAGTCTTACTTTGCTTGTTCAAAAGGGATACCATGACCCCATTATTCCACTCACAAAGAAATGCATGTTATCATTGAATCCTAAAGTGCCAAGACGGGGGTGGGGGTGGCATTCCTCCCTTTATCTGTGATAATATCTTCTCTGGAGGGGGAATGTGGTATGAAAAATGATATTTAATAAGATGATATAATTTATATTTGGAAAACAAACTAAAAATTCTGTTTTCTCAATACAAATAAACAAAATAAAATACGGCTTGAGGAGTTCTTTTAGATAGACTTTACTCTCTGCGTACTAGTAATTCTTGGGAGATGCATTAGAGAGTTCTAGGGGACAGGAGAGCTGTATTTATCTAATGTAAGCATTAGGCATGTCAGCTTCTGCTTAGGGTACAGAACTAGGAAGCAAAGTCTGGCAAGCTACTTCTGAAAATTAGCCAATGAAAATTCGATGGATCTCAACAGATTATTGTCCAATACACTGCTAGAAGATAAACCCCCAAATTTGGAAAGTGGCAATGCATTCAAGCATGCTGGTGGTCATGAGGAAGGGGAAGGACTGGACAGCGTTTCATTTTGTTATACGTGGGGTTGCCATGAGTTGAAGCCAACTTGACTGCAACTAACAACAACTGATGAATTAGTTTTCAATGATTGGCAGAGAGAAATTGTAAACATATTTACTGGAGTTAAGGGAAAGGTAAATAGATCATAAAGGAGCAAGTGTAGGAATATGGAATTGGTCAAAGAATTAAGGTTTAAAGGCTGTGCTTGTAGATGGTGTAATTGAATGCAAATATAAATTTGGAGAAGCTCAGGAATCAATAGTTCATAAACCTTCTAGGCTGTCTGTCCAGTATCAGACATCCCAAATGAGCCTTTGACAGGTGGTGGGATGCAGTAAACTTAAAGTTGAGTTCTCTTATAAGTACCTATAATGCAATTTATCAGTTAAAGGAGAGTTGTATCCTTCTGAGTTACAACTGTCATTCTATTGTTCAAGTTTAAGAATCAAACCTAGGTTCCTAGCAAAAAATATAGGCTGAAAAGGTGATGCAAAAAGAACCAAACACTGGCATTGAGTTTTCCTCAGCAGTTGCTAAGTGCTTTACAAAGGCATATGAGGCTATCAATTGTGTACAATTTGCCATAAAAGAAAAAGAGTCAGAGAAAACTGGATAAGTGTTAGGACAAATGTTTCTAGTTCTCTGCCTCACTTGAGAAAGGAAGAAACAAAGGAAGAAAGGGAAGGAGGGAGGGAGGGAGGGAAAAAGAAAGGAAGGGAGGAAGGAAGAGCAGGAGGAAGAAAGAGGGGAAGGGAGAGTGGGAGGAAGGAAGGGAGAGCAGGAGCAGGGTGGAAGGGGAAGGAAAACCTCTCTATTTAAAAAGTAGGGCCATTTATAGTCTGATGGGCCCATAAGAATACCCTTTAAAACTGACTGAACTGTTTTACCAGATAAAATGTTGGCTCCCTTCAATATAAATGATAGTGCACAACTACCACACTATGATTTCAACGTGGGTGTGACGAATATTCTGCTGTGCTTTCTTCTGAGTAAGACGCTTTTTCTTCAGCATGAAAGAGTTCCTCATTATGCACAGGAGGTTGCCTCTATGTCTCTTCTTTTCAGCAAGAAGCCGTAGTTGTAATTCACCTAATAGTCATATCTGATAGGTAGTTCGATATATTTTACTGTTGAGACTGGCCCCAGCCAAAAACCTGTTGCCATTGCTGTTGAGTGGACTCCGACTCATAGCAACCCTATAGGACAGAGTAGAACCTACTCCATAGGGTTTCCAAGGAGCGGCTGCTGGATTCGAACTGCCAACCTTTTGGGTACAGCCATAGCTCTCAACCACTGCACCACAGGGCTTCAGACTGGCCCCAAGTGAGCATTAATAACTTGGCATATTAAGATTGCATGGATCAGGCCATATTCACTTGACAGGACTTTTAAGGTCTCTTATAGGATTTCTTAGTTTCTATTTATCAAATCAAAAACTCAACATAGATCAATGAATGCCATTAAAAAAAAAAAATCTTATCTCAAAGTGAAACACAATATAACAATCAATACAAATAATTATATCTATATTTTGCTTTGTCTTTATATAAGATACAATTTTACTGTACTACCCTGGCTATTTTTGAGAAAAAGCATGGTTAATAGATTTTGATAAATGCCTAATGTTATCAATTTGTGACTTGTTAATGTAATGAGCTTGGATTTGGGATTCCGGCAGCCACGGTATCACATCCAAGGTCCTTCACTTACTAATATTATGACCTTGAACAATTTAATTAACCTCCCTGGATATTCATTTCCTCATCTATAAAATGCAGTTAATAATTTCTGTTCAGAGGGTTACTGGAAGGATTAAGTTAAATAACACATCAAAGCACTTACTATAGCATCGGGCACATTGTAATTGCTCAATGAATGACAGATAAAAGGGTTATTGTTATTGTTATTAGATGTGGAGAGAACAATAATTGGAGGCTTCCTAAGTCCCTTTAACATGGAAAAACTAAAATTCAACAGACAGGACATATTTTAAATCCTTCTGTAAAAATAATAATTTGAAGCCTTTGTTGGTATGTGTGTGTGTGTGTTTCAATCATATTTTAAAACATATGACATAACTGAGTAGACTCTGAAATCTATAAAAATTGGAGAGAACATAAAGACTGGGTATTGGGGTGGTAGTCTTTCCAGTCATCAGTGATAGATTCACCCTTCTATAATCCCTCTTGCATAAGTGTTTCAGAAGGGGTAGCCCCAGACCAACTCTTGTCATCTCTGACAATGAAGACAAAATCAGATGTCTTCTCAAGTTTGAGAAGATATTTTTTTCCTTGCATGTGGAAGGATATTAATTGCACAAGTCTTTGAAACGGTGCTAACTGATATTGCTTTTAATGTGCTCTTCATTAAGGGAAACATTGTTTTGATAATTTTACCAGTGTTTTGAGTCTTCCTATAGTAGCCTTATGAACCAAGAACAGAGATGGCTCATTTTTCCCAGCATCGTTGAATCATCCCTCTGCCAGGGTTTCTTTCCTATCTGTGTGCAGACAATACTGCTCAGCATGAATTGGTGGAGCAGTAATGTTTACCAATCTTGATTTTTATCATAAACTGTGCAATGCTTCTTGGAATAAAACAAAAGAACCACTTAGTGATGCTCATTCGTGCTATGTAGAAAGCGTGGGTGTGTTTTTTTTTTTTTTAATAATTTTTATTGTGCTTTAAGTGAAAGTTTACAAATCAAGTCAGCCTCTCACACAAAAACCCATATACACCTTGCTACACACTCCCAATTACTCTCTCCCTAATGAGACAGCCCGCTCTCTCCCTCCACTCTCTCTTTTCGTGTCCATTTCGCCAGCTTTTAACCCCCTCCACCCTCTCATTGCCCCTCCAGGCAGGAGATGCCAACATAGTCTCAAGTGTCCACCTGATCCAAGAAGCTCACTCCTCACCAGCATCCCTCTCCAACCCATTGTCCAGTCCAATCCATGTCTGAAGAGTTGGCTTCGGGAATGGTTCCTGTCCTGGGCCAACAGAAGGTCTGGGGGCCATGACCACGGGGGTCCTTCTAGTCTCAGTCAGACCATTAAGTCTGGTCTTATGAGAATTTGGGGTCTGCATTCCACTGCTCTCCTGCTCCCTCAGGGGTTCTCTGTTGTGCTCCCTGTCAGGGCAGTCATTGGTTGTAGCCAGGCACCATCTAGTTCTTCTGGTCTCAGGATGATGTAGTCTCTGGTTCATGTGGCCCTTTCTGTCTCTTGGGCTCCTAATCGCCTTGTGTCCTTGGTGTTCTTCATTCTCCTTTGATCCAGGTGGGTTGAGACCAATTGATGCATCTTAGATGGCTGCTTACTGGCGTTAAAGACCCCAGATGCCACTTTTCAAAGTGGGATGCAGAATGTTTTCTTAATAGATTTTATTATGCCAATTGACTTAGATGTCCCCTGAAACCATGGTCCAAGCCTGGGTTTTTTTGTTTTGTTTTGCTTTTTTATGGTGAAACAATTTTCTGACCACAAAATGAAATACTTTTATCTAGAAATCCAGAATTTTCCCAGTTTTGTTAAAAAGACTACTTCTTTTGAAAACTTATCAGCTTTTTAGAAAGAGGGTCAGTCTTTTCAAAATGTATATACAGCCAGTCCCAATTACCAAATGACAAAAGATCAAAATGGATTTGTTTGAATACATTTTTTCTGCATACCTTGTAACAAAACAAAATAATTAGTCTTTAAATTTTTATTTCATGTAGCTAAATCTTTTTACCTGAAATTTAACTTGATGATCATTTTACTATTCTTTCAGGGTTGTTTGAAGTTTAAATTCAAAGTAAATATGGGCATATAATTAACTACATATACTAGTAATAATGGCCATTATTCCTGTATTAGTCAACTCCGAATAACTGGACACATCCTCAAGGGCCATTTTTGGGGTGATGTTTAGTGACTATCTGCCTGGTAGAAAACTCTACCAGGTGGAAAGTTTTAATAAAATGTGAGTGGTTCAGAAATAATAATTTGAGACACAATTTAGGTCATTCTACATGGTTCGTCTGAGAGTCCCTTCTAGTATTGAGTTCTAGTAGCTCAGAACAATAACCAGGTCAGTAAAGCACCCTTTATTGACTTCTCCTTCTTTGTCTCACTCTTTTTTGCTCTCTCACTCTAGCATCCTAAATTATCTCCTAAATAAACTACCAGCAATCAAAACCTTGTTTTAGGCTCTTTTTTTTTTTTTTTACTATTATTGTTCTTTAAGTGAAAGTTTACAAATCAAGTCAATCTCTCATACAAAAATTTATATACACCTTGCTATATACTCCTTTGTGGCATAGTGGTTAAGTGCTACAGCTGCAAACCAAAAGGTTGGCAGTTTGAATTCACCAGTCGCTCCTTAGAAACTCTATGGGCAGCTCTACTCTGTCCTATGGGGTTGCTATGAGTCGGAATGGACTCGATGGCAGTGGGTTTTTTTGGTATATACTCCTTGGAAACCCTGGTGGCGTAGTGGTTAAGTGCTACAGCTGCTTACCAAAGGGTCGGCAGTTTGAATCTGCCAGGCACTCCTTGGAAACTCTATGGGGCAGTACTACTCTGTCCTATAGGGTCGCTATGAGTTGGAATCGACTTGACTTGACGGGACTCGGTTATATACTCCTAGTTGCTCTCCCCCTAATGAGACAGCACACTCCTTCTCTCCACCCTCTATTTCAGTGTCCATTCAGCCAGCTTCTGTCCCCCTCTGCCTTCTCATCTTGCCTCTAGACAGGAGCTGCCCACATAGTCTCATGTGTCTACTGGATTCAAGAAGCCTACTCCTCACGAGTATCATTTTCTATCTTGTAGTCCAGTCTAATCCCTGTCTGAAGAGTTGGCTTTGGGAATGGTTACTCTCTTGGGCTAATAGAAGGTGTGGGGACCATAACCTCCAGGATACTTCTAGTCTCAGTCAGACCATTAAGTCTGGTCTTTTCACGAGAATTTGAGGTCTCTATCCCACTGCTGTCCTGCTCCTTCAGGGGTTCTCTGTTATGTACCCTGTCAGGGCAGTCATTGGTTGTAGCCAGGCACCATCTAGTTTTTCTGGTCTCAGGCTGATATAGTATCTGATTTATGTGGCCCTTCCTTTCTTTTGGGCTCATAATTACCTTGTGTCCTTGGTATTCTTCATTCTCCTTTGCTCCAGGTGGGTTGAGACAAGTTGATGCATCTTAGATGGCTGCCTGCTAGCGTTTAAGACCCCAGACACCACTCTCCAAAGTGGGATGCAGAATGTTTTCTTAATGGATTTTATTATTAGGCTCTGCTTTTAGGGTAATCCAAATTAAGCTGCCTCCCGATGGGGAGTAAAGGAGAATTGTCACAGAGTTATTTACTCTTATGAAATTCCTTTAAATATTTCTATACATATACTTATATATTTATATAGCTATATCTATCTGTCTGTATAGAGAGAATATTAAAAAGAATTTCATATATATGAATCATAGGATATAGTTTCTCATTTCATATTCTATTAACATAAATAAAATGAATACAATACTAAGCTAAAAGTAAAACAATTTTTCTTTTAACATTTCTGGAGAGTTATTCATACAATCTTGGGGTCCAGTTCTTTAGATGAACATGATTTCTATTTACTCAATGTTAACTTCATCCCTTGATAATGCAATCTTGGGAAAAGAAGCAATTGTAGTAATAGATGCTATGGCAGGATTTGGAGAGTGAATTTTTGAGAGAGAATCAGCCAGGACCCATGTCCAGAGATCAATAGCAAAGTTAGCATGGAATCACAGGCTACCATGTTGTTAATCTGCCCTTTGGAACATTTATAACCCTGGCTGCGGAAAAGGTAACAGCACGAGCAGTAATTGGTCAAACCAACCACCTACAGATCAATTGTAAAGCAAATAAATGATCAGAAATAAATACAGTAGCCATTTTAATTAAGAGACTCCAAGTACCCTTGGTAGTAATAATGAGCACCCAGCTATGCCCCCAGTAGTGATCCAGCTATAAAGTTCTGAACAGGCACTGTGTCGGTCTGGATGCTTTCATTTGTAAGGAACAGAAAATCCACTAGGTCTGTCCATTTCTACTAGATCTGTCCTAACAAACAAAGGAGATGTATTGATTCAAATAATTGAAGGGCAGGCTTTAGGCTAGTTTTGCTATAGCAACTCAACAATGACATGAAAATTCTAGTATATTTCCATCCCTATTTTGTTTCTCACAGTATCGTTTTTATGTTACACTGGTTCTTCCTGAGATTTCAATATGCCTGCCAGTAACTCACAGGACTATGTTTTTCCTCAGTTTATGTCCAGTAGGGAGAGAGAATATCTCTCTAAATTGCCCTGTAGAGAGAAGGAGGAAATGCTTTTCCCTGAAGTTAAACTTTCCTTTTGCCTTATTGGCTTAAATGTTGTCTAATATTCCTATCCCTCAGCCAGTCACTGAAGTCAGCAAATGGTTTTACTGATTGCCTTAAAGGAATCAGAACTTACCCTTGGGGTTCAGAATGGAGTCAACCCTACCCAACTCATATTCCCCGGGGAATATTTAGAACACAATTATCATGAAGGCAGGTAGAAGCAGAAGACAGAGGTACATTCCAGGTTATAAAAAAGATACAAGTCAGGCACCTGGCTAAATCATTCCAGGCAAAGGAAGAGAATTTATCTGGTTGTTTGGATTTGTCACAACTCATTTATACTAATACCTTGCATGTCTAAAAAGTACCTTTTATTTACTTGTTTTTTGGTAAGTATGTTTGACTCTAAGTACATATGGTATTATTTCTAATATATTGGTAAGCATCCAAATGCTCTAATAATACCACCACTTAAGAATGCACTGAGAGCTCATACATGCAAGTTTTATAGTTATAGAATATTATTTTATTTTTTACTATTAAATTTGGATAGTAACTTATTATTAGGGCATCATTTAAGCTATTTGCAAATAAGGAGAATATTAACAGCTAGTATACCTGGATGTTAAAATTGGCAACTATTTTATTTCTGAATGAGTCCCCAAAAATATAGACACCAACTACTTCCTCTTGCCAAAGTGAACCCAGTCCCGCCAAAGTGAAGTATGATCTATATAAAAACCTATAAAAACCCACTGTCATCGAGTCGATTCAGACTCATAGCAACCCTATAAGACAGAGTACATATGATCTATCTATATATATATATATATGATCTATATAGGACTTTAAAAAGAGGTGTCATAAAACCAGTTTTGAAACTGAGAGCTCCTAAAAATTAAACACCCATTAAAAGTCTTCACCAAAAGAGTAAAAAGAGAAACTACAGACTGGAAAAAAATTTTTTTCTATGACATATCAAACAAGAGTATAATATCAAAAATCTATTAAATACTTCAACACCTCAATAACAAAAAAATTATCTAATTAAAAATGGGCAAAGCATATGAACAGACACTTTACCAAAGAAGACATTCAGGTAGCTAACAGACAATGAGAAAATGCTCTCCGTTATTAGTCATAGCTGTTGACTAATGAAACACTGCCCAGTCCTGTGCCATCCTTACAATTATTGTTATGCTTAAACCCATTGTTGCAGCCACTGTGTTAATCCATCTCATTGAGGGTCTTCCTCTTTTTTGCTGACCCTCTACTTTACCAAACATGATGTTCTTCTCCAGGGACTGATCCCTCCTGACAACATGTCCAAAGTATGTGAGATATAATCTCGCCACCTGTGCTTCTAAGGAGCATTCTAGTTGTACTTCTTCCAAAACAGATTTGTTCGTTCTTCTGGCAGTCCATTGAATATTCAATATTCATCTCTAACACCACAATTCAAAAGGATCAATTCTGCTTCAGTCTTCTTTAATCATCATTCAGCTTTCACATGCATAGGAGACAATTGAAAACATTATATCTTGTGTCCGGTGCACCTTAGTTTTCAAGGTAACATCTTTGCTTTTCAGCACTTTAAAAAGGTCTTTTGCAGCAGATTTCCCCAATGAAATATGTCATTAAATTTCTTGACTGCTGCTTCCATGGGTGTTGACTATGGATCCAAGTAAAATGAAATCCTTAAACAACTTTGATCTTTTCTCTGTTTATCATAATGTTACTTACTTATTGGTCCAGTTATGAGGATTTTGGTTTTCTTTATGTTGAGGTATAAACAGTACTCAGGGCTGTGGACTTTGATCTTCATTAGTAAGTATTTCAAGTCTTCCTCACTTTCAGCAAGCAAGGTTGTATCATCTACATAACACAGGTTGTTGATGAGTCTTCCTCTAATTCTGATGCCATGTTCTTCTTCATACAGTCCAGCTTCTTGGATTATTTCCTCAGCATACAGATTGAATAGGTGTGGTGAAAGAATACAACCCTGATGCACACCTTTCCTGACTTTAAACCACTCAGTATCCTTTTGTTCTGTTCAAATATCTGCCTCTTAATCTATGTACCAGTTCCCCACAAGCACAATTAAGTGTTCTGGAATTCCCATTTTTCTCAATGTTATCCATAATTTGTTATGATCCACACAGTTGAATGCCTTTGCATAGTCAATAAAACACAGGTAAATATCTTTCTAGTATTCTCTACTTTCAGCCAGGATCCATCTGACACTAACCATCATATCCCTGTTTCCGCATCCTCTTCTGAATCCAGCCTGAATTTCTGGCAGCTCCCTATCGATATACCGCTGCAGCCCCTTTTGAATGATCTTCAGCATAATTTTACTTGTGTGGGATATTAATGATATTGTTTGATCATTTCCACATTCAGTTGGATCACCTTTCTTGGGAATAGGCATAAATATAGATATCTTCCAGCCGGTTGGCCAGGTAGCTGTCTTTCAAATTTCTTAGCATAGAAAAGTGAGTACTTCCAGCACTGCATCCGTTCTTTGAAACATTTCAATTGGTATTTCACCAATTCCTGGAGCCTTGTTTTTCACCAATGCCTTCGATGCAGTTTGTGCTTCTTCCTTCAGTACTGTTGGTTTTTGATCATATGGTAACTCCTGAAATGCTTGAACGTCGACCAATTCTTTTTGGTATAGTGACTCTGTGTATTCCTTCCATCTTCTTTTGATGCTTCCTGAGTCTTTTGATATTTTCCCCATATAGTCCTTCAATATTGCAACTTGAGGCTTGAATTTTTCTTCCATTCTTTCAGCTTGAAAAATGCCAAGCATATTCTTCCCTTTTGGTTTTCCATCTCTGGTCTTTGTTCATGTCATTATAATACTTTACTTTGTCTTGCCTAGCCACCCTTTGAAATCTTCTGTTCAACTCTTTTATTTCATCATTTCTTCCTTTTGCTTTAGCTACTCGACGTTCGAGAACAAGTTTCAGTCTCTCCTGGCATCATTTTTGGTCTTTTCTCTCGTGTATTTTTAATGACCTCTTGGTTTCTTCATGTATGATGTCCTTCCACAACTCATCTGGTCTTCTGTCATTAGTGTTCAACCTGTCAAATCTATTCTTGAGATGGCCTCTAAATTCAGGTGGAATATACTCAAGGCCATATTTTGGCTCTTGTGGACTTGTTCTAATTTTCTTCAGTTTCAACTTGAACTTGCATATGAGCAATTGATGGTTTGTTCCACAGTTGGCCCTTGGCCTTTTTCTGACTGATGATATTGAACTTTTCCATCATCTCTTCCCACAGATGTAATCGATTTGATTTCTGTGTATTCTATCTAGTGAGGTCCACGTGTATAGTCATTATTTATATTGGTGGAAAAAGGTATTTGCAATGAAAAAGTCATTGGTCTTGCAAAATTCTATCATGTGATCTCCAGCAATGTTTCGATCATCAAGACCATATTTTCCAACTATCAATCCTTCTTCTGTGTTTCCAACTTTCATATTTCAATCTTCAGTAATTATCAGTGCATTCTGATTGCATGTTTGATGAATTTCAGACCATAGAAGTTGGTAAAAATCTTCAATTTCATTATCTTTGCCCTTAGTGGTTGATGCATAAATTTGAACAACAGCTGTGTTAACTGATCTTCCTTGTAGGTGTATAGATAATATCCTATCACTGACAGCATTGCACTTGAGGATAGATCTTAAAATCTTTTTTTTGATGATGAATCCAACACCATTCGTCTTCAAGCTGTCCTTCCTGGCATAGTAGACCATATGATTGTCTGATTCAAAATGGCCAATAGCAGTCCATTTCAGCTCACTAAAGCCTAGAATATCAATGTTTATGCATTTCATTTCATTTTTGACGACTTCCAGTTTTCATGGATTTATACTTTGTACATTCTACATTCTGATTATTAATGGATGTTTGCAGCTGTTTCTTCTCATTTTGAGTCATGCCACATCAGCAAATGAGGGTCCTGAAAGCTTGACACTATCCATGTCACTAAGGTCAGCTTTACTTTGAGGAGGCAGCTCTTCCCTAGTCATCTTTTGAGCGCCTTCCAACCTGAGGGGCTTATCTTCTGGTGCTACATCAAACAAAGTTCTGCTGCTATTCATAAGGTTTTCAATGGCTAAATCTTTTCAGTTATAGACTGCCAGATCCTTCTTCCTAGTCTGTCTTAGTCTTAGCCATTAGAGAAATGCTAATCAAAACTACAGTGAGATACCATCTCACCCCAACATTATTGGCACAAACAAAGAGACAGAAAATAACAAATGTTGGAGAGGTTGCAGGGAGATCAGAACTCTTATGCACTGCTGGTGGGAATGTAAAATGGTAAAAAAAACACTATGGAAAACAATATGGCACTTCTTTAAAAGCTAGATATAGAAATATCATGCAATCCAGCAATCTGTCTCCTAGGGATAGACCCTAGAGAAATAAGAGCTGTCACCCGAATAGACATATGCACATCCATGTTCATTGCAGCATTATTTACAATAGCAAAAAGAGGGAAACAAAGTAAGTGCCCATTAACAGATGAAGGCATAAACAAACTATGGTACATGCACACAATGGACTACCATGCAACAATAAAGAACAAGGATGAATCCACAAAACATCTCACAACATGGATGAATCTGGAGGGCATCAAGCTAAGTGAAATAAGTCAATCACAAAAGGACATATACTGTATAAGACCACTATTATAAAGCCCAAGATAAGGCTTACACACAGAAAAAGACCATCTTTGATGGTTACAAGGGAAGGGTGTGGTGGGGAGGGGAAATCACTAACTAGATAGTAGATATGTTAACTGTGGTGAAGGAAAGACAACACACAACATAGATGAAGTCAGCACAACTTGACTAAGGCAAAGCCATAGAAGCTTCCTAGACACATCCAAACAACTTGAGGCACCAAGTTACTGGGTCTGAGGGCTGAGGATCATGGTCTTGAGGGACTTTTGAGTGAACTGGCATAAGGGACTTTTGAGTGAACTGGCATAACATAGTTCAAAAAGAAAATGTTCTGCATCATAATTTGGTGAGTAGTATCTGGGGTCTTAAAAGCTTGTGAGCAGCCATCTAAAATACATGTATTAATTTCATCATGTTTGGAGCAAAGGAGAATGAAGAAAATCAAACACAAGGAAAACATGGACCACATGAAGCATAGCCCTCACCAGCCTGAACCCAGAACTAGATAATTCCTGGCTACTACCACCAACCTCTCTGAGAGTGATCACAGTAGAGGGTTCCAGACTGAATGGGAGAAAAATGTAGAACAAAATTCAGATTCACAAAAAAAGACCAGACTTACTGGTCTGACAGAGACTGGGGGAACCCCCCAGGCTATGGCCCCCGGACACCCTGCTAACTCAAAACTAAACCCACTCCTGAAATCCATCTTTCAGCTAAAGATTAAAAAAAAAAAAAGATTAGACAGGCCTATAAAACAAAAAATAACACACTTGAGGAACATGCTTCTTAGTTCAATCAAGTATATGAGAACAAATGGGCAATACCTGCCCAAAAGCAAAGACGAGAAGGCAGGAAAGGACAGGAAAACTGGACGAATGGACACAGAGAACCTGGGATAGAAAGGTAAATGGAGAAAGTGCTGACACATTGCAGGGATTGCAACCAATGTCACGAAACAATTTGTTTGTAAATTTTTGAATGAGAAACTAAGTTGTACTATAAACATTCACCTAAAACACAAAATTAAAAAAAAAAAAATTCCCTAATAATGCTATTTCTCTACAATCTTCTTTTGTAAAGATTAATGTTTATGTAAAAGTTAATTTGTATAAAATGGCTTACAATTAAATATTAATCATGTTAGTAAAGGAGAAAAAAAAGTTTTGTTACACTTAGCTCTTTGTCATATCAGGAGTTTAATACAATTGAAGTCGCATTGGTCAGACAAGGCTAAACATTAGAGGAAGGATTTCCCTGCACATTGCTGTACTGTGAGTACCCCTCCCTCACCTCCATGATCTTTCTAGTAAACAAATGAGAAGGCTTAAAGGGAACTACAAAAAAGAAAAACAAAAACCCATTGCTGTCAAGTATATACTGACTCATGGCAACCTCATGTGTTACAGAGTAGAACTGTTCCATACGGTTTGCTTGACTGTAATCTTTATGGAATGAGATGGCCAGGGTAGATTCAATTTGCCAACTTTTGGGTTAGCAGTAAATCACAACAAATTTCTCCACCAAGGAAACTACAGGAGAGCTCAGTATATGGCCCTAGATCTTATTAGACACAACGTCTGAGACATCTAATAGGTGAAAGGCTAGAGCTGTCTTTAAGACCGAAACAGGAGAGCTGCACTCCCGTTCATGTTGAGTCAAAGCCCATTGCCGTTGAGTCAATTTTGACTCGTAGTGACCCTATAGGACAGAGTAGAACTCCCCCGTAGGGTTCCTAATGAGGGTGCTGGTGAATTCAAACTGCTGACCTTTTGGTTAGCAGCTGTAGGACTTAACTACCATGCCACCAAGGTCCCATGACGAGTCAAAGACACTGTGTTTTCTGTAGACCAGATGTTGGTTATGCAAAAGAGAAAACCAGACTAGAATTTTCTTAGATCATCGTAGAAAGGCTATCTAGAGGGCTAAGGAGACCTCGGCAGAAAGAAGTGGAAAGTATTCCCAGATCCCTAGGAATGAGGGAAGAAATAAGAATCCAGTTTGAGAAGATGCATCTCCTGTGATGGGGGTGCTCCATTAAAACAAAATAAAACTAAACTAAAAACAGTAGAATTCATTAGGGTTTTCAATGGCTGTTTTTTTGAAAGTAGATGCCATATCTTTCTTTTGAGGTTCCTCTGGGTGGATTCAAACTGCCAACTCTTTCGTTAGTAGCTAAGTGCTTAAAAGTTTGTCCCCCCGCCCCCCAAGAACTGCCACAGAACCCATCAAAGTGCCTCAAGAGGAAAAGTCAGTTTTGATCCCTGGTAGACCTCTAGAGCATTGATAATAACTTACCAGAACCAGTCAAATAAGACCTTTTCTCCCCTCTTACCTTTTCTCCCTCCCTTCATTCCACTTCCCAAGCAGCAGTGAGTGGTTGAGGAAATAGAGCTGGCAGAGGAGAGAGCTGTTCAAGCTTCCCTATAGTCCCCCTGGAGACTCTTCCCTTTAAGAGACCCTCACTCAGGGAGAAGAAAAGCTTTCAGCTTAATCAAAATTAAAAATTGTTTATTATTAGAGTAGACTGGTATATTAATGTGGACTGAACATAATAATTACTGAACAGAGAGTCTCTGGTGATAAGTGAATGCAGGACTTTTTAATATCTAAGTTATGGGACATACCTCAAATGTCATCCTGGGCATGAGAAAAATTAACACCCTATAGTACAAGTTTAAGGAGCCCTGGTAGCTCAATGGTTAAGCAGCCAATTGCTAACTGAAAATTTGGTGGTTCAAACCCACCAACCACTTCATGGGAGAAAGGTCCTGGCAATCTGCTCCTCCAAAGATTACAGCCTAGAAAACCCTATGAGGCAGTTCTACACTGTCCGACAGGGTCACCATGAGTCAGAATTGACTCGATGGCACAAACAACAAGTAAGCACAAGCTTGAAGGGAGAGTTGGAGAGAAAAAAAAAGTTGTTTCATGACGGCACCCAATGAATTTTGCTTTTTGAACATAATGGTTACAAGCTCCTTCTGTCTTTAGAGACAGAAGCATAAGACTTATTTAGCAAGTTGTACACAGTTCTTTTAAACATCAATAAAATGGTTTTGTCCCTACAATCTATATTCAGCAGTTATTTGCTGTACTTTTTTTTAAAATAGTAAATTTTACCAGTTCAACCAATGCCCCTACCTACCTCCCACTCTTGTACTTCATTAATGGCCAATAATATTTAGTAGATTTCTTTTTTTAACTTCTCATAGTAAAGCATTTGGGGAAGTGCTATTTGTAACCAATAATTAGATGATTCAATATTTATTTGTATTACCGATTTATAATAGAACTGTTAAATTTTAGCTTTTGTTGGGTGATGACTTCACATCTGGGCCAATGTACAGTTTCTATGGAAACACAGCTGGATTTCTGGCAGGCCCAAACTATTCTTAAATGATGAAGATAGTGAGTTGGATATTTTTCTTCCTTAAAAATGGATCTGCCATCAAGTGAGGAACCTGCTGCGCTGGGTCCTAAGGAACCTGGGCCCTAAGGAACAATGCTAAAACTACATCAGAACAGTAAACATTGCTCTTCATCATAATTAAATGCTGCTGGCAACTCACTTTCCTGTGGTTTGGACATGAGTTATAATGGGCATAATACACAAGAGGTATCAGAATGTGCACTTTTATCCAAAACCAAAACAACCAAACCCACTGCCATTGAGTCGATTCTGACATATAGCGACTCTATAAGACAGAGTAGAACTCCCCCATAGGGTTTCCAAGGAGCACCTGGGGGATTTGAATTGCCAACTTTTTGGTTAGCAACTGTAGCTTTTAACCACTACACCACCAGGTTTTCCCACTTTTTTCCAGAGATTGGAAATGTAAGCCTCGCTTCACAGTACATTGTGTTGTGGTTCCTTTTAATGTGGTACAGAAGACATGCAGCAGAAGAGAATGTTTCACTGGTGTGAAGTGGGTGGTGCTAAGACAATGGGATGGCCTTTCCACTCAAAGAATTATTTTAGTGCAAGTATATTTTAGCAATATTGCAAACCAAAAAAAAAGCATTTCTCAAAGCTGCTGTATAGATGACTGGATTGTTTACCTTGGCTTAAAAAGAAAAAACAGTTCCCTGTTATTCGTATGAAACCCTTTGTTCATGGTTTCTCAGACACTTGACCTGAGGCTAACAAAACCCAAGCAGAACCTGTAGATGAAAAGTTGTTTTAAACCACCTATCTGTGGTTGGTCACAGGCCTATGCTGTCTCTTCCCAGTACCAAGGACAAGGTGCTGCAAGCACCCAAGAAGGATGGGCTATGGAGTGTCTCCCCCAAAGAGGAAGGCTTTGTGGGGGCTGAGGACAAAAATCAAAGACATAAAATATGGTCTTTGTTCTGAAGGCTGGAAGTTTTTCTCGGGACACATTCTCTTTTCAGTTAGAAATTATTCAGATAAGGCTGAAGGGAGGAGAGAGATGGTGAGGAACCTACTGCTTGGGAAGAGTTCTTGTACTTGGAGAACTGAATAGTACCAGTGATCTGCAGCTGCTTAGAACTGGCTCTACCCTGGGAAGAGGCTGGAGGAATACAAAGGTGCTATGGACAAAATTGTGCCCGCTTCCCAAAATATATTTTGGAATACTAACCCCTAAATCTGTGGATGTTAGATCTTTGTTTTTTAATTAGATCACACCCTAGAAGAGTGGCTTCTAAATCTGATCACTTCTGGGTGGAGAAGGGGAGACTGTTGATGCATCGTGGGGTCAGCAACCAATGTCACAAAACAATTCGTGTTCAAACTATTTAATGAGAAACTAATTTGCTCTGTAAATTTTCACCTAAATCACAAACACAAAAAAAAAATTACACAAAAAAAGAACTGAATGGACACAGAAATACGTGCACATATGAGAGGAAGACAGACACTATGTGAGGATTGTCTGCAAGCCAGGCAACCAAGGAACACCCAGGACTACCTACAAGGAAAGAATCAACGTGGCTTAGTGTCTAGAACTGTGAGAAAATAAATGTGCTTCTTTAAAGGCACCCACTTGTGGTATTTCTAACATATCAGTGCTAGGTAGCTAAGACAAAAGTGTTCCTGAGGTTTCCATATTGCCCAATCCTGCTCCTTAGCAAAATTTAGGAATAATGTGCACCTTCCGGCTTCCCCTGTCACTCATCCTTTCGAGGATGCTAATATGTGCTGCTCTCCCATTTAGAAATTTCTTCTCTTCCCCACTCTCAATTTCCCTACCCACTCCGTTGCCTAGATGAACTCATTCTTCAGGTCTCACTTTAATGTTAATCTTCAGAGGAGTTTGTCCAGATTCTCCAACCTTCCAACCCTGTCATTCTGGCTTATAAATCCTCTTTTTCATCTGGCTCTTTACGAATAAAAAAAAAAAAAATTTTTTTTTATCTATATATTCAACATTATCAAAACAAGTACTTTATTAAAATGTATAAATACATGTTTATATATTCAATGCCTATTTCTACCCTTAACCTGTGAGGCCATTATAAGACTTGATTTTTTTTTAATTAATTCCTTTTAAACATATCAGAATATATAAATATAAACATATATTACCCCTCAGAGGCATCAACTTAAGAACTTTTATAATTACACATAATGCTAAAAATGTCTTTGCATTCTTGCCCTGGAATTAGAGTCAAAAGGAGAAATAAACCACGTGTACTTTACATTGGGAGCCCTGGTGGCACAACGGTAAAGCACTCAGCTGCTAACCAAAAGGTTGGTGGTTTAAACCCATCCAGCCAGCACCTCCGTGGGAGAAAGACCTAGTAATTTGCTTCTGTAAAGACTACTGTCAAGAAAATCCTATGGGGCAGTTCTACTCTGTCACATGGGGTCGCTATGAGTCTGAATTGACTTGACAGCACCCAACAACAACAAAAACAACTTTACCCTGTAGATAGCTCCATGCACTACCCAAATAGTACTACCTAATTGAGATACCTTTTTTTCCTCATACTTTGGAATGGAGGCTGCCAAACTAGAGCTCAAGGGCTAAAGCAGATCGAGGGCCTATTTTTGCATGGCCTGCAAACTGAGAATGGTTTCTACATTTTCAAGTGGTTGAAAATAATCAAAAGAAAAATAATTTTTCATGGTATGTGAAAATAATATAAAATTCAAATTTCAGTGTCCATAAATAAATTTTTTTTGTTTGTTTTAAATTAAATTTTATTGGAACATAACCATACACTTTTGTTTACGTATTGTCTACAGTTGCTTTTACACTGCAACAGCAGAGTTGAATAGTTGTAACAGAGACCATATGGCTCACAAAGCCTAAAATATTTTCTATCTGGTCCTTTACAGAAAAAGTTTGTTGACCTCTGTTCTGGAGTCTATACCAGACTTTGAGTGGCTTTGGTGTGTTTTCCCAAAAGTAATCTTTCTCAAATACAACTCTGATCATGTCATGCCCCAGCTTAAACACCTTCAACAGTTCCACTGATCTTAGATACAACCAAGACTCTGACCTGTTTTCTGTGGCTTTAATGATAAGACAGAGCCCCTTTCTTCCTCTCTGGGGTCATCTCTGACCCCTCTCTCTCATGTTCATTTTGCCTCCCACCCTTTGCACATGCTACCCCTTCTATCGATAACACTGCACCTCACCCAACTCTGATTTTGCCTAGACATTTGTTTTTCATACTGCAAGTGGCCTCTCATACATCATTTGACCTTTGAATCATCTCCAACACCCCAAGTCCAAGCTATACATTCCTCCCCTGTCCACTCATAAATCTGTCCTTCTCTTTTACTGTAACTTTGAGGTCAGGGACAATGTCATATTTACCACTATTCCCAGCATCTAGCACATGAGAAAAACATATAAAGAAGGAGAAAGGAAAAAAAGATCTATTTTAATGAAGACACTGACAAGAAGGTTCACTAGTGTCTAAACTGCTTCTAAAATAATTCAGTATATATACTACGAATTGTAGAAAACACAATAAACCCAGATCCTATACTTTAACATAAAATATAATGGCATGTATGTAGGGGAATTCCTATAGACTGATATAGGCAAAGATTTTCAGACTAAACTATTGGTGAAAAAAAATTTTAAATAGCATACCCTTATAGTCTTTCCAATAGAACATTAAAATTCAATAATGTGAGAATAAAGTGATTTTTAACATGGGACTTGAGAGTACATTCTCATTTAATTACACATTTCATTTCAGGTGAAGGGATTCAAAATCAAATTGAATAATTTAATAAAGTAACTTTGCTATGTTGTTTTCCCATCTTAACATAGCTATCTGAATTTCATTAGTTTCTGACCTACAGGTGATATTTTATTTAAATTAAAATTTAAATGCAGTATCCATTATATGTGAATATATGTAATATACTCAAATATAGATATATGTGCACACATGTATTATTCTACACATACTTGTGGTTCAGTGGATTGCTTTTGTGCGGCCTTTCTTGCCATGATCTTGTAACTCCCACCCATGTGATTGGGTGGAACCATGCAAATAGGGTAATCATGGCCCACCAAGGGGATTGGTCAGTTTGCCATCATGTTAGGCTTAAAAGAGAGCAATTTCAGAGCAAAGGATCTCACCATCAAGGAAGAAGGGCCAGGAGTGGAGCGTGTCCTTTGGACCCAAGATCCCTGTGCTGAGGCCCTTTATGACCCAGAGACAGAGAGAGCTGTAACACCACAGACGGCAAAATGATGAGAAAGAGTGGCAGAAAAATGGCAGCAGCAGAGGCAGCAGAACCAGTAGACTGGCAGGAGATCAGCAAGAGATGGTACAGTGGGCTTCCCAGCCCATGAGGCGAGAAACCTGAGTGCCTTCGGGCAAGAGGCTTGCTGCCAGAGAAGGGCGCCTCTGGGCATGTGGTAGAGGTAGGTTTGCCAACCAATAGAGATAAAGCTGAGCATCTTCAGGCTAAGGCTTACTGGCAGAGTAGAGTACCTCAGGGTACTTACTGGCAGAACTAAAAGAACTTTGTAATACTTGCCTGAGGAGGGCAGAGGCCAAGAGGCCAGAAAGAGATGTGTCTGCAGGGATGGCTTAATAAACCCCATAATCGTAAGTATTTATAAGTGCTGTGTGGCCACTGCAAAGAATTATCAAACCCAGCTGAGAAGCAAAGAGTGCCATGGGAGGGATAGTTGGTGTCAGAATTGGTAAAGATGGCAAAGAAAGGAGGCACATCTGACCTCTGCCTCATAGGAATCAGACTTGGGCTTTTGATCTTGATTCTTCTTACCTGTTAAGAAGTTAGAGGAGGTCAGATACCTTGTCTACACCATTTTTACATACTAAATGGCCATCTGTTCTTTCTTACCTTCTCGAAGCCCTCTCTGTTCACAATACCCCACCTACACATTCTTGTATGTGTGTGTGTGTCCACATACACACATAGACAGGCAAACTTCGTTTTCATGAAAGTATTTGTAAACGATTTATCAAGTAGAATTTACTCAAGTTTTAGCAGGAGAGATGGAAAGGGTTTGCAAACTCTTGATTTTATTCTTCCCCAAATAGAACTACTAAGTCAAAAAAAAAAAAAAAAAACCCACTGCCATCAAGTTGATTCTGACTCATAATGATGCCAGAGTAGAACTGCCCCATAGGATTTCTAAGGAGTGGCTGGTGGATTTGAACTGCTGACCTTTTGGTTAGCAGCCAAGCTCTTTAACCACTGTGTCACCAGAACCTCAAATAGAACTCCTACTCCACCATTAATTCCCTTTCTCTCTCTAGATCAGTGTTTCTCATAATTTTTTTTATCAAGATTATATAAGAAATATATTTATCCACTATGCCTACACATAAAACTAAAGCAAACATTTACAAAACAATACTTAATTTGAACTACATATGATATACTGATAGTTCGCGGTCTATTCTATTTCATTTTTTAAAATGCTGATCACCGAGGCAGAGCCAACATGGCACTATAGACAGAAGCACCATGTCTTCCCTCTGGAGCAAAGACCTGAAAAACCAAGTAAAGCAGGTGCAAACATCAATCCCAGAACCCTAAGCAGCAAATGAAGGGATAAAGAACTAGATCAAATACCGAATGGAAGAAACTGACAGAGAACAGAGAACAAGGAGAGTTATAGAGTGGAGGTCCCCTGCCAGCTAAAGCAGCATGGATTCACCTCTTGGAGCACAGCCACCAGCAACCCCAAACAGGGAGTATGGGAAGCAACTTCATGGAGCTCCCAATGGGAGACAGAGCACCCAGCCCTGAGTTGCCTCTACCCCTTCCTGGCAGGCTGTGCTATGCTGCCTGTCAAGAGAGACACCAGCTCACCACGACCCACATTCCTCCCTGCCCTCAGTGGCTAGTTCCCTCAGCACTATATATTTGTTTTTGTTGTTGTTATTTCTTCTGTCTCTCTGCCTTCCTTCATTTCCTTTCTTCCACCCACCTAGCCCTGTGCACCACTCCCCGCTCCTTCTCAACAGGCCATGCTGCAGGGCTTGGCTAGAGAGGCACTGAAACAGCCTCGTCAGGTCTGCCCTGCCCCCACATGCCAGCTCCCTCAGCACGAGATTTTTTATTTTTCTTTATCTTTCCCTTTGTCTGTTTTCCTTCTCCCTCCCATTTAGGCCCTGTGCTGCCTTTGCCCCTTCCTGACAGACTGTGCTGTGCCGCTTGGTGAGAGAGACACCAGCTCACCACCAACCCGGTTCTGTCACGTCCCTCACAGCAATCTCTCAGCACCACATTTTTTAATTTTTTTCTTCTCTCTCTTTTCCTTCCCTCCTTTCCTTTCTTCTACCCACCTAGCCCTGTGCACTGCTCCCGCCCCTTCTTGATGTGCTATACTGCACCACTCTGCTAGAGAGTCAGAAAAACTATAAAGCTCACAGAAGCAAAAATACAGTCAACAGTAGGGGCCCTAATATATGTCTCAAACGGGATACAAACCATAAGTAACAATACAAACCATAAGTAACAATACACAAACATCAGATAATAAGCTAGATAAATGAGATCTTCTAAAAATTAAACACGCTCATCAAAAGATTTCATCAAAAGAGTAAAAAGAGAACCTTCAAACTGGGGAAAAAATTGGCTATGACATATCGACAAAGGTCTAATCTCCAAAACCTATAGGAAAATTCGACACCTCTACAATAAATAGACAAATAATACAAATAAAAAATGGGCAAAGGATATAAACAGACACTTCACCAAAGAAGACATTCAGGCAACTAAGAGACACAGGAGGAAATGCTCAAGATCACTAGGCATTAGAAAAATGCAAATCAAAACCACGATGAGATACCATCTCACCCCATTATTACTGACATGAATCAAAAAAAAAAAAAACCAGAAATAGCAAAGTTGGAGAAGTTTCAGGGAGATTGGAACTCTTATGCACTGTTGGTGGGAATGAAAAATGGTACAACCATTTTGGAAAATGATATGACACTTTCTTAAAAAGCTAGAAATAGAAATACCACTCCTAGGAATATATCCTAGAGAAATGAGAGCTCATTGCAGCATTATTCAAAATAGCAAAAAAATGGAAACAACCTAAGCGCCCATCAACAGATGAATGGAAAAACAAACTATGGTACATCCACATGATGGAATACTATGCAAAAATAAAGAACAAGAATTTGTGAAACATCTCACAACATGGATGGATCTGCAGGGCATTATGCTGAGTGAAATAAGTCAGTCACAAAAGGACAAATACTGTGTAAGACCACTATTATAACAACTCATGAAAAAGTTTACACACAGAAAGAAACAATCTTTGATGCTTAAGAGAGAGGAGAGTAGGGAGGAAAAAAACACTAACTAGACAGTAGATAAGTGGTAACTTTGGTGAAGGGTAAGACAGTACACAACACTGGGAAAGTCAGCAAAGCCAACCAATACAAAGTCATAGAAGCTTCATAGACACATCCAAATTCACCGGCAGACCAAGTTACTGGACTGAGAGCTGGGGACCATGGTCTCAGGGGACACCTAGCTCAATTGGGATAACATAGCTTATAAAGAAAACATTCTACATCCTACTTTGGTGAGAGGGTCTGGGGTCTTAAAAGCTTGTAAGCAGCCATATAGTATACTCCATTGGTCCCACCCCGTCTAGAGCAAGGCAGCATGAAGAAAACCAAAGACGATAGGGAAAAAAAAAAAAAATTTTTTTTTTTTTTTTTTTTTTTTTTTTGGTTAGTCCAAACGACTAATGGAACACAACTATCACTGAGTCCACTCGATGGTACCCGGCTACTACCACTGACTGTTCTGACAGGGATCACAATAGAGGGTTCCAGAATGAGTGGGAGAGAAATGTAGAAAAAAATTCAAACTCACACAAAAAAGATCAGAATTACTAGTCTGACAGAAACTGTAGAAACCTCAAGAGTATGGTCCCCAGACACGCTTTTAACTCAGTACTGAAGTCATTCCTGAGTTTCACCCTTCAGCCAAAGATTAGACAGGCCTATAAAACAAACAGTAAAACACATATTTCAACCACATATACGAGACTAAATGTGCACACCAGGCCAGGGGCAAGGACAAGAAAACAGAAGGGTCAACTAAGTTGGATGAATGGAAATGGAGAACCCAGGGTCGAGAAGTGGAGAGTGTTGACACGTGGCAGGGTTGGCAACCAATGTCCCAAAACAATATGTATAGTAATTGTTTAATGAGAAACTAATTTGCTCTGTAAACTTTAACCTAAAGGGCAATTGAAAAAAAGTAAAATAAATAAAGAAACCGCTGGTCACCTTTTGCTAAATTGATTTATAACGATGTAAACTATAGTTTTCTAAGGGAGCCCTGGTGACTCAACGGTTAACAGCTATGGCTACTAACCAAAAGGTTGGCTGTTTGAATCCACCAGCTGCTCCTTGGAAACCATACTGGGGCAGTACTACTCTGTCCTATAGGGTTGCTATGAGTGGAAATCAACTCGATGACAACAGGTTTTTTGGTTTTAAACTATATTTTGAAAAACACTGCTTCAAACTGTTGTAAAGTCCTATCTCCAGGTTTGTTTATCCTTCATTTTTCAGAACTGTTCTTTTCCTTGCATGAAACCTGGACATAAATCCTACCTTAAGACTGTAAATTCATATTCCTCCCTCCAGTAAGTTTATCAAAGCTTCTTCTCACCAAGGCTAATATCTTCCTACAGTCATTCTCACATCAGCTACTATAAGAAAAAAATGTATTGTTTTTATCCTTACATATTCAAAATATTCTATAAGCAGAAACCTTAGTTAATAAAACACTTTCTACTTAAAAAGAAAAAAACTTCAAATCCATTCATCCAAATCCTGATGTGAATGCTATTTGTTAAGGCAGATGCATTCGATCATATCATTTCAAACTGTAAATGAGTAGTGAGTGCAAAGAAAATGCAAAGCTTTTAAAAATAACCAGAGCTTGAGTAATCAAGTGAAGAATTAGAGAGAAAAAAGAAGTCATAAGAAATCATTTCTGAAAAACAGCATAACTTGGCTCTTGGAAGATGGAAGGATCAGGCAATTCATGTGTAGGTTTGGAAAAAATAAAGCCAGAATGCTCCTTAGAAGCAAGGACAGCAAGACTCACATACTTTGGACATATTATCAGGAGGAATCGGTCCCTGGAGAAGAACATCATGCTTGGGAAAGTAGAGGGTCAGCGAAAGAGAAGAAGACCCTCAACAAGACGGACTGACACAGCAGCTACAACGATGAGCTCAAATATACCTACTACTCTGAGGATGGAGTAGGACCTGGCACTATTTCATTCTGTTATACATAGGGTTGCTATTAGTCAGCACTGCCTCACGGGCACCCGACAACAGCAACAACAACATGAGTAGGTGGCTCTCAGCCTTCCCACTGAAGAAATAAAAGAACAGATTTAACAGGAATGCAGCCAAGAAATTGTCTTTGTAGTATTATTTCTAGAAAGATATAAGTTAACACACCACACTTGTTATAGGAAGCATGTCTCCTTTTCTCAGTTTCACTTGTATTTAAGCGTTACATTTACTTAGAGCCTCCAGAAATTGACACAGAATGTTCTAGCAAGAAGCAGGATGCTACATTTGGAATTGTGGAGGTATTGAGAAATGCTGACCTTTCATAGTGCGTATATTTTCTACCACCTGTATAATTAAAGCAGGATCTGAAATCTTTCAGGTTCTTCTGATTTATTTACATGTTTTATTCAGGGAGGAATTTATTTATTTATGTCTGTTCTTTTGATACTAACTGACTTTGTCAGAATCTTGCAAGCACATCACTGATATATACATCATTTATGATTTCTCAGTTTCCTTAGTACATGTAAGACTCAACATTCATGAATCACAGATAAGGCACTTACTTCAGAGAACATCTTTATTACTAATATTTTAAAAGTGGTATTTTGTGTTTGTAAATGACTTTCTCCTTCAAAAATATTTTCACATACACACAAAAAAGTTCATGCCTATAATTACTATGGTGGGTTGAATAATGTCTCCCCCCCTCCCCAGGTCTACTCAGAACCTCAGGATGTGGCCTTATTTGGAAACAGGGTCTTTGCAGATGTAATTAAGATAAGGATGGAGATAAGATTATTCTGGAATGTGTCATAAACTGAATGAGGGTGTCCTTATGAGAAACAAAAGAGACACCAAACACAGAGAAAGAAGGTGGTGGAAAGATGAAGGCAGAGATTGGAGTAGTATGTCTCCAAGTCAAGAAACACTAAGAATTGCCAGCAACCACCAGAAGCTAGGAGAAAGGCACTGGACAATTTCTCCCTTAGAGCCTCCACAAGGAACCAACAATGCTAATATCTTGATTTTAGATTTCTGGTATCCAGAACTGTAAGAGAATAAATTTCTGTTGTTTCAAAAAACAAACTAACCCTCTGCCATCAAGTCAATTCCGTCACACAGCAACCCTATAGGATAGAGTATAACTGCCCCACAGGGCTTCCAAGGAGCGGCTGGTAGATTTGAACTGCTGACCTTTTGGTTACCAGCCGAACAATTAACCACTGTGTCACCAGGGCTCCTTCCATTGTTTAAAGCTACCCATTTTTGTGGTAATTTGTTACAGCAGCCCTAGGAAACTAATACAATTCCTTAGGAAGTTTATGCAGGGCACTCTAATGGATATGAAAAAGGTACATGAATTGGACTGTATTCACAAGGATCTCACAATCTCACCAAAACTATAAGGCATACACCCTAATCAACAGGACCAGAAAGCAATCCTGAGTTTTCCATGACCTCTCTATCTAGTCAGTATCTTATCACCACAGTGAAAAGGATGGGTATGAGCTCAAGTTGTGAAGTGCCTAACACTGGCTGGGGGACTTTGACAAATTAGTAAACTTTCTAAGACTGGTAATTTTTCCATCTCTAAAATGGAGATGATTATAGTGCCTGCCTCACAGAGTTATTAAAATGATTAATGAGATACACATTGTGAAGAAACTAGCAAAATGTATATGATAAATGAATGTTGCTACTATCGTAATGCAGTTTATCTGCCTGGCAAAATCTATTTTTCCATTCAAAATTCTGCTTTAATGTCATATTTTTGGAAAACCTTCACCTTGCAACTGTTCCTCCATTCTCAATGCTCTCAAAATGCTTTGACTTGCATCTCTTAGTACTTTTATTTTGCATTATCATTATTGGAGCATGGGTCTATCTCTTCATATAGATTATGGACTCCTTAAAGGTAGAGGAAATGTGTTAATCAATGTTCTATTTCTAGCTCCTACCACATGCTTGGAACAGAGTAGGCACTCATATTCCTCCCATGATTGAATAAATGAATGACTCCAGTGTTGGCATAATCTGTTCCTTATTCTAAGTGTTATGAGAATACAATAAATATTAATGACTTTCACGAAGGCCATGTCATTAGCTGCTCAGGTGAATGCTTTAAAATATGAATAGTTGGGGGCTCTTTTGTACCTGTGTTAATGTTTATGAATCATACTTTATCTGGAAGCAGAACAATGATATCAGTTGAGATGGATGCACTAAAGTCATGTTTATAAAATATTGTGTCACAATACCAACATGTTTTCAAAGTCTAGAAATTGGATAACTCAATCTAGTCGGTATTGTGACAAAAATGAAATACAGATGTTAATTAGTCATCAGATGGATAACAATAAATACCTGTCATAATTCTTCACTTTTGGAAGAGTTATGTGATTAACTACAACACTGACAAAGGCCATCATATCATATCGGCTTTTAAGTCAGGGAGTAACCAACTCATTTTGAACTCAAATAGTTATCAAAGAAGAATCATTCCAATTTGTCAAAGTCTTTAAGACAAGAATTCTCAACAGAATGTTCCAAAGAAACTTCGATTACTGAAGTCAATGTACTGACAGACTACTCATCACTGAATAAAAAATTTGCAATGAACAAGCCATTTAGCAATCACATCACAGAGATTTCCAACAAGAACATACAAGAAGGTTAACTTATTCTAGTAGGTAGTCTCTGTGTCATAATAAATGACGGGTTTTCATTACTTTTCTTTCACCTTTCTTATTTTCCTGCCCCATGTTTATTTGCACTTTTTAAATGTCAGAACTTAAATGTCAGAATCCTTGTTTTTAGGTAATTACATGTACTTGTGTCTCAACTCAAGTATAGACTCCCACAGGCTCCACCACTCTTACTGGTCTTTCTATAAACAGTGCCTAGCATAGTGTCTGGCTTATAATAATAGCTCCTAAATGAATAATTGTTGATCAGAATACTTAGACTTTGCCAGCACCAAATTTTCTCTAGTTTTGCAATGATACATTGTTGTTCTAAACCAAAACCAAATCCACTGCCGTCAGGTTGATGCCAAGTCATAGCAACCCTACAGGACAGAGTAGAACTGCCCCAGATCATTTCCAAGGCTGTAAATCTTTATGGAAGCAGACTCCCATATCTCTCTCCCCCCGGAGCTGCTGGTGGGTTCAAACTTCCGATCTTGTGGTTAGCAGCCAAGCTCTGTAAGCACTGCACCACCAGGGCTCATTTTTGTTGTCAGTTGCCATCATATCAGCCCGACTCATAGTGACATTCCATATAACAAAACAAAATGTTGCCTGGCTCTGTGCCATCTTACACTTGAGTCCACTGTTTTGGCTCTTGTGTCAATCCATCACATTGAGGGTTTTCCTCATTTTCACTGACCCTCTACCCTTCCAAACAGGATGTCCTTTTCTAGTGACTGGTCTTTCCTAATGACATTCCCAAAGAAAGCTGAAGTCTCTTCCTCACTTCAAATGAGCAAGACAACTTAGAAATTAAAACTGAGTGGGCCACTTGTCTGGGTACCAGGATGCTCAGAAAATAGGTGGTAGTCAGTGGGTGGTGGCTATTTGGGAAAGAGTTCTTAAAAAATTCTGCTGCCAGTGTTCGCAACACATGATTGAATGATGATAGCTCAACATAAGTACGTAAGGCAGATCGACTCTGCTGTGAATGTTTTACAGCTTAAAGGAACACATCTCCTCCATGTTAAATGCTGTACCGTCAAACCAGTTTCCCTTAGTTGTCATTTCACTTACACTGTTAAATGTCTACCCAGCTTTAATAAACTTTTCTATGAAGTCTAGACAGCTGAAGAATATCTTTCTACTGGAGGCCAGAAAGTCTGAACTGTATATCAAGCTGTTGACATGGCAACAAAGCTTTCACCATTCAAAAGATGAAAATGTAGACCAGATGATTTTAAACGACATTTTTTGAGATGACAATGTTTGATACTATTCTCAAAGCAGCAGCCTATTATCTTTTTCTGCCACTAAATTATCCACTCCAGGTTCATAAACAACTTGTTGTTAGGTGCCTTGGAGTCAGTTCTGACTCACAGCAACCCTATGTAAAACAAAACAAAACACTGCCCAGTCCTGTCCCATCCTCACAAATGTTGCTGTATTTGACCCCATTGTCACAGCCACTGTGTCAATCCATTTCACCCAGGATCTTCCTCTTTTTCACTGACTCTCTTTACCAAGCATGATGTCCTTCTCCAGGAACTGGCACCTCGTGATAACATATGCAAAGTACATGAGACAAAGCCTCACCATCCTCGCTTCCAAGGAGAACACTGGCTGTACTTCTTCCAAAACAGACATGCTCGTTCTTCTGGCAACCCGTGGTATATTCAGTATTCTTTGCCAACACCATAATTCGAAGGTGCCAATTCTTTGGTCTTCCTTATTTATTGCCCAGTTTTTGCATGCATATGAGGCAACTGAAAATATCATGGCATAGGTCAGGTGCATCTTAGTCCTCAAAGTAGCATTTTGCTTTTCAACACTTTGAAAAGGTATTATGCAGCAGATTTGCCCAATGCAACGCATCGTTTGATTTCTTGACTGCTGCTTTCAGGGCCTTGATTGTGGATCCAAGTAAATGAAATCCTTGACAACTTCAAAATTATCCCTGTTTATTATTATTTTTTATTATTATTATGTTGCTTATTGATCCAGTTGTTTTCTGTATGTTGAAGTGCAATCCATACTGAAGGCTGTAGTCTTTGATCTTCATCAGTAAGTGCTTCAAGTCCTCTTTACTTTCTGCAAGCATCTGCATATCATGAGTTGTCAATGAGTCTTCCTCCAATCCTGATGCCACGTTCTTCTTCATATAATCCAGCTTCATGTATTATTTGCTCATCACAGAGATTGAATAAGTATGGTGAAATGATACAGTCCTGACACACACCTTACCTGATTTTAAACCACACAGTATTCCCTTGTTCTGTTCAAACAACTGTTTCTTGGTGTATATATAAGTTCCACATTCTGTTGGATCACCTTTCTTTGGAGCGGGCACAAATACGGATCTCTTCCAGTCAATTGGCCACAAAGACGTTTCATTTTTCACCAACGCCTTCAGAGAGGCTTGGACTTCTTACTTCGATACCATAGCTTCTTGATGATATGCTACCTGCTGAAATGGTCGAACATTGACCAATTCTTTTTGGTACGGTGACTCTTTGTATTCCTTCCATCCTCTTTTGATGTTTCCTGAGTCGTTCAATATTTTTTCTGTAAAATCTTTTAATGTTGCAACTTGAAGCTTTGATTTTTTTCTTCAGTTCTTTCAGCTTGATAAATGCAGAGTGTGTTCTTCCCTTTTGGTTTTCCAACTCCAAGTCTTCACATACTTCTTTATAATACTTTTCTGCATCTTCTTGAGCTGCCCTTTAAAGTCTTCTCTTCAGATCTTTTACTTAATCATTTCTTCCATTTGCTTTAGCTACTCTACGTTCAAGAGCAAATTGTAAGTATCTTCTGACATCCATTTTAGTCTTTTCTTTCTTTCCTGTCTGTTTAATGACCTTTTCCTTTCTTCATGTCTGATGTCCTCAATGTCACCCCACAACTTATCTGGTCTTTGGTCATTAGCGTTCAATGTGCCAAATCTATTCTTGGGATAGTCTTCAAATTCAGGTGGGATATACTCATGGTTGTACTTTGGCCCTCATGGAGTTGTTTTAATTTTCTTCCACTTCATCAGGATGGTCCATTCTTTTACCCCTACACTTATTTCCAACCCATCTCTTCACTTTTTTCTTATCCACATTAGATTCATCAACTCCTTGGTACCCCGTTGTCTTTCAGAAGCACCTACATGAAAAACCTTAATGCTTAAAGTATTCAACTAGCCACTATCTTAAAATCCATATCCAGCAGTTTGTAGAGGTCTTCAATCTTTACCTTATTTGATTGTTTTAAAAAGTTTGATACTCATTACCATTTGTACCTTGAATGCCATCTTACTGTGGTTGTTGTGTTATTACTCTCTTATTTTCTTCCTATTTCCCCAAGCCAGAGGTTGCTCCTGGGCTGCAGATATATACGTCCTACTGCCATTTAGACACATTCACTGTGATGTCATATGAACACTTCAAACCAAAGTGTCCAAAGCTAAATCTATCATCACCCCCAAATCTCATCCTACTTTACTCTGGGGTCTCTATCTCAGGAAATGGTGCTGTCATGTACTAGCTGATACCCTTAATGACTTCCTCTTTTTCATCCCTCATGTCCAGTTATTGACCTGATTCTTCAAGTTCATTAATATTCTCCAGTCCACCACTACCACAATATAGGCACTCATCATATCTTCCCTGGATCATTACAACAGTTGCTAACTGATCTTCTACTTTATAATTCATTACAAAATACATATTTTCCAGTTTTATATCTCCAGACCATCACCTCCTTAAACAGGCCTTCCCTGCTAACCTTACCCAAATCAGGCACTTGCCGTTGTTCTCTATCAGAGCAATCTTTTGGTTTTCTTCATGGAATTCACTGCATTGTATAATTATTTTATTTATAAACACAGACCCATGATGACCTAGACTGTGCCAATCTTGTTCAGCATGGTCTCCTTTGCATATAACAAAGATTGTTATACATAACAGTTAATCAAAAAAATATACATTGAATGAATGAATAAATCAGTGCATACTATACTCCAAGCACTGAGCTAGCCAGTAGGTGTACATACGATTGGGTACAAGACAGAAATAGCCCCTACTCTCACTGAATTTATATCACCTTCTCCAAACTATTTTCCATATTACATCTAGAGATGTTTTTCTAGAATGCAAACTGTCCTGCCCCCCTCCTTGCTGTATTACTTCCAACTCTTTCATGACTATTGATTTCCCGTAGGTGAAAGTCCAAATTCATTAACACTGCTAGCTAGGCCTTTTATTATCTAGCTCCTACTTATCACTCTGGCTTAACACTCCAACACTCTTCTCTTGAATTCTATGTTCCAGCCTGATAAAACTTCTCTCCAATCTGGAGGTCACCATGTTCTCTCTTACCTCTTAGCCTTAGTGCGTGCCTGTGTGTGTGTGTGTGTGTGTTCTCTCTTCCTGCTTTTCCCCACTCCCACCTCCCCAAACCAGGGTAATCAAGCTTAGTTATTAGTTCCTCCAGGAAGTTTCAGGAGCAACCTCTGGTATTCTCTCTCTGTTCTCCCATGGAATCTTGCACTTCTCTTATCATAGTGTCAATTACGCTGAATTGAATACATAATTAAGCTCTATAAGCCTGTCTCTTTCATCTTTGTGATCTCATACCACAGCATAGGTTATTAAGTCTATCACATAAAAACAGAAACTAAACAAATGTTTGTTTAAGAATAACAATTAGAAGCAATTCTCCTCTTAGGAATAGGAGAATAAGTTAATGCATGAAGGGATAGATACTAGTTAGTTATATATATCCTGTAAGGTAGCTATCATTTCAAGTTGCAACATCCATTACAATTGCCCTAGGAAAAGAAGAAATCTCCGAACTAGGGTGTACATACCTAAACAGTAAAGTTTTTGATCTATAAACTGTGCTTTTAGCAGATAGTTTGAGAACTTAACCACCATGAATATAACATGATTTTATGGGGAAAAAAATCTTTCCTTACCTCTCCAGGTAACTAATTAATTAATTAAGTGAAAGAACACTATTCTCCATGAGGACTGGAAAGAAGATGGGACAAGCTATGTGCTGACATTTCTAGGATATAAGCATTAATATATCTGGTTTAAGTAATTCAGGGTCCCCATGAGTTGGAATGGACTTGGAAGCAACTAGTTTGATTTTTTGCTTTTTTTAAGGTAATTCAGGGATTATATCCCAATGAAAAACCGACCCAGATTACTCACTGACTTATATGAATTCATACTACATATTAGATGGCAACGCTGAAACATCTTCAAACTATGTCTTTTTGGAAATGAAGACAGGCTTTTTGATTCAAGCTTGATTGTTGTTGTTGCTGTTAGCTGCTGTCCAGTCAGTTCCAACTCATAGCAACCTTATATACAACAGAACAAAACACTGCCTGGTCACGTGCCCTTCTCATGATCATTGTTATGCTTGAGTCCATTATTGCAGTCACTGTGTCAATACATCTCCTTGAGGATCTTCCTCTGTCTCCATTAGCCTCTACTTTACCAAGCAACACACCCTTCTCCAGGGACTGATGCCTTCTGATAACATGTCCAAAGTGCATGAGACAAAGTCTTGCCAGGCTCACTTCCAAGGAGTCTTCTGGCTGTACTTCTTCCAAAACAGATTTGTTCATTCTTTTGGCAGTCCATGGTATATTCAGTGTTCTTCACCAACACCATAATTCAAAGGCATCAATTCTTCTTTGGTCTTCCTTACTCATTGTCCAGGTTTCATATGCATATAAGGCAATTAAAAACACCAGGGCTTGGGTCAGGCACACCTTAGTCTTCAAGGTGACATCTTTGCTTTTCAACACCTTAAAGAGGGCTTTTGCCCAATGCAATGTGTCATTTGATTTCTTGACTGTTACTTCCATGTGTGTTGATTGTGGACCCAAGTACAATGAATCTTTGACAACTTTAGTCCTTTGTTTATCATAATGTTGATTACTGGTCCAGTTGTGAGGATTTTTGTTTTCTGTATGTTGAGGAATAATCTGTATTGAAGGCTGTAGTCTCTGATCTTCATTAGCAAGTGCTTCAAGTCCTCTTCACTTTCAGCAAGCAAGGCTGTGTCATCTCCATATTGCAGGTTGTTGATGAGTCCTCTTCCAATCCTGATGCTGTATTCTTCTTCATATAGTTCAGCTTCTCAGATTGTTTGCTCAACATACAGATTGAATAAGAATTGTCGGGATACAACCCTGACACACAGCTTTCCTGGCTTTAAACCATGCAGTATCCCTGTGTTCTGTTCGAACAACTGCCTCTTGATCTAGTTACAGGTACCTTATGAGCACAATTAAGTGTTCCGGAATTCCCATTCTTCAAAATGTTATCCATAACTTCTTATGATCCACATAGTTAAATGCCTTTGCATAGTCAATAAAACACAGGTAAACATCTTTTTCATATTCTCAAGCTTGATTAGTTTTAATTATTTGCTATGTAAATGGATTCATTGCATATTGATACATTATGATGGTCTTTTGGCACATCAGCTTGGCTGGGCTACAGTGCCCAGTTACTCAATCAAACACTAATCTAGGTGTTGCTGAAGGTATTTGTAGATGTGATTACAAAATCACAAAAGTCAGTTGACTTCAAGTAAGGGAATTGTCCTACATAATCACAGTGGGGCTGATTCAATCAGTTGAAAGGCCTTTAAGTACAGCTGAGGCTTCCCTGACGAAGAGTAAATATTGCCTGCCAGCAACAGTTTCAGCCTTGTCTGAGAGTCCCAGCCTGCCCTTTTTGATGGCTTGTCCTATGGATTTTGGACTTGCCTACCTAGTCCCCAGAGTCGCATAAGCCAATTTCTTGGAATAAGTCTCTTAATGCATGTCTCCAACTGGTTCTGTTTCTTGGTTTAACCCTGAGTGAAATACACGTTGCCCTCTGTTATTAGGAAAAATTTCCTTAGAATCAGGTTAGTCAGGGAAATGTATAAATGAAATTGAAGACAGAACTCTGTGTAACTGACACTTAGAAAGTGTTAAAAGCAAACAAACAAACACTGGTGTTCATTAGCTTATTTTTGTTTATTATCTGAGCACTTAACCCCAGAAAGTTAAGTTTAGCCATGGATTCTTTAGAAGACATAACTTGAGCTCCCTTATTAAAAATTTGTGGATGACTTTTTGAATAAAGTCTTGATAGAGTCTGTTCAATTACTTAACACACTACTTAGCAATTAAACTGAATCTCAAAATGGATGCTCCATTAAAAAAAAAAAAAGGATCCAGGGGCAAGGTGGCGGACTAGGTGGACGCTACCGCAGATCCCTCTTGCAACAAAGACTCGGAAAAACAAGGGAATCAATCACATACATAACAATCTACGAACTCTGAACTACAAGCACAGACTTAGAGACGGAAAACGAACAAATACGGGCAGACAGCGACTGTTTTCAGAACTAGGAGCCAGCGCACCAGGCAGGTGACCTTCAGAGTCCGATCTGGGGCAGAGCCCAGGGGGGCAGACGGCACAGAAAGGGGGCCCACCCCTTCCGCCCCGAACCCATCCCGGGAGGAAGTTTAGCAGGTTGGCGCGGGCAGCGTAGGGGCGCAGCCGGAGGGAGAAGCACCCGGGAGGCAGTGACTGATCTGGGAGGGGGGAGAACAGCGTCCCAGCTGGGGTGCCGTCCCACCGGGAGTTAGGCGAGAAGCCGACGGGGCGCAAGCGGGGGGAGGGGTCAACTATATTTCCCTAAAGTGACCCCAGGGCGGGGCCCACACGTTCATGCGGGAGAACGCATACCCAGTCCGCGCGTGTGGCGGGGCACACCAGAGGGAGAAATCCCCGGAAGTGTCTGGTCTCAAAGCAGGGAAAGCAGCATCCCAGACGGGGAGCCATTCCACTGGGATCTGGGCGCGCGTGCGCGCGCGGGCGGGGCATGAGCGCGGGGTCCATTTTTATTACCCTGAATTGACCTGGGGGCGGGACCACCTGGTCGTGCGAGTGACGCCCTCCCAGTTTGCGCGAGAGGTGTGGCACACCGGAAGGAGAAGTCCCCGGGAGGAAGTGATTGGTCCCGAAGCGCGGAAAGTAGCGTCCCAGACGGGGTGCCGTCCTGCTGGGACTTGGGCGCGCGCACAAGCGGGGCGTGAGCGCAGGGTCCATTTTTATTACCCTGAATTGACCCAGGGGGCGGGCCCACCTGGCCGTGCAGGTGACGCCAACCCAGTTCGCGCGAGAGGTGTGGCGCTCCGGAAGGAGAAGTCCCCAGGAGGAAGTGACTGGTTCCGGAACGGGGAAAGCAGCGTCTCAACCCGGAAGTCATCCCGCTGGGATTTGGGCGCGCACACAGGCAGGGCGTGACCGCGGGACCCAATTATAATCGCCTGAATAGACCCTGGGGGCGGGCCCACCCGTCCGTGCGAAAAACGCCCACCCAGTGCCCACGAGCGGTGCCGCGCACCGGAGGAAGTCCCCAGGAGGAAGTGACTGGTTTCCGAGCAAGGAAAGCAGTGTCCTAGCCAGGGACCCGTCCAGCCTGGATTTTGGTGAACGGGGGCGGAGCGTGAACGTGGTGTTCAGCTCTATATTCTGTGGTGCTACACTCCTAGCTCTCAGATCCCTCCCCCACCCTCCCCAGGCGACCCTATTAACATCTGAATACCCGGAGCCAGAGAGAGAATTCAGATAGGGATCTGACTGCATTTTTTTTTAGCCGACTACTTGGAAAATCTAGTTTCCCAGTGATGGCTCGGAGACAGCAGTCTGTATCAAACCACATAAAGAAACAGACCATGACAGCTTCTCCAACCCCCCAAACAAAAGAATCAAAATCTTTCCCAAATGAAGATACAATCCTGGAATTATCAGATACAGAATATAAAAAACTAATTTACAGAATGCTTAAAGATATCACAAATGAAATTAGGATAAATGCAGAAAAAGCCAAGGAACACACTGATAAAACTGTTGAAGAACTCAAAAAGATTATTCAAGAACATAGTGGAAAAATTAACAAGTTGCAAGAATCCATAGAGAGACAGCATGTAGAAATCCAAAAGATTAACAATAAAATTACAGAATTTGACAACGCAATAGAAAGTCAGAGGAGCAGACTCGAGCAATTAGAATGTAGACTCGGACTTCTGGAGGACCAGGGAAACAACACCAACATAGCTGAAAAAAAATCAGATAAAAGAATTTAAAAAAATGAAGAAACCCTAAGAATCATGTGGGACTCTATCAAGAAGGATAACTTGAGAGTGATTGGAGTCCCAGAACAGGGAGGGGGGACAGAAAACACAGAGAAAATAGTTGAAGAACTCCTGACACAAAACTTCCCTGACATCATGAAAGACGAAAGGATATCTATCCAAGATGCTCATCGAACCCCATTTAAGATTGATCCAAAAAGAAAAACACCAAGACATATCATCATCAAACTTGCCAAAACCAAAGACAAACAGAAAATTTTAAAAGCAGCCAGGGAGAAAAGAAAGGTTTCCTTCAAGGGAGAATCAATAAGAATAAGTTCAGACTACTCAGCAGAAACCATGCAGGCAAGAAGGGAATGGGACGACATATACAGAGCACTGAATGAGAAAAACTGCCAACCAAGGATCATATATCCAGCAAAACTCTCTCTGAAATATGAAGGAGAAATTAAGATATTTACAGATAAACACAAGTTTAGAGTATTTGCAAAAACTAAACCAAGACTGCAAGAAATGCTAAAGGAGATTGTTTGGCCGGATGACCAATAATATCAGGTACCAGCACAATACAAGGTCACAAAACAGAACGTCCTGATATCAACGCAACTCAAACAGGGAAAGCACAAAAACAAACAAATTAAGACTAATTCTAAAAAATAAATAAATAAACAAAATAATACACACAACAGGAAATCATGGAAATCAATAGATAAACGATCAAAATAATCAAAAAGAGGGACTAAATATAGGAGGCATTGAACTGCCAGATGGAGAGTGATACAAGGCGAAATAGAAGGATACAAGTTAGGTTTTTACTTAGAAAAATAGGGGTAAATAAAAAGGTAACCACAAAAAGGAATATCAATCCCATAACTCAAGAAAAAAGCCAAGAAAAACGTAACAACTCAATAAACACAAAGTTAAACATTATGAAAATGAAGATCTCACAAGCTACTAAGAAAAACGTCTCAGCACAAAAAAGCATGTGGAAAAATGAAATGGCCAACAACACACATGAAAAGGCATCAAAATGACAGCACTAAAAACTTACTTATCTATAATTACGCTGAATGTAAAAGGACTAAATGCACCAATAAAGAGACAGAGAGTCACGGACTGGATAAAAAAACACGATCCATCTATATGCTGCCTACAAGAGACACACCTTAGACTTAGAGACACAAACAAACTAAAACTCAAAGGATGGAAAAAAATATATCAAACAAACAATAAGCAAAAAAGAAGAGGAGTAGCAATATTAATTTCTGACAAAATAGACTTTAGACTTAAATCCGCCACAAAGGATAAAGAAGGACACTATATAATGATAAAAGGGACAATTGATCAGGAAGACATAACCATATTAAATATTTACGCACCTAATGACAGGGCTTCAAGATACATAAATCAAATTTTAACAGAATTGAAAAGTGAGATAGACACCTCCACATATATAGTAGGAGACTTCAACACACCACTTTCGGAGAAGGACAGGACATCCAGTAAGAAGCTCAATAGAGACACAGAAGACCTACTTACAACAATCAACCAACTGGACCTCATTGACTTATACAGAACTCTCCACCCAACTGCTGCAAAATATACTTTTTTTTCTATCGCACATGGAACATTCTCTAGAATAGACCACATATTAGGGCATAAAACAAATCTTTCCAGAATCCAAAACATCGAAATATTACAAAGCATCTTCTCAGACCACAAGGCAATGAAGCTAGAAATCAATAACAGAAAAACTAGGGAAAAGAAATCAAATACTTGGAAAATGAACAATACCCTCCTGAAAAAGACTGGGTTATAGAAGACATCAAGGAGGGAATAAGGAAATTCTTAGAAAGCAACGAGAATGAAAATACTTCCTATCAAAACCTCTGGGACACAGCAAAGGCAGTGCTCAGAGGCCAATTTATATCGATAAATGCACACATGCAAAAAGAAGAAAGAGCCAAAATCAGAGAACTGTCCCTACAACTTGAACAAATAGAAAGTGAGCAACAAAAGAATCCATCAGGCACCAGAAGAAAACAAATAATAAAAATTAGAGCTGAACTAAATGAATTAGAGAACAGAAAAACAATTGAAAGAATTAACAAAGCCAAAAGCTGGTTCTTTGAAAAAATTCACAAAATTGATAAACCTTTGGCCAGACTGACTAAAGAAAAACAGGAAAGGAAACTAATAACCCGAATAAGAAACGAGAAGGACCACATCACAACAGAACCAAATGAAATCAAAAGAATCATATCAGATTACTACATAAAATTGTACTCTAACAAATTTGAAAACCTAGAAGAAATGGATAAATTCTTGGAACAATACTACTTACCTAAACTAACACATTCAGAAGTAGAACAACTAAATAGACCCATAACAAAAAAAAGAGATTGAAACGGTAATCAAAAAACTCCCAACAAAAAAAAGTCCTGGCCCAGATGGCTTCACTGCAGAGTTCTACCAAACCTTCAGAGAAGACTTAACACCATTACTATTGAAGGTATTTCAAAGTATAGAAAAAGACGGAATACTACCCAACTCATTCTATGAAGCTACCATCTCCCTGATACCAAAACCAGGTAAAGACATTACAAAAAAAGAAAATTTTAGACCTATATCCCTCATGAACATAGATGCAAAAATCCTTAACAAAATTCTAGCCAATAGAATCCAACAACACAACAAAAAAATAATACACCCTGATCAAGTGGGATTTATACCAGGTATGCAAGGCTGGTTTAATATCAGAAAAACCATTAATGTAATCCATCACATAAATAAAACAAAAGATAAAAACCACATGATCTTATCAATAGATGCAGAAAAGGCATTTGACAAAGTTCAACACCCATTTATGATAAAAACTCTAACCAAAATAGGAATTGAAGGAAAATTCCTCAACATAATAAAGGGCATATATGCAAAGCCAACGGCCAATATCACTCTAAATGGAGAGAACCTGAAAGCATTTCCCTTGAGAACGGGAACCAGACAAGGATGCCCTTTATCACCGCTCTTATTCAACATCGTACTTGAAGTCCTAGCCAGGGCAATTAGGCTAGACAAAGAAATAAAGGGTATCCAGATTGGTAAGGAGGAAGTAAAGCTATCACTATTTGCAGATGACATGATCGTATACATGGAAAACCCTAAGAAATCCTCCAGAAAACTACTGAAACTAATAGAAGAGTTTGGAAGAGTCTCAGGATATAAAATAAACATACAAAAATCACTTGGATTCCTCTACATCAACAAAAAGAACACCGAAGAGGAAATAACCAAATCAATACCATTCACAGTAGCCCCCAAGAAGATAAAATACTTAGGAATAAATCTTACCAAGGATGTAAAAGACCTATACAAAGAAAACTATAAAACTCTGCTACAAGAAATTCAAAAGGACACACTTAAGTGGAAAAACATACCCTGCTCATGGATAGGAAGACTTAACATAGTAAAAATGTCTATTCTACCAAAAGCCATTTATACATACAACGCACTTCCAATCCAAATACCAATGTCATACTTTAAGGGAATAGAGAAACAAATCACTAATTTCATATGGAAAGGAAAGAACCCCCGGATAAGCAAAACATTACTGAAAAAGAAGAAGAAAGTGGGAGGCCTCACCCTACCTGATTTCAGAACCTATTATATAGCTACAGTAGTCAAAACAGCCTGGTACTGGTACAACAACAGGCACATAGACCAATGGAACAGAATTGAGAATCCAGATATAAATCCATCCATGTATGAGCAGCTGATATTTGACAAAGGACCAGTGTCAGTCAATTGGGGAAATAATAGTCTTTTTAACAAATGGTGCTGGCATACCTGGATATCCATTTGCAAAAGAATGAAACAGGACCCATACCTCACACCATGCACAAAAACTAACTCCAAGTGGATCAAAGACCTAAAGACTAAAAAGATAAAAATCATGGAAGAAAAAATAGGATCTACCCTAGGAGCCCTAATACAGGGCATAAACAGAATACAAAACATTACCAAAAATGATGAAGAGAAACCAGATAACTGGAAGCTCCTAAAAATCAAACACCTATGCTCATCTAAAGACTTCACCAAAAGAGTAAAAAGACCACCTACAGACTGGGAAAGAATATTCAGCTATGACATCTCAGACCAGCGCCTGATCTCTAAAATCTACATGACTCTGTCAAAACTCAACCACAAAAAGACAAACAACCCAATCAAGAAGTGGGCAAAGGATATGAACACACATTTCACTAAGGAAGATATTCAGGCAGCCAACAGATACATGAGAAAATGCTCTCGATCATTAGCCATTAGAGAAATGCAAATTAAAACTACGATGAGATTCCATCTGACACCAACTAGACTGGCATTAATTCAAAAAACACAAAATAATAAATGTTGGAGAGGCTGCGGAGAGACTGGAACTCTCATACACTGCTGGTGGGATTGTAAAATGGTACAACCACTTTGGAAATCCATCTGGCATTATCTTAAACAGTTAGAAATAGAACTACCATACAACCCAGAAATCCCACTCCTCGGAATATACCCTAAAGATACAAGACCCTTCACACAAACAGATATATGCACACCCATGTTTATTGCAGCTCTGTTTACAATAGCAAAAAGCTGGAAGCAACCAAGATGTCCATCAACGGACGAATGGGTAAATAAATTGTGGTATATTCACACAATGGAATACTACGCATCGATAAAGAACAGTGACGAATCTCTGAAACATTTCATAACATGGAGGAACCTGGAAGGCATTACGCTGAGCGAAATGAGTCAGTTGCAAAAGGACAAATATTGTATAAGACCACTATTATAAGATCTTGAGAAATAGAAAAAACGGAGAAGAACACATACTTATGTGGTTACAAAGGGGGGAGGGAGGGAGGGAGAGGGCTTTTTATTGATCAATCTGTAGATGGGAACTGCTTTGGGTGAAGAGAAAGACAACACTCAAAACAAGGAAGGTCAGCCTAATTGGACTGGATTAAAAGTAAAGAGGTTTCCGAGATAAAATGAAAGCTTCAAAGGTCAGCGAAGCAGGGGCTGGGGTCTGGGGAACTTGGTTTGAAGGGACTTCTAAGCCAATGGGCAAAACAATTCTATTATGAAAACACTCTGCATCCCACTTTGAATTGTGGCGCCTGGGGTCCTAAATGCCAACAAGCGGCCATCTAAAATACATTAATTGGTCTCAACCCACCGGGAGCAAAGGCAAAGGAAGAACACCAAGGTCACACGACAACTAAGAACCCAAGAGACAGAAAGGGCCACTTGAACCAGAGACCTACATTATCCTGAGACCAGAAGAACTAGTTGGTGCCCGGCCACAATCGATGTCTGCCCTGTCAGGGAACACAACAGACAACTCCTGAGGGAGCAGGAGACCAATGGGATGCAGACCCCAAATTCTCATTAAAAGACCACACCTAATGGTATGATTGCGACTAGAGGAATCCCAGAGACAATGCTCCCCAGAACTTCTGATGGCACAGGACAGGAACCATCCCTGAAGACAAATTATCAGGCATGAAAAGGACTGGTCAGTGGGGGGGAGAGAGATACTGATGAAGAGTGAGCTAATTAAATCAGGTGGACACAGGAGAGTGTGTTGGCAACTCTTGACTGGAGGGGGGATGGGAAGATAGAGAGAGAGGGAAGATGGTAAAATTGGCACGAAATGAGAGACTGTAAGGGCTGACTCAATAGGGGGAGAGCAAGTGGGAGAAGGGAGTAAGATGTATGTAAACCTACATGTGACAGACTGATTGGAATGGTAAATGTTCACTTGAAGCTTAATAAAAATTAATAAAAAAAAAAAGTCTCCTGATGGTCAAATTGATTATATCTCATATTTTTAATCTGATTAAGTGATATCAGTAGGCTACCATCAAAGAAAGACAAGAAAAATTTCATATCCTATCACTGAGGTCATCCTTTATCTAAAAATCAAATTCATCCACTTGCTATTGCAGGTAGAAACACAAAAAAATTTCCTTTTCTTTACTGTTTCTTTTCTTTCATCAAAAACTGGGTTGTCTCTTCAAGTTCCGCCGGAGACATATAGGTCACCAAATACTAATGACAGATGTCAGAGCTGTCTACTCCTGCCAAGAGAGGGGACAAAAATTTTCTGGACCAAAGACAAATTCAATACATATTACTTTCCAAGAACTCTAGGCATGCCTGGATTTTTAAAAATGCTATACTAAGTTAAATTAAATTTTGTTGTTGCTTTTTTGTGTGTGTGTGTGTGTCCGTATCTGATTCAAATAGAAAGTAACACTGATAGAAGTTAAAGGAGTCAATGGAGCTGAAGGCAGGGTGCAGATTGGTTTGAGTAAGTTATAAGTATTTTATATTGAGAAGTTTTTTTCTGAAAGAGTCATATCAGAAGAGTGGTGTGGAACAAGCATTCTATTTTACCCCACATACTTAGCTTACTGTGAGGGAGAAAGGACCCTTCCCAGTCCTGCTATAAATCTCCATTCTTCAGCATGTTCATGCCTGCATATGCTCCATAGGAGAGAGAAGCAGAGTTCTCAATGCTACACAAGCAACCCCTGCATTTGGGAGATTGCCACGAAATAGGTCCCCTTTATTTGCAGAGAACCACCAATTCACAATAAAGAACTGGTAAGTGAATGAGTTCTCTTTTGAATATATTTGAGGTAGGAGGCAAACCCAGGGTATCCAGTAAAATGATGTTAACTGCACAATAGTGTCATGGGCAGACTCATGGGTCTTGTTTTACTTGTGCTCCTGCCCCCTCTGCCAAACTCGAGATCACCCCACCACCTCCCCTCCCAGCCCCACCACGCCAGCCCATAATACAGTCACTTCTTAGCACTGTAGGAACAAAGGGGCTCCAGCTCTTCTGCCAACTCTGGCCCAAGCTGAAGCATCCTGTGTGTGCGATGGTGGTGTATAGTGTGGTATGGTGAACTGAGCATGAATGTAGGAGGCTGATTATTATTTTCAGTATTATTAGTATCTCACAGTGAGTATGCTACATGCTGCGTTAAGCATGTAACATCCATTTTCTAGTGTAATACTATAGTAATTCTATGGATTAGAGTTATTACTCTTTCTATTTTATAGATGATGAATCTGAAAACACAATGTTCAAGAACATAGATTTAGAAGCTATGAAAATTTGGGCAGATGACAAAGCTTCTGTGACTTGCCTTTTTTTCTCTCGACTCTCAAGGTCTTGCTTCTGAACTCCTTCCTTTATGATCTCTCCCTGCTTCCCCAAACATTCCAATTCAATATGCTCTGAGTCACTGAAAATTTATGTAAGTATCAAAAACAAGAGAACCCTTATAATATTACAGTTGAAACACAATATTTTAGAGTTCTACCACAAGCTTTCATCCCAACTCGATGGTTAGGTGCCATTGAGTAGGTTCCAACGTATAGCAACCCTACAAGCAATAGAATGAAATGCTACTCTGTCCTGTACCATCCTCACAATTGTTGCTATGTTTAAGCCCATTGTTGCAGCCACTGTGTCAATCCATCTTGCTGAGGGTCTTCCTCTTTTTCACTGACCCTCTACTTTACCAACTATGATGTCCTTCTTCAGGAATTTGTTCCTCCTGATAACATGTCCAAAGTACGTGAGATGAAGTCTTGCCATTCTTCTAAGGGGTATTCTGGTCATACTTCTTCCAGTACAGATTTGTTTGTTCGATGGTATATTCAATGTTCTTCACCAAATGCATCAATTCTTCTTCAGGCTTTCTTACTCATAAATAAGAAAATACAGCATGGTTGTTCTTTGCATAGAATCACCTTGTGCAAAATAGCAATGTTCCACTCCTTGAGAATTTTTTAATTAAAAATATGATTGTAATATCATTACTTTGTTAAGAGCAATGAGCCCACAGCTGAAAGGTTTATTTCAACCTCTACCCTCCCCACACCCCTGCACCCTCATCTTCTGACACTCTAAAAAATATCTTAAGAATCGAGTATCTAATACCAGCAACACCAAGACTAAGTGAATCGGTGAATCCAAAATAATGTCAATGGGATTTATTATTGAAATGAACAAAATCCTAAGGCATTGCTAAGCCCTGAGAATCACATGTCAATGACAACGCCTCGTTCTTAACCTGTCCCTTCTACCAAACGAAATGCGCTCTTCCATTCTAAACCATTATTCTGTTTTAGGTTATCTTGCCTCTAATCATTTTCCATGAATGTCTTAAATTTATGTTTTTTCTGAACCCCTATCTAATAGAATCATTATCATTGATATTATCTTTATCATTACCATTATATATTATTGTTAATATAATAAATGATAATGAGTATTAATTATTAATGAATATTATCACTAATATTCAAGCTGGATTCAGGAGAGGACAAGGAACCAGGAATATCATTGCTGATGCCAGATGGATCCTGGCTGAATGTACAGAATACCAGAAAGATGTTTACCTGTGTTTTATTGACTATGCTAAGACATTCAACTGCTGTTGAATGCTAAGACATTCAACTGTATAGATCATAACAAATTCTGGATAACATGGTGAAGAATGGGAATTCCAGAAAGCTTAATCGTGCTCCTGAGGAACTTGTACATAGATCAAGAGGCAGTCATTCAAACAGAATAAGGAGATACTGCTTGGTTTAAAATCAGGAAAGGTGTGGGTCGGGGTTGTATCCTTTCACCACACTTATTCAATCTGTATGCTGAGCGAATAATCTGAGAAACTGGACTGTATGAAGAAGAACAGGGCACCAGGATTAGAGGAGGATTCATTAACAGCTTGCGATATACAGATGACACAACCTTGCTTGTTGAAAGTGAAGAGGACTTGAAGCACTTGCTGTTGAAAACCAAAGATCAGAGCCTTCACTATGGATTACACCTCAACTTAAAGAAAAGAAAAATCTTCACAACTGAACCAATAAACAACATTATGATAAACTGGTATAATATTGCAGTTGTCAAGGATTTCATCTTACTTGAACCCACAGTCAAGGCCCCTGAAAGCAGCAGTCAAGAAATCAAATGATACATTGCATTGGGCAAATCTGCTGCAAAACACCTCTTTAAAGTGTTGAAAAGCAAAATGTTACTTTGAGATCTAAGGTGCACCTGGCCGAAGCCATGGTATTTTCGATCGTTTCAAATTTATGTGAAAGCTGGACAATGAATAAAGAATACTGAAGAAGAGTTGATGTTTTTGAATTATGGTGTCGGTGAAGAATACTGAATACACCATGGACTGCAAGAAGAAGAACAAATCTGTCTTGGAAGAAGTTCAGCTTGAATGCTCCTTAGAAGCAAGGATGGTGAGACTACGTCTTAATTTACTTTGGATATGTTATCAGCAGGGATAGTCCCTTGGGAAGGACATTATTCTCAGTAAAGCAGAGAGTCCTTGGAAAAGAGGAAGACCCTCAATTAGATGGATTGACACAAAGGCTGCAACAATAGGCTCAAACATGGCAATGATTGTGAGCACAGCATAGGACGGGGCAGTGTTTCGTTCTGTTGTATATAGGGTCTCTGTGAGTCAGAATTGACTCCATGGCACCTAACAACAACATGTAGTAGAATAAAAGATATCGCAAATGCCTGGAGCCATAGACTTTCATGTGCTGGACTTTTCATGTGTAAAAAAAAAAAAAGATTTCACGTGATGTTCCATTTTTTCTTTGTTTTATGAAACCACATTTAAAATACAAAGAAGTGAATTAAATCCAAATGGAAAAAACTGGCAGTTTTTTCCAACCTTCACCTACTTAATCAAAAATGTCCCAGATCTTTAAATCATCTGGGAACAAAGTTAATTCCACTCTCTAGGACAAATCATCCCAGGTGGAGGATTTTCTATTCCTGCCTCTTTGACACTTAACCTAATATTTGGAGCATTTGCTCAATTTTCTAAAAATAAAAATATCTGTTAACTGCAACATGGTCACAGGAAAGAACATATGATCTGGAGTTAAAGGACTCAGGTTTGAGTTTTGCTTATGCCAACCTCTTGCCACCTACTCTTGGGAAAATTAAATAATTTTAAGTCTGTATTTCTCATTGAGAGTATTAATAAGATCTAATTTAGGGGGGCTGTTGTCAGAATTAAGAAGATTAGTAAAGTGTAAAGAAATTATAAAGCTATATACAAAGGTTAGTATTATATCAAGGTCCCTGGGTGGTACAAATGGTTTACACTTGACTACTAACCAAAAGGTTAGCGGTTTGCGCACACCTAGTAGCATCACAGAAGAAAGGCCTGGCAATCTGCTTCTATAAATATCACAGCAATTCTCTGTAACACATGGTGTCACCTTGAATCAGATTGACTCAATGGCAATGGGCAGTATTATATCATTACAATTTTTATCCATATGATACTTTTATATCATTGTGCAGTCTTTCAAAAATTTCATTTTTTAGTCAGGTCATCTTGGTTTTTGTGAAGCAGAAATATTACACTAGTCACAATCACTGGAATTTATGAATTTTAAAAAAGGAAACATTTAAACTGAGAGTTGATGACTTCAAAATTACATGCAAAATATATGACTATGATTGACAAACTATTGGTTGTAATTTACCTTTCTTCTAAAAAGATTTGAAATACACCTATGGAAAGGATAAAAGTACTAGCTTGACTCCAAAATGCACAAGGAAAAAAAAAGTCAATTGTTACCCCTAAATAAGGAGAGTAGAGAAAATTTGACAAAGGAGGAGAGATACCATAAATATTTATTTAGGTTCTATTTTATTAGCCAGGCACATTTAACACAGCCATGTAGAAAATACAGCAATGTAGAGAAAGGAAACATATTATAGAGGATGTTAGTCTTGTTAACGTTGTTTTTCTATGTGAATAACCAATGCTACCTGCTTGTGAGTGCCTTAAAACTACGAAATAAAAGATAATTCCAAAAGTTAACATTTTACGCCTTCAGTGCATATGATATTTTTTAACAAAAATATATATATATATATACATTTTTTTCAATAGAAATGCAGTTCCTATCAGTGCACTCTAAATAAAGGTTGAAAAAATATTTAAGAAATATCAGTTCAAAGGCGTGTCATGTTATTAGCCATCTTGGGTTACCAACATGGGTTACCAACGTGGAGCATTGAGTCACTTGGTGGGGAAGTTGCCTTTCTAATCTCCCTGTGTTATCCAAGTCACTGTAACCCACAGGATTTATGGCTTACTACTTCATCTCAGGCCTCAACCACCTACAGCTCTGCACAGGGAAAGTCTGATGACAGTGCATCAGGGTAACCTTTAAGGATAAAATAGAAGTCACAGAAGGGTGGCAGGCAGCTGAGGACAGTGTATGTACGAGGAGAAGAGGTCTTTCAGGACGGGGAGGTATGTAGGAAATCATCAGAAGCTGATTAGAATAAAAACTTAAGCGTCTACGTCAAACACAGTGCATTATCTCTGAAATTTGCAACAACTGGACAGGGCAAATATTGCAAACTCCACTTTACAGATAATAAAAATATAGTCTCAGGGGAATAACTTAATATATAATAAATAAATAACTTGCCATGGTCCCACAGACAATAAGTATTTGGGCTGGGAATCAAACCCAGGCCTTACTAACCCCAAATGCCTTTTTTTCTTTCTGGGCTGGGCTCCTAAAATAAATTGGCTGTCTATATTCTTGACATACATATGGGGTTTTGGTAGTGTTTGATGATTATGACCAGGTATCTACGAATGCCTATATCATGTCCTGCCCATTTTTCTTTCTCTCTGCAGGGAGGTAGAAATTGAAGAACCACTTAACCAATAAGTATGCAGGTACTTAAATTAGGGCTCTAGTAAAAAAGATTATTTGAAGTATGTGAGTTGGGCCTCTAACAAATTCCAAATCTTTATTTTAGGACCAATGGGATCAAGTATATTCTCGTGAAAAAGAGATTAGGATTGAAACTGAGATGAAGAGACAGAGTGAGAGAGATGAGAATGAGTGTGCGCGTTAACCAAGCTCCAAAAGGGGCCCTAAGACCACTTACCCATCCAGCCACACAAAACAAGGAGGAAAATAATAAACAGACATAGTTTTATGCCTTTTGAGGAATAATGACTCTGCAACTGGTAGCATCCAGATCTCAGGCCTGCTATAGGAGCTCTGTCTCCTGTTCGGTGGGACTGTCTATAAAGAAGGTAGAGGACTAGAAATGAAAACTGGTCTGGTGGCAAGACAGGAATACAATCATCCTTCCCTATCAGGTGCACATCTTCAACCTTCTCTTCCCCTGCCTGGCATCGGTGTTACCTCCTGTTCTCTGTCTGTTGCTCCTAACCCATTCCTCTGCTTAAACCCAGAGCAAAAGAGGCCCCCAGGAGGAAGGGTCCTGGAGTGTCAGTCTTGATTTTGTTTCTTAGGATATAGAATTATGGTGAAACAATACAACCCTGATGCACACTTTTCCTGACTTTAAACCAATCAGTATTCCCTTGTTCTGTCCAAACAACTGCCTTTTGATCTATGTAAAGGTTCCTCAAGCACAATTAAGTGTTCTGGAATTCCCATTTTTCTCAGTGTTATCCATAGTTTGTTATGATCCACACAGCCGAATGCCTTTGCATAGTCAATAAAATACAGGTAAACATCCCTCTGGTATTATCTGCTTTCAGCCAGGATCCGTCTGACATCAGCAATGATATCCTTGGTTCCACGTCCTCTTCTGAATCCAGCCTGAATTTCTGGCAGTTCCCTGTGGATATACTGCTGCAGCCACTTTTGAATGATCTTCAGCAAAATTTTGCTTGCATGTGATATTAATGATACTGTTCTATAATTTCCATATTCAGTTGGATCACCTTTCTTGGGAATAGGCATAAATATGGATCTCTTCCAGTCAGTTGGCCACGAAGCTGTCTTCCATATTTCTTGGCATAGACGAGTGAGCACCTCCAGCACTGCATCTGTTTGTTGAAACATCTCAATTGATATTCCATCAATTCCTGGAGCCTTGTTTTTCGCCAGTGCCTTCAGAGCGGCTTGCACTTCTTCCTTCAGTACCATCAGTTCCTGATCATATGCCACCTCTCGAAAAGGTTGAATATCGACTAATTCTTTTTGGTATAATGACTCTGTGTATTCCTTCTATCTTCTTTTGATGCTTCCTGTGTTGTTTAATATTTTCCCCAATAGAATCCTTCACTATTGCAACTCGAGGCTTGAATTTTTTCTTCAGTTCTTTCAGCTTGAGAAACGCCGAGCATGTTCTTCCCTTTTGGTTTTCCATTTCCAGCTCTTTGCACATGTCATTATAATACTTTGTCTTCTCGAGAGGACCTTTGAAATCTTCTGTTCAGTTCTTTTACTTCATCAATTCTTCCTTTTGCTTTAGCTGCTCGACGCTCAACAGCAAGTTTCAGAGTCTCCTCTGACATCCATGATTGCCTTTTCTTTCTTTCCTGTCTTTTCAGTGACCTCTTGCTATTTAATCTATATGCTGAACAAATAGCATACCTATTTAATCTGTATGCTGAACAAATAATCCAAGAAGCTGGACTATATGAAGAAGAACGGGGCATCAGGATTGGAGGAAGACTCATTAACAATCTGTGTTATGCAGATGACACAACCCTGCTTACTGAAAGGAAAGAGGACTTGAAGCACTTACTAATGAAGGTTAAAGCCCACAGCCTTCAGTATGGATTACACCTCAACATAAAGAAAACAAAAATTCTCACAACTGGACCAGTGAGCAACATCATGATAAATGGAGAAAAGATTGAAATTGTCAAGGATTTCATTTTACTTGGATCCACAATCAACAGCCATGGAAGCAGCAGTCAAGAAATCAAAAGACGCATTGCATTGGGCAAATCTGCTGCAAAGGACCTCTTCCAAGTGTTGAAGAACAAAGATGTCACCCTGATGACTAAGGTGCGCCTGACCCAAGCCATGGTATTTTCAATCATATCATAGGCATGTGAAAGCTGGACAATGAATAAGGAAGACCAAAGAAGAGTTGACGCCTTTGAATTGTGGTGTTGGCGAAGAATATTGAATATACTATGGACTGCGAAAAGAAAGAACAAATCTGTCTTGGAAGAAATGCAGCCAGAATGCTCCTTAGAGGCAAAGATGGCGAGACTGCATCTTACATACTTTGAACATGTTCTCAGGAGGGGTCAGTCCCTGGAGAAGGACATCATGCTTATCAGAGTACAGGGTCAGCAGAAAAGAGGAGGACCCTCAACGAGGTGGATTGACACACTGGCTGCAACAATGAGCTCAAGCATAACAATGATTGTAAGGATGGCGCAGGACCAGGCAGTGTTTTGTTCTGGTGTGCCTAGGGTCGCTATGAGTCGGAACTGACTGGACGGCACCTAACAACAACAGGATATAGAAAATCACACCAAAAATGCCTTGCAGACACCCCATCCCCCTTCCTCTGCTATGGCAAGCATCACCATGATCTTCCCTTTAACTCTTCCTATTGGGATTAAAAGCCTAACATTCTACAGAGATCAGGGAGACATGAATGGACCTGTGCTGCAGACCCCTGGGAAAGCCTGCCTGCGACTTCACACAGGCCTGCACATTTGAGTATGGAGTACGTGGAAAAGAAGGGTGCTCTCAGAGTCCCTGGGTGGTGCAACCATTAATACAGAAAGGTTGACAGCTCAAGTTCACCCAGAGGCTCATTAGAAGATAGACCTACTTTTGAAAAATCAGCCACTGAAAACCCTATGGAGCACAGAAAAACCTATGCATCCTGGAAAAAGATTGAAAGTAGACAAAAGGCTAGATCTAACTGATAAAGAGAAAAAAAGTTGGGGGGGGGGTCATTTCATCGTGCCATTTCTAAGTATAGTTATTGAGGTTTTTTGTTTGGTTGGTTTTGTTTTTTTGTCTTTCCGCACGTCATTCCTCAGGAAGAAGAATATATTACATTGTTAAGATAAAAATTCAGACTGCTTTAATGAAAAATAAATTTCTGAGCATTTTCCACAGAAGAATTTACCAACCTCCTGCATCTTTCACCATGCTATTTCTATGGCTTTAAACTTTCCAATATTTCTATTTCAGATAAGCTGGCCATTCAGAGTTTGTTTCTTAAATTTTAATTCTCTTGAAATACACATACTGGGTTAAATAAATCCTCAAAAAAGGAATCAGGGGTGTGGGGGGGGGAGACAGAACACCATAAAATTTCTCATAAAATGACAAATTACTTTTTAAAATAAATTTTATGTGCTACATATGCTACAGGGGAGCCCTGGTGGCACAGTGGTTAAGAACTCTGCTAACCAAAAGGTCAGCAGTTCAAATCCACTAGCTGCTCCCTGGAAACCTTACGGGGCAGTTCTACCCTGTCACTATGAGTCAGAATCAACTCGACGAACAACAATGGGTACGGGTATGCTGTAGGAGCCCTGACAGAGCGGTGGTTAAAGCACTCAACTGCTAACCAACAATTCAGCGTTTTGAACCCACCAGCTGCTCCACAGGAGAAAGATGTGGCAGGCTGCTCCCATAAAGATTACAGCCTTGAAAACCCTACGGAGAAGTTCTACTCTGTCTTATAGGGTGGTTTTGAGTTGGAATTGACATGACAGCAGTGGGTTTAGATGTGATGTATGCTATGAAAGAATTCAAAGCAGCAGTTTAAAAAAAAAAAAAAAGGAATTAGTTTCCTAGAGAAAGGAACCATAATTCAATGACCTCCTTTGTCATCTTTTAAAAAAAAAAATCTTTAACTAGGACAATTATTTTGTACTTTAAACTGAACCCCAAATCATTCTATGCTACTTTTCACAGTGCTTAAAATTCAGTAATAAGAAATAGTCTAAATAATGAATATAACGGCATCACTGAATATTTTTAAATGCATGTATTTTTCAAGTGTTCATTTATTAATAAAATAGTACATGGCACTGTTTAAAGGGCCAGGCTTATATTAAGGGTAGGATTTAAGGAACCTATAAAAACATGGCCCCTGTACTAATAGGCTATGAGGGTATGTCTGAATGTGTTACCTAAAGTTTCAAGGGCAGGCCATAGAGTGGCTGGAAAACAGGGCTGCTGCCTTGCACCTTAGCTCTGTTCCGTTCTACCTACTCCAGAACTCTGTGCGCAAATAAAACTAGTGTTGAAAGCTTGTGATGGTGAGCATCCCCAAAACACATACAACCAAGTTTTCTAAAGGGCTCTAATGTTTGACCTTTTAAAATTCTTAACAAACTGGGCATTTCTCAAAATATCTCTTACATTATCAATTTGGTTATCTCTTCTTTTATAAGAAAACAGTTAAATTAAATCTTAATTATATCCAAATTATCATAAATTCTAAATTAATAAAAATTAATGGAATTTGTGACATTTGAAGGATGACTTTCTCAGCAGGGTACTGAAAAAGATGGTTGCTGTTGAGTCGACTCCAACTCATGGGGACCCCCTGTGTGTCAGAGAGAACTGTGCTCCATAAGGCTTCCAATGATTGATTCTTTGGAAGAAGAGCAACAGGCCTTACTTCTGAGGCACTTGTGGGTGGACTCAAACTTCTAACATTTTGATTAGCAGCTGGGTGTTAACATTTGCACCACCCAAGAGCTCCGTTAGAGTGCTTCACACTCTAATCTCAGACCCACCTATGAATGTGATGGCTGGGCTCCACAATCCACACTCATCTTGTGGGACCTATGAGGTTACACAAAAATGTAGACAGTGGACTAAATGTGCTCTGCAAATGATTTTAAAACATATTCTTTTTCAAATGAGAGTGTACATATTAAGAAAAATAGGAACGAAATACATCCCAAGAGAAATTTTTCTGGGTTCACATGCATGTTCTTGGCTAATCCTGAAATCTTAGGAGATTGGGATACAGTGGTAAATGCTTTCATCAACAGAAGCCTCTGTGTAGACAGGTAGGTGGTTCAAACTCACCCAGAAGTACCTAGGAATACAGGCCTGGCAATCTGCTTCCAAAAGGTCCCCCCCTTGAAAACCCTATGGAGCAGTTCTACTGGACACACATGAGGTGGCCATGAGTCGGAATCAACTCAGCATTTTAAATGGTAGAGGTAGATCTGCATTTTCCTTATATCGCTCACATCATCAAACAGCCCAGAAATGAGGCGCTTCTGAAGTTCCTGCTAATTCACCTTATAAATTAACACATACACAATGGTAGAGAGAAGACTGGCTGTTATCAGTTTGACAGTATCTAGTTATCACTTCTTTGAAAGCTGTAGATGCATGCAATTAACGCTCAATAAGAACATTATATTCAAAAATAACACATAATCTACAAGTGTTGAAGAACAAGAGAGTTCATTTTGATGAAAAGTTTGATATAAATAGTAATTGAGAAAAACTACTTCTTCTTCATTTGAAGGATTTTTGTGATTCACACACAAAGGATAAGGGAATTAGCAAAGTGTGACAGTAATTAATGCTCCAATATCCAAATGTTTGGGAATTTAGGTCAGGGATAACACTCTTGGTAAGTTTTTCTAATTTCCTCTTTCCTGTGGAGTTCAAATTTAAGCTATAGACTCAAGTTTCAGAGTTTAAAAAAGTCTTCAGAATCTTGTTAAATAGAAGCTAGGTAATGCTTCTCTCTTATCCACTGTGATTTAGCCATGTGTCGTTAGCTGCTGCGGAGTTGGTTCAGACTCATGGTGATCTCCCGCACCACCAGATCAGACCGTTGTGATGCAAAGGGGAATTTTTTGCTGTTGTTTTGGCTGATTTTCAGAAGTAGATCACCTGATCTTTCTTTCTAGCCAGTCTTAAGTCTGGAAGCTCTACCAAAACCTCTTTAGCATCGCAGCAACACACAAGCCTCCACCAACAGACAGGTAGTGGCCACACTAAGGTACATTAGCTGGAAATCGAACCTGGGTCTCTCACATGGAAGGTGAGAACTCTACCACTGAACAACCACTGAACCACAACTGCCCCCACCACCATGATTTAGCCATACAGTCAGATGATCTTATCTGGAAGGGAGTTTAGGTGACATCAAGTACACTGATTCACAAACCTGGGGTTGCTATAATACCACAAATCGAGTGGCTTATAAGAACAGAAACTTATTGTCTCACAGTTCTGGATGCGAGGAATCCAAATCAACATATCAGCTGGGACATGCTCCCTCTGTAGGCTCTAGGGGAAGATCCTGTCTTTCTTGTCTCTCCACCTTCTGGTAGCCCCAGGTGTTCCATGGCTTATAGATGCACCTTTCCATGGCCATCCTTCCTCTGTCTGGCTATGTCTCTTCTTCTCTTTTATAGGACACCACTCAGATTGAATTAGGACCTATCCTACCTCAATATGACTTCATGTTAACTGCTAACATCTTCAAAGACCCTATTTCTATACGAGGTCATGCTCACAGGTATAGGGGTCAAGACTTGAACATATCTTTTTGGGGGTACACAATTCAATCCTTAACACCTGGTTATGGTAGAGAGAGTGTCTTAGCCATTTAGTGCTGCTATAACAAAAATACCACAAGTGGATGACTTTAACAAACAGAAATTTATTTCCTCAGAGTGAAGTAGGCTAAAAGTCCAAATTCAGGGTGTCAGCTCCAGGGGAAGGCTCTCTCTCTCTGTCGGCCTTCTCATCAATCTTCCTCCGGACTAGGAGCTTGTCCACTCAGGGACCCCAGGTCCAAAGACGCATTGTTCTCCTGGTACTACTTTCTCAGTAGTATGAGGTTCCCCTGTCTCTCTGCTCACTTCTCTCTTTTATATCTCAAAAGAGATTGGCTCAAAACACAATCCAATCTTGTAGATTCAGTCCTGCTGTCTTTAACTTAACTGCCACCATTCCCACCTCATTAACATCATAGAGGTGGGATTTACAACACAGAGAAAAATCACATCAGATGATATAATGGTAAACAATCACACAATATTGGGAATCATGGCCTAGCCAAATTGATACACATATTTTTGGAGGACACAATTCAATCCATGACAAAGGGCTGATTGTTCACATAAGATATGAATGCTCCCTTTCCCAGTTTAAAGCTATCACTGGGAAGTGGCTATCCAGTTAGGGACTACATTTCCCATGGCCGCTTGAATTTAGGAGTGGCCATTTAACTAAATTCTAGCCAATGGAATCTCAGAGAAGGGATGCACACCTGCCTGTATGTGCTCCTACCTGTGCTTTTCCTGTAGGGTCGCCATGAGTCCATAATCAACTCGAAGGCAGTGGGGTTTGGTTTCGGAAGCTGGAAACAGAGGATTCCAATGTCCTGGTGACTGACAGAGGAGCAAGATGAATGAAACCGGGTCCCTAAATCTCCATATAAAGGACAGCAGCACACCTACCAGGAACGACTGTTACATGACCAGGAAATACGTTCCTCTGGTGTTATATCAGGAACCCTGGTGGTGCAGTGATTAAGTGCTCAGGCTCGGTTGCTAACCAAAAGTTCAGCAGTTCAAACCCACTAGCTGTTCTGCCGGAGAAAGATGTGCCAGTCTGCTTCTGTAAAGATTACTGCCTTGGAAACACTATGGGGCAGTTCTCTGTCATATAGCCATACAGGGTCACTATGAGTTAGAATCAACTAGAAGGCAATGGATGGGTATGTTAAATGAGGTCCCTGGGTGAAGCATGCACTTGACCACTAATCAAAAGGTTGGTGGTTCAAATCCACCCAGTGGTGCCACAGAAGAAAGGCCTGATGATCTACTTTCATAGATTCAAAAAGAAAAAAAAAACCAAACTCATTGCTGTCGAGTCAATTCTGACTCATAGCTACCCTATAGGACAGGGTAGAACTCCCTCATAGGGTTTCCAAGGAATGACTGGTGGATTTGAACTGCTGACCTTTTGGTTAGCAGCCACAGCTCTTAACCACTGCACCACCAGGGCTTCCTCCATAAGATTACAGCCATTGGAAACCCTATGGAATGCAGTTGTACTCCGCAACACATAGGTCACCATGTCTGAATTGACTCAATGGCAACAGGTTTGGTGTCTGTTTGTTGAGTTTTTTTGGGTTTATTTTTTACAGTAGGAGGTAGTACCCTAATGAATACAACGCTATAAAATAAATCACTGGAGCCAGGCTCTAGAGTCTGTATTTTTAAAAGTTCTCTAGGGTGATTCTCATGTAGCCAACCCAGGACCTCTCCACAGTCCTACATCTGGGATTCTCAATCCAGGAACTAGAGAGAAAAATGGTGTCTAGAATCACACAGCAAACCTGTGGGAGGAGGAAGATAATTAGGGCCCCCTGATGATTTTAGCCTACGGGAAAACAAGGCAGCTGGACTTCAGAGTAAAACCAGCAGGATGTACACTTTGAAACCAGCTCAGGTTAACAAAATACATGCTCGTTTCATCAATAATTGTCAGGAACTCATATTGTGTTAAGAACTATAAATAAGATTTAATTCAACCTAACAATTCTTTCTCTGCGCTCCTGACCACTAGAGCTGTGCTAAACATTCCACTTGGTCTGTCTCATGTAATCCTCGGGGCCACCCTCTGAGACAGGGATTATGATAGCTGCTTTTGCTGATGAGACAACTGAAGCTCAAAGAAATAAAAGAGCTTGCTCAAGATCACACTGCTAATAAGAGTGAAGGTCTGTATGGCCTCAAGCCACACGGACCCCACATTAACCTGCTACTATTGCATTTAGGAGCATCCTGTAAAGGTCCTGGCCATGTATACTTACCATGAGTGTATATTATAAGGCACTGCATAGCTGCATAACCCATGTGGTGTGTATGGTGCGTGTATATGCTGGTCTGTATGTGTACAGATGCACAGTACAAATGATGTGTACTTGGAGTGTATGTATCTGTGTGCACATGTGTTCATTACAGAACACACTCTGGCTAGCAGAGTCCTGCTTATCTGGGTCATCCAAGGCCTGAAGCACCAGGCACTGAGAGTTGTTCATCAGCAGTGACCTGCTAGGTGCAGTTCAGCATTAGTCTCCACAGGCTCTTTTGCAGGGCACTGATACCCTGGCCACAGACAGTGGGGTGGGGGGGTGCCCCTCTGGCAGCAGGGCACAGCAACTGAGAGCAGACTCTAGAACTAGACTTCTCGGCCTTAACTTCCGACACAGACTCTTACCAGTTATGTGATCCTGTGCAAGCCATGTAATCTCTCTGAGTTTCAGTCTCCTCATTTGTTAAATGGAGATAGTAAGAATATCTAACTCAGATGAGCTGTTATGAGTTAATATTTGTAGAAGCCTTGAACAGCGCCTGGCACACAGTAACCCTGCCATAATAGGGATGCTTAAAAATGAGATATAATGAAACACGGAGCAGTCACTTGACCAAAGAAAAGACACGGAAGCCGGAGGCATTAAAAGAGATGTGATATGCATTCCTCAAGTGCTTTACATTGGCAGTTCAAATCATAACACATATAAAAAGCCCAGATTTTTCTAATGTATATTCCACAGAACAACACCGAAAGATGTTTTATAAGAAAGCCCATGATTAAATAATTTTGGAAATGCAGTATGTGTGTTGGCCATGAAAATGCACTGCTCAGCTCTCCTGTTGAGGGGTCACAGTCCCATTACCAAGTTTGTACTGAAACCATGCCTCCCACCAGCTGCTATAGACAATTGATGAGCACAGCAAGAGTACCAATGAAAGACACTGGACCATCTGCTGGGCAACTTTGGCTCGAGGACTCCCAATCAACCTGAGCAAAACTTCCTTAGAACTTGTCATGGATTAAATTGTGTCCCCCAAAATATGTGTCAACTTGGTTAGGCCATGATTCCCAGTATTGTGTGGTTGTCCTCTATTTTGTGATTTTCCTATGTGATATAAAACATAATCTCCGCCTGTGGTTAAAGAGCATTAGGGTGGGTTGTAAGACCCTTGCTCAGGTCACATCCCTGACTCAATGTAAAGAGAGTTTCCCTGGGGTGTGGCCTGCACCACCTTTTATCTTAAAAGAGATAAAAGGGAGGCAAGCAGAGAGCTGGGGACTTCATACCACCAAGAAAGAAGTACATGGGGAGCAGAGCACATCCTTTGGACCCTGGTTCCTTCGCAGAGAAGCTCCTAGTCCAGGGGAAGATTGATGAGAAGGACCTTCCTCTGTAGCCAACAGAAAGAGAAAGACTTCCCCTGGAGCTGATGCCCTGAATTTGGACTTATAGCCTACTAGACTATGAGAAAATAAATTTCTCTTTGTTAAAGCCATCCACTTGTGGTGGTTCTAGCAGCACACTAGATGACTAAGACAGAACTACTCTGCAATTCTAGACATTTCATACCCAATCCTCTTCCCTTGTCCCTCTCTTTAACAGATTTTAGTTCTGCACTGTGGTCTAAAGGCCCTTTCCACCTTCCCCTTTATCCTTCATAGGCATTTCCCCCTGTCCTAGTTTCCTAGGGCTGCGATAACAAGATACTACAAAGGGTGTGGCTTTAAAGAACAGGAATGTATTTTCTCACACTTCTGGAGGCTAGAAGTCTAAATTCAGGGCACTGGCCAGACTATGTTCTCTCTCTGTTTGCTCTGGGGGAAGATCCTTCCTTGTCTCTTTCAGCTCTGTAGCCCTGGGCACTCCTTTGGCTTTTGGATGTAGCTTCACATGTTGTCTTCCCTCTGCGTGTGACTCTTTTTCCATGTCTGTCCTCCTCTTTTATAAGATGCCACTCAAAATGGGTTAGTATTAGGATCCACCCTACTCCAGTATGACCTAGTTTAACTTAATTTATAACATCTGCTAAGAAAAATTCTATTTCCTCAAACCGGGTCACTTTTACCAGTTAGTCCTAGGGTTTAGAACTTCAATGTATCTTTTGGAGGGCACAATTCAATCCATAACACCTCCACACAAAAAAATTCTGCACATCTAATCTCATATTGGAGTCTACTTTTTAGAAGATCTGAACTAACTGAGAAAACAAGTGGGAAGATGGAGTTTGGGGACTGGCTCACTCACTGCCCAGCAACAAAGAATACACCATTCTGCATGGTATGTGCAGCACTGAGAGTCCCTGGCACAGGGGGATGGCCCAAAGGCTGGAGACTGTATCAGTGGTGATCTAGGGAAAAAAATGTGTAGGGGAATGGTCCAGGTGGAGGGGACTGCTCCTACAGGTGTGATGATTCAGGCATTTGAAAGAAATGATGCGAGCAATGTCTACAAGGATGGGGAGTTGACCGATTACTGCTAAATTGTATTGCTGCCCTGCAAAGGGATACTGAGAAACAGAGGGCCATAACAAGCAGTTTAAAACTAAAGTATGAGAGCAAGAGAGCCTCACTGGTAGCTTGCAAAAGTATGAGAATGAGAAAGGGAGAGTGTTATTGGTAGATTACAAAGAGGCCCTTATCTCCTGCAGTGGAAGTCACACACAGATGAGTTGCAGTGCTCCAGAAAATTTTAAATATTCAGCCAAAGCATGTGTGTAGGGTTAAGGTCATGCTCTAATCAGGAAAACCTAGGATTCTGAAATGCAGGATGGAGACATTTGTGGACAGGCCTCTGAGGAGGTTGACTCTGGGATGCCCTGAACCCTCAGAACTTGCTAAGGTAACCTATTCTCCCATGCTGAAAAGTTCTGCAGAGACCTTTCCCCCACAAGGCAGTAGGTGTCCCTACAGGAGTCACCTCTACCTCCTCTCCTGGCTGCCAGCTGGTAACAACTGAGATTAAGTCCTTGCATAACTGTGCTGGAGACATGCTGGGTCTGATAAGAGAGGTAAGAGATTATATGCTGAAAAAGCTGCAAGAATCAGCTAGCATGCACTGGCCGGAGCCAAGGAATTACTTCTAGGATTGAATTCTTGAGGGCACTTAATCAAAAAGGGTTGGAATCTAAGATTGGATAAGCAAGAATTCATTGACTTGGGAGAATGGGATGTAACACCTTGGCAAAGGCTCCAGGGGATAGGGCAAATGGACTCTAAGGAGGCTCTTGAAACCCCAGAGGAAGAAAGAACCAATGCTATGAAAATGAATATGCCTGGGTTGCTCTGGCAGACAAAGAAGAAATAAAAAGGCTAAGGACAGTGGGCAAGCTGTAATGGACATAAACCCATTAGAGAATTATGTTTCATAGGAAAGCCCCGAGGACATACCAAGCATCATCAGGGGTACACCAGTAAGAGGAATACCAGCATCACGAAATTGTTCAGTGGTAACTTCCCTCTGCTGCCCATATCTGACTGTAGGAGAAGCAGTTGCAGAGATGGGCTTGCTGATATCCATAGGGATTCTAAGGCGCCAAAATAGAAGCCAGCTGACAGTGCTTAACCTACAGAATCCAGGAGGTTGAAATTACTGTAACAACCAAAATGGCTGAAGGGCCAGCCAAGGGGAATTAAGTCAAAGGGAGTTGTGGAGATGGCATTCCTGGGATAAGATAGACCAGAAGCTAACAGGGATGCTTCTTAACATCTACAACCAAAAAAGGTCACAAATAAAAGAGCAGAAAGATAAGAAAAATAGCCTCAATAAAAAGTTACAATCCCTTGCTCAGTTTACAGACCAGAGCCAATTTTCAGACCTGGAAACCTTGGACTGAAATGTTGGCTGAGTCCCTAGGAGGAAGGACTCTGCAATATTACAGCAAATATATATACTGTAATAATTATACTGGTCCTTCCCCAAAAGGACTTTCAGTCATATATTCACATAATAGTACACTTGGAAAAAAGGAATACCCATACATTTGAAAGACTATTAGACACAGGGTCTGAATTAATCTTGATACCCAAAAACCTAAAGCATCATCATGACCTCCCTATTAAAGTAGGGGCTTACATTGGTGAGGTAAAAATGAAGTCTCAGCTAAAGACCAGCTCACTGTGGGCCCAGCAGGTCCATGGATCCACCTACTGGTGATTTCTCCAGTTGTTTAGTCCAAAATTGAATAAACATGGCATTTGGGGTCACTACCACATTGTATTCTTAGTCTTAGGAAAGACCATGTGGAAACCTCTGAAACTACACCTATACCCACCCAAAATATTAAATACAACACATATATTATCCTGAGGGCAGGGGACTATTAGAAATCGTTGCCACTATTAAAGTCCTAAGGATCCCTGGTGGCGCAATGGTTAAGTGCCTGCCTGCTGACCAAAAGGGTGGTGGTTTGAATTCACCCAGTGGCTTTGCAGGAGAAAGACCTGGCAAGGTGCTTCTATAAAGATTACAGCCAAGAAAACCATATGCAGAAGTTCTACTCTGTCACATGGGGTAACAATGTTTTGAAATTGACTTGAGGGCACCTAACAACAATTAAAGGATGCAAGGACAGTGTTGCTATCATATCTCTATTTAACTCCCTGTGATAGCTTTTGCAGAAACCAGATGGTTCTCCTGGAGAATGACTACAGATTACCACAGATTCAACCAAGTAGAAGTCCTCATCTCAGCTTCCATGCCAGATGTGGTATTACTAGAGTAGATTAGTAAGGCTGCTGTTGTTTTTGTGAATCTGCTCTTTTTTTAATTACAAACAGAAAAGAGGACCACAAACAGTTCCGATTCAAATGGAATGAACAACCCTGTTCATTTACAATTGTACCACATGGCTGGAAGTGCTCACTCATCTATGCCAAGAAATTTACAGGACAGCTACCTGGCCAACCAACTGGAAGAGATCCATATTCCTATTCCAAAGAGAGGTGATCCAACAGAATGCAGAAATTATCAAACAACATCATTAATATCACACACAAGTAAAATTTTGCTAAAGATCATTCAAAAATGGTTGCAGCAGTACATCAACAGGGAACTGCCAGAAATTCAAGCTGGATTTAGAAAAGGACATGGAACAAGGAATATCATTGCTGATGTCAGATGGATCGTGGCTAAAAGCAGTGAACACCAGAAACATGTTTACCTGTGTTTTATAGACTATGTAAAGACATTCGACTGTGTAGATATAACAAATTCAGGATGGCATTGGGAAGAATGAGAATTCCAGAACACTTAATTGTGCTCATGAGGAACTTGTACATAGATCAAGAGGCAGTTGTTCAAAAAAGAACAAGGGGATACTGCATGGTTTAAAGTCAGGAAAGGTGTTGTGTCAGAGTTGTATCCTTTCACCATATTTATTCTATCTGTATGCTGAGCAAATAATCCAAAAGCTGGACTATTTGAAGAAGAACAGGGCATCAGGATTGGAGGAAGACTTATTAACAACTGCATTATGCAGATGACACAACCTTGATTGCTGAAAATGAAGAGGACTTGAAGTACTTGCTGATGAAGATAAAAAACTACAGCCTTCAGTATGGATTACACCTTAATATAAAGAAAATAAAAATGCTCACTACTGGACCAATAAGCAACATCATGATAAACAGAGAAAAAACTGAAGTTGTCAAGGATTTCATTTTACTTGGGTCCACAATCAACACCCATGGAAGCGGCAGTCAAGAAATCAAAAGATGCATTGCGCTGGGCAAATCTGCTGCAAAAGACTTCTTTAAAGTGTTAAAAAGCAAAGATGTAACTTTAAGGACTAAGGTACACCTGACTCAAGCCGTGTTGTTTTTAATAGCCTCATATGCATGTGAAAGCTGGACAGTGAATAAGGAAGACCAAAGAAGAATACATGTCTTTGAGTCATGGTGTTGGCAAAGAATGTTGAATATATCAAGAACTGTCAAAAGAACTGTCTTGGAGAAAGTACAGCCAGAATGCTTCTTAGAAGAGAGGACGGTGAGACACAAACTTTGGAGATGTTATCAGGTGAGACCAGTCCCTGGAGAAGGACATCATTATTGGTAGGGTGGAGGGTCAGCAAAAAAGAGGAAGTCCCTCAATGAGATGGATTGACACAGTGGCTTCAACAATGGGCTTAAGCATTGCAACAATAGTGAGGATGGTACAGGACTGGGAGGTGTTTTGTTCTGTTGTGCATAGGGTCACTATGAGTCAGAATCAAGTTGACGGCACATGGCCTTTATTATAATAACATCCACCTTTATTATAATAACATCCAAAGAAATGTGGGTTGTCTAGATATACCACAAAACATTGCTTTGATCATCTACATCAATGATATAATGATGGTCCCACAGGACAAGCAAGAGGTGGTTAGCATAATGGAGGCCTTGGGAAACCATGTGAACTACAATGATTCAGGGGTTTTCCACTTCAGAGAAGTTTCCAGGGGTCTAATTCCATGCTTGGTAAAGTAGAGGGTCAGCGAAAAAGAGGAAGACCCTCAGCAAGATAGACTGACACTGTGGCTGCAACAATGGGCTCAAGCGTAACAACAATTGTGTGGATAGTGCAGGACCAAGCAACATTTCATTCTGTTATACGTAGAGTCACTATGAGGCAGAGTCCACTTGACTGTACCTACCGAAAACAACAACAATCTCATTCTGGCATCTCCCTCTCTGCAGACCACTACTAAACTAACTCGAGAAACCTTTCTTGGAGCATCACATTGCTCTTTAGCATTTTAAAAACTCTGAGAAGCATACGCAATAAAGAAATTTGTTTAACTTTATTTAACCCCAAATTTGCAAAACCTATTTTACCTCAACATCTTTTTTTTTTTTTTCCCAATAACTCCAATGAAATGCTCTATTGAAGACAGCATTGCTTTTCTCAGTTGGTTCTCTCTCAGTTGCTATGAACCGATCTTGTCTCCCCAGGTAGTCTCTCTAGGATCTTGCCATTTCCCATCTTACTCCTCTCTGAGTTCTGCTTTCTCCACAAAGTATTTTCTGGCCATGCTTTCCCACTGGGGAAGCTCTTCTGAGCTCTGATGGACATTTTAGCCTGCCTACTTTTTTTTTTTTCCATCATTTTCTATTATTAGACAACTTCTTATGGGTGCAGGCACAATCTCCCCTAGTAGAATGTAACAGTCTCAAGGCTAGAAACAGCTTCTTTTACTATTTTTGTACTCTGTTTTATCTTTCATAGGAAAAATCACCCAACACAGAGTTTTGTATGTATTCTCAACAAATAGTTATTTGATTGATAGGTTATAGTACAATAATATTCTTGCCTTCAGTTATTATATATAAACTACATCTGTGATTTTCAAACACATTATATATATTATATAATATATATAAAGTACATCTGTGATTTTCATATACATCAGGCTCACCTGGAAAGCTTGTTAATAAACCATATTGCTGGCCCCACTCTCAAAGTTTCTGATTCACGAGGTCTGGGTGGGTTTAGAAATTGTTCATTTGTAACAAGTTCCCAGGTGATATCGATGCCGCTCTTTCAGGGACCACACTTTGAGAACTGCTGTACTAGACAAATAAAAACAGTGATTTTCAGCCAACCTGTGTTGATGACCATTTTCCATAAAGAAGCCTTATGATACACAATTTTCAGATTACGTTTAACACTAGATAAGCCCATGACCCCCCAAAATTACTAATTTAAAAACCACTCAGCCATTTCATTCAAGATCGAATAAACTGCCTCCTCTTCATCTCTGTTGTTGCCAGTTGCCGCCAAGTATATTCCAACTCATGGCAACCCCGTACGTGCACAGTAGCACCGCTCCATAGGTTTTCAAGGCTGTGACCTTTCAGAAGAAGATCACCACACCTGACTTCCGAGGCACCTCTGGGTGGTTTCAAACTGATAATCTTTTAGCTCATAGTTGAGTGCTTAACCATTTGCACCACCCAGGGACTCTTTATCTCTAAACCAAAAAAAAAAAAAAAAACCCATTGCCACTGAGTCGATTTCAACTCATAGCGACCCTATAGGACAGAGGAGAACTGTCCCAAGGCACAGCTGGTGAATTGGAACTGCTGGCCTTCTGGTTAGCAGCTGAGCTCTTAACCAGCTCCGAGATCAGGGAAATGATGCTGCGTGACTTGTTCCTTTTTGGATTTGCCTTAGACAGGCGATATTTTGCTTTTATTACAGGTTTGCAATTCCCAAAAAAAAGAGTAGTATTTGAGGATCTTCTCTTACCACCTTCCATCATGGTGGTCTGACTAGTATGCAGAATTCCATGTAGAGACACATACAGAAGGCACACACCGAAGCCAGCGAGGAGGTCAGGGCATAGTTGAGCAAATGCAATCATCCAGCACCTTGCCGTCTCCCAAAAGATTGTTTTTAAACAAAAAATGCACATAAGAGGACCTCCCTTTTTAATTTTTGTGAATTGAAAGCTAGAATATGACCCCAGCTAAATGTGTAGCATCCAATTTTATATAAAATAGCATAGAAACCTAGCTTTCATTTAATATATTCTGAACTTAGATGCCTGAAATAGGAAAATCAATAGTACTTGAAAATGGGCTTTAGACAGGAAACAGATGAGTCAAACATGATTCTGGCATGATAAAATGTTACAATATAAAGTTGAGTGAAAATTCAGATATAAAAATGCATATTGCAACTCTAGCGTGACTCTAAAAATGTTATTATTTTTTTTCATAGAATACTTGAAGATAATATATCGAAATGTTGAAGGTAAAAAAAAATTGAAATGTTAATGGTAGTGATCTCTAAAAGTTGCTATATTTGCTATGAGTGAAGTTCTTTTCCTCCTTTAAATTCTTTGCAGTGACCAGTTATTACTTTCCTAATAAGGAAAAAAAGAAATTATAAAATTGTTTGAAAAGAAAAAATATTTTTTAGTTTAAACTTGACCATAGATAGAGTCATAAAATAAATAACCTGCATATATTTTCAAGAGTAGAAAGGACTAGGAGAAGCCAAGGTCGTCTGTACGAATTCTGGTATACTGAATAAATAGCAAGCACCATTCCTGTCTCTAGGAATCCCTAGCCAGTGCAAACAGTTAAGTGCTTGACTACTATCTAAAAGGTTGGCAGTTTGAACCCACCCAGAGATACCTCAGAAGACAGGTCCAAAAAGGTTATGATTGTTCATCTTAGCAGAGTCAGAAACAACTAAGATGTCCATTATATGGCAATGGAGGTTAAAATGTGGTAGATGTAAATATGAAATAGAATGCACAAGTGAGAAGCAACAACCTAGATGTACATAGAATAAATTTTGAAAACATGATGTTGGAAAGGTAAGAACAAAGAGATTTATAGTATAACCATGACTACATAAACAACTCATATACACACAAAATTTATACCTCAGGCTTTTGCCTCTTCACCAAAATTCTGCCTGTGATGGTCACCAATGACCACAGATTGCAAAATTCAGTGGTCAAATATCAGACCTCAACTTGCGGACCTACTGACACCCTTGATGCAGTTCATTACTCCCTCCTTTTGCAAATACTTTCTTCGGTTGGATTTCAGGACACCACATTCTCCTATTTCTCTCTCTCACTGGCTTCAAAGTCTTAGATTCCTTTGCTTGCTTGTGGTTATCTTTCTAAATTGTAGATGTCAGAGTGTTCCAGGGCCCAATCCTCTGACCTCTTCCCCTCTCTAACACACTCACACTCTTGGTGTTCTCATTGCTCTAAATAGCATGTATATCTTCATGACTCTCTCATTTCCAACTCCACCAGCCCAGACTTCTCCCCTGGATTTGGACTTGTATATCCAACTGTCTACTTACCACCTCCACATCTGAGATAACAGGCATCTCAGATTCAATATGCTGAAAATCAAACTCCATCACTCTTTCTGTCCCCTCTCCTCCAAACCTGCCCCTCCCATAGGCTTCCCCATCTCAGAAAATGACAAACCCATTCTTCCAGTTGCTCAGTCCAAAAATTAGTGTTTTAACAAAAACTGTTGCTTCTGCCCATAAAACATATCCACAGTCTGGCTACTTTTTACCACTACTATTGCTTCCACCCTAATCTGAACCCCCATTATCTCTTACCTGAATGACAGCAGTAGCTTCCTTACCCATTTCATTACTTCCATTCTTGCCCACTTAAAGCCCATCTACACAGCAGGCAAAAAAGTACTTCTAAAACATAAGTCAAATCATGTGTGTAACTAAAAAGTTTCTACTACTTTAAACAGTTGTTTTTACTAACAAAAATACTAAATTTTACTACATGCAATAAACAACAACAACAAAAAACAAACCCATTGCCATCAAGTTGATTTTGACTCATAGCGAACCTATAGGACAGAGTAGAACTGCCCTATAGGGTTTCCAAGGAACACCTGGTGGATTTGGACTGCCGACCTTTTGATTAGCTGCCAAATTCTTAACCGCTATGTCACCAGAGTTTTTACTACGTGCAATGCACTCTGATATTTTCTATCATCATTCTAATGTTGATCACAACTCATTAAATTGATTTTATGACCACTAATGGGTCAAGGAAGGAAGCTTAGTGGCGCAGTGGTTAAGCATTCGTCTAAACAAAAGGTCAGTAGTTCAAACCCACCAGCAGCTCTGTGGGAGAAAAATGTGGCAGAATGTTTGCTTAAAGATTACAGCCTTGGAAACCCTATGAGGCAGTTCTACTCTGTCCTATAGCGTCACTATGAGTTGGAATCAACTGGATGGGAATGGGTTTAATGGGTCAAGATGCACAGTTTGAAAAATAATGTTTTAGGTGGAGGTAAGAATAATGAGAATTTTGACACTAGGTAAGTTGGACGACAAGAATGAAGAGAATAAGAGGAACACTAAGGATGATGATTATTATACTAATTTACTGACATTTATTGAGTATTAAGCATATGCCAGGAACTATGTCAAATATTTTAATGCATCTTCCTTTTAATTCTTAGCGATATAAGGAAACTGAAGCTTTGCCCAAGATCAAGTGGCTAATTAGTTGCAGAGCTAGAATTCTAACCCAGCTCTGTCTGATTTTAAAGCCCCACCCTCTTCTGTAATCACATAACATACTTCCACCATGTATGTCCCGTTATTATTATATATATTGTCTGCATTAATTAGCAAACCTAGACAATGGTCCCATTTTTCCTTTTTCAGTTTACTGCCATATAATTGCCATGACTTGTATTTGTTTCAAAATGTTACTATAAATATTTGCATTTAAAGGAGTATTGCAGAACATTATTGCTCCATAGATTTTCCCTTTTCAATAAGGTGAAGGCTAGCATCTGGAAACTGGCATAAAAAAATAGAGAGCAATAAATCTTGTTTATGCTGAAAGGTAAGCAACCTCATGTGTGAAGAGACTAGTAAGTATTTCAGATGATTAGTTAATTGGTCTGATTTTAGCCCAATCAAAAGATTGCTATAGATCAATATGTTTATTCCAATTTTTCTAACTTCTTTTGTGATAAATAGCCATTTCCTCAACTTGTTTGTGTGCTGTGTGTTTCCCTTTAAGTACAGGGACTGCCCATTTTGTATTCAATACAAATGCTTGTAAACGTTCATTTGTCATGGACCAGAAATTGACTGATAGGAAAGAACAAAAGGTGACAGACTGCTTTTAGTTTTAGTGGGAGAGAAAGGAAGAGAAAATGGAGCCAAGCAAAAGACATAGGGGAAAAAAGAAGAGAAATAGGGGAAAGTAAAAGAGAGAATGATGACCTGAAAGATAAACAAAAAAATGGAAGATAAAAAGAGAGGACTCAGTGTTTTCTCCCTCCAATTTAGGTAAAATTATTAAGCTTGGCCTCATGTGGAGGTAGATACATATGACCCTGAACCTGGAGGACTACAGAGGCAAATCAAATGCACTTTGAATACTTAAAAAATACTTAAAAAGGGATCTGAGAGAGAAAGGCTCTATCTTAACTTGGAGATAAAAGCAATATGCGATAGGATTGAATAGAGAGGAATCATGACAGAGAAAATCATTTTGTAAGCCACCCCATTGATTCATACATTCATTCATTCAATAGACATCATTGTCAGTGCCAGACACTGTGCTGAATGTTTGGGAAACCAACACAAATAAAACTTGGTCCTTGCCTTCAAGGAATTCACAGTCCTACTGGGAGAATCACACTAGTACATAGACCATCATAAGACACCGTGGTCCGTGCTATGACAGAAGGACACACATGATAATATGAAAGGATATATGAGGGGGCAAGGCCATGTGGATGGAAATCCTAACCCAGACTAGTGAAGGGGCTGGGGAGAGAGCAAATCACAGAAGCTTCCTCATAGGGGGAGTCTTTTAGGCAAAGGCGGGTAGGAGGCCCTTCCAGACCAAAAGGATAGAGTAGGGAAAGGCACAGAGGTGTGTGTGAGAGAGAGAGTGAATGGCAGGTGCACAGAGGTTGAGGCAGTTGTGTGATGATATTGAAGAGGTAGTTTGGGGTCATAAGGAGCCAATGGCCCCAATGCCAAGGAGTCTGGACTTCATTCCAGAAAACCTAAAAAACCTACTGTCATCCCAAAGACTACAGGAAACCTTCAAATGATTTGAATTATGGGAATAACATGTCTTAATACGGCAGTGTGACAAACAAATGGGAATAGAGACAATATTGGAGGAGATAAAAGAACAAGGCTGAACTCAAGAAAGTCAGTTAGGAAGTTGTGACAATAATCCAAATGAGGCATGAGGAAGGCTTTAACTAAGTGAGTAGCTATGGGCATGGAGAAGAGGGGACAGAGCCAAAAGCTATTGAGAAGGTAGAATTGTAAAACATGGTGACCAAATATAGATATAGAGAGGGGTGTGTGTGTGTGTATGACTTCCACATGTCTGGCCTGGATGACAGAGTAGTTTGTGGCACCGTTCATATATATATATATATATATATATATATATACTATACCCGTTGCTGTCGAGCAATTCCAACTCATAGCAATCCTATCAGACAGAGTAAAACTGCCCCATAGGGTTTCCAAGGAGTGGCTGGGGGATTCAAACTCCTGACCTTTTGGTTAGCAACTGGTCTCGTAACCACTGGCCACCGTGGCTCCATTCTCTAAGACAGTGAATTAAAAGTTGGGGCATGTTGGGAGGGACGAGAGGAAGGTGATGAGTTCAGCTTCAGATGTGAGGAGTTTGTGTTGCCTGCAGGATTTCCAAGTAAAGATGCTCAGTGACTAGATAGGTGTCTGGATACATAGTTTAGTAGAGATTATGGGTGGTTGCTACAAACTTAAGGGGAATGAGATCTCCTAGGGAGAGTGGATAGTCAGAAATGAAGTGTAATGAGGAAGGAACCATGTCAAATAACATCATTTAAGGAGCTAGCAGAAGAAAAGAGATAGACAAAGAAGACTAAAAAGGAATTGCCAAGGCAAAAGTGAAAATAGAAGAGAATGGAGTAAGTGAAGCCCAGAAAAAAAGAGTATTTAACAGTGAGAATGCAGCAGAGAAGCAAATAAAGAAGAATGGAAAGTTGTCTGTTGGTTATAGCAACTATGAGGTCAGTACCAGAAGAAGTTCAGGAGTAGAGGAGCAAGAGTCTAACTGCAGTGGATTAAGAGCGAACTGGGGATAAAAGCATAGGAACACTAAAACAGTCTGTCCTCTCCAAAACAATGTGGCTTTGAAAAAATGAGAATTGTGTTTTTGTTTCTTTTTTTTTTTTTTTTTGCTTTGCTTTTATTGTTATTTTGCTTTGTTTTGCTGTTAAAATTTACGCCTCAGTAGGTTTATGTGCTAAGAGTAAATAACCAGTAGAGAACAACTAACAGGAAACAGCCCAAAGAGAAATGAGCTGCTGAGGAGACAAAAAATGGAATCTAGAACATGAGTTGGTGAATTACCCTTAGACAATGCTCTACAGAATGGAGGAAAGGATGGGTGAGCACCAATTCATTGACAAGTGGGTGAGGGGAGAAAGTGGAAGTGAAATTCATCCCTAAACCTTGCTCAAAAGTCTCTACTGGAGTGTTCCTAATTGGCACACAACTTCCACTTCAAACGTTTTACTTTAAGAGCAAGTACGTAGTTTCACTTTGCCTAGCAAGAGGTGACAGAGCATGCAAGCGGTATGCATTTGCAAACCTACAGAAGAAGCCCTCTTCTTCAGCCTGATGACTTTGTCTAGTCCATACGTGTATCTCTAGATCCCAGAACTATGCTTGACCCATTTGCTCAAAGAACATTTATTGAATTAATGAACCAATACTTGGATAGCTGCAGTAGAGACCAGCAGCTGTCCAAGCTGTCCCTTATTCAATGCTCTTCTAAGTTCTGCCACCCTTCTTCTGGCAAGATTCTGCCTATTATGTCATCACTGAATTGTTACTGAGGGCTGCTTTCTAAAAAGAAGCTTCTGCTGGACTGGGAGCATTTTTCTACATAAAGGTCCATTCTTTGTTACCCATTGCCTTCGGGTCAATTCCAACTCATAGTGATCCTATAAGACAGAGTAGAACTGCCCCATAGTGCTTCCAAGGAATGACTGGTGGATTCACACTGCCAACCTTTTTGTTAGCAGCTGAGCTCTTCACCACTGCACCACCAGGGCTCCACTCTTTGTTAAAGAGAGAAATTCTTTAAAAGGACATGTTGAGAGAAATGACCTCTGTGCCTTGCTGTGCAGCCAGGCATGTCTGACTGGCAGGAAGAGAGTTGTTAATTACTAGACACATAAAACATTAGTTTTGAAACATCAAATCCCAAATGTAATGACTATACAGACAAGTAGTTCAAGTTGAGTTACACACACACAAACATACACACACATATATATATAACTTAGGGCTTAGCTGAAAAATAAAAATAATACTAGACCTATTAAAGTTTGCAACAATAAAATAAAATGAGCCAATTCTGGGACCTTCTCTACAACTCACTCCTTCCCCATCTTCTTCCCAGAAAAAATGGATGCATTTAAACCCTAATTTTAAATATTCAGCAATGTCCACAATACTGTACCAGTAAAAGTTTCCATCATGAGACTGGAACCTGAGACTGAAGAGCCATTCTATGAATTTGAACAATAAGAGCAAATCACATCCTATACATACTCTTAGAAGTGGTTCACATTGATTTTTGAACAATAAAAGCGAATCAGATTTTTTTTTTCCTTCACACAGGGCTATGGAGAAGTCAAGCTCTTTGTCACTTCCTTGGACAGATGAACAAACTTTTTTTACATCCCATTTTCCTCAACTTCTTGTAGATTTCCACCTTTAGGATGTTTGTTTGTTCCCATTCCTTTACTTGAGCCAAAGGTCTCATATCCTATTCCCCAATGGGCACTAAACTCCAGTCGCTATGCCCAAGGACTCATAAAAAGCCAAACCCATTGTTGTCCAGTTGATTCCGACTCATGGTGACCCCATGTGTTATAGAGTAGAACTGCTCCATACTATTTTCTTAGCTGTAATCTTTACAGAAGTAGATTGCCAGGTTTTTCTTCCTTGGTGCCACTGGGTGGATTTGAACCACCAACCTTCAGGTTAGTAGTCAAGCAAAAACCATCTGTGCCACCCAGGGACCTATCAAGGATGTGTACCCAGTCCTAGTCTGACTTTCTGCCCTCCAGTCCTAGAGCTGTTAAAGCAAAACATTAACCTAATCATTCTGGCTTTGAGTTTTGCCTTTGATTCTGCATTGCCATGAGTAGGAATCAACTCAACCACAACCAGCTGGTTGATTCTGGCACTTAGGGATTTCCTTCCTTTATTTGACACTAAGACATTCAATTTAATTAAATCTTATCTACAATGTCTAAGTGTTGCTAGTAGGAAAATGATTTACACTACTGCAGGTGGGAGGTAAAGATCTAGAGACTCTTTTAAAGCAGATACTACCGTAAAGCAAAGGGCCAGAACATTGCTTCTGCAGAGAGATGCAGTTGAATAAGCATGGAGCCTAAAATCAGAACAACGTGGTTTGAATCCTAACTCATAATAACTGCAAAGTGCAATCAAATCACATACCCTGTCTGCACTTAAGTTTTTCATTAATAAAATGAAGGAGCAGAAATTATTTATATATATAAATATATGAAGAATTCTAAGACATTAATTATAACGATAACAAAATGAGTACATCTTCTATTTTACTTGGGAGCCTGAGGTGAGCATGTGACCAAAATAAAAACAACAAAAAAAATCACACCATTGAGCCGATTCTGACTCATAGCAACCCTGTAAAACAGAGTAGAACTACCCAATAGGGTTTCCAAGGCTGTAATCTTTATAGAAACAGACTGCCACTTCTTTTTCCCGCAGAGTGGTGAGTGGGTTGAGTTCAGGTTGATAGGCCAGGATGCTTATAGAAGGCATACAAATGGAAGAATATCTAAGAGCAAAGAGAATCTAGAAGGTCAGCTTGCACATTAAGCTTATACTTCAATAGGAACAGGAATAGGAACGTCTATAGGAATATGGGACAGATGGGAAAAGCAGCAGGATGGCACAGTGGCTCAACCCAGAGCTGAGAGAGGCTCAAAAGGCTGGTGGGAATGCCATGAAAAGTGGAAAGCAGGCCATGTCACTGAGGGAAACAGAAAAATGGTACCAGATCAATGATTTTAAGATTTAAGAGAGATAAAAAGTCAATGGAAAACTTTCTTTAAGTGAAACAAGAAAAGTAATGAGAAAATAGTACTAAGGGAAAAAATATTAACAATAAAGAAGCAGAGGCTTTGGAATTGTCATTCTGACAAATTTTAAGTGTTTCCATTACAACTATTTTTTTATACCTATATCGATTTTTTTTAATTTGTTTTATTTTTGTTGCTGTTGAGAATATACACAACATACATACAATTTCTACATGTACAATTCAGTTATAAACTCAACACTCAATATTCTTATAATAATATGTAATACATATATCTTTCAATAACATATTTTCGAATATCACAAATATAAATATATGTTGTTGTTAGGTGTCATCAAGTTGGTTCTGACTGATAGCAACCCTGTGTATAACAGAATGAAACACTGCCCAGTCCTTCGCCATCCTCACGATAAATCCCATGTTTGAACCCGTTATTGCACCTACTGTGTGAATCCATCTCATGGAGGGTCTTCCTCTTTTTCACTGACTCTCTACTTTACCAGGTATGACATCTTTCTGCAGGGGATGGTCCCTCATGATAACATGTCCAAAGTATGTGAGATGAAGTCATGCCATCCTTGCTTCTAAGAAGCATTCAGGCTGTACTTCTTCCAAGACAGATTTATTTGTTTTTCTGGTAATCTATAGTATATTCAATATTCAATATTCTTTACCAACATCATAGTTCAAATGAGTCAATTCTTCTTCAGTATTCCTTATTCATTGTTCAGCTTTCACATGCATATGAGGCAATTGAAAATACTACGGCTTGGGTCAGGCACACCCTAGTCCTCAAAGTGACATCTTTGCTTTTCAAAACTTTAAAGAGGTCTTTTGCAGCAGATTTTCCCAATGCATTGGTGTCATTTGATTTCTTGACTGCTGCTTCCTCCATAGGCATTGATTGTGGATCCAAGTAAAACGAAATCCTTGACAACTTCAATATTTTCTCCATTTATCATGATGTTGCTTATTGGTCCAAATGTGAGGATTCTTGTTTTCTTTATGTTAAAGTGTAATCTATACTGAAAGCTTAAGTCTTTGATCTTCAAAAATAAGTACTTCAAGTCCTCTTCACATTCAGCAAGCAAGGTTGTGTCATTTGCATACCACAAGTTGTTAATGAGACTTCTTCCAATCCTGATGCCCGGTTCTTCTTCATATAGTCCAGCTTCTCAGATTATTTGTTTATGGTAGATATTGAATAAGTCTAGTGAAATGATACAACCCTGACACACTTTTCTTGATTTTAAACCATGCAATATCCCCTTGTTCTATTCAAACAACTGTGTGTTGTTCTATGTACAGGTTCTGTATGAACATGATTAAGTGTTCTGAAATTTCCATTCTTCACAATATATCCATAATTTGTTATGATCCACACAGTCCAATGCCTTTGCATTGTCAATAAAACACAGGTAAGCATCTTTCTGGTATTCTCTGCTTTCAGCCAAGATCCATCTGAAATCAGCAATGATAAGCCTCTGTTCACAACCTCTTCTGAATCCGACCTGAATTTTTGGCAGTTCCCTGTCGATGTACTGCTGCAACCATTTTTGAATAATCTTCAGCAAAATTTTACTTGTGTGTGATATTAATGATATTGGTCAGTAATTTCTACATTCTGTTGGATCATCTGTAGCCCTGGTGGTGCAGTGGTTACGGGCTCAGCTGCTAACCAAAAGGTTGACAGTTCAAATCCACTAGCTGTTACTCGGAAATTCTATGAGGCAGTTTACCCTGTCCTATAGGGTCACTATGAGTTGGAATTGACTCAGTGGCAACAGGTTGGATCACCTTTCTTTGGAATGGGCATGAACATGGATCTTTTCCAGTCAATTGGCTAAGTAGCTGTCTTCCAAATTTCTTGGCATAGATGAGTGAGTGCTTATAGCTTTGCATCCATTGGTAGCAACATCTTAGTTGGTATTCTGTTAATTCTTGGAGCCTTGTTTTTCATCAATGCCTTCAGTGCAGCTTGGACTTCTTTCTACACCATTGGTTCTTGATCATATGCTACTTCCTGAAACGGTTGAATGTCAAATGATTCTTTTTGGCAAGGGAACTGTGTATTCTTTTCAACTTCTTTTGATGATTTCTGCATCATTCAATTTTTTTGCCCATAGCATCCTTCAATATTGCAACTCAAATCTTGAATTTTTTCTTCAGTTCTTTCAGCCAGAGAAATGCTGAGCATGCCCTTGCTTTTTGGTTTTCTAACTAAAGGTTTCCAGGTCTTTACACATTTTATTATAATACCTTACTTTGTCTTCTTGAGCTGCCCTTTGAAATCTACATCATTTCTTCCTTTTCACTTCAGGTAGTCTATGTTCAAGAGAAGGGTTAAGAGTCTTTTCTGATATCTACTTTGGTCTTTTTTTTTCTTTATGATAACCTTTTGCTTTCTTCATGTATAATGTCCTTGATGTCATTCCACAACTCTTCTGGTATTCAGTCACCAGTGTTCTATGTGCCAAATCTATTCTTGAGATATTCTCTAAATTCAGGTCAGATATACTCAAGGTCGTACTTTGGCTCTTATTGGCTTGTTTTAATTTTCTTCAGCTTCAACTTGTGCTTGCATATGAGCAATTGATGGTCTATTCCACAATTGGCTCCTGACCTTGTGTTGACTGATGATATAGAGCTTCTCCACTACCTATTTCGGTAGGTATAATCTATTTTATTCCTGTATATTCTATCTGGCAAAGCCGACATGTATAGTTGCCATTTATGTTGTTGGAAAAATGTATTTGCAAAGAATTAATCATTGGTCTTGCAAAATTCTATCATGTGATCTCCAGCATTGTTCCTATCACCAAGGCCATATTTTCCAACTTCTCATCGTTCTTTGTTTCCAACTTTCACAAACCAACCACCAGTAATTATCAATGCATCTTGATTACATATTTGACCAATTTCAAACTGCAGAAGTTGGTAAAAATCTTCAGTTTCTTCATGTTTAGCATTAGTGGTTAGTGCGTAAATTTGATACGGTGGCTACAACAGTGGGCTCAAGCATGGCAGCATTTGTGAGGATGGCACAGGACTGGGCTATGTTTTATTCTGTTGTACATGGGGTCCTTATGTGTCAGAACCAACTCAGCAGCATATAACAACAACAATAATGCCTAAGATATCAATCTTCAAGTGTTCCATTTCATTTTTAACAAATTCCAATTTTCCTAGATTCATAATTCATACATTTCATGTTCTGATTATTAATGGATGTTTGTAGCTATTTCTTCTCATCTTGAGTAGTATCACATCAGCAAATGAAGGTCTCGAAAGCTTGAGTCCATCCACATCATTAAGGTCAACTCTAAGGAGGCAGCTCTTCCCCAGTCGTCTTTTAAGTGCCTTCCAACCTGAGGGGCTCATCTTTCAGTACTATATCAAACAATGTTCTGCTGCTATTCATAAGGTTTTCACTGGCCAATTTTTTTAGAAACAGACTGCCAAGTCCTTCTTCCCAGTCTGTCTTAGTCTGGAAGTGCCACTGAAACCTATCCACCATGGGTGACCACAAAGCTTCCAGCTTCAAAGGAACACACATGCCACCACGGTACAGCAAATACGACAAACTGACAGATGAGTTGTGGGTAAATAAATATATGCACACATATTTTTTCAGAAGTGTTGTGAGAAATTAGGTAAGAACAAAAAAAGTAAAAGCGCTTATCTGTGGCAGAGATTTCCGATGGTTCCCTAGCATCCATACCCCTTGTCTGTCTTTTACTAATGGAACCTCTGGAGCCTAGCTGGGCACATGACTACCCAGTGATAAACTACGAGCCTCCCTTACAACTAGGCATGAGCACACGAGTAAGTGAAAGCCAATGAGACATGAGCAGAGGTGATAAACAACACTTTCATGTCATCTCCGTAAAGAGAAAGCTACTTGCCTTGGGCAGTCTTTTGTTCCTTGGTCACCAAGAAATGGAAAAACCAGAGAAGTTGCTTTGGCCTGACAGAAGGAAGCCACATGTTGAGGATGACAGAGAGGACTCTCCAGCCTGGGCCCTGGATGACTTTATGAACTGCAATTACTCTGCCAGCCTTGTACTACTGACCTCTAGACGAGTAAGTGAGAGATTATCAAGCTTCTTGAACATTAGGAAAAGTTCACAAGACCCAAAGTACAACCTTGAGTATATCCCACATGAATTTAGAAATCATCTCGAGAATAGATTTGACGAGTTGGACACTAATGACCAAAGACCAGAAGAGCTATGGAATGATATCAAGGACATCATACATGAAGAAAGAAAGATATCATTAAAAGGCAGGAAAGAAAAAAAAAAAAAAACGGATATCAGAAGAGGCTCTGAAACTTGCTCTTGAATGTTAGGTAACCAAAGCAAAAGGAAGAAATGATGACATAAAAGAGCTGTACAGAAGATTTCAGAGAGTGGCTCCAGAAGACAAAGTAAAGTATTACAATGACATGTGCAAAGACCTGAAGTTAGTAAGCCAGAAGAGAAGAACACACTCAGCATTTCTGAAGCTGAAAGAACTGAAGAAAAAATTCAAGCCTCGAGTTGCAATAGTGAAGGATGCTACAGGGAAAATATTAAACAATGCAAGAAACATCAAAAGAAGATGGAAAGAATACACTAAACCAAAAAGAATTGGTCAACGTTCAACCATTTCAGGAGATACCATATGATTAGGAACTGATGGTACTGAAAGAAGAGCTACGCTGAAGGCACTGGTAAAAAAAACAAGGCTCCAGGAATTGACTGAATACTAACTGAGATGTTTCAACCAACAGGTGCAGCACTGGAAGTGCTCACTTGTCCATGACAAGAAATTTGGAAGACAGCTACCTGGCCAACTGGCTGGAAGAGATCCATATTTATGCTTAATTCCAAAGAAAGATGATCCAACTGAATGTGGAAATTATAGAACAATATCATTAACATCACATGCAAGCAAAATTTTGCTGAAGATCATTCAAAAGTGGCTGCAGCAGTGTATCAACAGGGAACTGCCAGAAATTCAGGCTGGGTTCAGAAGAGGATGTGGAAACAGGGATATCATTGCTGATGTCAGATGGATCTTGGCTAAAAGCAAAGAATACCAGAAGAATGTTTACCTGTGTTTTATTGACTATGCAAAGGCATTCGACTGTGTGGGTCATAACAAATTATGTATAACATTGGGGAGAATGGGAATTCCAGAACACTTAATTGTGCTCATGAGGAACCTGTACATAGATCAAGAGGGAGTTGCTCAAAAAGAACAAGGGGATGCGGCATGGTTTAAAGTCAGGAAAGGTGTCAGCATTGTGCCCTTTCACCACACCTATTCAATTGGTATGCTGAGCAAATAATCTAAAAGCTGGACTATATAAAGAAGAACAGGGGATCAGGATTGGAGGAGGACTCATTAACAACCTGCAATATGCAGATGACACAAACTTGCTTGCTGAAAGTGAAGAAGACTTGAAGTACTTACTGATGAAGATCAAAGGCTACAGTCTTCAGTATGGATTATACCTCAACATAAAGAAAACAAAAAGCCTCACAATTGAACCAATAAGCAACATCATGATAAATGGAGAAAAGGTTGAAGTTGTCAAGGATTTCATTTTACTTGGATTCACAATAAACACCCATGGAAGCAGCAGTTAAGAAATCAATCAACACATTGCCTTGAGAAAATATGCTGCAAAAGATCTCATTAAAGTGTAAAAAGCAAAGATGTCGCCTTGAAGACTAAGGTGCACCTGACCCAAGTCATGGTATTTTCAATTGCCTCATATGCGTGTGAAAGCTGGACCATGAATAAAGAAGACCAAAAAAGAATAGATGCCTTTGAATTATAGGGTTGGCGAAGAATATGGAATATACCATGGACTACCAAAAGAACAAACAAATCTGCCTTGGAAGAAGCTCAGCTAGAATGCTCCTTAGAAGCAAAGAATGTGAGACTTCCTCTCACATACTTTGGACATGTTATCAGGAAGCATCAGTCTCTGGAGATGGACATCATGCTTGGTAAAGCAGAGGGCCAGTGAAAAAGAGAAAGGCCCTCAATATCATGGATTGACACAGTGGCTACAACAATAGGCTCAAGCATAATGAGGACTGTGAGAAAGGCATAGGACTTGGCGGTGTTTCTTTCTATGGTACATAGGGTTAATACAAGTAGGAACCAACTCGAAAGCACCTAACAACAACAACAACATCAAGCTTCTATTTTATTTAAGCAACTGTATTTTTGGACCATCTACTTATACAACAATTTTAGCCTGCACCTTAAGTAATTAAATGATCAAATTAAACAAATGTGCTACAGCTATACTCTCTCTCAAGGTTCTCTTATGAAGCCTTTTGACAATCTCGGATTTCAGATTCATTACCACTATATACCTGATCGTATCATAGAATGGTTAATAACAGTTTAGAGTAGTTTTTAAGCTTCAGTATGTATGAAAACAAATAGGTCTGTGTAGCCCAAGAATTTGCGTATTTACAGATCTGTGTAGCCCAAGAATTTGCATATTTACAGATCACTTGGATGATTCTGTTTCAGGTGGCCTACAGAATACATTTTGAAGAATTGTGGAATAGTGGTAATAACACTGAATCGTGTCTGATGGGAGTCAGTCCTAGAGCTACCCATACTTTATACCTAAAGCAAGTGGATTGTGTGCCACTGTAAGAAAGATGAAGAAGAGGAAGTTGAAGCTTATAATGAACCCTTTAAGATGTTCAAGACTAGTTCGGTTTCTTTGATTTTTTAAGAAAATTATAGTCATAGCTGATAGTTCCAAGCTATTAGAGCATTGGTTCTCAGCAAGTTGTCCCCATCAAAATCACCTGTACAGATACTGGTGCCCACTCTGTTCTGCTCAATCAGAGTGTTTGGAGGTCAAGCCCAGTTCTGTAAAACTTTGAAAGTCATTCTAATTCACATTCATGAATAATAAACATGGTGATATTCATTTAAGAAATAGAATCTCTAGAGAAAAGTTGAAGAAATAAGTGTTTTGCTGTTTGAAATCAAGGCAGCAAGTGGTAGCATCATTAGTAAGAGTTTCCGGTTTTAGAGAACGTCAAACTAAAATGGAAAAAAAAAGAGTCCAATTATGTGCCTAATTTACAGATCTGCCAAGAGACGGAGACTAAAACAATGTCTCAAGGTCAATAAATTAGCAAACATTTACTCAGCAGTTACTACAAACTTGGTCTTGTGGAGATTTAAAAAATATATTCTTTGGCTCATGAAATCATCTCATTACTTAATAATTGTATTTCTTTATACTAACACTGCCTGTAAGTTATCAGGGAGGAAAAAAATTCAAATGAAGAATTCTAACATTAAACTTTAGGAGAAGGAGAATAATGAGAGACTATGGAAAGAGTAACTTGGATCATTTCAAGCCCAGACATGGGGTATCTATGGTACCCCATAGAAGCAATAAAGGGAATTTCTATTATCTTGGATGAGAAAATAAATGGTTGAAAAGACTGTGAAGGATTTTGAATACTAGTTTAAGAAATATGGACTTTATCCTATAAACAATGAAGAGTCAAAAAAGTCTTTATGCCTCAGACTGATATGGGTAAAGAAATATTTTTAGAAAGATAGATTCTACAGTGGAGCACAGATGGATTTGAAAGAAAAGATGTCTGAAAGAAAGAAAACTAGAGAACAGACTATTACTTCCTCTCAGTGGTACAGCGGCCAACAGGGTTTTTGAAATTCCTGCTAATTCCATGAGCTGAGGTGTCTCTAACAGAAAAAACTAATTCCTTTTTGAAACACTTTGAATGACTGTGATAAACATAATGGACTCTAGTTTTATAAAGAAAAGGTATTCTGCACAAAAGAGAAGTCTTATTATTTAACCAATGAATACTGTTTTGAGAGTTTCTTTTTTTAGCAGTAAAATAAAAATATAAACAACAATAAATAAACCACTGTCCTACTAAACCTCAAATGGTGCTGTATTTGCCTGGTTTTCCTTACCAGAAATTTATTCCCAAAAACTTTCCTTGTCATTTGGGTTTTGTTGTTGTTGTTGTTGTTGTTTTGTTGACTAAAGCAAAATAGCTAATATTACATACTTCTGTGCCCAGCATTGAAGATATTTTTCTTTGGGTTTCTTAGTGAATATAAACCCCATTTCAATGACATTAGCCCCAGTAATAAAGTCAATTTTTTTTTTCTTCTGGTGTTGTTGTTGTTCTTGAAATATGTCTCTGCCTTCCATATACTTGGTGTGATTCTGAGTACTACGGCTCTTTTTAAAAAAATATGGTCTTTTACCTTGTCTGTGTCAATACAATCTTAAGGCCTTTAAATGACATCTTCACAGACGTTCCCTAATGTATATCTCACATATAAGTGAGGGAACCAAAAACCCCTTCCTGTCGAGTTGATTTCGACTCATAGAGACCATATAGGTCAGAGTAGAGCTGCCCTATAGGAGTGGCTGGTGGATTTGAACTGCTGATCTTTTCTTTTGGTTAGCAGCCAAACACTTAACCACTGTGTTACCACGGCCCTAGGGTAAATTAGGACTAAATTCAGTGTGATCAAAGACTTCATGGTATGGTGCAAGGTATGCATGTCTTCGTCTGGAAAATAAAACACATTCTAGATCTCTATTAGTGAATAAATAATCTTGTTGCAGGACCTCAACTTATTTTACAAGGGATTCATTTTTTTTTCTTTATTCTGAAATTTAGGTATCAATATAGGTATTTTATTAGTGTTAGGAGATTAATATATTCTAGCTCTACAAGCATTTGAACAAAGTAATCCAGTTGTTACAGGTAGCACATTAAAAGTTTCCGACCTCTTAGGCTTGAAATACAATTAACCAACCTTTTATGGATATTAAAAAGAACAGAAAAGTAATCATTGGTGCTGATGACCAATATTTCCAGTTCTCCTCCAGCTAGGCACATAGGAATATTGAACTTTCCTCTCCCCTTTTTCAATTAGATATGGCCATGTGACTTGCTTTGACCAGTGACAGAACTGGCATGTGTCATTTTTGGACCCTTTAAACTCCCTGCCATTGGCCGTGGCACCCAGCAACACTATAAATAGTGGAGGCTTCCTCACCTGTATCCTTGACTGACCATAAGATAGAATATAACCCTTGTAACCTAAAGGATGGAGCCCTGGTGGCACAACGGTTAAGAGCTCGGCTGCTAAGAAAAGGTTGGCAGTTTGACTCCACCAGCCTTTCCTTGGAAACTCTATGGGACAGTTCTACTATGTCCTATAGTGTCACTATGAGTCAGAATCAACTGGACAGCAATGGGTTTGGCTTTTTTTTTTTTAACCCAATGTAAATAGAGTGCGATCAATAAATAAACCTTTGTGGTTTTAAACCACTAAAATTTTGGGAGTATTTGTTATTAGGATGTAATTTAGCACATCCTGACTGATACAGAAATTTGTATAAGAGGAAGCAGCTGTTACCAAAAAAATGCTAAAATATGTGACACTGGCTTCACAATTGGGCAGTGGGGAGTGAAGAAACTGTTTTCAGTGGCTGGAAGCAATGGCAATGTGTGTTAAGCAATGGGGAAACATCTGGTAAAATTATCATCTGTAGTTACTTGGTGTGCTACTTTGTTTTGTGTACCCAATAAAATCCAAACTCTAGGGAAAAGGGTTGGAGAACATAATGTTTGTGGCACATGTGGGTAGTTATTGGCACCATTTGGCAAGACATTACAAGAAAGAGATTTAGTCAGAAAAAAAAAAAGCTGGTTCGCAAACAAAAATGAAAAGGGCATAGAAAGAACCTTTTAATTCAGGACTACAGAGAAGAGACAACTCCTTCCCAACCCACACAGTAAAAGATAAAATTGATAATCTGTGAGCAAGGATGGCCAGCTAAAACTCAGCCTTGCGGGATCAAATTAATAGTATGCCTGTAATACAGGTAGCCCCCAACTTACGATGTATTCAAGTTACGATGAACTGCATTTATGAACCACTATTTTTTTTTGTATATTTTATGGTTAGTAATATGCCTCCGGATCAAAAGGAGTTAGGTCCAGACCTTATGCAAAGTTTACCATTTTTCTTCCAGATATCCTGGTCTAGGAGATTTATGTTGTCACTGGGTAGGACTTTTGGGTTGTCTCCTTTTGGAAGAGGTGAGTGTATTTTGCATGTGGGAATGAAAATAAACTGATCATTTAGTGACCAAATATTAATGTTTATCATCAATATTTTATTAGAGAATGAATATTTCTAGTTCTTCTTTCAGACACTTAGGATTATACTTTACTTTCACGAAATGAACTTTATCTAATGAAATGTGGTTCCTTCAGGGTGAAAGCTTTTAAGGGAAGTATTCTAACTGATGTCACTTTGAGAACTAAGGTGAATCTGACCCAAGCCATGGTATTTTCAATCACCTCATATGCATTTGAAAGCTGGACAATGAATAAGGAAGACTGAAGAAGAATTGATGCCTTTGAATTATGGTGTTGGCAAAGAATATTGAATATACTATGGACTGCCAGAAGAACAAACAAATCTATCTTGGAAGAAGTACATCCAGAATGATCCTTAGAAGTGAGGATGGCGAGACTTCATCTCATGTACTTTGGACATGTTATCAGGAGGGATCAGTCCCTGGAGAAGGACATCATGCTTGGTAAAGTACAGGGTCAGAGAAAAAGAGGAAGATCCTCAATGAGAAGGACTGACACAACGGCTGCAACAATGGGCTCAAACATAGTAATGATTATGAGGATGACACAAGACCGGGCAGTGTTTCGTTCTGTTATACACAGGGTTTCTGTGAGTTGGAACCGACTCAACGGCACCTAACAACAATTCTAACTGATGCGTTTCTTTCCTGCTTTGACATAACCAAAATGAAATCCTGAAGGTTTTATCAGGCTTCATTCCTGCATAAGGACAACATGAAGCAGAGTCCCACAAAACTGAAATTATAATACGTACTAAATCTTTGTTGTTTTAAGCCATTAGAATGCTAGCGTTGTTTGCTACTGCAGCAGAACACAGCCCACATGACTAATACAGGATACATAAAAACATAGATACAGGAAATCAGTGCTTTGATTACCACAGACACTTGAAAACAATTTGGTGAATGGCACTGAATTCATGCAAGCATTTTAGTGTAAAGTTACAAAACTCCAAATCAAGGAAATGCAATTTAATGGATACTCACAGCATTCAATATGCCCGAGTTCAGATACTCCACATATAAGCAATTAGAAAACAGAAATGAGACATGAGCACAAGACTAGAGGATCTCCCAGTATTATAAACAATAGAACAATAGGCTTTCTCAGAAAGCAGTGTTTCTAATCAAGCGAAAATAGAATAAACATGTTTGGGAAGTAGAAGGCAGAGTTCTGCTTTGAGGGAGAAGTTGAATGAAATGACCTTTACATTTTCTTCTGATTCAGAGATTCTATGGTTGTAATTGTCTTTCTGTCTCTATTAAACTGATTAAAAACAAGATGGAAGAAGCTAAGTGCCCAGACTGAGCCCAAGATTTATGCTAATCCTCCTAAACCTTTTTTATCATCTGACAAGTGTTGTTATATGTCCAAGGTGACCCATATTAATATTGAATTCCTGGCTAAATCCAGCAGTGTTCCAGGTCCTACATTTTACAGTGCTTTGGGGTTCTCAGTGGGGAAGAGACCTATTTAATTGCCTGCTCTGTGATTTACAGACTAAGTGGCCTGATTATTGCCATACTTCCTGAATGTATATCTTTCCATTTTCAACTTTGCTCCTCGTTTCATAAACTGCACATACACACACACACACTATATGTATATATACATATATATAAAAATATTTGTGCCATAAACAGGATCCATAAGCTAGGGCAGATATTGAAACTGCTAGCATCAGGAGTCAGACTAAGAAGGGTAAACTTGTGCAAGTATCTGAATTAGGGGGCAATTAGCCTAAGCACAGAGGTTCTAGTTGAGGATCACAGAGTTACTTAAGACACAAAAAATAATTTCAAGGTTATAATACAGAGCATGGGGAAGGAACCTCGGATCATCTATTTCAGGCTCTCTTTATATAGATAAAAACTAAAATTCATGTAATTTAAGGGACTGGTTTAAGGTTATTGAGCTGTGTATACATCCAACTACTATTAACTGATTTCAGCACCAATAACCACCATTTGTAATGTGTTACCACCTATCATTTATATCTTCTTTCAGTCATCACCTTATTTGATGCTTAACACAATCCTAAGAGCTGGGAAGTAAAACAGAAAATGATCATTATCTCTCAATATACATTCTTCCCTTCTTACACACTGTCTTAATTATCTAGTGCTGCTATAACAGAAATACCACACGTGGATGGCTTTAACAAATAGAAGTTTATTTTCTCACAGCCTAATAGGCTAGAAGTCCAAATTCAGGGCATCAGCTCCAGGGGAAGGCTTTCTCTCTCTGTCAACTCTGGAGGAAGGTCCTCCTCATCAATCTTCCCCTCAACTGGGATTTTCTCCACTCAGGAACCCAATGGCCCTGACCTCCAGACTTTTAGTTGGGCCATACTTTCCAGATTCTGAGTGGAGGCCCCTTGGCCCTGGGCTTCAGCTCTGCCTTCCAGGCCCACTGGGACAGCAACTCTGCTCCCTCAGCTTTAAGCACACTTTTCCCCTAGTCCACCTGAGTGGTGACTCCACCCTTAGGAACACCAGAGGCCATGGCTTCACCCTTTGAAACTCTAGAGGTTGTGTCCATACCCATTGAGACTGAGGCATCTCGACTTCCTGTGTTCCTTGTCTCTTTAGCTTCTGCTTCCCGGTTTCTTGGCCTTTCAGCTCTTCGGGCCTCCCCGCCCATGTCTGCCATGCTGGGGCAAGTGTTCCAAAGCTCTGTAGCTCCACCAATAAGTGCCTGGAGGCACCTCATCTGCCAGTAAACTTCAGCCGGAAGGCACTCAGCTCTCTTGCTGCATGGGTCAGCAAGCCTAGCTGACTAATAAGTGCCCAGAGGCACCCCACTCCACCGGGAAGCCTCCTGCACAAAGGCCCTTAGCTCTCTCGTTCTGTGGGTCGGCTCCAGTGCTGTCTGGTGCTGGTCTCCTGGTCCTGCTGCTTCCAGTCCTCTGCTGTTGCCGGTCCTCTTCTGCTGCTTCTCACCATCTTTGCCATCTCCAGTGTTAGTTACACAGTTCTCCTCACTTCCATCCAAATCCTCTATCCATTCACAGTTTCAAAACCATTTCCACATTTTAGCTATCTGTTAGAACAGCGCCTCACGCTCAGTACCAAATTCTGTCTTAGTTATCTAGTGCTGCTAAAGCAGAAATAACACAAGTGGATGGCTTTAACAAAGACAAATTTATTTTCTCACAGTCTAGTTGGCTAGAAGTCCACATTCAGGTCATAAGCTCCGGGGGAAGGCTTTCTCTCTCCGTCAGCCCTGGAGATAGATCCTTCTCATCAATCTTTCTCTGGACTAGGAGCTTCTCAGACACAGGTGTCCCAGGTCCAAAGAATGGGCTGTACTCCCAGCACTGCTTTCTTGGTTGTATGAGGTCCCCTGTCTCTCTGTTTACTCCTCTCTTTTATATCTCAAAAGAGAATAGCTCAAGACTCAATCTAATCTTGTACGTTGAGTCCTGCCTCATTAACATAACTGCCACCTATCCTACCTCATTAACATCATAGAGATAGAATTTCCAACACATCAAATGACAAAATGGCAGACAATCACACAATACTGGGAATCATGGCCTAGCCACATTGATACATATATTTTTGGGGAGCACAATTCAATCCATGACACATAGTAAGAGTTCCTAGTTGGGAATATGGCCACCCAGACAAAGGAACAAACTTCTTAATCTCTCATGGAACTAGATGTGATATTATAAGTAACTTTTTGCCAGTGAGATGTATGCAAAAGTAATGAAAGTATACAACTTTCTTGTACTGTTTTTAAAGGAAGTGGGGGTGTCTCCACTTGTCTCCTTTTCTCTTTCCATTGACTGGAACAAGGATGGGGTAGTGAGCCATCTTGAACCCTGCAAATCAGAACACCATCAGAGAGAATGATGGAACAGCAAATCAGAAGGGGCCTAAATCTCTAAAAGACCTCATGTAGAACTGCCCTACCAGCCCTGACCTGCCTACCTCCAGACTGTTAAGCATTAGTTTGATCTCTATCGTAGTAGCCAAACTCATACCCTAATCAATATGATAAAGCAGGTATTTTTATTAAGAATTTTACTAGGAAATACTGATATTCAGTTTGCCTAGGGCACTTAGTCACTGGTTAGTGTCTCTCTCCAAAGACAGCATTAAAGTGGAATGTTCTACTGGTTTAATCCCCAGCATGTGTGACTTGTTTCAAATTGTCAGCTATCATGTCTCACTCTTATCCAGTCAAAAAAAATTGATATTAAAACCTAGAAGGCTAAAGATGGTACTCCATTTGGAAAAGCTAAGTAGATGTTTTTCTGAGAATGGCTCCTACACTGACAAGCTAATACCCAAAAGTCTAAGATACATTTATACAGAGTTTTGTCAAGTGCTGTATTTAGAGAGCAACAGGAAAGGGCAAGCAATTGTTGCCATTAGTGATTTGCCTGTTCTCCTAATAGGACAAGCAAAAGAATGATTTTCTTGAAGTATATTTCCAATTCAGATAATGCTGCATGTACAGCTGTAACTGATGTGGGTGGGGGGACTGAGGAGCGAAATTAGCTAATTTCTTGCAATCAAAGCTAATTCAAAACAGGAAAAGTCTCCCCCACCTGTCATTTGGAAATTCTACTAAGGAGAACTCTAGAAAATATATTTCAGAGAAAAACGGTTTGCTAGAGGAAAAAACACTCCAGTAATCAAGCTTCTTGTCTTTCCTGCTTATTAATGAAATAAATCTTTGTGCAAACCTTGTACCATAAAATTTTATGATTTACTATGAAAGAATTTTTAAAGCATACTTTACAAAAATGAAATGTGGGCTAGAAGATTAAAGTTTACAATAACAGAGTAGACCAATAATTTTTATGCTATTTCCAATCAGTTTCTCTAGCACTAATAAAATGAAGATTTCTTGGGTAAGCTATGGAAATGTTTGATATAACCTTTCACAACTTTCTTATGACTAAAACAATAATCTCTTTCAATCGCTTTTCCTTTTTAATAATCTCTTTGCTTCTTTTATATTCCTACAATTCTACCACTGTGTGTTGCAAGAACAATCTTCTATATCATTCTATTAACTGCATTCTTTCTTTCCTGCTTTTATTTAATAACTAACTCCTACTCAAAAATGACTACTAATTGATTATCCTTGTCAGTCATCCTGACCCTATATTTATCCATCTCCTTGTATCACCTACTACAAGATTCACACATTTAGTCCTTGGTAAATTTGACAAAGCAAGGATAAAAAGATAAAACTACTTTACTTGCTTAGTGGGTTAGGAGAAGCGAGAAACTGATGACTTCAGCTATAATGATATTTTGAATCAGCCTATGAAATTCTAACATTCTGCTATAATTCAGTCTCTACTAATATTTTTCCTTCAGAAATGATTATGTGGCAATTATATACCAAGTGCTGCAGATGTATTGGAAACGTAGCAATGATCATGACAGAGTGAACTTGGATTCCACACACTGATGAGTTGGGGATATAGATCTTTTTTTTTTTTTTTTATTCCTTTGTTTTCTCACTTAAAAAACAAAGTTATTTTGGGTTATATTCTTGATCCTAAATATGTTCATAACTTAGGCGATGACTTAAGACATATTTTGTTTAGTGAACTGAAGTTATCATGCAGGCTTCATTATTCAAGGCCTCAAACACTTCGCTTCTCACCATTACTCTTTGGAGAGTTTGTGGATTTTTTTTTAAGAGGTGGCAAGTTATGTGTGAACATTTCAAGTTTCCTAGCCTCCTTCTAAGCTCATTCTGTATTCACTGCAATTGCTTGCAGAAATGCATTTGTTATCCAGGCGCACTGCACATCTATTTGTGTACCCGAGGTGTACTGTTGTGAATTATCCTTCGCTGACAGTCAGTGAGAATACTGTCATCCCTTCCTTGGCTTAAATGCTCCAGAGAAGATGTTTTATTATAATTACACATTTCATATTCATATGGGTTTTAAGTGTGTTATCACATTGGGGTTATTTCTAGTTAAACTAGGCACAGTGGTTAAGCGCTTGGCTGCTAACCGAGAGGTCAGCAGTTCAAATTCACCAGCTGCTCTGGGGGAGAAATATGTAGCAGTCTGCAATATGTCCTGTAGGGTTGCAATGAATCAGTATTGACTTGATGGCAATGGATTTTTGGTTTACCATTATAATTATAGCTAATCAGAAAGGTCTACTTTTTAAAATACTCATTGAAAGTGAGTTCTTTTTCAAGAGTTCAAATTTGCTTCAGGTCACATATTGGTGTAGCATTATTTTATTAGATCATTTTAAACCTAAAATACAACATATTAAAAGAATAATCAGGCTAAAAAGAGTAAATCATGAGAATGTAAGAAAGCTCCTATGAAGAAAACCAATTTTAATAAAGTTTAAGTTCATGACATTTGGATGTCCATTTCTGTAGAAGAAAAAAGAAAACATGGAAAGAATTATGAGTTGTAAAACTACTAGGAAAGAAAAGAAGAAATGTTAGTTCTTTCTTACAATACAATGAGAAGAAAGGAATCCCATCAACTAATATCACCTCACACAATATGTATTTCACATTTATTCCCCTGAAGAGTTCTAAGATTTAATTTGCTTTGTGTGTGGAAGGGGATTTAAAAAAAAACAAAAAAAAACATATGTTCTTCAGGTTTTAAGAGAGATAAACCTCTAAGCATACCTCATGGTCTGAGAATTCATGAAGATCATTTTTACCTCTTGCGTAATCAAAGGAAATAAACTGAAGCTTCATTTTGCCTTTTTATCACCAATGGAAATAAGCTAATGCTTAATTGGAAAATTTGGTACCTATAAACAGCAACAAAATCTGGTGAAGACTTTCTATGATTTGGTCCTATAATGCTAAAAACAGTAAAAATAGATTGTCTGGGTAAAATAAATATGACTTAAAGTTAAAAATAATAGAAAATGTAAATAATTAGCCTATGGAGATTTAAAAAAAAAAGCCTTCAAAGATAAGGGAAGGAATAAAGAATAGAAAAATTGAAAGTTTTGAGTTCTAACTCTGGGCACGCTACTGACTCCGTACAATTTAAACAGTGGGTGTCCTGTTCTTCAATGTCCTCTCATGTAAATAAATGATAAGATGTTCAGTCTATTCACACCTTACTGGTACTAGCCCATTCATTCTCCTTATGCTTAGCTGGGGTCACTGAAATCATCTCTCTGCAGATGCAGACCAGCCCCATCATTTCCCAGGCAGCCAGTGCATTCCAGGGAGTGGGGTCTGAAATAAGCCTTGCTGTCTTAGAGCCAGGTTGCGGCCCCAGGTGTTGGTCCTGAGCACACAGGTATGTGCACATGAGAGTGCCCACTTTTACTTTCTTTAATACATTCTATTCTCTCAATTCATATAATTTGGACTGTAGTCTGATACTGTAGATTATTCCAAGATTAAGAGCCCACATGTCTGAGTTATGACCACTGTCTTTATCCCACAGACCTTCTTCCAGGCCATTACATTCGATGCTCACTTTCACTCCTATACCTCCAGCCCATATGAGACTCCTTTCTTGGGTGCATGGATGGCTTTGAATCAAAATCACAGGGCTGCCCCTTAGCCAGCTTCACATGAAGCAGTGTCAGTGGGTGGTGTACATGATGAAACAGTGGGAAAGTTGGTCTATAGCAGATAATCTCAAACACGAATGCATAAATGCAATGTCTGCATAGACATCTGGTATGCAAATAAGAATGACCTTTATTTGAGCAGATTTTTTTTTAACATACAAAAAGTAAGTGACCAAGGTTAGCTCCAACAGTTACCACTCTTGTTGATAGTATCTACCCTTGATATAATATGATAACAGCACTTCATCTCTGTGATGTTACTACCAAAAACTCGTAACCCCAGTTTAATCATGAGAAAACTATCAGACAAATGCCACTTGAGGGACATTCTATGAAATATCTCACCTATACTCCTTAAAACCATGAAAGTCATCAAAAAACAAGGGAAGTCTGAGAAACCGTCATAGCCAAGAGGGAGCCCTGGTAGCATAGCGGTTCAGTGCTCAGCTGCTAACCAAAAGACTGGCTGTTCAAACCTACCACCTGCTCCATAGGAGAAAGATGTGGTGGTCTGCTTCCATAAGGATTATAGCCTTGGAAACCCTATGGGGCAGTTCTACTGTGTCCTGTAGGGTTGCTTTGAGTTGGAATCAACTCGATGGCAACAGTTGTTTTTTTTTTTTTTTTTTGATGGGTCACAGCCAAGAGGAGCTTAAGGAGACCTGACAATTAAATGTAATTTGGTATCCTGAATTAGATCCTAAAAAAGAGAAAGAACATTAGGTAAAAACTAATTTAAAAATTAGAATAAAGTATGGACTTTAATTAATAATAATGCTTGAATATTGGTTCATTTAATTGTAGCAAGTGTACCGCACTAATCCATGTTAATAATACCCGAAACTGAGGACTGGTTATGAGGATTCTCTGAACTATCCTTGAAAATTTTCTGTAAATCTAAAACCTTCCTTAAAAAATAAACTTTATTACAATAATGCACAAAGGGGAAGAGTCCTGTGGCCTGGTTGTAAAACACCAGTCATTTCTTCTGTAGACCTATAAGAAGGGATACTCATATGACTATGAGAGAGTGGTCTTTCACAGGCATTTATCTTGGTTACAACTCTGCTTTAAAATGTATTTCTCAAACCAGGGATAAGACATGGTCAAACCCAAAATGAAAAAATACCATCAACAACAGCAGCAGTGAAAACAAATTCAGCTGCCATGGAAATAATGAAAACTGAGAAAGGAATAATGTTAACGTTTTCAAAATATCACTCATTAGTTATCCACCTTAGAATACTTGTAAATGTGTCAACAGCAGATGTAAATGTGATATAAAAGTTCTGAAACTGAATGCTAGAAACTTAGGGTGATCTAGCATATGGAAAAATATATGCATTCAGCTATACAGAAAATAAAAGCCCAGTTTTTGAAAATACACATTTAATGGTATCCCAGAAGAGAAGAAATGTAACATGTCCAAACTATTTTCAGAACATACCGAGCAGAAAGAGAATGAAGTGAACCTAAAATTTTTAAGATTAACAAAAGTGACTCAGCCTATTCTTCCAGCCGCTTGTGAGTTGTCGGGGAGAGTCTCAGTGGGAATACATGTCAGTTCTTGTTACTCCACCAGGCTGGGGTTAGGAAATCATAAATTAGAACAATTGTCTAAAGGTCAGACATAGAGAGCTTACTTACTTTGCTGCCTCTTCTCCAGGTGTTGCATCAGGAAACTAAGTTACAGACCTGAGGCCAAATACTTAATGTTTCCAGATGAAAAAAAGCTCAGATTCAGTCATAAAATATTCAAAAACCAAACCCAATGCCGTCAATTCCGACTCACAGAGAGTAGGAGAAGTGCTCGGATATGTTTCCAAGGCTGTAATCTTTACAGGAGCAGACGGCCACATCTTCTTCTTGCAGAGCAGCTAGAGCGGTTCATACCTCCAACCTTTCATTTAGCAGCCCTATGCTTAACCACTCTGCCACCAGGAATTATAGGTATATGGTCAAATGGGAAGGACAAATGTAAAATTAGATCCAAAATATAGCTCGGAGAAGTCAAGCGCGGAATAAAACTGCTAATACCTTCATTAGGGAAATTTGGAGGATTGAGTATCATACAACTGTCATTAATACCTAAGATCAGTCTCAAATGTTCTACATTTATAGAAGCCATAGAATTGGATATATTTACTGTTATTTCACTCCACCTGTCTCTTATTACTTATAGCCTTTTCTTTAGCAAGTGATTTTAGACCTCTATTTAAAAGTTTCCACCAGCAAGAAGAATCTCGCAGCCTTATAACACAGTTCATTCCATTTCAGAATTCTAGTCTGTTTCCTTGAATTGTAGGAATCTGACTTTCTGTAATTCCTTTCTATTTGTCTCATTCTTGCGCTTCAGAACCACATGAAACAAGGCTAATCCCTCTCCCACAACACAATACTTCGGAAAATGAAGACAGCTATTCTTTCTCTTTTTCCTTTGCGATTCCTTCAGCTTTTCCTGGTGTGGAGTGGGCATCTGTTGCTTTTACTTGCACTGGGCTAAATTACAAAAAGATCATGACTAATGTGCTTTCGGAAACCCTGGTGGCGTAGTGGTTAAGTGCTATGGCTGCCTACCAAGAAGTCAGCAGTTCAAATCCACCAGGCGCTCCTTGGAAACTATGGCGCAGTCCTACTCTAGGGTCGCTATGAGTTGGAATCGACTCGACAGCAGCGGGTTTTTTTTTTAATGTGCTTTCACCCTCTCCCATTCTCTCTCTCTCTCCCTCTTTCTCTCCCTCTCCCTGGCTCACTCTGAGGGAAACCAGATGCCATGTTGTGAGCTGCCCTATGGAGTGGCACATACGGCAAGTAACTAATATCTGCAACAATCAGCCAGCGAGAACCTGAGGGCTGGCAACAGCCACTGAGTTGAGTTTGGAAGCAGATTCTCCACCCAATTAAGCTTTGAGATGACAAGATCTCAGGTAGATGGAACCTATTTGCATTTCACAAGTCTTTGTCTACAGAAAGCTGGGTTCAGCAAACACCTTTCCCTTTTCTCAGAAAACACAAGTCACAAAACCTTAGAAATACAAGTGTACTCATCCTTAATAACCTAAAACATAGCTAATGAACTCTTGGCTGCCCTTTTGAAATTGTAAGTTTCATTAAGTGATTTCATAACAATGAATATAAATTTTTCCAGTAGGAAATAGTGACCAAGATCAGGACATTGATTACATAATTTTCAATATTATACTTCTACTTTGGCAAACATGAAAGCAAGTTACTCTTCTGTATCTCTTTACTGAGACAATTTTTTGCAATTCCATGCTCCCTTGACTTTTAGCTGGGTTTGCAGTGCCATAGGCACTGACTAGAGTGAATTTTAATAACTCTACAATGTGCTACATTTGGTGAGCAAGGAAGGGAAAAAGATTTCTCTATATCTCACTAGAGAGGAAGGCCAAACACAGCAGCCCTTGAGATTCTATCGTACTCCCTAGTTACTACGCAGTGCTTCCACAAATCCCTGAAGCTGCCTTTATATTTTGGAAAAAAAAAATGCCTATTGCAATTCCTAGGGAATATACATGTGAGGGAAAAAACTACTACTAGAGAAAAAAGTTAAAAATTACTGAAAAGACATGTTCAGGTAATGCTTTTTCCAACTTCCAATATTATCTTAAAATTATTTAGAAGCTGATCATCTCTAAGGGCTGTCAGATAAAAAGCAAGTATCCAGTCTCTCCCAAATATATGAAGAGACCTGAGATTTGTGTTAGCTAGAACTAGGACTCTGGGTGAGCACCAGGAAAAAAATTATGTTGGGCAATTGTCAACCATTCCACAAAGCTGAGCTAAATCCCTGCAATAATCTACCAATGAGAAAGGGTTGTTTATTTTACTACATAGAATGGATGAAAGCAATGGGTTTTGATTAACTTGTTATCTATCAAAATTAGTTTATCTTCAAAGAGAGATGGATTAAGGTTTCCAAGGGTCCATGGCTTTCTGGAAGGAAGAACTGCCATATTGGAACACTTCCCGTCCCCAAGTCCTTCACCACCAAAGCCTCTGTAAAGTTTCAACTAACCATTCTCTTACCCACCTAGGTCAGTGGAAGAAGTGTTGCTGCTCCTTCCAAAATTCAGTCCTCACACATTTATTCATGAACCTATCTCATCCATCAAGTTGTCAGTGTTACTCCACCCTTCTGAACCCATGTCTATCTCTGAAAAGTATGAAATGTTAAACCTCTTCAGTTTTTTATTTAAAATAACTTTAAAGTTAATATAATGACAAAAACCAATGCCAAGAATTTAATAAATTGACCAAGTACTCTTTAATCAAACCACTCATCTTCTCTCCAAGGCTCACATAAATCCCTGAAGAAATGTAGCAACCTCCCATACCCGACACTGAATATCACCATGCTAAGATCTTACTCCATTATCTGTTACCTACCTCTCTTATAGATCCCTTCGTGGTGCAAGCGGTTTATGTTCAGCTGCTAATAGAAACTTTGGCAGTTCAAACCCATCCAGTGATGCTGAAAAAGAAAGGTCTGGCAACTGCTCCTATAAACATTACAGCCAAGAAAATCCTATGGAGCAGTTCTACTCTGTAATATACGCGGTTGCCATGAGTCAGAATTGAGTCAACAGCAACAGGTTTGGTGTTTTTGGTTTACTTCTCTTATAACTTCAAAATGATTTCTTTTTAATAAATCTCTCAACTTATCAACCCCTTGAGTCTCCCCTCATCCTTCCACAAAATTCCTTTCTTTACCTTGCTTTTTTCACAGCTACTGCCTGTCATCTTTTCTTTCAGCCTTCCATTGTGTTGTAGGCAGAATAATGGTCCTCCGCATCCCCAAAGATGTTAAGGTTCTAGTCCATGGAACCTGTGTATATGCTAGGTTACATGGTGAAGGGAGACTGATGTTACAGATAGAGTCAAGTTTGATGATCAGTTGACCTTAAAATAAGGATGTTATTCTGGATTATCCAGGTGTGGTGATGTAATTATAATGGTCACTAAGGGTGTTAATGGAATGGTTAATACTCTCTTCTAATGGAATCAAGAGAGAACCACAGACAAATTTGAGGGCAGTAGTGATTCAGTAGTAGAATTCTCATCTTCCATGCTGGAGACCCAGGTTAGATTCTCAGCCAGTGCGGCCACCACCCAACTGTCAGTGAAGGCTTGCATTTTGTTATGAGGCTGAACAGGTTTCTGTGCAGTTTCTAGACTAAGACAGACTAAGAAGAATGGCCTGGTGATCTACCTCAGAAAATCAGCCAAAGAAAACACTGTGGATCACAATGATCTGATGCCCTTGTGCATGGGGTCACCATGACTCAGGGTTCACCTTGAGTCAGGAGGCCAACTCAGTGGCAGCTAGAAACAGCAATAAAATGGAGAAATTTGAGCCCTATAAAGCATTGTCTAAAACAATAGAGCAAACTGCCAGTAATTAGTGAAGCCTAGGTGTGACAAGAAATGAGGCAGACAGCTTAACAGAGTGATCACGAAGAAGACAGCCAAAGAGAGCCCTGCTATATCTACTGTCATCCAGGGTGACTATGCACACACCCAAGGCTGCACCCTCCCAGGGGCAACACCAAATGCTTTACTTGCTAGGGAAATAGACTTCAGGAAAGATAGGCTAGTCAAGTTACAAAACAAATAAGCAAACAAACAATAACAGAAACAAGCCCTAGACAGAGGGAAAGGAGTCAGTATGTCTACAATATATTATCTACAATGTCTAGTTTTCAACAACAACAACAAAGAGCCACGCAAAGAGTCAGAAAGATGTCACTCATACACATAAAAAAATTAAGTAACATAAACAATCTGTGAAAAGGACTAGAAATCAGATAAACTAGACTGTCGAGTATCCATTATACACATGTTCAAGAACTAAAGAGCATGCTTACAGAAGGAAAAGAAGATATGATAGATATAATGATATTCAAATACAGGATATCAATAAAGAGATAAAAAAAATTTTTTCAAAGGACCAAAAAGAAATTTGGAAGTTGGAAAATACAATAAATGAAATGAAAAAGTTTGCTAAAAGGGCTCAACAGTAAATTTTAACTGGCAGAAGAAAAAATCTTGAAGATAGATTGATATAAATTACACAATCCGAAGAACAGAGAGAAAATAGAATGAAGATTGAACAAAGCCTCAGAGAAATGTGGGACACCTTTAAACATAGCAACTGTACATAATGGGAGTCTGAAAAATGAGTTATGACTGTTTTCAGGGACCAGGTCAACAGGCCAGTATTATGGATTGAATGGTGATTTGAACTTCTAACCTCCAAAACTGAAACAATAAATTTCTGTTCTTTACAATCACCCATTAGCAGTATTTTTCATTACAGCAGCCTTGAGTAACTAAGATAGTTAGGCAGCAGGAAAAGACAGAAACAGAGGAAATAAGCAAAGCTGCAAATAGTATTTATTATTAGTAATGGTATTATTTACTACTCTCAGATCTGTACTTTAAATGAAAATCTCAAAGGCAAAGAAATTTTAAGAAATAAAACACAGAACTACTAAAATGGTGGAATAACAGGCACAGATTAAACTTTTCATTTCTTGTTCCCTTTCATGTATATCTTGTAATAAATTCATTCGTAGTGAGCACCCCTGGGTGCAAAACCCTGAGCTAGACGTCATAGCATAGAGATAACTCATCTAACATGTTTTTGTTGTTGTTGTTTGAAGAAGAACACCCAAAGTCCCTCACCAAGAAATTCTATTGATGGTGTGGGCTGAGGGCCTGGAATCTGTATTTTTGAAGCTCCCTTACTGATTCTGAGGGGCAGCCAGGTTGGGAATCAGCTGTCATAAGGATGAAAAACTGTATCAGGATAAACTCCCTATTGTCTTTGATCAACCTCAGAGACAAATTGGGCTGAATCACAATGGCCTCCTTTTTCATCCATGTTAAGCCCGTGCCTTATAGACCTAGAAGGCACATTAAATCCTTTTCTTCAGTGTTTCTAATAGCTTAAAGGCAAGCAGAGACCATGATGGTGGAGTTTTTCTGTTTTCAGAGGTCCACAGTCTGAAACAAGGTGGGAGTAGGTGTTGGTATAAACAATTTATTTGACAGCACCTAACAACAACTTTAATACAAGGAGACTAAATAGCACAACGGTTAAATGTTCAGCTGCTAACAGAGGGGTTGGCAGTTTCAACCTATCAGTCACTCCGCAGGAGAAAACAGCTAGAGATCTGCTCCTGTAAAGATTAATCTCCCCCACACACAAAAAAATTCCATTGCCGGTGAGTCAACTCTGACTCATAGCAACCCTAAAGGACAGAGTAGAACTGCCCCATAGGGTTTCCAAGGAGCACCTGGTGCATTTGAACTCCTGACCTTTTGTTTAGCAGCCATAGCTCTTAAACCCACGAGGGTTTTCCTCTAAAGGTAACAGCCTAGAAAACCCTATGGAGTAGTTCTACTCTGTCTACATGGGTAGAACTGTTATAAATCAAAATTAACTCCACCCCACCTAACAACAACAATCAGGCATGGATTAACCAGTAAGGGGGGTACTCAGTCACGGGGTTACATTAAGCAAGGTATGCATGGCCTTACTTGTGTTTACTTACCAATCTGCAGTGCATAATTTCACATGGGTTTTACCACATCTTTGATGTGCTCAAAAACAAGTGAAATTGTGCACTACAGATTAGTAAGTAAGCACAAGTAATCCTGTGCATACCTTGCTTATTGGGTAATCCGTCCCTGACAACAATTAACAACATTAATATAAACCAGTTATCCCAATCACTGTGGAAATGCTAAGCATTTCTGTGGCTGAGAATTTGTATTCAAAATACCGGTCACTATCCAACACATTGAACTGGGCAAATCTGCTGCAAAAGACCTCTTTCAAGTGTTAAAAACCAAAGACGTCACTTTGACGACTAAGGTGCTCCTGACTCAAGCCATGGTATTTTCAACCGCTTCATAGGCAAGCGAAAGCCAGATGATGAATAAGGAAGACTGAAGAAGAATTGAGGCCTTTGAATTGTGGTGTTGGCGAAGAATATTGAGTGTATACCATGGAGTGCCAAAAGAATGAATAAGTCTGTCTTGGAAGAAGTATAGCCAGAATGCTCTTTAGAAGCAAGAATGGCGAGACTACATCTCACATACTTTGGACATGTTATCAGGAGGAATCAGTCCCTGGAGCAGGACATCATGCTTGGTCAAGTAGAGGGTCATCGAAAAAGAGCAAGCCTCGCAACGGACTGACACAGTGGCTGCAACAATGGGCTTAAGCATAGCAACAATTATGAGGATGGTATAGGACCGGGCAGTGTTTCGTTCTGTTGTACATAGGGTCACTATGAGTCGGAACAGACTCAACGGACCTAAAAGCAACAACGAAGTCCATTTAATATCAGTTTTTGGCCAGAATACTCTATACTAAATCTGCTCTCCTTCCCTCTGTCTTTTCCTAGCAGTGTAATTTACCACAAAGCTCTCATTTATCTGCCTTTGCAGCAAGTGTTTTAAGGAAGGGATAGCTTGTCAGCCAGGGGCCTATCTACAGAAAATAGCACCTATGGCAATTAGTTTTAAATTGCTGAATGATCTCTCAGAGCGGGTGATGGAAACTGGGATGGCCAATAGAAACTGCTCATTAGCACCCCTGCCCAAGAGGTGCCCATGGCACTCACCCTGCCTGCCATGCCTTACTTATGCTTCTGCTGTCAGCAGGTTTGTAATCATTTTCTGCCCTTGGGAGCCAAGACAGGGCCAGGCTTTGGGTCAGTAAGTCATGGCCATTATGCATCAGAAAATGCTCATCAGCCTTGCTTGCCTCCTGATTATAAAACATTTTGAGGGATGTCACACTTCATTGAAAGTCCACATTTACTTTAAAACACACAAACGTTGCAATTCTGCCTGAAGGGTGCAAACTTTAGATTTTTTCCCCCATTTTTTTCCATAATGGAAAGATGGGACTTAAAATATGTCATTTCTCATTTAAAAAAAAAAAAAAAGTGAGCATATGAAATATAATACCATGGTTTATCACTTTATGTTTCAAGGGTATAGAGGCCACCTTTCTATATGCATTTAAGTTCTAGAGGAAAAAAGCAAAATAATAATATTAATACATAGTAAACAAAAAAGTATTTTATTAATTTTAAAACAAAACTATAGCCTCATTTCTAAGTCCAGCAATTGCTCCATTCTGAACAGTTTTTGAATGTGTTTAATGTGATTGCTGTGCTTTCAACTCAAGAAGCATGGTATTAGGGTTTTCCTGGATCAAATTTTAGATAAATGGGGGTTCTCTGCAGTAACAGATAATGTCAAGTGGGTCTAGTGGATGATAAGGTAACAGAGCTGGGAGAGATGACAGATAAAACAGTACACACCAATAAGAGATAGGCATCAGGAATGTAAGGGCCAGATACTTATAATTTGATTGACTAGGATGCTGTAGGTAGAAGGGATAAAACGGAAGGTTATTGACCTCATTAGCTTTATTAGATGTTTACTTACTTGTAAACCCATTGCTGTGGAGTTGATTTCAACTCATAGAAACCCTATAGGACAAAGTAGAACCACCTCATAAGGTTTCCAAGGAGCAGCTGGTGGATTCGAACTGCTGCCATTTTGGTTAGCAGGTGAGAGCTTTACCACTGCACCACTACGGCTCCAAAGAGTTTACTCAGTACAGTAATATTTAGTAATTTTGTGTACTTTCTTAACCTTTCAGGGTTGTTGTTAGGTCAACAATTCAGGGTTGTTGTTAGGTCTACAGATCACATATAATAGCCTAGTACACATCTAACATTCAATAAATAGTAGCTATTATTCTATGTTCATGCACAGAAACTATGTTCATCCTGCATTCTTCAAATAAAAGAATACAGGAATTAGAACAAATTCATCAGTAAGCTATTAGAATTTTAATAATTATGACTTAGGATTTCAGAAAAATACCACTCATACTTTCCAAACTGGCTTCTGTGTAAGTATAGTGCTATAGATATAAGCTGATGTGCAAAGGGAGAATGATACTGTGGTAGTCTCATAAACCACGTTAAGATGAAAAAAAAAAAAAAGTGAGCTTGAAAAGAGGTTAAATGGCCCCTTTATTAAATTCTCATGTAAAACAAAGTTAATACTAGGAGAGAAATAAAAGATTCAAAGGATTAAAGAATAATTAGAAATTTAAAATAACGTTCCCACTGGAAATACTTTAGCTGATTTTCCCTTTGGGAAAATCTGAAACCTTGTTTAAGGTAAATCTAAACAACGAAATAAGTCTCTGGAAGAGAGTGGAAACTAAGGTTAACACCAACATCTCTTAAACACAACAATCATATCTTGACACATAGTACAAATTAAGAGCATAGGTTAAGAGGGTGAGTTCTGGAGTCAGATTGCCTGGGTTCAAATTTCAGCTCCAGTACTGTGGGACTTTTTGATAGGCTGCTTTACTTCTCCATACATGAAAATGGGTATAATATCAGTACCTATCCTATCATCCACCACCCATTTGTCAGTTTGTCATACTGTGGAGGCTTGTGTGATGCCGTGATGCTGGAAGCTATGCCACCAGTATTTCAAATACCAGCAGGGTCACCCATGGTGAACAGGTTTCAGCAAAGCTTCCAGACTAAGAAAGACTAGGAAGAAGGACCTGGGGATCTACTTCTAAAAATTTTGGCCAGTGAAAACCTTATGAATAGCAGCACATTAGGACTGGAGGAAGACTATTAACAACCTGCAATATGCAGATAACAAAACCTTGCTTGCTGAAAGGGAAGAGAACTTGAAGCACTTACTGATGAAGATCAAAGACCACAGCCTTCAGTAAGGACTACAATTCAATTTAAAGAAAACAAAAGTCCTCACAACTTGATCAGTAAGCACCATCATGACAAAGGGAGAAAAGATTGAAGTTGTCAAGGATTTCATTTTACTTGGATCCACAATCAATGCCCATGGAAGCAGCAGTCAAGAAATTAAATGTAGTATTGTAATGGGCAGAAACCCTGGTAGCATAGTGGTTAAAAGCTATGGCTGCTAACCAAAAGGTCAGCAGTTTGAATCCACCAGGTGCTCCTTGGAAACCGTATGGGGCAAACCTGTCTACTCTGTCCTATAGGGTCACTATGAGTCATAATCGACTTGATGTATTGTAATGGGCAAATCTTCTGTAAAAGACCTCTTTAAAGTATTAAAAAGCAAAGATTTCACTTTGAGGATTAAGGTGCACCTGACCCAAGCCATGGAGTTTTCAAACACCTCATAAGCATGCAAAAGCTGGACAATGGATAAGGAAGACTGAAGAAGAACAGGAGCCTTTGAATTGTGATGTTGGTGAAGAATATTGAATATATCATGGACTGCCGAAAGAATGAACAAATCTGTCTTGGAAGAAGTACAACCAAAACGCTCCTTAGAAGCAAGGATGACAAGACTACATCTCACATACTTTGGACATTTTATCAGGAGGGATCAGTCCTTGGAGAAGGACATCACACTTGGTAAAGTGGAGGGTCAGCAAAAAAGAGAAAGACCCTCAACAAGATGGATTGACACAGTGGCTGCAGCAATGAGCTCAAGTATAGCAAAAATTGTGAGGATGGCACAGCACCAGGCAGCGTTTCCTTCTTTTGTGCATAGGGCCACTATGAGTTGGAACTGACTCAACTGTACCTAACAACAGAACAAGAAGACTTGGTGCCGTTGAATTATGATGTTGGGAAAGAATATTGAATAAACCATGGACTGCCAGAAGAATGAACAAGTGTACAGCCAGAATTCTCCTTAGAAGCAAGGATGGCAAGACTTCCTCTCACGTACCTTGGACATGTTATCAGGAGAGACCAGTGCCTGGAAAAGGACATCATACCTGGTAAAGTAGAGGGTCAGCAAAAAAGAGGAAGACGCTCAATGAGATGGACTGACCCAGTGGCTGCAACACTGGGCTCAAACATAACAACAATTATGAGGATGGCCCAGGATAGGGCAGTGTTTCATTCTGCTGTATACAGGCTCACTATGAGTTGGAACTGACTCAACGACACCTAACAACAATGGTTTATTATGAACTCTAAGATGACATGCTTACTTTCCTTCAAGGTTCTTTATTTTTCACTTCACCCTGCATTTCTTCCCAGTTGGTCATATTGACATCCGCAAGGGTACTTTTCTTTTTCTTTTTTTCTCTGCCTGAAAAGTGAACCTAACGACAAGGTAATTCAAGAATTTGCCAGGAGACCTGCGTTCATCAGAAATATTTTTCTGCTCAAATTCAGATGATCAAACTTTAAAATTCAGAATGGATCATGATTTAGCTACATTGTCCACATGAAAACAGAGGAAAACCACCCCAGTGTACATGGGGTTAAGAAATCAGACGAAGTGATCATTATGTGATAATGGATTAATAATAGATATTCTAATGAACCAAACACGAGCTTGACAAAACTCCCAGGTACTTTTCATAAAATAATTTTGATGAGCTACTTCGTCTGTGAAGAGTGGAACACATGATGGAGTGTGAACAAAAAGAAGAGTCATGAATGACTTCAAGGGCATATATTAATCTTTATTCAGGAAGTTCTAACTTTGCATCTGACCCAAGCCATGGTCTTTTCAATCATGTCATATTTGTACAAAAGTTGGATAATGAGAAAAGAGGTCAGAATTAATACATTGAAACTGTGGCATTGGCAAAGAATATTCAATATATCATGGGCTGCCAGAAGAATGAACAAATCAGTCTTAGAAGAAATACAGAATGCTCATTAGAAGTGAGGATGGCAAGACTTTAACTTGCTTAAATTAGACACATCATCAGGAAAGACCACTTGCTAGAAAAAGATATGTTTGGTAGAACTAAAAAAACCAAACCCAAGTTTGGTAGAGGGCCTACAAAAATGAGGGAAACCCTTATTGAGATGGATTGACATAGTAGCCAAAACAATGAACTTAAACATACCAATGACCATGAGTATGGTGCAGGACTGGGCCACATTTTACTCTATTATACATAAGGTCATCATGAATCAGAGCTAGATAACAACTAAAAACAACGGCAAAATATTTTTAACAAAATCTCTTTTGCTGCAATCTCTACCATGATCTACTTAACTTGATTCCATTGAAAATAGGCCCATATCAACTACACAATGACTCTTGTGAACCTGGAAGCAACCAGAATTATGTATTTTTATTTTTTTTTTTTTACCAAGAAAGTAAAAAGCGGCTCCTTAACTTAAAAGAGATTGTCATTTGGTAGATTAAATCTCTTTAAACAGGATGATATATCCACAACATTACCAGCATAGCTAAAATTTGCAACTTGAGATTGAACTGGGATCCCTCTGGATATGTCTCTGGAGATGGGAAAATCAAGCTATAATAGATTAAATTGTGTCCCCCAAAAAGATATGCTGAATCCTAACACACCTGTGAATGTGACCCTGTTTGAAAACAGAGTCTTTGAAGATATTACCGGTTAGGTTACCATGAGGTCTCGCTGGAATAAAATAAATCTTAATTGTATATGACTAGTGTCCTTATAAAAGAGAAGAAGGTACATAGAGACAAAGGAAGGCCACCATGTGACACTGCAGCTGCAAGCCAAAGAATGTCTGGAGATACCAGAAGCTAGGAGAGAGGCATGGAGCAGTTTCTGTCTCAGAACCCTCAGAAGGAATCAATACAGCAAACACCTGATCTCCACAACTGTAAGACAATAAATTTTTCTTCTTCTAAAAGACCTAGTTTGTGGTATTTTGTTACAACAGCCCTGGGAAACTGATACACAAGGCCACGAAATGTCCATCAGCTTGTGAGACTGAAAGGTCTTTTGGGTAAAATTCATCCCATGAGAAGAGGGAGAATTAATTCTAAGTATGGCATAATGTCACTACTGGGTTTTGTCTTTAGCTTGACTCCCCATTGACTCATATCTGCATCCCACGGAAGGGAGGGAGAGCTGTGAACAAAGAATAAAAAAGTCTGTTTTCCAAAAAATGCTCTAACATGGAAGTAAAAGGTAATACCACACTAAGACCCCTTGCAGGATGTAGCCCAGAAAGGCAGAGGTGCTTCCCTTCCACAGCACTGATTGTGGTACAACTTTGGCATCTCCAGGACTCCAAGCATTAGTGACAGTGACCATTGGTACAGGGAGCAGTGTCCCCAGAAACTTGGGTGTACCTTATGATGATCGTTCCCTAGGATATGTCAATAGAGTGTAGCAATGGTAGAACAGAACAGAGAGGAAAAAAGAGGTAGACAACACATGTATCTGACCTCTTAATAAGCAAGTACATGTGAGAACCTTAGAAATATTTGCATGAGCTCAATTGCATTATGAGCAGGTAAGCAAGAGTCAGAGACGCTCAGGTTTACATTACCATCCTTGCCCAGCTTTTAAATAATGATGATAAGATGAGTTCTTTATATAGTATTCCAATTACTTGTTGCAGCATTTTCTGGTAATTATATTTCACAATTAGGTAGTCTATTCCAAAGCTCACATATTTGTCACATCTGTTAAAGATCTCCAGAACTCAGGTAGAAAGCTTCTTTTGGAATATTAGAGAGAATGAATTTTGCAAAACAGACTATTGCTATTGTTTGAAAATTATAAACATGAGAACTTTTCCAAACAAGCACCCATCATAAAGGCAGTCATTTAACAAAAGCAATTAAAAGGACTGAATATGAATGCCATCTGTCCTGGTATATATATTAAGAGCCATATTTAGTGTAACACTTCAACAATGCTGCTTACATCTTTGCCACTCAGTAAAAGAAATAACATTCCTTCTTTAAATATTCCTTCTTAAAACATTTACTTTCTTCTGAACATTTTAAATAGCTGCACCCAACTGTTTCGTGTTAAAGACATCAAAATGGCACTTTGTGCCAGTGTGCCAATCTTACCAAATTCAATCATTGCCCTAATATTGAATTAAACTTTGACCTTGGCTCTATACTATCTTCTTCTCAAAAGTCTTATGATGCTTCTAGTTTTAGATGGTGGTAAAATTAGGCTTATTATTATTGCAGTCATTACCCCAAATTCATGGACAGAAAGGAAAGGTGCCATGAGAATGTCCACACCAGTTTTCTAGCAAGGAGGACCAGTCGTTGAGGTACTTCAGTAGGGTGGGATATATGATTGGGCTTTAGCCAATAGACAAGGTAGGTGGAGGCAAAGAGATCTACAAGATGAGTTTACTCAGGTAAACTTCTTAGTAGGTTCCTTGGAAAAACTTAGCACTTCCTTTATGCAGTATTACAAGGTGGCAAATTAAACAAAATCCCACTAAAAAATACAATGATATGGAAAATCTATTCCCACAAAAGTTCGTACATATTATCTACAAAAAAGAGTAGAGGTTTTGGAGTCCACCACCTACAATTACAAAAATCACATGCTAAAAATGTCACTACGAGCTGTCCTGTAAGTACTACAGGAGATTGTATTACCAAGTGCCAAAATTCCGATGCATGTATTCAGCCAACCCTCTAAATTTCAAATCTTAATATATATTTTCCATCTCCACTGTTGCCTTCCATTCATCAATGCACCATTAACATTTCTATGCTTAGGAAGTATTAACACATAGCATTTGCTTCAGGGAAAAAAAAAACAAACATAAAGAATAACTCTCCAGGACAAGACCTACCCTACAAAAAACTTCCCAAATTCTTCTGAAATCACCTCATTGTCTTGTCATTTTCTGTTTTGCTCTTTCTCTCAAGAAGACATCACAATCAATGAGACCAAGAACTAATGCTCAGCTCACTATAGCCCATCCCACCCCTTTTGGAGTCAGGAAACCCAGTTTTGTGAGAGCAAGCACGTGTGCCAATGTATGTGAGAAAGAAAGAGAAGTTTACCTTCCAATGAGTGAGAACTCGCCCACCACGCCAAGGCGCCGCATGGCGCTCAGGAGTCCTCGGACAGTCATGCCTTCACAGAAGCAGACCACCACTCTAGCCTTGGGAAGCCGCTCTCGGAGCTTGCGCAGGAGTCGGTCAAAGCTCTTCTCCCCAGCATTGCTATAGATTTTGTCCGAATGGGCGATACAGAGTCCTTCCTGGGCAGCCAGCTCTTTGAAAGCGTCCATTCCACTCTCTCCGTAATTCCCTGTCCAGAAACAATCATCAGATTGTCAAGACAACCGTGGTAGCAACAGCACTAAAAAACTGGAATAAGAATTCATTGGTCACAAGGAGTGGAGGCGACAGGCTTGCCAAATAATTTGTAAGGATAACTGGAACTGAAGGGAGATGAGGAATGGTAGGAAGTTGATTTCCCATCTAAAGATGGGTTAAAGAGAATAATCAAATATAATCAAATGATCAACTCTAGGACAATGATGTGAAACTATTGCAGCTAGGTCATCCACAGTGAAATAAGTTTTTTGAAATAAAGGACTGTTGTCCTATTTTACAATGATGATTAATATTGGTTGTCCCAGATTTTAACAATATAGGAGAGATCAGCACATTGGGGTAGGAAGGTCAATCAGCACAATGAGAAGGCCTGTTCATTTGAGGGCTTGCTGGAGCTAGCTGCCCGGTTAGGAGGCAGCCACTCATGCTGATATAAAGACCTGCACCATTTCCAGGCAAAGTGAGTAAGCAAGGCATCAAAACACCTGGCCAAGCCAGAGAGCAGGAGGTGAGGAGCAGCAGCAAGGTCTTAGTCACAATCCACCATCCTCTGATGAAGTGATGGGATTAGGAAATATTTGCGTCTTATATTTTTCATTTTGATTTTATCATTCCTATAATAAAATACAGAGCCCTGGTGGTGCAGCAGTTAAGCATTTGGCTGCTAACCAAAGGCTGGCAGTTCAAATCCACCAGCTGCTCCTTGGAAACTCTATGGGGCAGTTCTACTCTGTCCTGTAGGATTGCTGTGAGTCGGAATCAGCTCAATGGCAGTGAGTATGGGCTTATAATAAAATACACTTAAAAAAAACCTAAAAACTCACAGAAATCAATGAGATAAAACAAATACCACATTTTACCAATTCTTCATCTCTATATTTCACTGAAGATTTTTGCCTCTGGTTTCGTATCCTCTATATCCCTACTCTAGTTAGAATTCCTGGGTGGAGTAAACAGTTAAGCACTTGAATACTAACTGAAAGATTGGTGGTTTGAACCCACTCAGAGATGCCTTGGAAGAAAGGCCTGGCAATCTGTTTCCAAAAGGTGACAACCTTGAAAGCCCTATGGAGCTCAGTTGTACTCTGCAACACATGAGGTCACCATGAGTCGGAATCAACTTGATGACAACAGTTTTATTTTATTTTTTAATATCCCTACTCCTCTTCTCAAATTTGGGGATTTTGATATCAATGTGGATGATCCATCCAACACCATTTTCTTCTCAGTTCCTCAACCTCCTGTTATTATTTCCTCTAATCCGGGTGTCTTAGTCACCTAGTGTGCTACTATAACAGAAATACCACAAGTGGATGGCTTTAACAAACAAATTTATTCTGTCACAGTTTAGGAGGCTAGAAGTTTGAATTTAGGGCACCAGCTCTAGGGTAAAGCTTTCTTTCTCTGTTGGCTCTGGGGGAAGGCCATTGTTTTCTTTCAACATCTGTGGACCCGGTGTTCCTTGTAGATCTCTGTGTATCTTGGCACCAATCATCCCCTGGATCTAGGAGGTTCTCAGCATAGGGACCCTGGGTCCAAAGAATGTGCTTTACTCCTGGCTTTTGTTTACTGGTTGGAGGAGGTTCCTGAGGACTAAATTATGACTTAGGGTTGGAGAGTTGATATAGGCCTAATGTAGGACAGTGAAGGGATATTGCTGGCCTTGCCTGCTGAAAGCAAACTGCTTCTGGTGGTTCTGTGAAGCAGGTATAGAGAAAAGGGCATTAGCCAGATCAATAGCTGCATATGAGGTACCAGGAGATATATTAATTTACTCAAGCAATGAAATCACATCTGGAACAGTAGCTGTAATTGGAGTCACCACCTGGTTAAGTTTTTGATAATCTACTGTCATTCTCCAAGATCCACCTGTTTTTTGCACAGCCAAATAGGCGAGTTGAATGGGGATGTGATGGGAATCACCACCCCTGCCTCCTTCAAGTACATGATAGTGGCAGTAATCTCTGCAATCCCTTGAGGAATGCAATATTGCTTTTAGTTTACTATTTTCTTAGGTGGGGCAGCTCTAATGGCTTCCACTGAGGTTTTCCTATCATAATGCCCCGTACTCCACTTGTCAGGGATCCAATGTTGGGGGGTTCTTCCAGTTACTGAGCATATCTATTCCAATTATACATTCTGGAACTGGGAAAATCACTACAGGATGGGTTCGTGGAATCAATGGAGCCACTGTGAGCCAAATCTGAGCCAAGTCTCCATTAGTAACCTCACCTCTATATACCCCCACTCTGACTGGTGGGCCATGGTGACGTTTTGGGTCTCCTGGAATTAGGGTCAGTTCAGAGCCAGTATCCAGTTATCCCTGAAAAATCTGACTATTTCCTTTTCCCCAATGAACAGTCACTCTTGTAAAAGGCTGTAGATTCCTATGAGGAAGGTTGGGAGAAAGATTAACAGTATAGATTCTTGGCAGTGGAATGGAGTCCTTCCTCAAGGAGATCCAGCCTTCCCTTCATTCAAGGTGGGTCTGTAAGCTGGCCCAAGTCTGGGAATTGATTGAGGGGCCGTGACTCTCTATTCTGGTGATTTGAGTTAGACTGTCGTTCACTTGACCTAGAATTCTCCCACTTGTACAGATCAAGTAAATATTTGGTAGATTCCCCATCTATTTAATTCCTAGGGGCACCACGACTAAGTAGCCATTGCCATAAATCCATATGAGTCAGAATATTCTGATTACTGCTTTAACTTTGTCCATTACGGTAATCACATCCACCTTGTCTATGTCAATTGTTGAGTGCCACCACTTGGCCCCTACCACTACGGTGTCCAATCAGCCCCTTTGTAGTTAGGTGTCTTAATTCAGTTAGGGCAGTTCTCACTGTCAAATGTGACTTACATAAAATAGTAATCATGGCAGTCTTCAAGGATGCTGGGGCTCTCCACAAATTTGTTCTTCATTGTTTTGGCAAAAGATGTGTCCTCTGGGCTCTCCATGTGTGGATCTGTGGGTCTAATTTGACAATTCCACTCTAACATGCCAACTTCCCTAAGCCTTTGGATATCTTCTTCTACAGTATACCAACACAGGTCTCATACTTCAACTTGCTTTAGTGTGGGCTACAGCATAATCCATGCTTTAACAGCCCAACCGAATAAACTATTAGATGCTTTCCTAACTTCTTGAGCTGAAACATTGAATGAAGAATCTGTGCTTAGTGAGCCCCTATCAATAAACTCAGACTGATTCAACTTGATGTTCCTTACATCATTATTCCACACCCTTAATAGCCATTCCCATACATATTCCCCAGGTTTCTGTTCATACCCATTAGAAAACTCAAGCAGTTCTTTTAAAGTGTAGTGTACTTCCTCCTGCATCGCACTTTGTACTTCAGTCTATAGGTCTAGAAGCCAAAATGGGTGGTGGGGATGTGTTTTGAGAACATTCAGCAATGTCTTGTAAAGTACATGCCTCAGGCAATGCCCCAGGCAATGACTCAGATGCCTCCCCAGGCAATATCTCAGACAAAGACTCTTCAGACACAGCTGGGTTAATCTCATCAGATGGGGGTGGAGGGGCTAATGGTTTTGTTGGCAAAAACAACTCAATGGAATTTAGGCACTCAGTGTCTTCAGCTTCCTGATTATCTGCCCATTTCTTCCAGGATCCCATTTCTTTCCAATCAGTGGTGTCACTTTAACTTCACATACCATTAAAAATTGGGAATTCAGTTTACGTTGTAATTCAGCCACTCTTATGATAAGACTCTTAGTTTGTTTTTTGGCAATATCAGCTCTGTTACTACAAGAAATAAGACTTTCTTCCATGGCACAAGTGAAAACTTAGAGGTCATTTATGTAGCACTTGAGCTTTTTTTTTTGAGCTTTGACTATGAAGGCCTGACCTCGTTTCTTTCTTTCACCATTTAGTCTAGCGAAAGTAGGACCAATCAACCTACTTCCTTATACTTCTTATTCTGACAAATTGTAGTAAAGTACCAAATATGCAATTGCCATGAGTCTCATCTCTTACCAATACTTGATCTATTGGTGGTGATATTTTGTGTATTTCTATTGACACCTCACACCATGGATTAGCAAGCAGTGCCCTCTTTACTACTGTCAGTGTCATTAACATCTTTAAGACTAACCAGACTTGAGAACCAATTTAGAAAACTCATCCTTACAATTTTGTTTCTCTAGAACCACTCTCAGTACCAAATGTCTTAGGCTGGGTTCTCCAGAGAAGGAAACCAGTGAAGCGTGTATAGAGAGAGAGAGAGAGAGATTTATAGCGAAGAAATGGCTCACATGGTTGTAGAGGCTGGAAAGTCCCAAGTCTGTGGGTCAGGCATCAGGCTGGAGACTTCTCCTGACTCACAAAGCTACAGGGGCTGATGAACCCAAGATCAGCAGGTCAGATGGTAGGCTGCCACCTCAAGTCCCAAGAACCAGAGATCAGATGATGACAAGCCAAATGCAGGATCCAGAGCAGAGCAAAAGCCAGGGAGATTTGCCAGAAAGCCCATATACATTGGATGGAGGCCACACCTCCAAGGAAACTCCCTTTCAACTGATTGGCTGCTCATAGCAGATGTCATCATGGGGGTGTTTACATCATTATTAGCTGCCAGCCTACATCATAACTGCCAAACCACTGAGAATCATGGCCCAGCCAAGTTGACACACAACCTTAACCATCACACCAGGGCTTCAAACCTGTTCATCCCACTTCAAACCCCTGCTGAAAATTTGCATTTCTAACAAGTTCCCCAGTGATGCTAATGCTGCTGGTTAGGGACCAATTCTGAGAAACCATTAGTAGAGCAGTGGTTCTGATCATTCATTATATGTAAAGAATCACCTGGGGACCTTGTTAAAATGTAGATTCTGATTCAATATATCTCAGGTAGACATGCAAATTCTCAGCAGGGGTTCAAACCAGAACAAACTGGTTAGAAGCCCTGCTGTACCCCTCCCCATGGTCACACTTTTGACCTTGTTACCACAGATGTTTCTAACACCTCTGAATGTAATGTCAAACTACCCAGTCTCTGATTACCCCCTCTTATCTTTTAAGATCATTATTCTACTATCCTTCCTCAGTATTTTTCCGGCTTCATAAATACCCCAAATCTATTTAGCCTCACTATTCTCTTTCCACACTCCCATTTTCCTATTAGCCCAGCTTAGATCTCATAGCCTATCCTTATATCACTTCCTGGCAGATTCCTTAACTCCCTTGTATTTTCCTGACAAAACCCTAATGCTAGTTAAGCCCAACCATCCACCTATTCCTTGACTACACTTGAACATCTAAACATGGCTGGGGAATACTCAAAGCCTTGCCAATTGGTTTTATTTTAAATTCATGAGTGTACATACACCTGAGCATTTCATGTATTTAGCTAGAGATTAGCTTCAGTCTGATCCCACAGGGAAGTGTTAGAGCACAAATTGTACCATATTTAGTCCCACCTTTAGGCAAGGTGGCCCCCCTTGTCATTCAGTCATTGACTTAGGTCCAGCAGATGGGGATAGGTGTAGCCTCCCAGGAAGGTGCACCTGGGCTTGTTAAAAGTCTATTCTCATAGTAGCTGGGAGAGTGGTAACTATCAGCTGTCATCTAGACTACTGCACAAGAGTTCTGATTGATCTCCCTGCTTCTACTCTTATTCCCAATTATCCATTCCACACCTAACAACCAGGGTGACCTATTGAGGTTTAAAGGTTTAAATCAGATTATTCCACCCTCTGCATAAAGTTCCAATCACTTCCCAACACACTTGAAATGAAACCAAAACTCCTTCTCTTGGACTACAAGGTTGTACTGCTTTGATCGTTCCAACTTCTCCAACCCCATCTATTCTCACTTCCTCAAAAGCCTTTCCTAATCAGTTAGCTTAAAGTCTTCCAGGAAATCCTGGCCACATCCCTTGTTCTTATCTTACTACTTATACCTGATATTTTTTCTTGTTATTTTTCTGTTCCCCCTAGAATGTAAGCTCCATAAGCACATCTTTTTATGACTTTTTATGACTCAAAATGAAGAGTAGTTGTAGACATTTAAATGCATAGTAAAAGTGCATTTATTATAACTGCCCAGTAGAGAAATGGGCTAATGTTACAAACAAGCAATTTACAAAATACAAGTAAAAGTGAATAATAAGCATATGAAAAAAAATCACTGAATTGCATTATCAAGAAAGTACAATTAAAGTAAGACACTATTTTTTCACCTATCAGAATGCCAGAATTTCAAAGATTAATAATATTCAATGTTAACAAATACAGTCACAGTTACTGAAGGGGGTTCAAACTTTTTTGGTGGACAATTTGGTAGTAGTTATCAAAATTTTCAAGATAAATATCAGTTAAATACAGGAATGGTTATATCAAAATAATTTTAAAAGAATTCTATTATCCAAAAAGACTTAGGACTTAAATCTCAAACTCTATCAAAGTTATTGGTATTGTAATGGAGTCTAATAGAACTGTCTGGCATTTTTGAGAAGAAAGCTTTGCTATTTCCTTTTTCATAAGGCTAAATTACCAAAACTAAAGCATCTGCCTCTTAAATCAACCACCTTCAATGGCCTAATCCAGCCCAGTGAAGCTGAAACAGAGGAACTCGCACATCACATCATCAATTCCATGGACTTTGGAAACACGTCATGGATCAGACAAGAGGCATTGACTAATTACAAGGGAGAAAACTGCAGCTGGCAAGTGAACACCTCATCTGTCTGCAGAAAGAGCACGAGGAAGTCAGATGTCGCTTTCTCACAATAAATGCAGGTTCAGAAATCTACAAGGTAAACAGCCATCACCAGCTGACTTTCAAAGCAAAGGCACTTTCCAGTCTGTCTGAAGGCAGTGTTGCACCTTTCCTGCTAAGGTGCTCACCCACAGGTTTCCAATCACAAGCAAATTTTACTCCTTTATCAAAACATAAATGAGCAACACTAAATAATAATGTTCTATGCATTATTAGAATAAGAAAATCCTGATATTTTAGATCTAGTAAAGGCCTTAGACATAATTTGTCCAAACCCTTCAGGTTACAGACAAGCAAACTGAGGCTCAGAGAGGTAAAGTGGCTCAACAACGGGCATGCAGCTTGCTGGCATCAGAACTGGGGCAGTGATCTACATGTTCTCACTCCAAAGTTACCTTTGATTGCTCTTCATAGCAAAAAGCAATGAAGCATGTAGGTTTTTGTAATCTAAAATAATACCTGGGTACGTTGATTGGGTCCATGAAATACTTGTCCCAATTTCTTTATATTTTCTTGTTTGAACAGGACGTTTCCATTACATGTTTAACAGAGAGCGGAGTGCCATGCATTGGACCTCATTTTTTTTTTTTTTTTGGTTAGTCCATGTCTTTATTATTTTTTTTATAATTTTTATTGTGCTTTAAGTGAAAGTTTACAAATCAAGTCAGTCTCTCACACAAAAACCCATATACACCTTGCTACACACTCCCAATTGCTCTCCCCCTAATGAGACACCCCGCTCCCTCCTCCACTTTCTCTTTTCGTGTCCATTTTGCCAGCTTCTAACCCCCTCCACCTTCTCATCTCCCCTCCAAGCAGGAGATGCCAACATAGTCTCAAGTGTCCACCTGATCCAAGAAGCTCATTACTCACCACCATCCCTCTCCAACTCATTGTCCAGTCCAATCCATGTCTGAAGAGTTGGCTTCAGGAATGGTTCCTGTCCTGAGGCAACAGAAGGTCTGGGGGCCATGAACACTGGGGTCCTTCTAGTCTCAGTCAGACCATTAAGTCTGGTCTTATGAGAATTTGGGGTCTGCATCCCACTGCTCTCCTGCTCCCTCAGGGGTTCTCTGTTGTGTTCCCTGTCAGGGCAGTCATCGGTTGCAGCTGGGCACCATCTGGTTCTTCTGGTCTCAGTATGGACCCCATTTAATCTGCTCGCTTCTCTCATGATACTTAAAGGTTCCAAACTAGCACATAAATGTCCACAAGAACAGCCCTAACATAAGAATGACAATAATAATTTGTACTTTTGTAAATCTCTATACTTCAAAATTTGCATCCCTAAGCATTATCTTATTTGAATCTCAACAATTGTACCCACTTTATTGATGACAGTACTATGTGCAAAGGAGTATACAAAAGGGGAAGAAAGCTGTCTCCAGAGAGCTTAAAAGCATGTTATTCTCATTTAGTAGCAGCAGAACTAATGATATGACAAGGACAGTTTTTAATAGAGGTGCTGTAGATTAAGAATCAGGGAGCAATTCCTTAAGAAAGAGCCACTTGTTCTGGGTTTTAAAATATAAACAGATATGCAATAAAAAGAATGAAAACCAGGGACTCTTTCACTGTCTACCAGGTCATGAGCAAACAAAGCCCAACTCCAGGTAAAAACACTAAACATAGAGCCCTCCCTCTGCCCCTCACCCCTGCAACTTGGGTTTCCTCTTGCCTTCACCGGTAATTGAAGAATGTATTTAGATACTTCTCTGGGTAGCCCTGAAGGGAGTTGTAAGTATCTAGAACTCATTTATAATAAAACACTTCAAAAATAAAAGAGCCATGTAATTGTAAACACTCATGGCTGGTAGAAAATTGCAGTTTTTTCATTTGATTAGCAAATATTTTATTGAGCTCTTGACTTTAAAAAAAAATCCCTGTGCTCTGCACTTTAAGAGTTGCCAAGAAATATCAGACATTGGCTCTGCTTTCAACTTGATGAATATTTACTATGTGTCTGGCACTATGCTAAACACCTAAGCATTTCATTTATTCATCACAGCAACTTCACGCCGAAGTTATAATCTGTGTTTTATATGAGGAAATGGAAGTTCAAAGAAGTTAAGTTTCTTGCCTGAGGTCACACGGTGGTAGACATAGGATTTAGCATCTGATTCAGAAGTTCTTCCTCATAACCACTATTTTATACCACCTCCTCCAAGGATTTTTAGTTGTGAAGGCATGACACAAGCACATAAAATACACCAACAACATTAAGTTGTATATAATACAAGGGAAATGAAAAACACTGTAGATTAGTGGGTTCCACTTCCAGGGTAAGAGCACAAGGAAGAGCACGGTAGACCTCTTGGGAAAAGCTGGAATGAAACTGGGACTTAAAGAATGTAACAAGGGTTGGCATTTCAGGTGAATGGGAGTGAATGTGAATCTAATGTGAATTCACCAATGGGGGTGAATATGAATCCAGAATCATTGCCTCTAAAGAAAAGACATTTTTAGAAGTCATGAGTATACAAGCCCTGCTGGAGCAGAAGCTTCAGTGGTTTATAGAATGTCACTGTGTATATACGGGGCCTATCAGGAGGGACCAGTCCCTGGAGAAGGGCATCATGCTTGATAAAGGAGAGGGTCAGCAAAAAAGAAAGACTCTCAATGAGATGGATTGACACAGTGTGTGCAACAATGGGCTCAAGCATAACAACACTTGTGAGAATAGAGCAGGACTAGGCAGTGTTTCATTCCGTTGTACACAGGGTCACTATGAGTTGGAACCAACTCGACAGCACCTAACAATGACAACATCTATGAAAAATAGTGCCTATGGCAATTAGTTTTAAATTGCTGAATGATACCTCGTAACTGGCAATAGAATCTGACACGGCCCATCGAAACTGCTCATTAGCGCCCTTCCTCAAGCAGCGCCCAGGGCACACACCCTGCCTGCCAAGCCTTAGTTATGCCTCTGACAGTCGTCATTGTATAAGCGATTTCTAGGGAAGCATCTGGCATACGACAAGACTGCAATATGGAAAAGTGCTATGTTTTACTGTGTTATAACAGGCTTTATAACAGACTTTATCACTATTATAATGTTGCCTGAAACCTAGAGAGTCAGACAGAAAGGCAAGAGTGGTGTCTGACAAAGCCCACAAAATATAAAATTTAATTTGTTGAAACATTTTAATTTCTATTTCAGTTACATGACACAAATTACAGAGAATAAATGAAGATATTCCATAAAACTAGGCTTCTAAACAGAATTCATGGGGTGGATTTATGAGATAGAACATGGTGTTCATAAAGAAACTCCTATTGTTTGAATAACAATAAAAGTAAGTAATAGAAGTGGACATTATTGTCTACACGAGGGCAAAGTTAAGAAAGGCACTGAAAATGGGAGTATAAACGGCAGTATTTCAGGATAGGAAAACAAAAACAAAGTGAAAGCTCTGAGTTTCCCAAGCTACACATGGTTTGTAAGAAGTCAGATATGATTATTATCCAACCAGATCAAAAGGAAATTCATTCCTAAGAGCCTGAATGAATTTTGTAGTGATTTGGTAGCTAAGTTTCATTGAGCAAGCAAGTGATGAGATAAAATTGTCTTGGGTTTCATAATTCCCTGTATGAACTGCCACCTTAGCCCGAAGTAGGTACGGAGAATGAGGCCTCATATAGATTCTTTTCTTGTACTCCTAAAATATTGAGGGTATGTTCAAGAAACAATCTGAGATCTATTTGGTAGCTAAAATAACATTTCATCCATCATGCGGCACTAATTCAAATCCCGTTATCTGCATCTTCATATATTTTCTTGGTCAAACAACTGTATTCAACATTGCTCATCCCTACATGTTTACACATCAGCTATACGGGGGGAATCATTCAAACAGGGAAAATACATAGATAGTTCTTCACTTTCCTTAAAGAAGGGATGCTTTCACTTTGCAAGATCTACTAGTCTAACATCTCTGGATGCTCTTAATTCCTGCCTTACTTCACGCTTCCATTCTTTCCTTGGTATCCCATAGTACCCTATCGGGTCATATGTGATTGCCTTTAGCCTGAATTGACTTGATTGCAACTAATAACAACAACCATAGGAATCCCAGTCTCCCATGATGATGAATATATTCCCAGCCTGGTCCTTTGGGTCACTGACCAGTCCCTGTCCAAGACCCTAACAACTGACCATTCTACTTTCTGAGACATCTCAGACAAGTAAAATTACATCTCATTTTCAAAAGAATTTGGAAGAAGGGTGCTAATTTGCCAGCACCTTCTGGAAACCCAGTGCAGTGTACAACACTAGCAGAAATTTTTTCCCTTTAGTCTACATTGCTTAAGATGAAATCTAAATTCATTTCTTTTTCTTTCTCAGTGGAGACAGATTTTAATTGGTTTGCATTCTCTTTTTTGGAAGTCTTTCTGAAAGTCACAACTGGCCTTTCTCTTCTCCCAGAGAAATAAGCCCTATTATTTTAACCTTCCTTGGCAGCCTTTTAATTTGTTTGGTTCTCCCACTTAACACCTAAGAAATGTTATGGTTTCCCTGCCTCCATCCACACACCTGCAGAGTCCTCTGACATGGTCAGCATTATGACTCTGGTCAGTCAGAAGTGAGGGAGTCATCACAGCCTCAGGGCTCCCAGCTGGGAGCGTGTAAGGGAGTTTATATGTAAGGTCAGGGTAGCAACTGCCTCACACAGGGCAGTCACAGAGAACAAAAAAAAGTACCAATTGTTATGGAGTTGATTGCAACTCATATCGACCCTATGGGGCAGAGTAGACCTGCCCCATAGGGTTTCCAAGGAGCAGCTGGTAGATTCAAAGAGCTGACCTTTTGATTAACAGCTGATCTCTTAACCACTGTGCCGCCAGGGCTCCACAGAGAAAAAAGGGAAATCATTTTTATCAGCAGTTCTTCAACCCTGCCTCTGATTATCCCAGTTTGGGCAGATACAATTACAACACCCAAGTGGAAGAAGGAGATTTACCACAAAGTAGCTGTCATGTCTATTCAATTGGATTGAGGCCAAGTAATCTTTGGCCTTAGCTTGTCATGTTCTCAGCTGTGCCTTATAGATGAATGATTAAGGGCATAAGCCTTGGAGGCAGATCAACCTGGTTTGAATTCTGGTTTTGCCACTTAACTAGCAGATCCTAAAGTACTTTACAATATCTTAAAGAATTTTGTTCTCCAAGCTTTGGTTTCCTCTTGTGTAAAATGGGGGTCATAATACCTGTCTTAAAACGCTTGTCATAATTATTAAATTACAGGCGATAATGAATGCAACATTCCTGGGACATAGACAAATGCAGGGAATGGTGCCTATTTTTACTCTCCATGCTTCCTAAATTTGTAGAATCCAAAATTGGACATAAGGCTTTAGCACTGACCCAAAGGCTTTGGATTCCTTTTATTTCATACTCTTATTTATAAAACCTAGGCTCATGATAGTTTCTTTAACCACAGTGCTTGAAGACTCTGCACTAATGGTCATCTTGTTTCCAGCCTCTCCCTAGATTATTTTTGCCACATTTGCACTAAGTAAGTCCTTCTCTACTTTTGAACTTTTGGTGTTTATGCAATGCATTCATAAATCTATGTTTGTCTGTAGGGTATTATGATCTCTGCCACTGAGTTTCTCTAAGCTAACACCAGCAATGCCTCATTGTATCTATTTTAGAGCTTTATGGAATAACCCACTCTATTGTGTTTCTAAGGACACTTGGTGATGCAGTGGTTAAACACTCAGCTGCTAACTGAAAGGTTGGTGGTTTGAACCCACCAGCTGCTCGCAGGAGAAAGATGTGGCAGTCTGCTTCCACATAGATTAAGATTACAGCCTTGGAAACCATATGGGGCACTTCTACTCTGTCTTATAGAGTCACTATGAGTAACCGCAATGAATTTTTGTTCTGTTTGTTTAATTGTCTCTGTGCTTGAGTTATTGATGAAATAGAAAAATTAAGAGAAGGTAAAAATATAAGTGGTAGAAAAATACCAAAGGAGATCATCATACTTGCAGAAAAACTGCATTTTCTATTTCTGTTTCCACAGGAAAGAGGGTCATAGAGGCAGCCCAGCCCTATTATACCACCCAACCACCCACATTTATGTGGTACTGAGTACCCAGTCAAAGATGGAAATGTTGTATCCAACAAAAGTACCCGAAAACTATATACATACACTCTGTAACACCATACCCATTGCCACTGAGGCAATTTCAACTCATAGTGACACCAAATATACTTTTTAGTGATAATACCCAGTGTTGGCAAGAGTTCATAAAAATGAGAGCTCCATATACTGACCCAAAACCAAACCCAGTGCCATTGAGTCAATCCCAACTCATAGCGACCCTATAGGACAGAGTAGAACTGGCCCATAGAGTTTCCAAGGAGCGCCTGGCAGATTCAAACTGCGGACCTTTTGGTTAGCAGCCCTAGCACTTAACCACTATGCCACCAGGGTTTCCCATATACTGATAGTGGTACTATAAAGTGGTCCTATTTTTTAACATAATTTATAACATCGATGTCTTAAATTATGTCCATATGCTTTGACTCAAATTTAGCTTTTAGAAAATAATTTTGTTGACCACAAAATTTGTTACAAGGATTTTCATCAAAGCACCTAACTAGAAAAAATACTAGGGAAAAAACTAAAAACAATTTTTGTCCAACAACAGAAAATTGGTTAATTTCTTTGTATTTGAAAAAAGGAATACATGAAGCCATTTTCAAAGATGATGCAGACTTACATTCAATGTCATGAAAAATATTTATGCCAGATAGCTATGAGTCAGAATTGACTTGACAGAAATGGGTTCAGTTTTTTGGTTTAAGTACAAAAAGGGTTAAAAATACTATGAAAAATATAAAGCCAGTTTCAAGTCCAAAAATATATATACATAAAAAAAAAAAAAAAACTTGTTGCCGTTGAGTGGATTCCAACTCATAGCGAACCTGTAGGACAGAGTAGAGCTGCCCCAGAGGGTTTCCAAGGAGCAGTTGGTGGATTCAAACCGCTGACCTTTTTGGTTAGCAGCTGAGCTCTTAACCACTGTGCCATCAGGGCTCCAAATAAACATACAAATACATACAAAATGCTATATATATGCATATATATGTTATACACACATATAATATGTTATATACACATATACATGCATGTATATACATATGTACAGATATACACACATACACATATACGCATGCTCTGGAAGAGTATACATAAAAACATTAACTGCTTTCTTTGAATGACAGAATTATATGTAATTATGTGTCTTTATATTTTCTAATTTATCTACAATAAACATATATTACTTTGTTAATAAAAATAAGTTTAAAGTAAAAACGAATAGGGATGAAAGCTGAATACTATGCCAAGCATAGCTATTATGGGGTATTTGGAATAACTTCCCAGAAGGGGAATGAACTCCTCACATTGTCTAATTTTTCTTCCTAAAAGAAATAAACACTAATGTAGCTACTGTTCTCAAGCAAAGTTGATCAACGGTCATGTGCCACTTCTTGTGCTCTCTATACACGTGGACTGCAAAGTAATATACACGGATTTCACGTTTGAAATCCTGAACTCTGGTGTGGGTTCCTCTTATTTGTTAAAGAAGCAGCTTATTTCTTTTTTTTTTTTTTTTAAGGCTCAATGGGATTTGGTCTTGGATATGTAGATTTAGCCGTCTGCAGTCTCTGCCCTAAGGAAAGATACAAAAGGCTCAGGACACCCTCTGTGTTTGTGGGAAATTCCTTCAGAGACTGAGCTATAGCACAGAAGCGTCTCTTCTCCATCACAAGGAATCGCTGCCGGTTGGGGCCAGGACACTTGGCCCACTGAAGTCTCTCTCCTTTGGGCAAAAGGCTAGAAACAGTGTGAATAATATCTAAATATCATTTTGGCATTAGTTGTAATAAAGACTAAAGGACAATAAAACCTTTTCACCAGTTTCCATGCCTTAGTATCCTGAAGTTTCCGCCTCCCTGAAGTTAAAAGAAATCCAAGTATGGCTTGGCCCAGAGCGGGTAAGCAGAGAAAGTGGCCAGCTCCTAAAACAGGGGTACAAAGTAAAAATAGCTAGCATTTATGGAGCTCCGATTATGTCTGAATTATCTCCTTTTATCTTTACTACATCTTTTTTGCCCATTTTATCATAATTATCTCTATTTTAGAAAAGAAACTGAGGCCTACAGAAGTAAAGGAACTTGCCCCATAATTTGCAGGACTGCAATTTGAACTCAGATCTGTCTGAGGCTGAAGACTGTTGTTGTTAGTTGCTGACGAGTTGGCTCCAACTCACGGTGACCTTATGTATAACAGAATGAGACACTTGCCTGTCCTGCACCATTTTCATGATCATTGATACGTATTAGTCCACTGTTGCAGCTATTGTCTCAAGCTGTATCATTGAGAGTTTCCCCTGTTTTTACTGACCCTTTACATTACAAGCATGATGTTCTTTCCGAGCAATTGATCTTTCCTAATAACATGTCCAAAAGGAGGCAAGCTGAATTCTCACCATCCTTGCTTCTAAGGAGCATTCTGGTTGTATTTCTTCTAAGACTGATTTGTTTGTTCTTCTGGCAGCCCACAGTATCATCAATGTTCTTTGTCAACATCACATTAACAGCCTATGGCTCTTAATTACTTTCCTCCAGCTTGTTCTATGTTGCAGATTCTAGAATTTGCCTATGAATCATCCAGTCTCCCATTCTTCCTTACTAAAAAATTATCCAATTTTGTGACTGCATATAGCCAAAAGTACCCACCTTCCCACACTCCCTTGCAGCTAGAGATACACAAGTGACCCAGTTCCAGACAATAAGATTTAAGCGGAAGTTGTGAGGTGAGGCTTCTGGGAAATTTTTTTAAGGGTCAGGCTTGGCAGGCATGCTTCTTAAGCAATTTGTCCCTTCTTCCTTCTTTCTGCCAGTGCACAGACCTGAGCCTGGATGTGCAGTAGTTGTGTTGTAACTGTGAGGAGTCAGGTATGAAGATGGAGAACTACACATTGAGGTTGAAGGAGTAGAAGACAGAACTACCCAGATTCCTGGCTGCATCACTGAGCTGTGTGCCAACCTTGTACCTCCTTCCCCCGGGTGTCTTATTACATGAGAAAAGTGTATCCCTATCTGATAAGCCACTGTTAGGCTAGTTTTCTGATATTTTCAGATGTGTACATTCTTGATACTTTATATGACATTTCTCTATAAACATTCCAGGCTGAAAGCCAGGAGTCTTGACTGCCTCTAACTCGCTGTGACCTTGAGCTATTTTATCATTCTATCTCCTTTGCTCATGTTCCAAATGCATGGTTCATACCAGCAGATCACCAAGGTTCCTTATACCACAAGCATTTGGTGATTCTAGAACAATATGAATCAGCACTCCTTCATAATCTAGAGCCTTGTATCAAAACATTTTTTCATATGCTCAGTACTCACAGTAAGCATCTGTTTAGCAAAATTTTTTTCAACAGTTTTTTCTTCCTCCAATATGATTTCTTTTACAAGTATATTACTGTAGGAGATGAGAAGGCATTTGTTGTGTAACGATTTAAAATTTATCTTGCCTGCAGGTTTATTTTTGTCAATACTCACTTTTTGGTATGCAGAGACTGAAAACCAGGGAACAGGACACTGCCCTTCAGAAACAGTGAACATTTAGGAAAACAAGGCTGTTTATAGTCCAAGCTCATTAGGTGAACCTGAAGTAATGGAAAGACATACTGTCCACTCTCATTGGGCTGACATTCACCCGGAGCCAGCTGTTTCCTTACTCCTCCAAGTAGCTACTTTTAGCCATCTTTGCTCAGTGGAATAACCCAACTCTATTACTAAGCTCTTGGTTTTCTATTTACATTCTCTTTTTTTTTTTTTATTTACATCTCTATTTTACATCTTTTACATCCTCAGTAAAAACCAGCATTTAACCAAGTCAAATAGATTTTACCCTGGTCAAAATGAAATTAGGCTATGGAGGGAAACTGCTTTTAATTCAAAGGACATGAGAACCTCTTGCAAGAATTGGAATGAATTAAAGGGGCATTCAATTTGGACTTGTGAAATCTACCTGCAGCTTGGCTCTGCCTAAGGTCTAACTATGACCATGTGCAAGTCTTAGACTCACGAGATTCCCAGTTATCTGAAAAGTGAGGGGGTTACACTGGATAACTTGTGGCACCTCTTTTTTTGGATATGTGAATCTAGCCCTTGTTCTCCATGTCATGGTGGGAAAGTGCAGTGTGATAGATCACTTTTGTGTGATTGGGAGGGACTGTGTGATAGGGTAATTGTGGCCCACCAAAGGGACTGGTCAGTTTTGCCATCCTGCTGGGCTTGAAATGAGCCATCCCAGAGGCAGGAAAGGAGAAGATACCACCACCACCAAGAAAGAAGAGCCAGTGCATCCTTTGGATTGGGGATCCCTGCACTAAGAAGATCCAGGAGACAGAGAGAGAGAATGGTAACACTGCAGAGATGCAGCAGCAGAGACCCAGCAGCAGGAGATGGTACAACGGGCTTCTGGCCCATGAAGAGAGAAAGCTGAGTATCTTTGAACAGAGGCCTAGGGTCAGGGAGAGGTATGCCTGCGTGCAGTTGGGAAGAGGCTGTCCTGACAGAAGAACTGCATCCTGAGCATTCCTAAGCCTGAATTGTAACTGCTACTTCCCTAATAAACCCCATAATTATGAGTATTGTCTGTGAGTTCTGTGTGGCCATTGCAATGAATTATCAAACCCAGCAGAGAAGTGGAGAGTGCCGTGGGAGGGACGGTTGGTGTCAGAATTGGTAAAGATGGTGGAGAGAGGAGGCACACTTGACCTCCGCCTCATAGGAGTCAGCCTTGGGCTTTTGGTCTTGATTCTCCTTCCTCCTTGTGGAGAGGAGGTCAGACACCTCCCTCTGATGTTTTTACAGAAAAGCTCATTCTACACCAGTCTGTATCATGGAGCATTAGTCTGACCTGCATTTCACTGGGTTCAGATTCTGCAGAGGAGTTTTCTGATAGATTCGCCAATACTCTTGGAGTAATACCATTTGTTTATAGGAGATGTATTGTTGTTGTTGGTACCTGGAGTCAAGTGGAATCTCACTCATGGTGACTGTTTGTATAACAGAATTAAATGTTGCTAGGTCCTGCTTCATCCTCACAATTGTTATGTGTAAGCCCATTGTTGCAGTCATTGTGTCAATTCATTTCATTGAGGGTTTCCATCTTTTCCATTGACCCTCTACTTTACCAAGCATGATGTCCTTCTCCAGTGACTGGTCTTTCCTGAGGACATGTCCAAAGTAAGTGGGACAAAGTCTCACCATCCTTGCTTCTAAGGATCATTCTGGCTATACTTCCTTTGGACAGATTTGTTTGTTCTTCTGGCAGTCCATGCTATATTCAATATTCTTCATCAATACCACAATTTGAATGCATCAATTTTTCTTCAGTTTTCCTTTTTTATTCCCAGCTTCCCCATGCATGTGAGGTGTTGGAAAAGACCATGGCTTGGGTCAGCTGGACCTTAGTCATCAGAGTGGCATCTTTGCTGAGAGGTAGCGCTGCATTATAGTTAAAGGCAAACACTCTGGATCCAATCAGTTCTGGGTTCAAATTTTAACTCCCCCACTTAATAGCTCTGTGACTTTTAGAAATCAGTTAGCCTCTTTGTTTTTTGGCTCCCTCATCTGTAAAATGAGATAGTAGTGACAGCTACCTCTTAGTATTGCCATAAGAATTAAATGAGTTAATATATGTAAATTTAGCACATAATAAGCACTATAGGAGAGTTTCTTATTTTTTATTTAGCTAATATTCCTTGAGCTCTGACTGTGCTAAACACCAGATAAAGCCCTTTAGATCCATTATCTCTGTTTATCCTCAGATACCCACAATGCACCATTTCACAAATGATAAAACTGAGGCTGGGAAAGCTTGGTTGATGGCTTATGTTCCCATGTGTAGAAATGGGAAAGAAGGGAACACAGTCCAGGCATCCAGACTTGAAAGCCAACAGTCTTACTCTATATGCAGTGGGCGGATAAGACGTGAGAGCATGAGCCTACAGGGATGAATCAGACGGGTCAGAGAGACTGCAAGGAAAGGTGGCAGGCTGTGTCTATGTGTAATGATGAGCAAGGCACAGTCGATGAAGGGCCAACGAAGAATACTACCAAGTAAATGTCACTGGGCATTTCATCTGCTCCTCAGGCAAGGGTGCTTGGGAATAAGCCTCACATACAATGCTACTAAAGGCACTGGCAAGGCCCCTCTAGCCCACAATGCCTCCTTCACTGATACCTGAAATTCAACCATCAGCAAGACATTACTTTTCCCTTTCTTCTGAAAAGGAAAACGCTCCTGGGAGAGGCACCCCATTAAAGCCCTGATATCCTAGTATGTCTTGGTTTAGCAGGTCTTTCTGAAAGCACTGGCCAGTTGGAGAAACCATGATGCCATGGCAATGAGGGGCTACAAAACAGAGCAGGACATGGAAGGCTGACTGTGTCAATTCCACCACAGAGCCAGGCCCTGGGTACTTTCGCAAGATTATCCTTGGATCATTCATAAATGCCCTCGGATGATGAATAATGTCTCATACTTACTATGTTAAAATACCACAGTACTTTTGGCAAGAAAGCTCCTGAGAGGAAACTGGATGGGCATGGAAAATGAGCACACTTGATAAGGATACTAGGGTTAGAAAACGTATAAATAATATAGACAGGAAGAGTTCACAAAGAACCTCAGTGGGAAGCATCCTCTGTAACCTCCCTTTATCTATATGCAGTATCCCCATCCCTAAGTATTAATGTTGTTGTCGTTAGGTGTCATCGAGTTGATTCTGATTCATAGTGACCCTATGCGACAGACTAGAACTGCCCCATAGACTTTTCTGGGCTGTATAGGGTCGCTGTGAGTTGGAATTGACTCTACGGCACTGGGTTGGTTTTTGGAATGTTTACTGGAGTAGATTGCCACATCTTTCTCCCACACAGCTGCTAGCTGGATTTGAACTACCAACCTTTCAGTTAGCAACCAAGTGCTTAACTGTTGCACCACCAGGGTTCCTTATATATTAATACAATATATAATTTAGCAGAACTGCCCCATAGAGTTTCCAAGGAGCTCCTGGTGGATTTGAACTGCTGACCTTTTGGTTAGCAGCGGTAGCTCTTAACCGCTACACCACCGGGGTTTCCAGTATAATTAGTAGGTAAAAATGAGAATGCATCTGTTTCCTCTTCCAGTCTTAAATCATCATTAGTTTTCACCAAAAATAATAAGAAGAAGAAAGGAGACATAATTCCTGAGAATTTCAATATTAGGAATCAAACAGTTTTAGACAAGTTTGGGTTGTGATGTTGCAGGGCACAGTGATGCATTAGGAGGGCTAGATCTCCTCTGAGGTTCCTTCCAATTCCAAGAGCTGCAAATTGATGAACCACACCTGGTTGATTTAGCTCTCCGAAAAACACTTTGCCAAGTCTTAAAGACCACCAGATCCTGGGCCTTCAATATCACTGATTCATTTCAGAGAGGTTATGGCAGAAATGTAGAAACTCAAATAAGTATCTCTCTAGTCTCCAGTTTCCTCACTGGAGAAACTATGTTCCAGGGGACATAGAACAATAAGGTTTATCTTCTAGGAATCAGTGTGGTACTTTGTTTTTCAATGTCTTCCAGGACTTCTGTGTCAGGCACAGTGAGGTCTTTGGGGGCAAAACATAAATAAATAAAATGAGAGACCCATGCATTGAATAGACTCATAGGTTTCTGGAAGTCAGACAAGCAGGTCAGAGGAGCCGCTTAAAAAGGACAGGAGAGACTTCCCCAAGGAAGAAACATGCTATGTTTTAAAGAATCTGGGTCTTTTGATTCTGAAAAATCAGAAAATAAAGGCATCAAAACTATGTCTTGGACATATGTCTTCTCCTTGGATCTACTCTAAAATAGAAGGCATTTATAGATCTTTGCAGTCAAATAAAAGTGAGAGGAACAGGGTAAACGATAAAATACACATCTGTGTGTATGATATGTGAAGTGTTGTCTTTAATGCAAATTAATTTAGATATATTTTATGTGCCCATTTATAATGAGATTATTTTAATTCCTTACTCTTGTTTACCTATAATCCACCACCTCCTAAATATATGTTGAATCTATCCATTACAATTACCTAATCCAAGTTTTCAATGTCATTCTTCTAAACTATTGCAACAACCTTCTATGTGGTCTCCCCACATACACTCTTATTTTCTACAGTTCATTCTCAACCCAGAAATCATAATTATCTAAGACAAAATTGGATCAAATTCCTATAATGGTTTCCCTTTACACATAGGAAAAAATACATGGCCTAAAAGGTCACATGTCACCTCTAGCCTTCCTGCCTCACTAGCCTCACTTCTTGCCACTTCCCCAGCTCACTTTTGCAGCCACACTGGACTTCTTTTCATTTTCTAATGTGGCAAGCTCTTCTCTTTCTCAGGGCATTCACTCATTAGCTACAGTTTGCCTCCCAGACAACCATATTCTTTGCCAGGCTTACTGATGTTCATCGTAGAAGCACTGGTGGCCCAGTGGTCAAGAGCTTGGCTGTTAACCAAAAAACAAAATGTCAGCAGTTCAAATCCACCAGCCAGTCCTTGGAAACTCTATGGGGCAGCTCTACTCTGTCCTGTAGGGTTGCTATGAGTTGGAATTGACTTGACAACAACAAATTTGGTTCTTTTTTTGTTGTTGTTGTTGGTTTTATGATTAATACACTAAGGGCTCTAGTGGGAAAAAATGGACAATATGCATGAAAAAATGAGTACTCTAAGCAAAGAGACTGAAAGTAACAAATATTCAAAAGGAAATGCAAGGAATCAAAAAGACTGTAACGGAAGTGAAGAATGTCTTTGCCGAGCGCATTAGTAAATTGGACACACCAAGGAAAGAATCAGAGAGCTTGAAGACATATCAGTGGAAATTTCCCAAACTGAAAAGCAAAGAGGAAAAAAAAAAAGGAACAGAATATCCCAAAATTGTGTGACAATTTCAAAAGTTGTAACATATGCTTAATGAAAATACCAGAAGGAGAAGAAAGAGAGAAAGGAACAGAAGAAATGTTTGAAGTAATAGTTTCCAAAATTGTTCACAGATACTAAACCACAGATCCAGGAAGCCCAGAGAATACAAGCAGGATAAATACCAAAAATCTATACCTAGGCATATCATTTTCAAACTGCAGAAAATCAAAGACAAATGCTTTTAAAATCCAAAGCAAAAAAACACCTTACCTATAAAGGAATAATGAGAAGAATCGTATCAGACTTCTCTTCAGAATTCATGTAAACAAGAAGAGAGTGAAGTGAAATATGTGAAGTGTTGAAAAGAAAAAATAAGCAACCTAGAATTCTGTACCCAGCAAAATTATCCTACAAAAGTGAAGGAGAAATACTTTATGAGACAAAGAAAAATTGAGGGAGTGTGTCTTGTAAAAAATGTTAAAAGAAGTTCTTCAGAGTGAAGGAAACAGTATAGGTCAGAAACTTGGATTTACATAAAAAAGGAAGAGTATATGAGAAGGAATAATGAAAGTGAAATAAATCTTTTATTTTCTTATTCTTAACTAATGGATTTCCAGAACACCTAATTGTGCCCATGAGGAACCTGTACATAGATCAACAGGCAGTTGTTCAGACAGAACAAAAAGGGAATAGTGAGTGGTTTAAAGTCAGAAAAGGCATGCATCAGGGTTGTATCCTTTCACCATACCTATTCAATCTTCATGCTGAGCAAATAATCCAAGAAGCTGGACTATATGAAGAAGAACAGGGCATCAGGATTGGAGGAAGACTCATTAATAACCTGCATTATGCAAATGACATAATCTTGCTTGCTGAAAGTGAAGAGGACTTGAAGCACTTAGTGATGAAGATCAAAGACCACAGCCTTCAGTATGGAAACATAAAGAAAACAAAAATCCTCGCAACTGGACCAATAAGCCACATCATGACAAACCAAGAAAAGCTTGAAGTTGTCAGTGATTTCATTTTACTTGGATCCACAATCAACGCCCATGGAAGGAGCAGTCAAGAAATCAAAAGATGCATTGCTTTGGGCAAATCTGCTGCAAACGATCTCTTTAAAGTGTTGAAAAGCAAAGATGTCACCTTGAAGACTAAGGTGCCCCTGACCCAAACCATGGTATTTTCAATAAGGAGTAAGGAAGAATTCATGCCTTTCAATCACGGTGTCCGCGATTATCCTATGTGTTGAAAATCCTAACCTCTGTGATGTTAATGAAGTCCTACTGGCACAGTGGTTAAGAGCTTGGCTGCTAACCAAAAGGTCGGCAGTTCAAATCCACCAGCCACCCCTTGAAAATCCTATGGGGGCAGTTCTACTCTGTCCCATAGGGTCTCTATGAGTTGGAATCGACTCAACAACGTTTTTTTTTTTGTTTTTTTTTTTTTAATTGAGAAGCTGGGTATGTGTTTCTCCCCTTGAATCCCAGCGGACCTGTGAGTAAGACAATGTGACCCTATATGACTTCTGATGCTAACCTATAAAAGTTGACACAGCTTTTGCCTGATCATCCAGGGATACTTGTTCCTAGAAACCAGCCACCTTGCTATGAGGAAGCCAAACAGCCACATGGGGAGGCCGTGTGCAGATGCTCCATCCCCAGCTGAGGTCCCCTCAGACAGCCAGCATCACTGCCAGACAGGTGAACAGGTGAGGCTTCCAATTATTCCAGTTCCCAATCTTTGAGTCACCTCAGCATATGCCACATGGAGCAGAGACAAGCTATCCTTCCTGAACCTGCCCAAAGTGGATTCATGAAAAAAATTAATATATTTTTTTTTAAGTCACTAAATTCGGAGTGGTTTGTTACATATCAGTAGACAACCAGAAAAATTCTTAATGTTCTTATTTTTACAAAAGAAGAAACTGAAGCTCAGGAAGATTAAAATCTTGCCCAAGGTTACACAGTTATTTAGAAGTAGCAGGAGAAATCAGGTCAGATTTCCCAATTCCAAATCATGTGCACAATTTAAAATTTAGCAAGTTGTCTTATTCAAGAATGCCCTACTAAACGGAGAGTGTGCCTGGCTTATTGTGATTTGTTATGTCTATCACATTCCATCTCTGATCACAACCCAGGTGCCTTCCACCCACCCACCCCCCAAGAGCACGTACCTCCACCCACTCATGACTGGCTTTCTTGGCTTCTGAGTTGGGGATTTCTGTTTCTGCTTCTGATCATCCCCTCATCTTGCTGCTATCTTAGATTGTCTTTTTTGACTTCTTAACCTGGACTAATCATGTACCAATAATATAACCCTAACTGGGGCATCACCTGAAGCTTGAAGTAAATAATAGTCCTTCTATCGGCCTGCGGAATCTTGAGTATATTAGCCCCTAGCTCTCCCCATCCCTGTACCCACCATCTTTTTCTCATGGGAATAAGTAACTATAAATCCACATCCAGTAATATAATGTTGTCAAATTTAACAGTGTTTCTCAGATGAAAAGTAATGTTAACTCCTGAACCAAGGCAAATTTAACATGAAACTAATGAATCTTTAAGCTCAGGGCCACTCACTTAAAAAAGCACCTTCCAAAACCCTGGGAGGGGTCTTAGTAATGTACATATGAACATAGATTTTTATTAAATTTGCAAAGTGTAATAGATTTTTTTCTATTATTTTTCTTAAAGGGGACCCTCCAGCACCTAACAACAGATTCTTTAAATTAAATGACCACAGATGAGTTGCTAAAAAGACAAGCAGGAATTTAAAGTTATAAAAGGTCCAAAATGCTGTCTGTATCATCCTAATGTAAGAATATTAGCATTTTACTGTTTTCTCAGAAATGCTTATTGTAGCATAGCCAATCCTTACGCCACACAACTAGGTATAGCTGATACTTAGATTATGGAGATAACTGTTGCCCACAAGAGATATAGATACAAATGCTAATAAATATGTACACACTTATTAATGTATTACCATGATCATTATATCCAAAGGCAGAAAGAAAGGGGTCAATAGAATAATATACAGTAAAAGCCCAAGAAAGCCAGAACTTATGCAAGGTAGAAACCTGTCAGAGAAGGAAAACTCAAATACTTTCCACTAAAACGAGTGAAAAAAAAAAAAAGTGGTAAGACTGCACTTTGTCAAAGGCAGAAAACCTGTAAGACCCAGAAAAACAAGGCAGTCCCATCGAGCTCCGGCTCTCATTGGTTTCACTGTATCTGGAGAAATGAAATATTTAATGGATTTAAAGACAATCTCTTCCAAAATCAGTACAAATATTTAATGTCCTCTTTGAAATCTACAGTGAGGGAAATAGTCAATGCACCACTCATCTTGAACCAAATTACTAAATCATAAAACATAGCATTGAAGTTATGCTACAAAGTCCCAAAAAATAATAATAATAATTTTTTAGATTATTTTTGACAAAGTCTCCAATGTTTTATATTTAATTCAGTTTGTCTTTTTAAAAATATGAATTTGGGAAATATTATATTGATTGAAATTATTACTAATCTAAGTTTCCCAAGCATTTGTTCTTTAATCTGTAAAATGGGAAAATAATATTGAATTTTCATGGTTATGAAGATGGAGAGAATGTTTGCAAAGCATGGGGCACATTATTTGGCACCTAATATTTCTGAAAAGGTTGTGAGAAGCTTAAACAAAAAGAAAAAAGATAAGTTTTGTAAAATGAAGGATGCTGATTCCTCAGAAGATAGAAATTTTTATTGCTAATAATAAAAACTGAGTTTTTCTAGTTTATGATGGATATTGAAGCATATGTACTAATTTTTCTTACTTCCCATGGTGCCACTCAAATAACAGAAGAGATTTAAAAATAAGATTGAATCCATGGTAGCGCCAGAAACCCGGGAAGGGTGCCAGCAGCAGACCTGAACAGTGAGGGATTTCTAGAAGATATAAAGCAGATGGGATCAGATTCATTGGATTCAACTCTAATAGGCCGAACCTGTAGCACAGAAAGATATTAAGAGAAGACTACTAAAGAAGAGAGTATTTCTAAGAGAATCCAAGAACATCAAAATCAAAGAGAGCAGGAACTGGAAGAACAATTGGCCAGTGGAATGGTGAGCTGCAGAATTGCTGTACAGCTAGCTGACTGTACCATGAGCCTCCTGACTAGACCCTCAAAACCAGTTGCTGTCGGCTCAATTCTGACTCATGATGGCCCCATGTGTTTCAGGGTAGAACTGTTCCACAGGGTTTTCAATGGCTGATTTTCAGAAGTAGATCAACAGGCATTCTTCTCAGGCACTTCAGGGTGGGCTCGAATGTCTAATCTTTTGTTTAATAGCCAAGTGCTTAACAATTTATGCCACCCAGAGCCTCAAAAGAGCTCGTAAATAAAATGGAGGATCTGTCATAAGACACTTACAGAAGTTATTGGGGCAAGAGAGAGAGTATTAAGATGGTGTTTCAGGTAACTTCTCATCCCCTTGTGATTAAGCACTTCCTGCATCTGTTAAGCAAACTCTTTGGGTAACCTTGAAGCAATATCTGCCTGTTCACAAGCACATATACTTTCTCCACACAAAGTTTCTCTATAATTGGTATCTGAAGTCACTCACTGAGGGAATTTTCATATTTCTTTCACTTTTGATAGGAAAAGTATCACCAGTTATCATTACTTACTAATCTCAGCCTTCAATTATAAATACAAAATCACCAGATATTTCAAGAACACCAATAATACGAAAACAGATGTTAGAGCAAATCAAGGAACTAATATCTGAGGAAAAAAAGTTAATGCAAAAAATAGCAGATAACTTTAAAATAAATATAAGTTGAATTATTATAGATTTGAAAAGATGTCATATCCACAAAAATTAATTAAAAAAAGAAAACAGTTGTCATTGAGTCAATTCTGACTCATGGATACCCACACGTTGCAGAGTAGAAATTCACATTATATGGTTTTCATGGCTGTAACCTTCTGAAAGCAGATCTCCAGGCATTGCTTCTAAAGCCTCTGGGTGGGTTTGAACAGTTACTCTTTCCATTAATAGTTGAGTGCTCAACTACAATTTGCACCATCCAGACAAAAACTAATAAGGCTACTATAAAAAAGAAGCAATTAGAGATATTAAAATGAAAACTAAGATTTTTTTTAATGAAAAATTCAAATGAATAACTAAACATCAGAATGGTATAGGTTTAAATCAGAATTAGTGAAACGGAAGATAGTGCTGAGAAACTCTCCAGTTTGTAAGGTAAGAGAATAAAAGCATGAGAACTGTAAGAGAAAAGCAGAAACAATGGACATACCTAGAAGACCTAATATTGATCTAATAAGAGAGGAGGAAAGAGTAGAAAATGATGAAAAAAAAAAACTGAAAAAAATTTTCTTGAGTTGATGAAATACTAGTATCTTCAGATAACAAGCACTTGATAAATTCTTTACACAAATATTGTGGTAGAAGTAAGAGCAAGGTTGTGGAATGCAATCTAGATACTGCCTAATAAAATCTGTAAAATCTAAAAATAAGAAGGAAAATATGTCAGCTGCCAAGGAAGGAAAATAGTGCAAAAGAACTGAAATAAGACTGGTATGAGAATTATTATATTACCCACAAAAGAAGAGACTGGGTGGGGGAAGGACAATATCTACAACTTGCTGATGGAAAAATATTTGGATCTAAACAAAAGTCATTCAAGTAGGAGAGCAAAATAAAGATATCTTACATACATAAAGACATATAAAGTTTGCAATCCATGCACCCTTTCTAGAAAAAAAATCTTTAACTATGGTGTTCTTAGGTGCCCTCGAGTCCGTTCCAGTTCATAGCGACCCTATGTACCACAGAACAAAACACTGCCCCGGTCCTGCACCAGCCTCACAATTGTTATGCTTGAGCCCATTGTTGCACCAACTGTATCAATCCATCTCATTGAACGTCTTCCTCTTTTCCTCTGACCCTGTACTTTACTAAGCATGATGTCCTTCTCCAGGGACTGATCATCCTGACAACATGTCCAAAGTATGTAAGGCACAGTCTCGCCATCCTTTCTTCTAAGGAGCATTCTGGTTGTACTTCTTCCAAGACAGATTTGTTCATTCTTTTGGCAGTCTGCAGTATATTCAATGTTCTTCATCAACACCACAATTCAAAGGCATCAATTCTTCTTCAGTCTTCCTCATTCACTGTCCAGCTTTCACATGCATATGATGCGATTGAAAATACCATGGCTTTGATCAGGCGCACCTTAGTCTTCAGGGTCTTATCTTTGCTTTTGAACACTTTAAAGAGATTCCTTGTAGGAGATTTGTCCAGTGCAATGCATCTGTTGATTTCTTGACTGCTGCTTCCATGGGTGTTGATTGTGGATCCAAGTAAAATGAAATCCTTGACAACTTCAGTTTTTCTCCATTGAACATGATGTTGCTTATTGGTCCAGTTGTGAGAGTTTTTGTTTTCTTTGTGTTGAGGTGTAACCCATACAGAAGGCTGTGGTCTTTGTTCTTCATCATTAAGTGCTTCAAGTCCTCTTCCCGTTCAGTAAGCAAGGTTGTGTCATCTGCATAATGCAGGTTGTTAATGAGTCTTCCTACAATCCTAATGCCCCATTCTTCTTCATATATTTTAGCTTCTCGGATTATTTGCTCAGCATACAGATTCAACAGGTATGGTGAAATGACACAACCCTAACACACATCTTTCCTGACTTTAAACCACTCGGTATCCCCTTCTTCTGTCCAAACCACTGCCTCTTGATCTATGTACAGGTTCCTCATGAGTACAACTAAGTACTCTGGAATTCCCAATCTTCACAATGTTATCCATACTTAGTTATGATCCACACATTTGAATGCCTTTGCATAGTCAATAAAACACAGGTAAACATCCTGCTGGTATTCACTGCTTTCAGCCAGGATCCATCTAACATCAGCAGTGATATTCCTGGCTCCCCATCCTGTTCTGAACCTGGCCTGAATTTCTGACAGTTCCCTGACAATGTATTGCTGTAGCTGCTTTAGAATGATCGTCAGCAAAATTTTCCGTGCACGTGATATTAATGATATTGTTCTATAATTTCCATGTTCAGTTGGATCACCTTTCTTGGGAATAGGCATAAATATCAATCTCTTCCAGTTGGTTGGCCAGGCAGCTGTCTTCCAAATTTCTTGGCATAAATAAGTGAGCACTTTCGGCAATTCGTCCATTTGTTGGGACATCTCAACTGATATTCCATCAATTCCTGGAGCCTTGTTTTTCGCCAATGCCTTCAGTGCAGCTTGGACTTCTTCCTTTAACTCCATAGGTTCCTAATCATATGATACCTCTTGAAATAGTTGAACATCAACCAATTCTTTCTGGTGTAATGACTGTGTATTCCTTCCATCTAATTCTGATGCTTCCTGTGTTGTTTAATATTTTCCCAATAGAATCCTTCACTATTGCAACTAGAGGCTTGAATTTTTTCTTCACTTCTTTCAGCTTGAGAAATGCCTAGTGTGTTCTTTCCTTTTGGTTTTCTATCTCCAGCTCTTTGCACGTGTCATTATAATACTTCACTTTGTCTTCTTGAGCTTTGAAATCTTCTGTACAGCTCTTTTATTTCATCGTTTCTTCCTTTTGCATTAGTGCTCAACATTCAAGAGAAAGTTTCAGAGTCTCTTCTGACATCCATTTTGGTCTTTTCGTTCTTTTTAATTACCTCCTGCTTTCTTCATGTGTGATGTCCTTGATGTCATTCCACAATCTGGCTGGTCTTTGGTCATTAGCATTGAATGCATCAAATCTATTCTTGAGATAGTCTCTAAATTCAGGTGGCATATACTCAAGGTCATATTTTGGCCCTCATGGACTTGTTCTAATTTTCTCCTGGTTCAACTTGAACCTGCATATGAGCAATTGATGGTCTGTTCCACCATTGGCCCCTAGCTTTGTTCTGACTGATAATGTTGAGCTTTTCCATCTTATCTCTCCACAGATGCAGTCAATTGGATTCTTGTGTATTCCATCTGGCGAGGTCCCTGTATACAGTCACCATTTATGTTGGTGAAAAAAAAGTATTTGCAATGAAGAAGTCGTTGGTCTTGCAAAATTCTATCATGCAATTTCTGGCATCACTCCTATCTTGAAGGCCATATTTTCCAACTACCCATCCTTCTCTGTTTCCAACTTTTGCACTCCAATCGCCATTAATTATCAATGCATCCTGATTGCATGTTCGATCAATTTCAGACTGCAGAAGCTGGTAAAAAATCTTCAGTTTCTGCATCTCTGGCCTTAGTGGTTGGTGCATAAATTTGAATAAAACTCGTATTGACTGGTGTTCTCTGTAGGCATATGATATTATCCTATCACTGACAGCGTTGTACTTCCATATAGACCTTGAAATGTTCTTTTTGACCATGAATGCAATGTCATTCCTCTTCAATTTGTCATTCCTGGCATAGTTGACCATATGATTGCCCGATTCAAAATGGCCAATACCAGCCCATTTCAGCTCACTAATGCCTAGCATATTGATGTTTATGCATTCCATTTCATTTTTGACAATTTCCAATTTTCCTAGATTCATACTTCATACATTCCATGATCTGACCATTAATATGGATGTTTGCAGCTGTTTCTTCTCATTTTGAGTCATGCCATATCAGCAAGTGAAGGTCCAGAAAGCTTGACTCCATCCATGTTTTTAAGGTCAACTCTGCTTTGAGGAGCCAGCTCTTCCCCAGTCGTCTTTGAGTGCCTTCCAACCTGAGGGGCTCATCTTCCAGCAGTTTATCAGACAATGTTCCAATGCTATTCATAAGGTTTTCACTGGCTAATTCTTTTCAGAAGTGGACTGCTGGGTCCTTCTTCCTAGTCTGTCTTAGTCTGGAAGCTCAGCTGAAACCTGTTCTCCATGGGTGACCCTGCTGGTATCTGAATACCAGTGGCATAGCTTCCAGCATCACAGCAACTTACAAGCCCCCACAGTATGATTAACTGACAGACACGTGGAGGATTTTTAACAATATCATAGCAAAATTAAAAATTAAGGAATCAGAAGAAATGGGATACAAGTAACAGTAGTGAGCAAAGAATTAAGTAAAATGTATAAACATCTGTATAAATAATTGTTGTAAGTGATTATATTTTAATAAAATATAAAATAAAACATTGAATGTTAAAAACCACCGTTTGTCTGTCAGTTTATCCTACTCTGGTGGCTTGCATGTTGCTGTGATGGTAAAAGCTATGCCATGAGTATTTCAAATACCAGCAGGGTCACTCATGGTGGGCAGGTTTCAGTGAAGCTTCCAGACTAAGATAGGATAGGAAGAAAGACCTGGTGCTCTACTACTGAAAAAATTAGCCACTAAAAACTTTACAAATAGCAGCAGAACATTGTCTAACATAGTGCCAGAAGATGAGCCCCTCAGGTTGGAAGGTACTCAAAAGACAACTGGGAAGGATCTGCCTCCTCAAAGTAGAGTTTACCTTAATGACTTGGATGGAGTCAAGCTTTTGGGACCTTCATTTGCTGATATGGCACCATTCAAAATGAGAAGAAATAGCTGCAAATATCCATTAATAATCTGAACATGGAATGTACGAAGTATGAAACTAAAACAAAATGGAAGTCATCAAAAATTAAATGGAACACATAAAGACCAACATCCTAGGCAACACTGAGCTAAAATGAACTGGTATTGGCCATTTTTAATCAGATAGTCATATGGTCTACTATGACAGGAATAACAAATTGAAGAGAAATGGTATTGCATTCATCATCAAAAAGAGCATTTCATGATCTACCCTGAAGTACATCACTGTCAGTGATAGGATAATATCCATACATTAACAAGGATGATCAGTTAATACAACTATTATTCAAATTTACCCACTAACCACTAATGCCAAAGAAGAGGAAATTGAACATTTTTATGAACTTCTGCAGTCTGAAATTGACCAAACAGGCAATTGAAATGCATTGATTATTAATGGTGATTGGAATGCAAAAGTTGGAAACAAAGAAGAAGGATTGATACTTGTAAAATATGGCCTTGGTGAGAGAAATGACACTGGAGATCCTATGAAAGAATTTTGCAAGATCAACTTATTCATTGCAAACACCTTTTTTAAACAACATAAATGGTGACTATACACACAGCCCTCACCAATGGAAAACACAAGAATCAAATCGACTATATCTGAGGAAAAATATGATGGAAAAGCTGTGTATAATCAGTCAGAGCAAGGCCAGAGGCTGACTGTGGAACAGACCATTAATTGCTCATATCCAAGTTTTAGCTGAAGAAAATTGGAACAAATCCATGAGAGCCAAAGTACAACCTTCAATATATTCCACCTGAATTTAGAGATGATTTCAAGAATAGATTTCATGTATTGAAGGCTAATGGCTGAACACCAAACAAGTTGTGGAATGACATCAAGGACATCATACACAAAGAAACCAAGAGGTCATTAAAAAGACAGGAAAGAAAGAAAAGAACAAAACAGAGGTCAGAAAAGACTCTGAAACTTGCTCTTGAACATAGAACAGCTAAAGCGAATGGAAAAAAGATGAAGTATAAGAGCTGAACAGAAGATCTCAAGAGGTGGCTCAGAAAGACAAAGTAAAGTGTTATAACGAAATGTGCGAAGACCTGGAGTTAGAAAACCAAAAGGGAAGAACACGCTAGACATTTCTCGAACTGAAAGAACTGAAGAAAAAATTCAACCCTCAAGGTGCAATATTGAAGGATTCTATGTGGAAAATGTTGAACAACGCAGGAAGCATTAGAAGTAGATGGAAGGAATACAGAGTCACTGTACTAAAGAACTGTTCGATGTTCAACCATTTCAGGAGGTAGCATTTGATCAAGAACCAATGGTACTGAAGGAGGAAGTTCAAGCTCTACTGAAGGCATTGTCGAAAAGCAAGGTTTCAGGAATTGACAGAATACCAACTGAGATGTTTCAACAAATGAATGCAGTGCTGGAAGTGCTCATTCATCTATGCCAAGAAATTTGGAGGACAGCTACCTGGTCAACCAACTGGAAGGGATCCATAGCTGTGCTATTCCAAAGAAAGGCAATTAAACAGAATGTGGAAATTTTTGAACAATATCATTAATATCACATGCAAGTAAAATTTTGCTGAAGATCATTCAAAAGCGGTTGCAGCAGTACATTGACAGAGAACTGCCAGAAATTCAAGCCAGATTCAGAAGAGAATGTGGAACAAGGGATACCATTGCTGATGTCATGATCTTGGCTGAAAACAGAGAATATCAAAAAGATGTTTACCTGTGTTTTATTGACTCTGCAAAGGCATTCAACTGTGTGGATCATAGCAAACATATATAACATTGTGAATGATGGAAATTCCAGAACACGTAACTATACTCATGTGGAATCTATACATAGGGCAAGAGGCAGTCATTCAAACAGAACAAAGGGATACTGTGTGGTTTAAAATTAGGAAAAGTGTGCATCAGGGTTGTATTCTTTCACCATACTTACTCAATCTGTATGCTGAGCAAAATTACCCAAGAAGCTAGACTATATGAAGAAGAACAGGGCATCAGGATTGGAAGAGAACTTATTAACAACCTACAATATGCAGATTACATAACCTTCCTTACTGAAAATGAAGAGGACTTGAAGTACTTACTGATGACGATCAAAACCACGGCCTTCAGTTTGGATTACACCTCACCATAAAGAAACAAATCTCCTTGAGGCCGGACCAGTAAGCAACATCATGAGAAGCAGAGAAAACATTGAAGTTGTGAAGAGTTTCATTTCACTTGGATCCTCAATCAACACCCATAGAAGTAGAAGTCAAGAAATCAAAAGATGTATTGTACTGGGATAATCTGAGGGAAAATACCTTTTTAAAGTGTTAAAAAGCAAGGTTGTCACTTTGATGACTAAGGTGTTCCTGACCCAAGCCATGATATTCTCAATCACCTCATATGCGAAAGCTGGATGATGAGTAAGGAAGAAATGATGCCCTTCAATTATAGTGTTGGTGAAGAATATCAAATATACCATGGACTGCCAGAAGAATCAACAAGTCTGTCTTAGAAGAATTACAGCCAGAATGCTTCTTGGAATCTAGAATGGTGAGAGTTTGCCTGACATAATTTGGACATGCTATCAGGAGGGAGAAGTCCCTGGAGAAGAGCATTATGCTTGGTAAAGTAGAGGGTCAGTGATAAAGGGGAAGATCTTTGAGGAGATGGATTGGCACAGTGTCTACAATGGACTCGACCATAGTAACAATTATGAGGATGGCACAGAATCCGGCAGTGATAGATTTATGGAAGAGCTTGAAAATTAGATACAATTTATGTCAAAATTGGAAAATCTATATAGAATAGAGCATAAGATAAATTACCACATAAACCTAACTAGAGCTGAAATTTTTAAGCAGAATAAAAATCACAGAAGAAACAGAAAAGAAATTCAAAGGTTTATCTTCCCCTAAAATGCACTAAGTTCAGATGGTTTTACAGCCAATTTTTATCAAAGTTATAAACTTCAAACAATAATAAGAAATGAAAGTCAATAAATTCTTCATATGGTGCCAGAAAAACATACAAAACTGGAAACACATAAGTCTATTATGGATGAGTATCTCCTAGGAAAAACAAATACAAAAAATTCTAAGCACAATTTATTAGTAAACCCTCTGGAAGCATATCAAAAGAATATGATTTAATTACCAAACAGGGTTGATTCTAGAATTACCAGTTCAGCCAACATTAGAAAATTTATTAATATGCTTAAATTATTAACTATTTAATGATGTGATCATCCTGAAATGAAAAAAATCCTTTGATTAAAAATCAATATTCTTGAATTTTTGACATTATACTGAGTTAACAATAGATGAAACTTCTGTAAGGTGATGAATGGTGTCAATAGAATACCAATAATAAGCCTATTAAGAGTTAAATATTGAAAGCATTTTAAACAGCACAACGATATATATTATTAATGTATTTAGTATTATTATTTAGTATTGCTCATAATCAGGGCAAAAGACAACAAAGGAAATTGTTCATAATGCAATAAGAGAGAAGAAAATAAACTGAATCATTAAATTCTGGATGGAAAACAATAAAAAGTTATTTTGTAGACTATTGTTGTCTACTAGTTAATATAAGAGGATAAACTAAAAAGCTAATTAAAAGAGATGGAGCCAACATGGCACTATAGGCAGAAGCACCACACTGTCCCTCCACAGCAAAGATCCAAAAAGCTAAGTAAAACCAACAAACATCAATCCTGGAACCCTAAGCATCAAATGACAAGATAAAGAATTCAACCAAGCACAGAATGGAATAAGAAACTGATAGAGAACAGAGAGCTAGGAGAGACAAGAAGAGGAGGTCCCTTATCAGCTAACACAGCACAGATTCACCATCTTCAACTCCTGTCAGAGATCGGTGGACAGGGAGTATGGAAAGCAGCTTCACAGTACTCCCAGCAGGAGACACAGCACCCAGTAACCAGTGATACGTACTTTCCCACCCACCACGGTTCTTCCCTCTACTTGGCCTCTGCTGCTTCCCAGCCGGCTGCAGTTGTTTGGCCAAGAAGCATTGGCTCCCTACAGCTTGGATTCACCCAGCCCACACCAGCCAGGTCCTTCGATGCCATTTCTTTGTTGCTAGTGTTTTTGTTTTTTTTTTTTGTCTTCTTTTGGTTTCTTCCCTGTCTCTCAACTCCTCCCTCCCCTTTCTCTTGAACGCCTGGCTCTGCGAGCCATCTTTGCTTCTTCTTGACAGGCTGTGAAGCATCACTTGGCTGGGGAACTGCTTCTGCGATCCCGCCACCACACTGGTGGGATCCTTGGGGACTTTTTTTCTTTTTGTTTTTCTTCATTTCTCTTCTCTATCTAGTTAAATTCTTTTCATGGCTGTGTGCCATCTCTGCCCTTTCTAGCTGGGTGGTACTACATGGCTTGGGAGCCATTTTCCCAGTTTGCTCAGGAACAGTGGTAGGATCCCTAGGGGCATTTTTTCCCCCTTTTTTGTTTTTCTTCATTCCTTAGTTTCTCACCTGTCTCTACTTACCTTCATTTCCTGTCTCCTGAATACCTGGCACTATATGCCATCTCCACCCTTTCTAGCTGGGCTGTACTGCGCAGCTGAGGAGCCACTTACCCAGTCTGCGTAGATGCGTGGTGGGATACCTGGGGACATTTCTTTCTTTTTTTTCTTTTTGTTTTTCTTCATTTCTCAGTTTTTCATCTCTCTCTATTTTCCTTCTTTCCCTGTCTCTTGAATACCTGATGCTGTGTGTCATCTCCACCCCTTCTGCATGGGCTGTGCCCTGAGGCCTGGGAGCCACTTCCCCAGTCGCAGTGGGATCCTTGGGGACATTTCTTTCTTTATTTATATATATATTTTTGTTTTCTTTTTTCATTTCTCAGTTTCTTATCTCTCTCTACTTTCCTTCTTTTCCTGTCTCCTGATTGCCTGGTACTGTGTGCCATCTCTGCCCCTTTGAGATGGGATGTGCCCCGAGGCCTGGGAGTCAATTCCCAAATCTCCAGTGGGATCCCTGAAGGCATTTCCTTTTTCCTTTTTTCTATTTTTCTTTTTTCCTTTTTGTTTTTCTTCATTTCTCAGTTTCTTGTCTCTCAACTCCAGCAACACACTCCCACTGCACTTTTTTTTGTTTGGCTCCTGTTTCTCTTCCCTCTCTCTCTCCTTTCCCATACCCAACTCAGCACCAAACATCACAATCTCCCTCTCCCCTCCGCCTATCTGCTCCGTGTGCTGAACATCACACCCCTGAGTAGCACAGGCATGGCCTGCTGGAACCTGCCCTGCAATGATTCTCAGCCCACCCTATTGGCCCCAGTACATGCCACGAACAACCTCTCCAAGCCCCTCCCCCTCAGCTAAACATGCCCTACTGCACCATAGCTGAGCAACTAGCAGTGCTAATTGGACAAGGAGGTAAAAAGTTTTGTGCCCACAGAGCAGCAAACAGCAAAGAATGCACAGCCCACCTGCTCATACATAGCCAAATAAAACAAAAAATAAAAGGACAGAAGAAACAAATCTACAATCAATAAACAAAGAAAATAACTACTGAATGTCCTAAAGACAGCAAGTAATATCAAGACATTAAAAAAAAAAAGGATGGTTCCAGTAGGCACCCAAAATAAAACATCACATGACCTTCCAGTAGAAGAAAAGGCACTAGAACTACCTAATGGAGAATTCAAATCTCTAATATTCAGACAGTTATCCAAGAGTTGAAGCAGAAAAAATAAACAAATTTATGGAAAAGGCAGCAAAATCATGGAAAATACAGACAAAACCATGGAAGAATTCAGGAAAATAATACAAGAGCAAAATGTCAAAATAAATTCATAACTGGAAATCATACAAAAACAATTAGAAATCCAAAAGATAAACAACAAGATTTCAGAAGTGGATAGTATCATAGAAGGTCTGAGGGGCATGTTTGAAACAATGGAAGACAGGATTAGTGAAATTGAAGACAAATACTTGGATACCACTTTCTTTGAGTAAAAATCAGAAAAAAAAATGAAGAGAAATGGAGAAACCCTGAGAATGATGTGGGATACAAGCAAAGTAAAATTGGAAGTGATCGAAGTTCCAGATAAGGGGGAGATAATGGAAAACATTAAAAGGATCATTGAAGAACTGTTGACAGAAAATTTCTTAAATATCATGAAAGAGGAAAATCTGACCATCCAAGAAGCTCAACGAACCCCATATAGGATAGACCACAAAAGAAAATCACCAAGGTATATCCTAATCACACTCCCTAAAATAAAAGACAAAGAAAAAATCCTGAGAGCACCTCGAGAAAAAATGAAAAATCACCTACAGAGAGAAGCAATAAGACTAAGCTCTGATTACTCAACAAAACCACCCAGGCAAGAAGGCAATGGGATGACATATATAAAACCTTGAAAGAAAAAAAATTGCTAACCAAGAATAATATATGCTGCAAAGCTCCTGTTCAAATATGATGGTGAAATTAGAACACTTTCAGATAAACAGAATTTAAGGGGATATGTAAAAACCAAACCAAATGTGCAAGGGAGTTCTTTGTACATTTTAAATATTAAAGAGAGCTCTTCAGTTTCAGAACAAACAACATCAGACAACAGCCTGAATCTAGGATACAAGACCATACCAGCAAGATACCTAGCTAGGAAATGAACTTTCAAGGATTAATCAAAACTAAAAGATTTTTACAACAGGAAACCAGAGAGTTTAATCTGTAAATGACAACACGTCAGAACAATAAAAGAGGGAATAAACGGTGTAGGCATAGGACTTTCTAATGGAGGGGAAGGCAGTAATAAAAACTGGTTCAAACCTAGGAAGATAAGTGTAAATTTCAAGGTAGTAACAAAGAAAGTTAACGAATCTAGTCATCAAAATAAAGAAGAAGAAAAACAAAGTCTTAGTAAACACAAAATCTACAAAAACAAAAGAAATGAAAAAAAAAAAATCCACACCAAAGAAAAAAAGAATTCAGCACAGGAAAAAAAGAGGAACAAAGAAAACATCAGCACCACAAAAAAAAAAAGCACTACAAAATGACAGGAATAAACTCACACTGATTAATAATTACAATGAATGCAATTGGCCTCAATGCACCCATTAAGAGGAAGAGAGTGACAGAATGGATTAAAAAAAAAAAATGGGATCCATCAATATGCTGTCTACAAGATACACCTCAGAAACAAAGAAGTAAATTTGTTACAAATCGAAGGATGGAAAAAATATATCAAGGAAATAGCTACCATAAAACAGCAGGAGTGGCAATACTAACCTCACATAAAACAGACTTTAAAAAAAATCTGCCATAAAAGACAAAGAAAGACATTATATAATGATTAAAGGGATGATCCATCCTGAAGACATAATCATAATAAATATCTACACACCCAATGACAGGGCTCCAAAATGCATAAAACAAACTCTAAGAGCACTGAAAAGGGAAACTGACAGTGCCACAATAGTAGGAGACTTCAACATAGGACTCCCAGTAAAAGACAGAACATCTAGAAAGAAATTCAAAAAAGATACGGAAGATCTAAAGGCCACAATCAGCCAACTTGAACTCATACACATATATAGAACACTCCACCCAACAGCTGCAAAGTACACATTCTTTTCCAACACACATGGAACATTCTCCAGAATAGACCACATCTTAGGCCACAGAGCAACCCTCAACAAAATCCAAAACATTGAGATAACACAAAGTATCTTCTCTGATCACGATGCCATCAAAGTAGAAATAAACAACAGGAAGAGCAAGGAAAAAAGTCAATTACATGGAAACTGAATAATGCCCTCCTTAAAAACTACTGGATACTGGAAGAAATCCAAGATGGAATAAAAAAAAATCTTAGAATCAAATGAGAATGAAAACAATCATAACAAAACCTTTGGGACACAGCAAAGACAGTCCTCAGAGGTTAATTTACAGCAGTAGATGCACACATCAAAAAAGAATAAAAGGACAAAATCAAAACATCAGCTACACAACTGGAACAAATAGAAAGCGAACAGTAAAAGAAGCCCACAGCCACCAGAAGAAAGGAAATAATAAAAGTCAGAGCAGATATAAATGAAATAGAGAGTAGAAAAACAATAGAAAGAATCAACAAAACCAAAAGTTGGTTCTTTGAAATGATCAAAAAAAGTGGACAAATTACTGGCCAAAATGACAGGAGAGAATGCAAATAACCCAAACAAGAAATGAAACTGGCGACATTACAACAGGCCTAAATGAAATAAAAAATATCATAACAGAGTAACATGAAAAATTATACTCCAACAAATTTGAAAACCTAGAGGAAATGGACAAATTTCTAAAACACACTACCTACCCAAACTAACACAAAATGATGTTGAAAATCTGGACAGACCCACAGCAAAAGAACAGATTGAAAAGGTAGTTAAAAAAAAAAAAAAAAAAAAACTCCCAGCAAGAAAAAGCCCTGACCCAGATGGCTTCACAGTATAATGCTACCAAACATTCAGAGAAGCGCTTACACAAGTACTACTCAAACTATTTCAGAACGCGGAGAAGGAAGTGATACTTCCAAATTCATTCTATGAAGCCAGCATAACTCTGATACCAAAACCAGGCAGACACCACAAAAAAAGAAAATTACAGACCAATATCTCTCATGAATACACATGCATAAATTCTCAAAATTCTAGCAAATACAACTCAGCATCATATCAAAAATATAATACGCCACGACCGAGTAGGATTCATACCAGGTATGCAAGCATGGTTCAACATTAGAAAATCAATCCATGTAATCCACCACATAAATCATAGAACCACATGATCATCTCAATTGACACAGAAAAGGCATTCGACAAAGTCTAGCACCCATTCCTGATTAAAAATTCTCAATAAAATAGGTATAGAAGGGAAATTCCTCAACATAATTAAGGGCATCTATACAAAACCAACCAACAGCCAACATCATTCCTAATGGAAAGAGGCTGAAACCATTCCCCTTGAGAAAAGGAACAAGACAAGGATACCCTTTATCACCACTCCTATTTAACACTGTGTTGGAAGTCCTAGCTAGAGCAATAAGGCAAGAAAAGAAACAAAGAGTTTCCAAATTGGTAATGAAGAAGTAAAACTCTCCCTGTCTGTGGATGATATGATACTATACATAGAAAACCCGAAAGACTCTATGAGAAAACTACAGGAACTAAAAGAAAGATTCAGTAGTTTAGCAGGATACAAGATGAACATACAAAAATCAGTTGGATTTCCTATACGCCAATAAAGAGAAAGATGAAAAGGAAATCAGGAAAACAATGCCACTTATAATAGCCCCTAAAAAAAATAAAATACACTGACCAATGGAACAGAATAAATCTAACCAGGGATATAAAAGACATACAAAGAAAACTACAAAACACTACCGCAAGAAACCAAAAGAGATCTATATAAATGGAAAATCATACCATGCTCATGGAGAGGTAGACTCGACATTGTGAAAATGACAATTCTACCCAAAACAATCTACAAATACAATGCAATTCTGATCCAAATACCAACAACATTCTTCAACGAGACAGAAAAACTAATTATTAACTTTATATGCGAAAGGGAGAGGCCCCAGATAAGTAAAGTACAAAATAAGAAGAACAAAGTAGGACTCACACTACCTGAACTGAGAACCTGCTATACAGCTACAGGTATCAAAACAGCCTCGTACTGGAATAAAAATAGATACACTAATCAACGGAACAGAATTGAGAACCCAGATGTAAATCCATCCACGTATGGTCAACTGATCTATGACAAGGGCCCAAAATCTATCACATGAGAAAAAAACTGTCTTTTTAACAAATGGTGCTGGCAAAACTGGGTGTCCATCTGCAAAAAACATGAAACACGACCTATACCTCACACCATAACCAAAAACAAATTCAAAATGCACCAAAGACCTAAGTATAAAACCAAAAACTACAAAGATCTTAGAAGAAAAAAATAGAGTCAACACTAGAGACCCTAAAACATGGCATTAACAGGGTACAAACCATAACTAACAACACACAAACTCCAGAAGATAAGCTAGATAACTGGGATCTTCTAAAAATTAAACACTTACACTCATCAAAAGACTTCACCAAAAGAGCAAAAATAGAACCCACAGACTGGGAAAAAAAATTTTGGCTATTACAAACCTGACATATGTCTAATGTCTAAAATCTACAGGAAAATCCAACAACTCTACAATAAAAAGACGAATAATCCAATTAAACAATGGACACAGGAAATGAACAGACACTACACCAAAGAAGACAATTCAAGTGGCTAATAGATACACGAGGAAATGCTTGTAATCACTGGCCATTAACTAGCCATTAGAGAAATGCAAATCAAAACCATAATGAGATACCATCTTACCCCAGCATTATTGGCACAAATCAAAAAAACAAAAATTAACAAATGTTGGAGAGGCTTCAGCGAGATTGGAACTCTTATGCACTTCTGATGGGAATACAAAATGGTACAACCATTTTGGAAAACTATATAGTGCTTCCTTAGAAAGTTAGAAATAGAAATACCATATGATCCAGCAATCCCACTCCTAGGAATATATCCTAGACAAGTAAGAGCCATCACATGAATAGACATATGCATACCCATGTTCATTGTAGCATTGTTCACAATAGCAATAAGATGAAACAACCTAGATGCCCATCAACAGATGAATGGCTAAACAAACTATTATACACAAAATGGGGTGCTGCACAACGATAAAGATCAGTGATGAATTTGTTCCATCTCACAACATGAATGAATCTGGAGGGCATTATGCTGAGTGCAATAAGTCACTACAAAAGGACAAATATTGTACGAGATCACTATTATAAAAACTCATGAAAAGGTTTTCACGCAAAATTAAACAATCTTTGATGGTTACATGTGGGGAGGGGATAGAAAACACTAAATAAAAAAATTTATAAATAGACAATAGATAAGTGGTAACTTTGGTGAAGGGTACGATAGTCCACAGTACCGGGGAAGCCAGCATAACCTGTACAAGACAAGGTCATGGAAGCTCCTTAGACACATCCAAACTCCCTGAGGGACCAAATTACTGGGCTGAAGACTGTGGGGACCATGGTCTTGGGGAACATCTAGCTTAAGTGGCGTAACATAGTTTATAAAGAAAATGTTCTACATTCTACTTTGGTGAGCAGCATCTGGGGTCTTAAAAGCCTGTGAGCAGCCATCTAAGATACTCCACTGTCCTCACTCCTTCGGGAGCAAGGTAGAATGAAGAAAACCAAAGACATAAGGGAAAGATTAGTCCAAAGGACTAGTGGACCACAACTATCATGGCCTCCACCAGAAGGAGTCCAGTACAACTAGATGGTGCCCAGCTACCACCACTGACTGCTCTGACAGGGATCACAATAGTGGGTCCCAGACAGAGCTGGAGAAAAATGTAGAACAAAATTCTAACTCACTAAAAAAGACCAGACTTACTGGCCTGACAGATACTGGAGAAATTCTGAGAGTATGGCCCCCAGAATCCCTTTTAGCTCAGCAATGAAGTCACTCCTGAGGTTCACCCTGCAGCAAAAGATTAGACAGGCCCATAAAACAAAACAAGACTAAAGGGCCACACCAGCCCAGGGACAAGGACCAGAAGGCAGAGGAGGAGAATAAAGCTGGTAATAGGGAACCCAAGGTCAGGAAGGGAGAGTATTGACATATTGTGGGGTTGTTAACCAATGTCATAAAACAATGTGTACTAACTTTTTAATGAGAACTTAGTTCTGTAAACCTTCATCTAAAGTACAATAAAAATAAATAAATAAAAACTGGTTAGAACTATGACTAAAGCACATAATGGTGGCCAGATACAATAACATCAACCACAATCAATAGCTTTCCTAATAACCAATTAAGAAGTATTATTTAAAAAGGGCAAAAACAAAAACCCCCAATTCACAGCTAAAGTAACAAATCTAAAATTCCTACAGAGAAACTGAACGGGAAATGTGCCAGACCTATATGAAGACAGTACAGGCATCCTCAGATTACAAACGCGTTCCATTACTAAATCTGTCGTTAAGTAGAATTTGTTTTGTTTTGTTTTGTTTTAGGGACAGTTAGGTGTGGTTCATATCTAAAGTCAGTAAGTCAAATGTTTGTCTTACTATGTAGTATATAATGTACCTTCCTATGCATAAGAAACATTAGAGAAACACTTCCAGATATATACTAAAAAATCTTCCACATAATAATACAGTAATAACATTTTGATGTGTGTCCCAAAGTAATGTGCACTTGGTATTACTAACCATTGTATGTACCTCAAATTTTTAGTGTAATAGTCTTCACAGTGGTCAGTTTATAATTTCAGGTTGTACGTGTGTTGGATGTTCGTAACTCGGAGGCTGCCTGTAATCGTTAAGGTTGTGTGTCAACCTGGCTGGACCATGATTTTCAGTGGTTTGGCAATTATGATTTAGTTTGGTAGTAGTGTGATGATGAGAACACCTTCAAAATGAGGTTTGATATAATGTGATCTCCTCCAAGATGGGATCCGCTGTGAGTTGCCAATCAGATGAAAGGGTGTTTCCTCGGGGGTGTGGCCTGCATTCAATATAGGTGGACTTTCTGGGCAAAACTCATGGGCTTTTGCTCACTCTGGATCCTGCAGCTGGCTCCTGTTCTTGGGACTTCAGCTAGTAGCTTACCTGCCATCTTGCCAGCCGATCTTGGAATTTTGTCAGTCTTCAAAGCCTGTGAGCCAGAGTCCTGCTGTCTGACTTGCCAATCTTGGGTTCACCAGCCCCTGTGCCTATGTGAATCCGAAGTCTCCAGCCTGACCCAAGGACTTGGGACATTCCAGCCTCTATGCTGCGTGAGCCATTTCCTTAATATAAATCTCTCTTGCTTCTCTAGAGCACCCAGCCTAAGACATTGCCTGTATTACAAAATTATACTTTTATGCAATTTAGCTATAGAGTTGTTAGATGTACATTTTAATTCCTAATGTTTTTGTTTTACTAAAATTTGGCAGTTTGTGCTAAAGTTAACTTGAAGGGTAAGCAGATAATTTAATCAAGAACTGTTATAAAAGAATGAGAAGGGATAGCATATTATAAAGCTACAAAAAAAAAATTTAAAAATCAGTACTGGCTGCCATATATTGAGAGTTTACTATGTGCCAAGCACAGCTCAAAGTGTGAGATTATGTATATCTATATTTTTTTTATAGATTTTTTTTTTTTACTTAATCTTCATAAAAACTCTGATTATTATCGCCATTTTAAAACAAGGAAACCAAAGGGAAGTTAAGTAACATGCCTGAATTCACACAACTACCCAGACCCAACCCAGTGCCCTCGAGTTGATTCTGACTCATAGCGACCCTGTGGGACAGAGTAGAACTGCCCCATAGAAAAAAAAAAAAAAATTTTTTTTTTTTTTTGCCCCCATAGAGTACTTTAAAAATCCGTAGGAATGAGGGAAGTTGGTGTTTCTCCTTCTCGAACAGTAATTGTCTCAGTCAGGTTTTTGATGGGATTGCAATGAGTCAAAATCAACTCAATGGCAACCACAGCAACAACAATCTCAGCACCTGAAGTGCTGCTTTTCAGGATTGTTTAAAAGAATTTTCATGTGCTTTAGTCCTTAATCATGCAATTAATAAAATTAACGTGTTTTAAGGAAAAATAAAGACCCTAGCATATCTTCGGCATCCAGTATTGGAATCTGAGTAAACAACAAACTTGAACACTGCGTTTCTGATCTGAAGCATCGCATTGCTTGCTTATTTTCCTAATCTTTAAAGCAAGAATCACAACACCAAATTGGCAGATTTACTGCAAGGATTAAAAGAGAATATATGTGGTTTACATAGTTTATTTGTTGGATGACTAAATGCATAATCACATCACCCAAACATAGCTGATATTACCATTTTAATACATTCCTCTCTATATAGTTTGATAGCTGCAGTATTAGAATTTAAGAATCAGTCTGTTTTCACTTGCTATTCCATAATAAACGTTTTTACCATGTTTATGTTAACATTTAATCATGATTTTAAGGCAACATAATGTTCCACTGAGTAGATGTATCCTAATTTAAATAAGCTTTCCACAGCTATTGTTCGTTTCAGTTGCTTTTTGTTTGTTTCTTTTCTTTTGCTTTTGCAATTATGCATGAGTTTGTTCATGCATATAAGTTCTCCATAGTTCCAACTATTTCCTTAGAAAATGGAATTTCTAGGAAAAGTATATAAACATTTTTCTTTTCAATGCAAATACCAGATTGCTTTCCAATTTGCATTGGAAAGACAATTGTGCTAGCAATGTCGGAGAGTATCAGTTTCAAACTCTTTGCTGCTTAGGTTATTCATTATTTACAATTACTTTTGCCAGTTTTATAGGTTCTAAACAAACATTATTTTACTGAAATCTTGAAACCACCTTCCAATCTGTTCTTTAAATAAGTATCTCCATTTTCTAATTCCTGAAGCAGAAAAATTAAGCACCAGAGTCTTCAGTTCAAATGGTTAAATATTCTTCCTCTACCTCTCTCTTTTCTGTTCAACATATTAACAGATTCAATCATTATTTAAGAAGAGTTCATACATGTTGATCCACAAAGTTATTAAAGGAAGCTAAGATTTGGTGAATAAATTGAAGCTGTCAAGAATTTCATTCTACAGGGATCAATAATTAACACCCATGGAAGCCACAGTCAATAAGTAAAATGACATACTCCATTGGGAAAACATGCTGCAAAAGACTTTTTTAAAATCTTAAAAAAGCAAAGATGTCATTTTGGTGACTAAGGTTCACCTGAGCCAAGCCATGATATTTTGAATCGCCTCATACGCGTGTGAGCTGGACAATTAAAAAGGAAGACCAAAGGAGAATTGATACATTTGAATTGTGGTGTTGGTGATGAACACTGAATATATCACGGACTTCTAGAAGAACTAACAAATCGGTCTCGGAGGAAGTATAACCAGAATGCTCCTTTGAAGTACGGACACATCATCAGGAAATACCAATCACTAGAAAAGGATGTCATGTTTGGCAGAGAGCCAGTGGAAAAAAAAGGAAAACCCTCAATGAGATTGATACACACTATAGCCACAACGATGGACTCAAACATAACAATTGTGAGGATGGAACAGGACCAGGCAATGTTTTCTTCTGTTTTCCTTATACAGAAGGTCACTGTGAGTCCAAACTGACTCAATGGCAACTAACAACAGCAGGATTTGGGAGGAATACATTGCTTAATTTTTGAGACTTATGGCAAGAAATGATGTCTGAGGATAGAGCAGTTCTCAGTACAGAGAAAGGATTCAGGGCTAACGGCCCAAAGTATCTGTCCCAGACTAGCCTTTTTCTATCCTTCTGAGAAATGGCTGCTGTCAAAATCTCTCAGAATCTAGCTGAGAGAAATGAATCACATATTTTTCTTTTCATAAAACCTTACTCTCAAAAGTATAATTTGTTTCACTGTCATTCATACGCTTCGTTGCAAAAACTTGGAGAGAAAAACTGTCAGTGTTCTAGACATCAAAACATCGTTGCCATCTCACCCCGTTACCTTCAGTAAAAAGCTTCATAGAATATGATGCACCATACAGATCTAAGAGAAAGAAAGAAATTAAGCTATCCGCATTGAATTCTCCTTCTTGAAGTCTTCCGTTTTCAAAATAAAGAGTACATATGATTTCTTCTGGAGGGTCTGAATTATACAGCACATATGCAGCCGCAAGCTTAGCATAAGAGAAGGCCCTATTAGTCCTCTATCTTTTCTTTCAGTGTGTCAAACGCAAAGGCTGAGAAGTTAAATATAGTTTAATTACTGTCAGAAGTGGGATATTATAAGTTTTAAAGCTGCAGGAGGGAGTCATCAAAAAATAATGCAAATCCTGGGCTCAAAATATTCTGTTGAATTTCCTGTGTGTTTGTAGAGTATCTAATAAGGGTTTGGCACTGGGAGGAGATGGGCCTATATGGCATGATCTGTGCCCTCAAGTCCTTGCAATTTTGCTGGCAGATAAGACTCAAATCACACTTAAAACAATTAAAGACTAAGCAAATCAACAGAATAAGAGAAGTACTTTTGATTTTAAATTTTTGGTCCTATCTTGCTCATGGATTTCATTTGATGTTTTTGTCAAAAAGAAATATGAAGCTTGAAGGTTTAAGGAGATGAAATGAGAATTTCATCAAATAATGGTTTGTCTTTAACTTACCAGAAGTTTTACCCTCTCTATTGTTTTTTTATTATTATTATTATTATTATTATTATTATTATTATTATTATTATTATTATTATTGATTAGCAGGGTAAAAATAAATAAATAAACCCATTGCCGTGGAGTCGATTCTCACATCGACCCTATAGAACAGAGTAGAACTGCCCCATATGGTTTCCAAGGAGCACCTGGTGGATTTGAACTGCTGACCTTTTGCTTAATAGCTGTAGCTCTTAACCATTAAGCCACCAAGGTTTCCCCCAAAGCAGGGTAAAAAAAAAAAAAAAAAAGCAGGGTAAAAGGGTAAAAAAAGAAAAATTTTTTTTTTTTTTTGAAAATCAAGTGTTCTTAAATGTGTGTTGGAGCAGAAGCTAGTGTACCTGTAAACATTTGAAAGTGACCCTCTATGAAGGAAATGGGAGAAATAATAAAAAGGGCCACCAGTTCAGGGGACAGCTACATTGGCTTAGGTTTGGAGTTGCCTAAAATCCAAGAGGCATCTCTAATTCCAAACAGCGGGCAGTTTAAAAACCAGTGCATGTCCCCCAGTGAGTGATCTGAGTGTAAACATTCGAAGGTAAAACATCCAGATTCTTATGCAAAGGAGCAGTGACAAATGGCCCTCCGGAAGGTGCCATTCAGGAAGAAATCTTTACTAAGGAAGCCCAGGTAGAGGGGTCGCTATCTTGATCTCTCTTCTGTCAGAAAGAAAAAGAATATATACTCTGACGTACAGAAAAATTCAAACACTTGGCATTTCCAAGAAGAAATAAACGTTCAAGGTCAAAGTAACAGCACGTATCTCAATAAAGAGCGCGCTAGTTCTGCTTATGTGAAAAGCAGATGGGGTGGCGAATAAAAGGAAAAAGAACTTTTCTGAATGCGTTCCCTTTCCAAAATGCTAAATGATTCTTCATCCCTTATACTTGTATTTTTCTTTTTTTTTTTTTCCTGAATAATCATACAAAAATCAATGTGTTTTCCAGAATGGCAATTAAACATAAATTGAGCTGAGATTTATGTTCTCTTACACACTCCACTACACCCAAATTGCAGAACTCATCAGATAACCTCATGTGTACAATGTGATGTTTCAAAGGCAGAATCAGGCAGCTCAGCTGAATTACTTAGAACAGTGCAAGCCATCTACATAGAAAAGGCTGTTGCCAGTAGTTAACACTCTCTCTAACAAACTTTATCAGGCTATCTGTGTACAATGTGCCACATAGTGTGAGAACACGAAGGTGTGATCTACAGCCCCCGTCTTTGAGGAGCTTACAGTATAACTGGGATAATAAAATGTAAAAATGACTGTGGGACAAAAATCTATTGAACTGTCAAGCACTGTGCTAGGTGCTTTTCTGTGCTAACAATTCAATCTTCCAGCAGTAAGAGGGCCTTGTGAGCCCTGACATTGTCTTTGCAGGGCTATCTTCTCCATTGATTTCCTATAGCAATGAAAATAAAACCCAAGCTCCTTACCACCTAAAAGACCCATATGAATTGATCCCTGCGCTCCTCAGCAACCTCATCCCAACCAGTCTGCTCACTGCCCTTGCTCACTCTGCACCAGCCATGATGTGGTTATTGTACCCTCGAGTCAACTCCAGCTCATAGCGACCCTATAGAACAGAATAGAGCTGTCCCTTAGGTTTCCCAAGGCTGAAATCTTCACTGGAGCAGATGGTCAGGTCCTTTCTCCCATGGAGCAGCAGGTGGGTACCAACCCTGACCTTTCAGTTAGCAGATGAGGGCGTAACATCCCCACTGTCATACCGGACTTCTTCTGTGCCTCACATAAGCCAAGCGATCTCAGACCTAGGGGGACTTTGCACTTGCATGTCTTGCCGCCCAGAGGCCCTTCATCAGGTCTTTGCAGCCAAACTCTGCATATCAGTCAGGTCTCAGGTGAAGTATCAACTTCCTCAGAGACGGTCCCGACCACCCTGTCTAATGTGGACCCCTTCCAGCAGTCACTACTTCATCATCTGGTTTTATTTTTTTTTTTAAACCATTTAACACTGATGATTTGTTTACTTGTCTGTCTCCCTCACATAAGAGCAGCTCTTTGTTGTGTCTTATTCACTTCTGTGACACCTGGAACATAGTAGGCATTCAACAAATATTACTTGAATGAATTGATAAATCCTCATTTTACAGATGAGTCACCAGGGACACTGAAAGGATGCATTATTTGCCCAAGGTCACAAAATTGGTAACTAGCAATCAAGATTTGAACACTAGCCCATGTTTTTTTTTTTCTCCACATCTCCAAATATCTAATTTAATATAGTCAAATAATCATACAAAAAAAAAGCATATGAGTAAATATAAAATACATGACAAAAATACTAAGTATTTGTAGAAAAATATGAAGGACCCCTGGCGGTAGAATGGTTAAAGTAACTGGCTGCCAACCAAAAGGTTGGAGGTTCAAACCCATCAGTCGTGGTTAAAGTAACTGGCTGCCAACCAAAAGGTTGGAGGTTCAAACCCATCAGCCACTCCATGGGAGAAAGACTAGGCTATCTGCTCCCATAAAGATGCACAGCCTAGGACACCACATGGGGTAGTTCTACTCTGTCTTATAGGGTCACTGAGTCAGAATCAACTCGAGAGCACACAACAACAGGGTGAGAGGAGCAGGAAACAAAGCTGTGCCTCCTCGCTCCACGGATAAACTCTAAAAAAAACCAAACCAGTTGCTGTCCAGTGGATTCCAACTCATAGCAATCCCATAGGATGGAGTAGAACTGCCCCATAGAGTTTCCAAGGAGCGGCTGGTGGATTCAAACTGCTGACTTTTGGTTAGCAGCTGGGCTCTTAACCACTGCACCACCAGGACTCCAGATAAACTCTAAGCATCCATTTTTCCAAAATCTACAATGAGGAGGGTAAGGCTTGTCAAGTGTGCAAACATCTTTTGTTTCGTGAGATGAAGACAATTGAGAGGTAGATAAAGGGAGCGGAAATCAACAATCACTGAGAGGGACTTAAGTGGGGTCCCAGGAGTGCTCAGAAAGCCTGCGACAACTTGAATTCCATTTTTGCTTGAAGGGTGAAGGGTCAGATAAGAAGAGCCACCTCAGGCCTGTAAAAGGCAAACTGCCAAAAACTGCAAGTGCCTGCAGAAAGCCTCTAAGGGGCCTCAGCCCAGTTAAGTCCTGGGGCTGTTTTTCAGTGCCTGGAAGATTGTAGGTAAATAAGTGAACATTAAATTAGCCAGATAATAACTGTGGAGAAACTGACAGCAGTAAAATATCAGTTTAAGCTTGCATTTTACTATGTTTTGCCTGGATGTTTCTATTTATTTTACATATTGCTCCTTCATTGCCTTTCTGTATTTTGTCTCATATATCATAGTAACATTATCTAAAAATAAACTTTAGTAGAAAAAATATTCAAGAATTTGTAAAATGCTTTTTAATCTTAGAAAAGGAAGAAGAGGAAGCACAGAAGGTCATCCTTCTGGTGACGGGGACAGAACATTGCAGAAATCATGGCAGGGGAAACCTTGCAAATTCAGTTTACTGGAGTAAAGGCGAATAATAGGGCCACTGAGGCCAGGAAAGGAGAATGCACTTATAGTCACATTGTCAAATGCTCCCTGGAGGTCAAAAAGCAAGTAAACTACCCTTGAAAGTACAGAATCAATAAAGCAATAAGGTTACAAAGCATTTGGCTTTGCTTAACGAATATTTACTGAAAACGTCTCTGCATATCACCATGCTAGGTGCCTTGTGGGTGGTACAAACAGTTAAGTTCCAGACTACTGGCCAGAAGGTTGACAGTCAAACCTACCCAGAGGGTCCTGGGAAGACGGGGCTGGTGATCTGCTTCCAAAAGATCACAGCCTTGAAAACCCTACTGGAGCAGTTCTATTCTGCACACATGGGGTCCCATGCATCAGAATTGACTTAACAGCAACCAACAACAACAACAAGGTGCCTTGGGGGCCACAAAATTTTTCCAGCCTCACAGTCTGCCTTCAAGGCATCTATGGCTTGGTAAAGCAGTTAGTTCTTATACATAAGAAAATATGCCACAAGGTTGACTAGATTTAGTGGGTTGAGATCTAAAAATGGTAAGAGTGGCTTACATCAAGATTTTACTATCACTGGGAAGGTCCGTGGCTAATGAAGATTGGCAGGCTGACTGAATCCAAAGTATTCTCTCAAGGGAAGATATAGGCCTGATGACAGAGGCCCTGCGTATGGCAAATGGTTAACTCATTTCGCTGTTAACTGAAAGGTTGGTGGTTTGAGTTCACTCAGAGGCATCTCAGAAGAAAGGTTTGGCAATCTATTTCCAAAATGAATAACTGCCTCCTTTGCCATGAGACCAGAACTGAATGGTGCCCAGCTACCATTACTGAACATTTTGATCAAAGATTCCAAAGAAGAATCCTAATCAAATGGGAGAAAATGTAGAACAGAATTTCAGATTCTCATGCACTGCAGACTTTCTAGAGCCATGGAGGGTGGATGAACCCCTGAAATTATTGCCCTGAGATAATCTTTAAACCTTAAACCAAAATTATCCCTTGAAGCCATCTTAAAACCAAACAATAATTTATCTTAACTAGTAAAAAATGTCTGGCATGAGCAATATGCTCTTTTAAGAACTGTCTCTATGGGATTAAATTACAACAACTGGAAAAATTAGATAGGAACTGTAGGGGATGGTGTATCTATGTTAATGAGAGAAGAACAACTCAGAAAATGAGGGTCAGACGTCACACAACTGGAAGAATGTAACCAGTGTCACTCAATTGTACATGTAGAAACTATTGAATTGACGTATGTTTTGCTGTGTATATTCTCAACAACAGCAAAATAAATAAAATTAAAAAAAAGGAAAACCCTATGGGACACAGTTCTGCTCTGGCACACATGGGGTTACCATGAGTCAGAGTCAACTCGACAGCAATTGGTACTTGTACTAGTAGCTCTAACAACAGAATAAATGATGAAAAAAAAATCCTGATGAAAGGTAAATTGATACAATTTGTCCTGTACCATACTGTATGCTGCAAGGGACAGTACTGGTCAAGGAGAGCCATTTTCCTATAAAAATAAAGGCAGACTAAGAATAAGCTCCTTGAAGGCCAGGGTTTATACGGAAGGTACAGGCCCAGGCCCACCACCTAATCAACTAGGGATTCATTTCCCCTCCTCCACAATGAGAATAAAAGCACTTGCCATCCACAGAGATACCCAGAGTTCCATAAGGAGGTGATGCAACAGTGCTCATATCATAATGGATATTGGCAAGATTACACAGGTGACCTCTCTGGGAAGTAATGATTGTATTGTGAGTTGCTTTTAAAGAGAGTTTCCATTAATCAAGGTATTTTTCAATCACATTCTGTAAAGGAAATGAGTTCTCCCTAAATAAATGTTACCACCCAAGGGCAGAATAAAAATAACACGTAACTATGTATTAAATCTCTTAAAACTAAGACTTGAAGAAAACAATTTTTAAATACAGAACATTCTGTCTTGGTGCAGACCAAATTCTATTACAACAAAACCCTATGAGCCTGTTTAGAATCTTTTGTCGCGAGAAGATTTGGTTTACAAGGTCTTGCTCGAGGTGTTGTGGTGGAATTATCACTGGACTGAGAGGCAAGAGATTCGGGTTTTAGTTAGGCTTTCCAATAACTGTGTGACCTGGATACTGACATTCAGTCTCCAAACAACTGAGTTGAATGAGAATTCTTTAAGGTCCTTCCTTATTCCTAACATTCCTTAAGTCTAAAGGGAGGCATTGTGGGGGCTTCAGAATTCTGGTTTTCATGAAGTTAAATGCGTTGTATTTTGCTATATCAACAATATTGCAAAATGTAAATACTGTATTAAAATTAAAAAATACAGTAACCAAAGATTCCGGTCCCATAGGAGTAAATGACAAAAAAAACAAAGACACATGCTTGTGCATTTCCTGTCCTTTTAGATAGTTTGCTCATTTTTTTTTTAAGTTGTCCCTTTTAGACCTCTAAGTTTTTAAGAATCATTCATTAGATTCATATTAAATAACAACTATGAACAAGGCTTTCAAAAACCTGGTTTGGAAAAAAAAATGGTCATTTACACCCACCCCAATGAGTTTTTAACCACTGATTACAATTGTTTTGTTTAGCTATTTATAATTTATTCCTCTCTTGTGTGGTGTTATAAATTTTCACTATTAGTATTTGCCTTAGAGGTTACTGGTTTAAAAGTTATTAACTCCAAAATGCCATATTATCTCCTTCTATTGACCATCAATAGTCTAGAGACAGAATGCACGTTTCTGGATTTTGTTCTTTGAGTTCCTCAATCCACTGCAAAATGGCTTCCACTGCCCTCAGCATTCTACTGAAAACACTCAGCAAATTAATCATTCTAAAATTAATCATTCCAATTGCTTATTTTTAACCTATTTATTTGGGAAATAGAAGGTCCATTACAGAAAAACTTAAAAAACATAAATGTAAAGACCAAAGATGTATTCGGAGGAAATACCCATAAAACCATCCCTCCAGTCAAGAAAGAGCCCAGCAGCTTCTCTCATGCCCACTTCAGAGCATCACCGCTCTCTCCAGTCAATGGTTATCACTATCCTAACTTACAGTACTCCTTTTCCAGCTTTCCTTCACATTTTTACCACCTAAACAGGCATCTCTAACTAGTTTATTTAAACCTGTTTTGAAGTTTACCTGACTTGTCTCATTCAACATGATGTTTGTGGGATTTATTCTTTTTTTTTCATACAGGAACTTGCATTTCGTCGTTTTTGTTACTGTATGAAATTCCATTTATAACTATACAATAATTTATTTGCCCATTCCACTACTGCTGGATAAAAAACCAGAGCCAGGTGCCTTGGAGCACACTCTGACTCATGGCTACTCTGTGCATGTCAGAGGAGAACTGTGCACCACAGGGTTTTCAATGGCTAATTTTTCAGAAGTAGATCACCAGGCCTTTCCTTTGAGATGTCTCTAGATGGACTCAATCATCCAACCTTTCGATTATCTGGATCAATGGTTTATTTTGAATTCCTCATCCTACTGAACATCTGTTGAGCATAGAACAATGTTCGACACAGCCTCTTCGAAATTATCTTCTCTCCAGTGGCACAAAGAGTTTGTGCTTGACCGCTAACCAAAGGTTGGTGGTTCGAACCAACCTAGCATTACTACCCGAGAAAATGCCTTGCAATCTGGTTTGGTTAAGATTACATCCAACGATATCCTATGGAGCAGTTCTACTCTGTAACACATGGGGTCGCCATGAGTCAGAGTTAACTCAATGGCAGCTAACAACAACCTGCCTTTTACAGCAATGCTCCTCTGGTTTTCCTTCTACACTTTGACTGGTCTTCAGTGTTTCTCACCGTCTGCTCTCCCTCCATGCTCCCCACACCCAGTGATGGTCTTCAGCTATCGGTCTTTATCTCCTCATTTTACATATCATCACTAGGTAACTTCTCCATCTTTAGCTCCTGTCTGGTCCCAAACTATTTTTCTAGGATCATTTTTCACTATTCCCTGCCTTCCTGCACCCTGTTCCCAACCTGAACCTTCCTTTCCCCCCAGGCATCTCACTCAGCTGCCAATGAAAGAAGCTACTTCCTGGACCTGTCATTCCTTTTTTTGCCTTTGTGCCTTTTCATATGCTGCTCCCCCAGCCTGGAGTTCTCTCAACCGTTGTTATTTAATTTTCAGATCAAATGTTTCCTCCCATGAAGTCTTCAGGGATACTCTGTCAGTTTTAATTGCTCCCTCATCTGTGTTCCCTAAGCACATCACGCAATCCTCAGTTATAGCACTTACTATATTGTATCGTGAGCATTCATTTGTGCCTACCTCCCTCAGCAGAAAACAGGGATCATGTCTTATTCATCGCTGTATCCCTGAGAGTGCCTGAATGTGTAAATGTTGCCAGAATGAATGAATCTTTTTACTTGTTAGCCTTTGTGAGTTTCCTGTGCTAGGGCAAGGCCTCCCTGCCATGCACATTTGTGCTGTGCTCATAAGTCAAAGCAGCATCAGACTTTTACATGGCAGGTTGCAGTTTGGGTTCCCTTGGAAGCAGACTAGGAGATGGAGATAAGAAGGCAGGAGGTTTATTACAAAATGCTCTGGGGATCAACACCTGTGGAAGGAAATAGAAAGAACAAGAAAGAAGCAAGATTGGGCAGAGGCAGGTGTTAAGCTTGTGATGCAGTCTGTGAAGCCTTTGCTGACACTCCAGAGAATTCTGAGGATGGAATGCCCCAAGCTGGGATGAGAGAGCTGGGCCTTTGTATCCCCACACCCGCATCACAAGGGCACATGACCTCTTCAACCTAGGTAATCCCAAAGGGCTCTATTGACATGGTCAGCAGCAGACTAACTAAAGGTGGCACTGTCAGCAGCAGCCCAGCATCACAGTGTCCACCACAATATAAAACACTGCTTGAAAGAAAAAAAAAAAGTATTTTGCAATTCAATCTCCTAAATTATATACACTGTCTACTAGTTTGGATTTGCAATGATTCTAAGTGAGGGAGGCTCTCCCTTTACCCAGAATGCATCTATATCATTATGAAAAAATGGTCATAGCCAATTTCAGCACTTTGGTATAAGTTTCTGTCCTAACTTGATACTCTGTTTTATTCCCTCTGGCATTGTACTGGCACGCCAAAAGGACAACTACCCTACGCAGAGACCTCCAGGGGCGCACACAGACACCTGCAAACAACGAAAAACCAAACCCACTGCCGTAAAGCCCATTCCGACTCATAGCGACCCTATTGGACAGAGTAGAACTGCCCCACAGGGTTTCCAAGGAGTGCCTGGGGGATATGAACTGCAGGCCTTTTGGTTGACAGCTGTAGCTCCTAACCACTACACCACCAGGGTTTCCAAGACACCTGCAGTGAGAGTTTAATGTGACTCCATTTGGAAAGACTGAGGAGACAGAAAGCTAATTAGGCATTTGAGTATTCACCAGTGAACTTTAATGAAGTGTACAGTCCAAAATTCTCAGCCACATTTCTGTGAACACTGGCAATGAAAATCTTAAAATCTCAACTAGCTTCCAAAGTATCTGAATATCTAACTGGGTATATGTTTCTCACAAGTTTTTTTCTTCTATTATTTTATACAACTAAAAATGTAAAAAGAAAAGAAAAGAAAAAAGCAAGAGGTGAGTACTTGTATGGCTTTCTCTAAGGTACCAGTAATAATCTCAAAATATAAGCTGCTAAACTAGAAGATTTATTTTTCTTCACTTGGAAGAATAGTAACTCTATTACCTCAGAAAGGGTAAAATCTTCGATTATCCTATTCCTTCTACAAGAGTTCATGAAATCACCAACATAGCGAGCATATCTGTGTGTTTAAAAGTATAGCACCAGGAGATACCCTACACAAGACCAGAATGCACGAACTGCATTGGTGGAGGGTATTTCTGAGGCTGACATCATAGAAAGCGTCTTGTGACTACTGAGTTTCTGGAATGACCAAATGGATGAAGGATAAGATATAGAGGAGGAGGGTCAGGTTTTAAAGGAAAAGATTATGAGTTCAGTTGTGTAAATATTGAGCTGAGGTACCTGGACACCATCTAATAAAGATATGAGATAATTTTTGATCTGACAGCCTGCTAAGGTCTGGGCTAAGAAATTGAATTTTCAGACATCAATTTACAAACTGATTGACTCATTAATTCATTGATTCCTTCACTTATTTGTTTATTTATCATTCAACTATAAGCCAGGCACCATGCTTAGTCCTAAATATAAAGAGGCCAGTGCAGTGAATCATAGCTTTTGCAGTGGAAGAGGATAAGATTATACAAGAGGGATAAACAAAGTGAGAGGAGGACCAATGACAGGGTCCTGAGGAGGAGACAGATAGAGGATATGTGCAAAGGAAGAGAACCATGAGATTAAGAAAAAGAGATTGAATGGACAAAAGGAGAAGCAGAAGAGATTCAGAGCCCAGAATTTAAGAAAAAGACGAGGATTGGACAGGATACAGATTGTCACATTGGGCAAATTTCCCTGAGATCTTACTCATCATGACCTTGGATAATGGGAAGTGCCATCTCATCTACGGTCATAACATCTGGTTTGCAAAAACAATAGATACAAAGTGTTGGCACACAAAAGGTGCTCAATTAATAGATCTTTTATCATTGACACTATTATGAGCACACTATAATTATTATGGCTATTATTAACAGTGTTATCATTATCTGCAATGTTCTGTAGTCCAGGAAAGTCAACAAAACGACTTTGAAAAAAATGGCCACTGGCTTTAATCACCAGGAGATCCTCTGGCAGGAGAGACGCAGTGCCTGGTGGAAAGGAAAACCAGAACATGGCAGGTTGAGAGGTAAGAAAAGATAGGAGTGTAGACTATCATGTCTAAAACACTGGCCATGAAAGGAAAGAGAGAGGGGAGAAGACAGCGAACCACTAGAAGTTTCTTAAAAATTGGTACAGAGTAAGCTTATATACTAAAGAGACTCCACATATCATTTTCACTGACTGGAAGACTTAATATTGTAATATCTAAGAGCTCGACTGCTAACCAAAAGGTCTGCAGTTCAAATCCCTCAGCCACTCCTTGAAAACCCTGTGGAGCAGGGTTTCTACTCTGTCCTTTAGGGTCACTATGAGTTGGAATTGACTTGACAAAAACAGGTTTTTTTTTTTTAAGTAATACAGTTTTGAAGGGGCCCTGGTGGTACAGTGGTTAAAGCTCTCAGCTGCCAACCCAGAGGTCAGCAGTTCATACCCACCAGCCGCTCTATGGAAGAAAGATGTGGAAGTCTGCTTCAGTAAAGATTTACAGCCTCGGAAACACTATACTCAGTCCTATAGGGTCACCATAAGTCAGAATCCACTTCATGGCAACAGGTTTGGTTTTTTCGGGTTATACAATTTTGGAAGTGAATGCACAAACTAAAACCACATGCATCAACATGAATGAATCTAACCAGCATATGAGTAAGCAAAACCACAAAAAATATATACAATGTGATTCCAGTTATATAAAATAAAAAAACAGAAAAACTAACCTTTTTGCTTAGGGATACATACATCAGTAGTAAGACCATAAAGATAAGCAAAATCATTATTACTATAAAAGTTATGATAGTGTGAGCACTAGGGGAGAGGAATGAGTTTGCAGTTGGCAGGGATACGCAGGGAATTGTTTGTTAGTTCCCTCCCCCTCTGTCTTCTATATCAAATGTTCTATTTCTTGGTCTGGATAGTGTTTACATGGGTACCGTATTTGCTTTACACTAATCTATAAAACTGTTCCTAGAGTTTTCATGCACTTTTCTGCATGTAATTTATATTTTTCAATAAAAAGTGCAGGAAAAAAAAGAAGAAGGTATAGGTGGTGAGATTAGCTTTAATTAATGCATGGAAAATTACACTTAGCTAATAACATATTGTGAGAATTGGCCATAATCTATACAACATGCTTAGCTATATGACTACCAGTACTATTCAACGTGGGCTCAACTACAATGATTATAACATAAACAAGTGTCAAAATGAAAAAAGAAAAACGCTATAAAAGTGAATTTAAAAAAAAAATCTGGATTTTTCTTTCAGTTTAGAAATGCTTCAAGAAATCTCTTTAACTACTTGGGACTATTTGTGATCACCAGTGATCACAGCCTTTTTCTGTAAATTTTCTATAGGAGAGAAGTAATATCACTTTCAGATGGATAAGCAAATTACCAAGGCATTTGGTTACATTTTTTCCTATAGAAAGAAATGGTTCGATCCATGCGTTATAAAATTTAGCATACCGATATATTAAAAATGATCATATGCTAGACATTTTATTCTATTCCCCTGTTCTTTAGAGACTGAATTGGTACTACAGTGCTCAAAACAATCTGATTCATCAAAGAATTACTGACTTAAGGCCTAGAGACATTATTTATTCTTTAAGTAGTATGATTTTCACAAACATGTATGGAGCTTGTGCACCGAGGAGGACAATCTACTAGGTTTGGCAGTTGTTGTTGTTAGCTGCCATTGAGTCGGCCCCCAACTCATGGTGACCCTGGCTCACGGTGACCCCACACACAATGGAACAAAACGCTAACCGATCCTGCACCACCCCCATGATCAGATTTAGGAGTAAGGGGTGCTAAATAGAAGAAATTTTGTAGGCAACAAGGAACTTACAAAAAGTTCAACCAACCAATATGAAATAAACTAGCCACAAGGCAAAGCTGATTAAGTGCTAAATAGAGGTGTAAGTAATGTGCTGTAAGGAACATTTAATTCAGGCTGGGTACATCAGGACAGAACTGTCATTTGAAGAAGACTGACAGGTAATCCAGATTTGGCCTTTATTAGTGTGTAAATTTGAACAAGTTCCTTGGGCACTCCAGAGTGTGGACACTGCAGAAGCAGAGAATGAAAAGTTGTAGGTATGTTCAAGGATTGGCAAATAGATTGATAGCTGGAGCATTCATATTTTGGAGGGATGTAGAGGGAGAAAATACTAGATAGACAATTTGGAACCAGATCTTTGAGAATGTACAAGTGGCTTTGCCTTTTATAGAATAATAGGTTAAACGAATTCTAACACAGAACAGAAAAACTGACCCACTACACAATTTTGCAAATACATCCCAGGATTACAAACCTTTATGAATTCTATTTAATAAATTTTCCTTACCCATATTTGCTTGTTGTTTGGGGTGATTCTTAGTGTGTTCGTGTGTTCTAACAAATACCTGTTCTTTATCTTCATACACTTGTTCTATTTCACAGGATTAAAACTGTTTTCTACTAAAGATTTTGGAATTATCAATCAATAAGTCATTTATCTGGAATATGAATTTAAAATAAAACAGGATTTTACAACACAGATATGAAGGGTTTTTTTCTGAAGTGACATGTCAGAGATAAGAGGAAAATCATAGTTTGCTTTGGAAATCCCCATTAGCCAAAAATAATAATGCCACATGTATCCCTAAATTTTGCAGATTATCCCACAAATTATTCTGGAACTATATCTTAAGATCTTATAATATATATTAAAATACAGTTCCAGAACAAAGCTTAAATATGCACATTAACTTTTTTGAGCTTATATGTTACTCATAAGCAGAACCACCTTTCAACCTAAACCATTAATTTTCCCAATTCACTGTTGTCAGTTACATAATCTAACATAACTGTCATTCTCTGGCATAGCAGAACATGAAATTTTTTAGAAGTAAGCAACTATCTGTGAAAAAAAGTAAATTCACTGAGTTTTTTTCAGACCAAATATCATCTGTTTCCTGTACTAAACCCAAATGCATTTCAGTGGATAACATTAGATGTTACTCAATGTTATAACAAATTATCCCTTTTTGAGAATCAAAACTGTCTCAGAGCTAAAAATTATATCATCCAATTTATTACTCAAGCACATTCCTATGGTGAATTTCCAATTCTCTCCTCTTCATAAGAACACCTACCCTACATTGCTCCTCAGCCATTGACAGAAGACAAATAGTCATCCGCCTGGTCACAGGTGATATGCCAGCAAGTGAACAAGTAAGAGGTTGAGGAGAGAGATAATTTTTTCCTGTACTTAAGTTCTTGCCATCTATATTGTATTTCAAGAGTAAAAAAAGCTTCTTTTGTGGCATATGGTATTACTGCATATATAAAATATGTGGGAGTAGATAGCCACTGGGTCCTTTAAGCAGGCTGGTGGCTGAGAATGCTCCCTTCCCGCATGCCTGATGACTACGGCTAAGGCCACTGAACCAGTGTGACCTTCGGGAAGCCCCTTCCTCTCTCAAAGCTCAATTCGATCCTCTGAAAATTAAGTACGTTGAAATAGCTAGTTTCTAGGTCTCATCCAGCCCTCTAAATCCACAGTTTAAAAGGAAGTAGCTGAAGACAATTCCAGCAAAATAAAGCAGAATGTGGACAGCTCTAGGCTTTAAACTGATTATAACAAGAGAGTATTTTTAGCCTAGTTAAGTAGCCTTAAAAACCCAGTGCCATAGCCTTACTTTACTATAATATATCTGAGTCTCAGGGACAGAATACTGTCAGAATATTGTCAGGGAAGAGAATTCAAAAAAATGGAATGGAGTAACTTTGGAGGAGATGAGTTCACCATCACTGGAGGTATTCAAGGAGAGGCTGGGGGATCATTTGTCAAGGATCCTATGTTGCTGTTGTTCTTAGTTGCCACCAAGTCAGCTCTGACTCATGGTGACCTTACATATAACAGAATAGAATATTGCCTGGTCCTGCACCATTTTTATGATTGTTAGTATGCTCAAGTTCAATATTGTGGCCACTGAGTATTTTGAGTGCCCTCCAAATTAGTGTGATCATCTTCTAGCACTATACCAGCCAACATTCTGTTGTGACTGATGGGTTTTCATTGGCTAATTTTTGGAAGTAGATCTCTAGGCCTTTCTTCCTAGTCTATCTTAGTCTGGAAGCCCCACTAAAACCTGTCCACCATGGGTGACTCTGCTGGTATTTGCGATACAGGTGGCATAACTTGCAGCATCATAGCAATGTGTAAGCCTACATAATACGACAAACTGACAGATAAGTGTTGGATGGATGTTGAAGATTTGAAAAACTGAGGAAGTTGAGCTTTGAGATCTCCTCAAGTCTTGGCATATAAAATGCCACCAAAAGCTGCTCTTCCAGAATCCAATGTCCTTTGCTGTCATCAATTCCCATGGCATCTATCATGCACCTAGCACATTGATTGAGCCTATCCTGAGCCAGGCCCTATAAAAGTCCTGTGTTGTTATTAGGTTTCATGGATGCCCCCACATGTCTGTCAGCTTGTTGTACTGCAGTGGCTTGTGTGTTGCTGTGATACTGGAAGCTATGCCACCAGTATTCAAATACCAGCAGGGTTACCCATGGAGGACAGGTTTCAGCTGAGCTTCCAGACTAAGACAGACAAGGAAGGAGAACCTGCCAGTCTACTTCTGAAAAGCATTAGCTGGTGAAAACCTTATGAATAGCAGTGGAACATTGTCTGATACAGTGCTGGAAGATGAGCCCCCCAGGTTGGAAGGCACTCAAAATACAAGTGGGGAAGAGCTCAAAGTAGAGTTGACCTTAATGACATGGATGGAGTAAAGCTTTTGGGACCATTTGCTGATGTGGTGTGACTCAAAATGAGAAGAAACAGCTGTAAACAAAAGTCCTATAGGGCATACAAAGATGATTAATAGAATACATCATACTCCTGAGAGATACGACAGGGACACTTAGAGCTACCAGATAGGGAGCAATAAGTGGCACAGAAGAAGCACAGATAAAATGCTAAGGGTGCTCAGAGGAGGGGAGGTTAGAAAGGCAAGGGATGCATAGTGAAAATAAATGACTTCTACGATCCTTCTTTTTTTTTACAATCCTTCCAGGAGTTCCTGGGTGGTGCAAACACTTAATGTGATAAGCTGTTAACCAAATGGTTGAGGTTCCAGGCAACTCAGACGAACCTTGGAAGAAAGGCCTGGCGATTTACTTCTGAAAAATCAGCCATGGAAAACCCTGTGGAGCACAGTTGCACTCTTACACACACAGGGTCACCATGAGTTGGAATCAACTCAATGCAACTGGTTAAGATCCTTCCATTTCTGAGATTCCATGCTCTTCACTAAAGAGCTGAGAATGCCATGAGAAGGAGCACAGATAGGTTGGTCTGCCGGCCTTGAAGTGTTAATTCTGCCCACCTGTTTGACACATTAGGCTAATCAGACAAAAGCCAGTGGGATATACCCTGCCATCAGCATAAGTTGGACCAGAACAGGAGTTCACACTGGGTATGGAACCAGGACCGCATTTTGATTATCTAATAGGTGATACCAGCAAACATAAGGCATCACATGCAATTTTAATGGCAAGACTGAGTTTTATAAAGATATTATAGGGTTAGATAAGTCTTTTTCTTTATGGACACTACCTTGTAAACCTGATTCCAATGACAAATACACATTCATTGTATGTGTTGCCCTTATGAGCATTTTCCTCCTCTTGACCACGCAGATCACTTAGTTGGACCATGTACTACTATCTGAATATCAGAACTCAAATAGCAGCTTTTAATTTTGATTACTAGTAAGACTTTACCTTTGGTTCTTTGGAGGAATTGTCAAATGGCAGCTTATATGTGATTCCAGCCTTTTTTACGTAATCACTACCCTGGGCCCCATCTTTAAAGTGGTACCTGATTCTTATCACATCTTCTGAGATTTGAGAGCTCAATCATGAGTATACAGTAGATCCTCAATGACATATTTCAAGGAATATTGATTATTTTCCCATTCCAGTGCAAGTAATTATATTCTGAAATGAGTCTCCAAGTCTGTGTTATGCTTAAGTAAATGCCATTTAGAACAGCTTTTTTTTCAGTATTTGACAGCATACCATTAAGAATTAAATGATTAATTATGCTTACATAGGGTAACCTAAGTATCTTACTTAAAATTCAGACCTCCTGGTGTTAACAAACTTAGGAAAAGATTAATATAGTATAGAAAATTTAGAAATATTTACTGTAGCAGTCATGCAAAGATAGTATTGTGATGGATTACAGGAAGTTATGGAAAAGAAATGCTAATAATATAAAGCATGAATGAAAAGATAGAATTGTAAAGTCTTAGGTCTATTTTAATGTATCAACTACCAAAAAAGTCTATACTTCTGACCAGGACTGCTGGTGGTTGATTACCTGTAAGGAAGAGATTCCCCAGGTGGGGAAAAGGGACAGTCACCAAGATTTAATATTCCTGGCACCCACACTGCCTCTATAGTTTGTCTGAATTCTCAAGGCTTGCATCTTTCTCCTGTTTGCAGAGACCTGCTGTTCATTGTGTCTTATCCTAACTTACTGAGATTTATAGTCAATCTTTTCTGTTAAAGACTTCTTTCCCCCCACCGTTTCATCTAAATGTATCCAAAATGTATCTGTATCTAAGAAAAGCACGTGTCCAATTAATGTCAGAAAAATTGAGGCTGTTGTTAGTTTTTAACTATTTTTTTATTGTTGTAAAGATACAGATATAACGCACTTGCCAAGTCAAAATCTTTCACGTGTACAATTTAGTGACACTAATTACATTAATCGAGTTGTGCAAGCAATTACTAATATCATTACCAAATTTTCAATCACCATAAAGAGAACATCAATGCTTTCTTATAAGCACTATTGTTGTTGCTGTGTTGTTAGGTTCCACTGAGTCGGTTCCAACTTGGAGTGACCCTATAAGCATTATTAGCAGAAGCTAATTCTGGATCCCTAAGTGAAATTCAAGGAGTTCTGGTGGTACAGTGGTTAAAGCACTTGACCACTAACTGAAAGGTCAGTGGTTCAAATCCATCAGCTGCTCCATGGAAGAAAGTGTCGCAGTCTGCTTCTATAAAGATTTACAGCCTTGGAAACCCTATGCAGCAGTGTAGTGTCCCCTATAGGGACACTACCAGTCAGAATCAACTCAATGGTTTGGTAATTGAAATTCTCACAATTTTACTTATTATCCTCAGACTCATTTTTATCATATATTTTAGGCCTGATAAACCCAGCCACTCCACAGAAGAAAGGCCTGCCAATCTGCTTCCATAAAGATTATAGCCTAGAAAACCCTACGGAGCAATTCTACTCTGTAATATATGGGGTTGCCATGAGTCAGAATTAACTTGATGGCAATGGGGTTTGTTTTTTGTTTGTTTGTTCAGATACACCTATAAACACTAATACTGTTTAATAGAGTTTTAATATTCATCCTACTATTATTCAAGTAATAAAAAATCAACACAAAAAGTAAAGGATATTATCCAAAATCTAGCAGAAAAAAAAAAAAAACCCTGCTATTTATACTAACAAATAGCTTCTAAACAGGGTGGAACCTGTTCCCTGGAAGTTCTTTATTGAGCACCTTTACGGATTTGTTTATGGATGTTTGGAAATAAGAGCTGGAGAAAGCTGGATTTTTTAGCAAAATGGAGAGTGAAGTATTTAGAGTTTCCAGGGCAATATGGGAAGGAGGGGATAGGAAACAAGAAGGAAAAAAAAAGTGCCCACAGAAGGATGTAAAACGAAAGAACGCATGATCCTGGAGCTAAGACAGTAAAGCTCAGCGAGGGTTAACTACAAAGGATTTTGGAGAACAGGAATGAATCCTATGGAGTTATAGGTTTTTTAGCTGAGCTGTGCATCAAGAGATTCCTTCCCTTGACCAACAGCTCACCAGTAAAACCTAGTATCCTCACAGATGCTTTGAGGGGGTGTGTAAACCAGCAAATATTCTGAGTGTCATCTCTGAATTACTTGCATGCATAACCAAGACAGCAAATGTGGAAGCAGGAGGTTGGCAGTCAGAGAAGGTCTTATGTTTTATAAGGCCCTGAAAGATGACTGAAATCTTCCAAAGGACACAGAAGTGTTAGTTTCAAGCCAATCTTACCTAGATCTTGAGTGGCAAGGAGGCTTTCTCAGCTGACATCCCCTTTTGCATATTTCCAACTCAATCTAACTGATTTTTGTTCAGAATAGTCATTGATGTAAGAATAAACAATATACAAGGGCTCTGATCTCAGAGAGCTTCCAAATTAGGAATAAATGGTTTATAATCAAAGATATTAGAAAATAATACATAAGATGAATAATGAGATGGAAGATCCTATATTCTTTTCTCAACTAAATGTTAATGCTTCAGTCCCTATCCTATAAATTGTTCCTCCCCTGGGGAGAGAAAATAAATCAATTTGGCAAGGGCCTAACTTTCAATGGGCAACGTTCCCAGTTTGAAGGAAGTTAAAAGGAAGCTCAAAAGTTAGAAGGAAACTTTCTGCTCTTCCCTTGCTTCCTCTTGGTTCAGCTTATTTAGAAGCAGCAGGCATTGGGCTTCCAGGTTCCATGCAGTAAGCCCCTCAGGTGTGCGTCACAGCATCTCACCTGTGAGAAGGAGGATAAATCCAATCTGGGAGAGAGATAGAAGGCTTACCAATATCTCCAACCCAGGCATACCTTAATAAAACCAATACTCTGCACCCATGTGGCTCTGTATGTGTAACTATCAACCAGATCCACAGAGGGGAGAAAAAATTGGCACCATAAATCAAATATCTAAAAATAATACAGCACAAAAACCATATGAAGACGTTAAGATTGTCAATAAGTAGTGTGCAAAAAAAAAAAAAAAATCATCAAGGTATGAGGCAATGAGGGCCTTGAAGAGGTGAAGATGGTTGGAAAACGGAAAAATGAAGCTTGGGCACTGAAATTATTTCAAAAAAAATTAATATCCTGGATAATGGATTCAATATGGGGTAAATGGAGGGCTCGGCATGGAATTTCAGCAAGTCAAAGATAACACCATGTTTGAGTCTTTCTAGCTTAATTTTTCTCTGAGCTTGAAAAATGCCTCTAATCACATATGATACTAATTATAGCACTTTTAATCCCCTAAATTGATCTGAGTTTTGTTTAATTGTATGAAGATTGCAGGGATACACTTGTTCACAATTCTTAGCTACAACCCCAATTTATCACCTAAGCTCCATATCCACTGTTCCAAATTATTGCCTCACCACCCAGCTACTAATTGAATTATCCTTCAGATATCCAAATATAAAATCATTTCCCTACTTAAAACCTTGAATGAGTTTCTATAAGATCAACTTCAAAGTTTCTATGATGAGATGAAAGGTACTTCCTGACCAAGCCCCAGCATGACTTTCCACCCTCTTCTCCAGCCACTTCCCCAGTGTTCTAGCCACACTGGATCTATCACTGTTCCCTAAACACACCTTTGAAATGTTATGTCTCTCCCTCTTATTTACGTTGTTCTTCTGTCTAAAATGCCTTTCCAGCTACCAAGAATCAAACACACTTCTACTCATCTGTTAAAGCTCAGCTTCACTGTCATACTCCCATTTCTCAACTATCTATTCCAGCCCCAATCAGAGTTAAGTTCCCCATCGGCTATGAAGAGCCTTTTATGTACACTATCATATGCTTTTGAATTGTGAATTTTGAATTATGGTGTCAGTGAAGAATACTGAATATACCATGGACTGACAAAAGGACAAAAAAAATCTGTCTTGGAAAAAGTACAGCCAGAATGCTCCTTAGAAGCAAGGATGGCGAGACTACATCTTACATACTTTGGACATGTTATCAGGAGAGACCAGACCCTGGAGAAGGACATCATGCTTGGTAAAGTAGAGGGTCAGCAAGAAAGAGGAAGACCCTCAATAAGATGGACTGACACAGTGGCTGCAACAATGGACTCAAAGATAACAATTGTGAAGATGGTGCAGGATCAATCAGTGTTTCATTCTGTTCTACACAAGATCGCTACGATATGGAACTGACTCGATGGCACCTCACAACAACATCATATGTTAGGAGGTAACTTAACCCCTGCACAAACTCCTCACATTTCCATAGTGAAGGGTACTCTCTGTCCCCTTGCCTACACTTGCCCAAGAGAGAAGAGACTTCTCTTATGCTGACAATGGGATGATAGCACTGAGACATATAGTCCAAGTCCTTTTTCTTTTGCAGAATACTTAGTGTTCAGGCAGTGTATCTTTTCTTCTCATCCATTAGTAACCTTACCAGGAAGGTTCTGCCTTTACCAGGCCTGAAGTTGTGAGTAAATAGGTTCCATTCACAGGTTGAGGGAGCATATTAATGAGATAGATTATGGCTATAGGTCAAGCAACATTTTAGAATTCATCCTTATCAATAACAAAGAAAATATTTTTTTCCATCATCTGTTTGAGTTCCTGTATGTAGTTTACAGCTTTTCCAAACTGAGGATAGGAATAGAAATATTATTGATGGGCCCTCTCCAGCCCTCTTATCAGCCCTTAGTCCAAAACTCCCAAGAGATCAGCATTAGACCAGAATGGGGGCCGTGTGAAGACAGACAGGGAAGGAGGCTTTAAACCTTCGGTGCTTTAGTAACCCACCTAGTTTTGCCCTTAGTGGATTTTAGTGGCTTTTGTTATTACTGTGTGGCTGGTTTTTAATTGTTGAGGGAATGTGGGGCTTAGTAATTACGGTATGTGTGGTTCTCTGTGGCTGTACTTGACCTGACTTATCCCGGCACAGCTATGGCTTAAGCAGGCCAATAGGACAGAGATTACAATACAGGTAAGAGAGTCTTTTTGTTTCAATAAAGGCTAACCTCAAAGTGGGCAGAGCTGTAGTGCTCAGGCTTTTTAGGCACTTGTGGGTGGATCAAGTTTAGCTCATTTTATTGTATTTCTCAGCCAGATCTACAGGCAGCTAAATTCCTTACTGGCTGCGGAGTTCTACTAAAGTAGGTCTCATGCCAGGCACAATAGTACTAAATATACTGCCCCAAATTCCATTTCTCTGTATGTTGTTCTCAAACAAAACAAGAGTTAAAAAGAAAATTAAACCTATTGGCTTCATGTAGCTTGTTCACAAGTTTTTAAGAATCACCCTCCAAACCTATGGTCTCAAGGAGGCTGTGATTTGCTATTGAAGTGACTATGAACCATGGCTTTAAATTTCAGAGTCTCATTACAGCCTCTAACACAGAAGGAAGATGAATGTTACTAGCAACGCTGAAAAGGAACCAGTAAATTAAGAAAAATTAACCACAAATGAAATGACTGCAAACTCAGAAGCTAAAAGGGCAATTTAAAATGTCTAGGCCTGGGCACGCAGTGTTGTTAAGAATCATATTCACTGAGGAAGCCAGGAAGGGGCTGTATTGGCTCTCTGCACTTCAGCCTTAGTATCAGGACAGATACAATGGGATAATGGACGAAAATAATGCAGAATAAGCTGGAGGAAGAGAGTTTTCCTGAGATGAGAGGTTGAGATCTTAAAGTACAGACTAGAGAAATATAAAAGAAAATGACATCTCAGAGGCCAGGCTAGAATGATGGAAGAAAAAGGTGAATCTGGGTCTAACTGCTCATAAGAGGGGGGATTTGAAAAGGAAAAGGCATTTTACTGTTTACTAGTTCAGAGAGCATAACAAGCTCAATAAAATCTAACAGAATGGGAGAGGAGAGATGTCAGACAACAATTTGGAAGGTTTCCCGTGCAGGAGCTATGATCCAAGAATCTACTGAGAAGTCCATTCTTAAAGTCCATCATAAGAGCAAGTGGGGAATCGCTCTCGAAAACTGTGAACTCTCTTACATGGTTACAGGAAAGTGGAGAGATGAGTTTTAAGGAAACATGGCTATTATAATAGAAATGCATTTACTGCCTACATCTAAGAAATATATGAAATTAAGATACTTGGGAATGATCAAGGGACAATAATAATTTACATTCAGACATGGTTGTGATGGGAGACTATATACACCATGATCTTAGAAAGATCCAGAAATCTTGACTGTGTGTCTCTCAGGGGTAAAAAAGAAGCCCATAAGATGTTAGCAACACAAATATCTGGGCCTGTAAAAAGAGAAAAAGGAACTAAAAGAAGGCATTCACATCTAGAAAACTTTTTGTGAATATGAAGGAATTCAGAGACTTTGCAAACAAGTGTACCATCTGAAGAAAAAAAAGCAAATCAAACAACAAATAGAAGAGCAATTTCAAGAGAAAAGGTTAAGAGAAAATAGAAATAATCAGCAAACTTTGATCTATATCCATTATCAGAGTACTACATGAGAACCTTTTTCAGCACAGCTACAAGAGATAAAAATAAAATGAAAAGTTAAAGACAGAGACGAATTGAGTAATTATTTCTATAGATGTAAAGAATACACAATTTTGTATGTCCACACAACATTTACAAACCAAATATATAATCAGACACAAATAAAACCTTAAGCCTTTTTTAAAGTAAAAGGGACACAGTCTGGTCATAATACAAACAAACTGGATAAAAAATATCTTATTTACTTGGAAATTAAAAATGAGAATTCTCGATTACACCTAGATAAAAAAGAAAATCAAAGGGAGATGAAGACTTTAGCCAAGTCTAAGGAGCAGAACAGGAGCTGTGCTCAAAGGAAAACATAAAATGATATGTTTTCATTATGGGGGAAAAAAAAAACTTAATATTTATTTAGAAATTAGAAAAAAAAAACTAAAAGAATTAGCTAAGCTATAAACTAAAATTAATGAAAGAACACAATAGTAGAATCAAAGGCCTGGTTGTTTAAAAGGTTAGTAAAAGAGATAAACCCATTATCAGCATGATTAAGGAAAATGATAATAAGCAAAAATGGTCAAGGCTTGGAAAGAGAAGGAAGACCAGGGATGCAGGAGCAATTTTTTTTTTTATATATCAGCGAACACTACCTGGAACTCTACGGCAACAACCTTGAAAACCTGGAGCTTTCCCAACCTTCTGTCACCTGTTTTAAATGTATATATGAGTCACCTGTGTTGTCAAAATGCAGATTCTGGTTCATGAGGCTGTGGTGGTGGCTGAGACTTTGCATTAATTACTAATAAACTCCCAGGTGATGCTGATGCTGTTGGACCTAGAGTAGCTCAGGTTTAAGTAGTAGTGAAATTATGCTTTTTGCAGGTTAGGTAAAATGCAGCTATAAGCCCATCTGGGGCTGATATCCTTTGCAATGGTAATTGATTTTTAAAATTACTTCTCAATCTCTTTTATAGTAATTAGTTGATTCACATTTTCTACTTTTCCTTGGGCTAATTTGGGCAATTTATGCTTTTCCAGCCTAGGGGCTAACCACCCTGAAGAAAACAAATCTCAGCCTTAATTAATCCAGATACAAAAAGAATTTCCAGATAGAATAAAGACAAATAAAATTGAGAACATCTTGGGGGGTAATAGAAGACTTTCTTAGTCACGACTAAAAATGCAGTTAGTAAAACAGAAATATCTGATTTAGCAAAAAAAATTTTTTTTTTTGCTATGAAAAATACCTTAGCAAACAAAATCAAGAGAAAACAAATAATTTGGGGGGAAAAAAAAATCTGCACATAGAAGACTGAAGGTTAATGGCTATAATACACAAAGACCTATTACAAAACGAAAAGGAGACAAAAAAACCTAGAGGGGAAAATTTGAAAAAAGAATACAAAAGACCATTTTGCAAGAGATAACCCCTGTGATCAGTAAGCATATGAAAATATGCCCATACTCACCAGTAGGCAGTAAAATTTAAATGAAAGTAACAATGAGATATCACTTAAACCTACTGGACTGGAAAGAATTATTAACTGCTGTTAAGATCCACTGCTAGTGACGATGCAGGAGAATGCGTACTCACACATTGCTGGTAAAATGAAATGTGAATTGTTAGATCTTCCTTAGAAAACAATTAGGCCTCATATATTAAAACTGAAAAGAACATACAGCAATCACACTTCTGAAAAATCTCTTCCATAAAATAAAGATGTCAATATATAAGGATGTATGAACAAAAATATTAAACATTGTTTCCAGTAGCCAAAAAAAAAACCTAGAAAAAAATTTGTATTACTTTTCTATTGCTGGGTAAAAAAATTACCACAAATCTAGAGGCTTAAAATCTGCTGCAAAGAACCTCTTTAAAACATTTCTGTGAGTCAGGAGTCCAGACATACCTTAGCTGGGTCCTGTGCTTAGAGTATTATAAGATTTCAATTAATGTGTCTGTTTGGCTGTGTTCTTATATGGAGTCTTGACTGGGTAAAAATCCACTTCCAATTACATTCAGTTTGTTGGCACAATTCATTTCCTTGAAATTGCAAGACTGAGGGCTCTGGTTTCTTGCCGGTTCTTGGCTAGACACCACCCTTGGCTCTCACAGGCCACATGTAGTTCCTAGCAGGGCTTCAGACTGGTTTGTACCAGTTCAGTCTGCAAAGAAAAATTGGAACAGACTAGAAATTTTAAAATTTGGGTGAACTGGAATGATAACCAGAATGGGAAAAATTATGAGTTGAAATCCTGGAATGGGAGACTCACAAGAGGCATAGTAAGCCCTTTCAGGAGCTGATGCAGGAGATTGAATTATCGCCAGGGCAGTGGAGAGAGACACACATTCAAAGCAGCATGGTCAGCCACCACCTTTGAGCTAGGCAACGATGTGTCCAACTCTGCTGGTCAAAAGATTCGGTTGCTATGTAATGTGCACACTGCCCATGTTTTCTCAGATGGAGATTAAGTTTCTAGCAGGGCTTTGCCTCATAAATTTTTCCCATTTGTTCATTTTTCTGGTTCACCCACATTTTAAAAATTTGAGTCTGTTCTGATTTCACTTCCTCAGCCATAACTGAACCGGGAAGAACTGGTTCAAAACCCTGGTTACTAGAGGCTGCCCTCACTTCCTTGCCACATGGGCTTCCTCAACCTGATCAATTACTTCATCAAGCCAGCAAGGAGATTCTCTGGAACGAGGCAGCCAGCAAGACAAAGTGTTATAATATAATGTAATCACAGGAGAGACATCCTATCACCTTTGCCATATTCTATTAATTAGAAGCAATCACAGGTCCCGCACACACTCAAGGGGACAGGATTACAGAAAGATGTGAACAGTAAGAAATGTAGATCATGGGGGGCTACCTTAGAGTGTGCACCTCCACAAAGGGTAAGTTCCATCAATTCAGAAAGGTTAATTATCATATGCTTATACCATTGAATACCATGCAGCTATTAAAAGAATGAGTTAAAGTTACACCACTTGATTTGCTGAAAGTGAAGAGGACTTGAAGCACTTACTGAAGAAGATCAAAGACCACAGCCTTCAGTATGGATTATACCTCAATATGAAGAAAACAAAAATCCTCACAACTGAACCAATAAGCAACATCATAATAAATGAAGAAAAAGATTAAAATTGTCAAGGATTTCATTTTACTTAGATCCACAATCAACACCCATGGAAGCAGCAGTCAAGAAATCAAAAGATGGGAAAAATCTACTGAAAAGACCACTTTAAAATGTTAAAAAGCAAAGATGTCACCTTGAAGACTAAGTCGTGCCTGGCCCAAGCCATGGTGTTTTCAATCGTCTCATATGCATGCGAAAGCTGGACAATGAATAAGAAAGACTGAAGAATAATTGACGCCTTTGAATTATGGTGTTGGCAAAGAATATTGAATATACCATGAACTACCAAAAAACAAACAAACAAATCTGTCTTGGAAGAAGTACAGCCAGAATGCTCCTTAGAAACAACAATAGTAAGACTACATCTCACACACTTTGGACATGTAATCAGGAGGGATCAGTCCCTGGAGAAGAACATCATGCTTGGTAAAGCAGAGAGTCAGTGAAAAACAGGAAGACACTCAACAAGATAGATTGACATACTGGCTGCAACAATGGGCTCAAGCATAACAACAATCGTGAGGATGGCGCAAGACCAGAAAGTGTTTTGTTCTGTTAAACATAGGGTCATTATTAGTCAGAACCAACTTGGCAGTACCTAACAACAACAATAAATTGATTTGGTAGGATTTCTCAAGGTATTGTTGAGTGAGAAAACCAAGTGCAGCAAAGTTTGAATAAGATAATTCAAAATTTATAAAACAATTGACTAGATTCCTAAGGGCCCAGCATTTGATGGAACCGGCAGCAGCTTTTCTTAAGGAGTTGCTTAAGGGAGAAACAGATGTGGGGATAAGGGTAAAGTGCCTTTACAGGCAGGTTTCACAGACTTCTTTTATAGCTGGAGGCAGAGGTGGCAGCCAGTGTGACAGGGACTTGCTCTCAGATAAGCAGGCTTTCTCTCCATATGGTACATGCATATTGCCAAACTAACACCTTGATTAATGACTTATCCCAGTTGAGTTTAAATTTATGTTACTGCATCTATACAGCTGACATAGACTGGCATCCTAATAATACTGAAAACAAGATTTCCTCTGCCTACCTTCGTTTCCTCAAACATCACACAATTATTCTAAATACTATGCCCTGGAAACTTTATTTTCCCTGGGATTATAGCTCTACTGGCTCAGAATTTTGATTCTGTTTTTAAATTTCATTGCTCTGGGGTTGGTCTTGTAATGTCAACTGTTTTATTACTTCTTTTGGACTTTAAAGTGAGGCTTATGACCATACACGTAACAAAGCCTTAATGCTAGAAAATATAAAAACTCTCAAGGAGGCGGGGCCAAGATGGTGGAGTAATCAGATGCTTCCAGTGATCACTCTTACAACAAAGACTTGAAAAAACAAGTGAAATGATTATATTTAAGACAAGCTAGGGGCCCTGAACATCAAAGGCAAGTTAGAAAATGGACAGAGTGGCAGAGAGAGGGAGAGACAATTCAGAAGTGCAGAGGAGTTGCCAGACCTAATTCACTGGGAACCCTCAGACACCTTTCCCAGGGGCGATTACTGCAGGCTGGTGGTAGCATTCCCCCATAACTTCTTCAGGAGAAACAGCCAGCCGCACAACCTACTCACACCTCTGGAACCAGAGGAGAACAGTGCTCTCGCCAAAGCTAAGTACTTTTGTATATCTTAACTCACCCCCAACCTCCAAGCCGGCTTCAGTAGCTGTTGATTTCTCTGGGCCTGAGATAGGTCCAGCTGAGTTGCCTGAGCCATTTTCCTGGCCTTGGAGAAGGAATAAATTCACAATTGGGGGAAAAGATAATCTACCAGTTCCACTAAACTGGGGAGCTCAGGACAGAAGCAGCTCCTGTCCAGGCATAAATGGTACATGGACTTTGAATACCTTTCCCCCCTGCATGGACCTGTGTGGGCCTATTTAAGGAGAATAGGCCCTTGTTGGCAGACTGAAAATGTTTCAGCTGTGTGGTGGAGAGTTGGGTGTTTGACAACACTTTGCCTATTAAACAGGGTCCTCACCTACCCACATCAAGGGCCTAAGGACTGGTGGCTACACTCAGGTCACCCAGCCACCTGTGACATGGATCCAAGGATAACTGATATGTCCCAGACCTTACAACCCAAAGCACTGGTTGCCCATGGTCTGCCTGCAGAACACAACCACCTGTGCATTCTAGGGAACAGGGATGTGCTTTCCACACAGACGCTCAGAGGACCATTGTCACGCCCCTGCCTTGTTCACAGCGTGACCCCCTGCTGCAACCAAATACCATGAAGGTGCCTTCCTGGAGCTACTGGATGCAAAATACAAAATATTAATATACAGAATGCTTCAAGACATCAGGAATGAGATCAGGAAGGAGATCAGGAAATACGTGGAACAAGCCAAGGAACGCACACAAGAAATTAAAAAGTTGAACACAGTTGAAGAAATTAAAAAGGTTATTCAAGAACGTAATGAAAAATTTAATAAGCTACAAGAATCCATGCAGAGACAGCAATCAGAAATTCTGGAGATTAACAATAAAATTACAGAATGAGACAACTCAATAGAAAGTCAGAGGAGCTGAACTGAGCAAGTGGAAGGCAGAATTGGTAAGACTGAAGATAAAGCACTTGGCACCAATATACTTGAAGAAAACTCAGATAAAAGAATTTAAAAAAATGAAGAAACCTTAAGAATCATGTGGGACTCTATCAAAAGAAATAACCTACAAGTGATTGGAATACCAGAACATGGAGGGATAACAGAAAATACAGACAGAATTGCTTAAGACTTGCTGGCAGAAAAATTCCCTGATATCGTGAAAGATGAGAATATACCTATCCACGATGCTCAACAAACTCCACATAAGGTAGATCCTCAAAGAAAGTTACCAAGATATATTATAATCAAAATTGCCAAAACCAAAGATGAAGAGAGAATTTTAAGAGCAGCTAGGGATAAACGAAAAGTCACCTACAAAGGAGACTCAATAAGAATAAACTTGGACTACTCAGCAGAAGCCATGCAGGCAAGAAGGCGATGGGATGACTTATATAAAGCATTGAAGGAGAAAAATTGCCTGCCAAGAATCATATATCCATCAAAACTGTCTTTCAAATATGAAGGTGAGATTAGGACATTTCCAGACAAACAGAAGTTTAGGGAATTCATAAAAACCAAACCAAAACTACAAGAACTACTAAAGTGAGTTGGAGTTCTCTGGTTAGAAAATCAATAACATCACATATTGACCCAAGATTAGGACACTGGACAGAGCAATCAGATATCAATCCAGACAGGGAAATCACAAAAATAAATCAAGATAAAAAAAATGCTCACAACAGGGAAACAGCGATGTAACTACGTAAAAGAAGACAACATTAAAATGATAAAGGGGGACTAAAAAATGTAGTCATAGATCTTTCATCTGGAGAGGAAGACAAGGCAATGTAAAACAATAAAAGTTAGGTTTAAACTTAGAAAACTAGGGGTAAATATTAAGTTAGCCACAAAGGAGACTAACAATTCTACTCTTCAAAATAAAATACAGGAAAAAAATAGAGACTCAGCAGAAACAAAATCAATAACGAATAAGAGGAAAAGACAATATATAAACTACTCAGCACAAAAAATCAAGTGTAAAAAGACACGGTCAACAACACTCAAAAAAAGACATCAAAATGACAGCACTAAACTCATAAAAACTCATACCTATCCATAATTACGCTGAATGTAAATGGACTAAATGCACCAATAAAGAGACAGAGCGGCAGAATGGATAAAAAAACACAATCCAACTATATCCTGCCTACAAGAGACACACCTTAGACTTAGGGACACAAACAAAATAAAACTCAAACAAAAACAAACCAAACCCATTGCCGGCAAGTCGATTCCAAATCATAGCGATCCTATAGGACAGAGTAGAACTGCCCCATAGAGTTTCCAAGGAGCACCTAGAGGATTTGAACTGCCAACCTTTAGGTCAGCAGTCATAGCACTTAACCACTACACCACCAGGGTTTCCAACTAAAACTCAAAGGATGGAAAATATATATATATATATATATCAAGCAAACAACAATCAAAATAGAACAGGAGTGGCAATATGAATTTCTGACAAAACAGACTTTAAAGTTAAACCCATCACAAAGGATAAGGAAGGACACTATATCATGATTAAAGGGACAATACTCCAGGAGGATATAACCATATTAAATATTTACAAACCCAATGACAGGGCTGCAAGATACATAAAACAAACTCTAACAGCATTGAAAAGTGATATAGATAGCTCCACAATAATAGTAGAAGATTTCAACACACCACTTCTGGTGGAGGACAGAACATCCAGAAAGGAGCTAAATAAAGACACAGATCTAAATGCCACAATCAACCAACTTGACCTCATAGACATATGCATAACACTCCACCCAGCAGCAGCCATGAATACTTTCTTTTCTACAGTACATGGAACATTCTCCAGAAGAGACCACATATTAGGTCATAAAGCAAGCCTTAGCAGAATCCAAAACACTGAAATATTACAAAGCATCTTTTCTGACCACAAGGCCATAAAAGTAGAAGTTAATAACAGAAAAAGCAAGGAAAAGAAATCAAACACTTGGAAACTGCACAATACCCTGCTCAAAAAAGACTCGGTTATAGAAGACATGAAGGATGAAATAAAGAAATTCATAGAATCCAACTGCCTATCAGAACTTTTCAGACCCTGGAAAGCAGTGCTCAAAGGTCAATTTATATCGATAAATGCACACATACAAAAAGAAGAAAGGACCAAAATCAAAGCATTATCCCCAAAACTTGAACAAATAGAAAGAGAGCAAAAAAAGAAACCCTCAGGCACCAGAAGAAAGCAAATAATAAAAATTAGAGGAGAATTAAATGAAATAGAAAACAGAAAAACCATTGAAAGAGTTAAGAAGACCAAAAGCTGGTTTTTTGAAAAAATTAACAAAATTGATAAACCACTGGCCAAACTGACAAAAGAAAAACAGGAGAGGAAGCAAATAACCCAAATAAGAAATGAGATGGGCGATATTACAACTGACCCAACTGAAATTAAAAGAATCATATCAGATTACTACAAAAAAACATACTCTAACAAATTTGAAAACCTAGAAGAAATGGATGAATTTCTAGAAACACACTACCTACCTAAACTAACACAAACAGAGGTAGAGCAACTAAATACACCCATAACAAAAGAAGAGATTGAAAAGATAATCAAAAAACTCCCAACAAAAAAAAACCCTGGCCCAGACGGCTTCACTGGAGAGTTCTACCAAAGTTTCAGAAAAGAGTTAATATCACTACTACCAAAGGTATTTCAGAGCATAAAAAAGGAAGGAATACTCACAAACTCATTCTATGAAGACAGCATATCCCTGATACCAAAACCAGGTAAAGATACCACAGGAAAAAAAAAAAAAAAAGAGAGAAAATTACAGACCTATATCCCTCATGAACTTAGATGTGAAAATCCTCAACAAAATTCTACCCAATAGAATTCAACAACATATCAAAAACATAATTCACTATAACAAGTGGGATCCATACCAGGTATGCAGGGATGGTTCAACATTAGAAAAACAATTAATGTAATGCATCATATAAATAAAACAAAAGACAAGAACCACATGACCTTATCGATTGATGCAGAAAAGACATTTGACAAAGTTCAACACCAATTCATGATAAAAACTCTTAGCAAAATAGGAATAGAAGGAAAATTCCTCAAGATAACAATGGGCATTTATACAAAGCCAACAGCCAAGATCATCCTAAATAGAGAGAGTCTGAAAGCAATCCCCTTGAGATCAGGAACCAGACAGGATGCCCTTTATTACCACTCTTATTCAACAATGTGCTGGAGGTCCTAGCCAAAGCAACTAGGCTAGATAAAGAAATAAAGGGCATCCAGATTGGTATGGAAGAAGTCAAAGTATCTCTATTTGCAGATGACATGATCTTATACACAGAAAACCCTAAAGAATCCTCAAGAAAACTACTGAAACTAATAGCTGAGTTCAGCAGACTATCAGGATACAAGATAAACATACAAAAATCAGTTGGATTCCTCTACACCAACAAAAAGAACAACAAAGAGGAAATCACCAAGTCAATACCATTTACAGCAGCCCTCAAGAAGATAAAATACTTACAAATATATCTTACTGGAGATGTAAAAGTCCTATACAAAGAAACCTTCAAGACAGAACTGCAAGAAACCAAAAGAGACCTACGTAAGTGGAAAAACATACCTTACTCATGGGTGGGAAGACTTAACATTGTAAAAATGTCTATTCTACCAAAAGTGATTTAAAAACACAATGCAATTCCAATCCAAATTCCAACAACATTTTTTAATGAGATGGGGAAAAAAAATCACCAACTTCATATGGAAGGGAAAGAGGGCCCTGGATAAGTAAAGCATCACTGAAAAAGAAGAAGAAAGTGGGAGGCCTCATTCTACCTGATTTTAGAACCTATTACGTGGCATAGTAGTCAAAACAGCCTGGTACTTGTACAACAGATACATAGGCCAATGGGACAGAATTGAGAATCCAGACATAAATCCATCCACATATGAGTAGCTGATATTTGACAATGGCCCAAAGGCAGTTAAAGGGGGAAAAAACAGTCTCTTTAAGAAATGGTGCTGCCATAACTGGATATCCATCTGCAAAAAAATGAAACAAGACCCATACCTTGCACCATGCACAAAAACTAACTCAAAATGGATCAAAGACCTAAATACAAAATCTAAAATGATAAAGATCGTGGAAGAAAAAATAGGGACAATGCTAGGAGCCCTAATACATGGCATAAACAGTATACAAAATATTACTAACAATGCAGAAGAGAAACTAGGCAACTGGGAACTCCTCAAAATCAAACACCTATGCTCACCTGGCACTGAGTTTTTTGTTTGTTTGTTTTTTGTTTTTATGCTCATCCAAAGACTTCACCAAAAGAGTAAAAAGATTACCTACAGACTGGGAAAAAGTTTTAGCTATGACATTTCCAATCAGCGTCTGATCTCTAAAGTCTATATGATACTCCAAAAACTCAACTACAAAAAGACAAATAACCTAATTAAAAAATGGGCAAAAGATATGAACAGACACTTCACTAAAGAAGACATTCAGGTAGCTACCAGATACATGAGGAAATGCTCATGATCATTAGCCATTAGAGAAATGCAAATCAAAACTACAATGAGATTCCATCTCTCTCCAACAAGGCTGGCATTAATCTAAAAAATACAAAATAATATATGTTGGAGAGGCTGTGGAAAGACTGGAACACTTATACACTGCTGGTGGGAATGTAAAATGGTACAACCACTTTGGAAATCGATTTGGCGCTTCCTTAAAAGCTAGAAATAGAACTATCATGTGATTCAGCAATCCCACACCTAGGAATATATCCCAGAGAAATAAGGGCCTTCACATGAACAGATATATGCACACCCGTGTTCATTGCAGCACTGTTTACAATAGCAAAAAGATGGAAGCAACCAAGGTGCCCATCAATGGATGAATGGATAAATTACGTTATATTCTCACAGTGGAATATTCTGCATCAATAAAGAACAATGATGAATTCCTGAAACATTTCATAAGATGGAGGAATCTGGAAGGTATTATGCTGAGTGAAATTAGTCAG